>NC_137159.1:15017578-15632316 GCF_951394435.1 Stenella coeruleoalba | reverse complement strand
GCCAGTACAAACCAGAACAGCCTTGCCAATTGTTTAATATTTAAATAGTCACTGCCTTGAGCCCCTGGAAGGTCCCCACCATTACCTTGGCCCCTACCTGAAAAGTCTCAGACCTCCTCAGGATCCAGCCAGAAGGGTTCATCCTGACCTACCAAAGGGGCCTCTGGACCCAGCTCCCGCTCTAGGGACAAGAGCCATTCTCATCAGAAAGTGCCCTGCTAAAGAGCTGTTAAATATTTTATTGCCTCTGCAAAAAAGCATATTATAGAACAAGTAAAAAGAAAACAGAAATTGGACTTTTACCAGCTACTAAATTGTACACGTCATTGTACTTTACACTTATTTCATCTTCACACCAAACCAGTGTGAAGTAGATGGCGTTTTCCCAAGCTACAGGTCAAAAAGATTCAGAGAAATTAAAACATTTCTGGGAACAACATAGACCCAAGACACACATCTAAATCTGTGTGACCGTGAGGTCCACGCTCCTCCAACTACACACCCTCCGGGAGGCCCGCATGAAAATCAGGGACCACCAGATATAACATAATGTCAGTCATTATCACCATCCTGAGCGCTTAGCATGCTTAGCAAAGCCTCAGGAGCAAGGGAGAAGGAACCAGAGAGAAAGCAGGCAGCCTTGAAGCATTGCCAACTGGAGGGCAACCATGTGAGGTGAAAGGAAGGTAGGAGGACATCTGAGACTAACCAAATCTCACCCTTGACTTTGCCAGTGGTCAGAGGAGATAGTTGGAGTAGAATACGCCCCCTAGAATACGTGAAGAAACTAAAGCACAGCAATATACAGGTTTGAATAACACAAAAGCCATTTAACAGCAGCAGGACTGGGGTCTCCAGCTGTGGGGTCCAGCACTTTCTCCTCCAGGCTATGACACATCACCCCAGCTCCATCATGGTCTTCCCCTGTATTCTTTGTGACTGAATATAGTGCCTTCATCCAGTCACCCACCTAGAATCCTGGAATTCGTCTTGAATTTTTCCCATTGCCATCAACCCCAGAATCTAAGCCATCACCAAGTCCATTCAATTGTATCTCCTAGATCTCTCTCATCTCCAATAAGAACTCCCTAATTCTGGCTCTCCTCATCTCCCCAATAACACTCCCTACTTGTCCCCCTGTCTGTAGTTTGTCTAACCTGTCCAATGCCATCTTTGGTCCTATCACTCTGCTCAAAACTCTCTGTTTCCGCCCATCCATGGAACAAAATCTAAATTTTTTAGCCGAGCATGCAAGATTTATGATGCTCAGGGCCCAGCCTACTTACACTTTCCTCCTAGAACTTTTCCCTTTAGCAAAGTGAATAGCTGGCCATTCCCTGAACATGCAATGCTATTTCTTGTTCTTGCTCCCTTTGACTGGAATGGCTGCCCTGTTCATCTATGGGAAATGCCCTCTTCATTCTCCGAGTCTCACATGGGCTTCCCTGCTCCCTTCCTTTGCTCCCTGCGGGCTCTGCACACAGCTCCACTGTAGCATCGATTGCACTGCATGGTCATGGTCCTAGGTCTAACCCTACACAACAAGCCCAGGAGTTTCTCAAGGGCTCTGCATGCCCATTCCTAACCCATTGCCTGCCTGGCACAGATGCTCAATGGGTGTTTGCTGTTGAATGAAAGTGAAGGGGTAATTCCAATGACTCTAACAGTGGGGCCTCAACCACTCAAGGACTAAGATCAGATTCGAATTTCTTAGGGACTCCAGAAAGTAGTGGCGGAGAAGGTTTAGTGGCCATTAAATCTAAGTTGAATTGAGGAGTCTCAGCAAAAGATGTTGAGGCCCAGAAGATTACAGGGCCAGGAAGGTGGAGACACCTGGGGCAAGGCAGGGGCAGGAAGGCAGAGAGCAGGAAGCACGTAGCCCGGAAGAGATTGGGAGTGGGTAGGACAGAATCAGGAGGGAAACATTCCCAACAGCAAGAGTCAGTAGTCTTTGCTTGAATGCATGTTACACAAGTTTTGTACTCAAGTAGTAATTATGGGAAAGAATTTACAGATGTCGGGGGACGTGTCAGCTTATATTTTCTCTTTCCCTTCAACAGCTCTCTAGATTCATATTTGAGGGGCGGGAAATCAAGTTGGTTATGACTTGTGCAGCCTTCATCACAATGAATCCTGGATATGCAGGCAGAACCGAGTTGCCAGATAATTTGAAAGCCCTGTTTAGGCCCTTTGCAATGATGGTTCCAAATTACGCGTTGATTGCAGAGGTGAGCTTCACATTATAAAGCAGCAAAAACTTAAGCTTGTTTCTTTTATTTAGTATTTGATTATTGTGGTAGAAATTTTCCCTATGAATGCAGTCTAGCCAAGGTTATACAGTATTGTTTCCTCTTAAGTGTATAGATATGATTGTTACCACATAGAATGTTTTGTTCTCTGTGTGTGTGCATATGTGTTTGTGTGCATGTGTGCAGCTGCTGTATCCCTAAAGCCCAGGACGGTATCTGGAATATAGTAAGCCCCCAAAACTGGAATGAATAAGTAAGTATAATTAGCCAGTCCATTGGGGTTCATCAGTTTGTCTCTAGGAATTAAAACGTCTAGATTATTCTAAAAAGACTGTATTATTCTCATTTCTCTCGCTGCATTATTTTTTTTAATTAGAGTCAAGGGATGTTAAGTAAAAGCAATACTAATCACTAATGATGGAGGTCAGGGATTTGTTTCTAGTCTGTATCAACTTAGTCAAAAAATAGCAACATTAATAAGCTAATTATTTATGATTGTATTTGTACCTTCTGTATCTATCTAGGAATCTTTCTATTTAAACTTTTTTTTGTTTCTTCATACTAGTTAACACCCAGTGTATTAAATTTTATATGTATTTTTCTTGGCACTTTTTACCGAGGCATAATTTATATATAGTAGAGGGCACAGATCATAAGGGTACAACAGAGTGATTCCTTACACATGTATTCACCTGTGTGATCACCAAGACCAATATATAGGATGTTTACAGGACTCCGGAAGGCCCCTCATGCTCGGTGCTGTATTTCACAGCAAGGGATGCTACCCCTTTTCGAACGGAGCTTCTCAGAAAGCACATATTACTCCTGTGGCTAACAAATTCCTGACAACAGCTAATTTAAAATATTCCTCCGCATGAATTAAAAGTAATTGCCTAAGAATAGAATAGACCATGCCAAATCCTAGCATTAGAAAAAGTACAACTTTTATTAGTATAATGCCTACAGCATCTCATGAGTCCCCCAGTGTCCTCTGTGGGTAAGATGGGGTGGTGGGCAGTTAAAGCAGGTGGCATCTTCACTCCAGACCCCTCTCTGGACAGGACAGTAAATGACTTGCTCATTGTCCAAAGCTGGTAGGAAGAAAACCAGGTTTGGAACTCAGTCCAACATTGTGTTCACATCTCACATTTTGTCCTATTATTATATTACTCAGTAATTAATTGGAGAAATTTAAAAATCCAGTCTTCTGAGTGCTATTCCTATTGTTGTTACAGATTAAATGAATCAGGGTCTGTCATCAGTAAATATTTTTAATCACCTGCAGTGCACAGAGTACTGTGCTAATAGGTAGTGATAGAGGAATGAAAAAAACAGACACCAGTATGAAATCTCTGCATTATCTCAAATCACAATTCCAAGGCCAACTGCAGTGATTTGAGTAGATTATGGATTGAAGGAGGTGTCCATACCCACCTCCACGTATCATCACTGATTTATTTAACCAAGGGTGCAGAAACTTGTCAGAGGCAAGGTGGCTTCCTAGGGCGGGGAGAGGCTGCAAATCTTTGTGTAGCTTCCCTTGACTCCCAGGGAGCCTAAAGGGAGTGCATCACTGACACTGTCAGATCAGGGAAGCTCAAGTCTTGCTTTTATACTCAGGCCTCACAGCACCATCCAGCCTCCACGATGTGAACATTTTCACAGTGGGCTCTGCTGCTCCTCCAACCAAATGTCACCAAGACCACATCTTCATCTGTCGAAAGAAAGCAGAATCAGTGCTCAGACATCCCCGTATAATATCCCACCTTCCACCTTGTGGCACAAAACCTTTTTCCCTTCAATCTTTACATTTCCTTGTTAAAGGGTATAACAACTTGGAGAGATGCAATATAATACCTAAAGTAGATTTTGAATACATTGGTATTATGCTAATATGTTTTTATCAATATAACATAATAGACACTGCATTATATTTTCCCATTCTAGGTAATTCTATATTCTGAAGGATTTGAATCCAGTAAAATATTAGCAAGAAAAATGACTCAGATGTATAAGCTTTGCAGTGAACAGCTCTCTCAGCAGGATCACTATGACTTTGGCATGAGAGCCGTGAAGTCTGTACTGGTCATGGCTGGGTAAGAAACCAAAGTGGGCAAGAGTCAAGTTTCCAACCATGTCATCACTTGCATTCCGTGAGTAATTCACAGATGGCTCTTAAAGCAACTTAGCAAGTGATTAATAAATGTGAGCTGCTGCTGTTGTCATCATGCTTACCTTGACACCCCCCTGCTACAGTGAAATGGGGCATCTCTCTTCATCCCAAGGTTCTTCACTGTGAGAACCAACATAGCTGCCCCCAGACCAAACCTGAGTCTCCACTAGGCTTTGGGTAACTTTTGTTTCCCCTGAACTTGTCACATACAATGGGTTTCAGTGTACAAAAGGCTTTACCACCATGAGGTAGGATGATGAGAGTTAAAAGACATACAGTTTGTTATGCAGATACACTAATTAAGTCATACACGTCACCTGACAAAGCATACTTCAGTTTCATCACTGCATCCGCAGTCCAAGCTTTTATCCTAGACGCCCCCTCTCTCTTTACAGTTTGGTCCAAGGCTGAGCTTCTTTCTAGTTCCTAGTAGAGCAAGAGTTTTTTCTCGTCTCAGGACCCAGTTTCTCTCTTTATAACCTCTTGACATGCCCACCTGTGGCATCCCCAGCTTGTCCAGAGTCTCTGAGGGAATCTATCTTCTCAGGCCGTGACTCGCTGGCTCAAGCTCCGCCCACACAGGACCCCTTCTGCCTGGCTCCTGTACCCCAGGCTTCTGCACAAATCTCCCTGGCTTTCTACCCTCTGTTCCTTCTTTCAACCTCCTAGATACAGTATTTCTCCTCTTTATAGGATTGCCATTAAAGGAAGAGGGATACTAAGGAGTTGAGACACTTGTATTCAGAGAACAGAACTACAGCCCACGGGCAAGACAGACAAAGGAGCAGTCATCTAGAATATAATGTGTGAGGGCAACCATGGGACTGTGCCCTGGGTTCGTTGGCAGGGGATGGAGGGACTTTCTAGAGGAGGGAATGTCTGAGCTGGATTTTGAAAGAAAAATAAGAGCCAGCAAAAGACCAAAGCAGAGCATTCTGGGATAAGAGAAAAGGGAGTCACAGGGATATGAATCATCATGATGTATTCAGGGAACTGTAAATACAGGTTGGATAAAGTCTGGATTGATGGGGGGAGCTTGAGAAAATGTCCTTGTCATTCTCCTCAAGGCTATGTAGCCTGTGCCTGACTTGTCCGTGTGCTCTCTTGGAGATGGACACTGGGCATGCAAGGGAAAATGGTACCCTCCTTCCAGCAGGAATCTGCAGTGGCGTGCCCTCCACAGCTTTCTGCAAGCAGAATCCCCGACCCACAGGTTTGGAAAATCACGTTCCATATTACGTTCTTGCAATGTCATCTGAATTATTCCTTTAAATTTAGGTCTTTAAAAAGAGAGAACCCAGACCTAAGTGAAGATGTGGTATTGATAAGAGCTTTACGAGACTCTAACTTACCAAAATTCCTAACAGATGATGCTGTTCTATTCAGGTAAATTTCTAGGTGCGACAGATAAAGCATAGCTACTGTGTAGAGGTAAAGCCTAGTTTATCTTCAGATATGTCTGCCTCTAACAAGGTGTCATCTTTTCTAGAGACACCTATTGCAATTTTTAAAATACTAGTTTAAAAGATACTAAAGTTTGAGCCTCAATTCAATCATTTATTTTTTTCAAAATATTGATCACCAAGCTGCATGCTATGCAAATTAGCATTGGGTTACAAACTCCTGACCTAAGAGAAATTCCTGACTCAAAAGAAGCAGATTTGGGCCCCCACATAAATGTGATTGCTTTTATCTATTTCTACTTTTATTATTTAGTTTTATGTTTATCCAAGTCATGTAAGTATGTGGTTTTAAAAATAAAATGCTATTATAAGTTACTCTCATGAAAAACAACAGTTCCCTGCCCTTCACCAAGTCCCACTTCCCGAAGGCAATCATTTTTCAATTCATTCATTCGTTCTTTCCTATATCCCTCCATATTTTTTTAACATCTTTATTGGAGTATAATTGCTTTACAGTGGTGTGCTAGTTTCTGCTCTACAACAACCTCCATATTGTTTAGTACCACGTTTATGCCATCTCATGACTTTTCCATTTTAGATGTTATCTATTAAGTTACTAACAGAGAGATGAGGGTATGCACACGCACCTCTCCCCCTCCACCCATCCTCTCTGTGTAGTCATGTTACAATATAACTGGAGCTAAATATTCAGGATTTCCATAATTTATTATAGAAATATAAATGTTACCCAAAGCTGCACTATCTTTCCCTTGTTATTAAATTATCTAGCTTTTCATCTTCCCTTCATATATTATCTTAATTTTTGTTTTTTATTCCTTTTACCTACTTTTCTATAAATCTATCACTAATTCATTTCAAATTCTGCCAGAATAGAAATCTCCTAAAAACAAAATCAAAAATGACCTTCAATCGTACAAAATATTCTCTTGAATTTGTCTCCTTGGAGCCCTCATCCTCCTCTCTGATCTACACTGGTTGCCCATTACCCCTGGTGCATGTCTGTCATCCTGGGATGCCCATTTATGACCTTGCTGGGGATTCCTTTATCCACTATCAGATCCCCTGTTACCCAGAACATGTGTCTACTCACTTTTGGCAGAACATGATGAAAATTTCTATACAGTTATGTTTGCACAATTATGTTATTGCTATGAGTGAG
The DNA here is from genome assembly GCF_951394435.1 of Stenella coeruleoalba. Lineage (NCBI taxonomy): Eukaryota > Metazoa > Chordata > Mammalia > Artiodactyla > Delphinidae > Stenella > Stenella coeruleoalba. Next base: position 15,625,311 of record NC_137159.1, on the reverse strand, counting down.
ATTCTAAGAAGTACATTTCCTAGATCATGGGGTATGGATATTACAGATTTACGTAGATCCTATGAATATGTCCTCCAAAGACATTTTACATTTATATAAACAGTTTTATGAAAATGCCCATATCCCTTTATATCTTTTGGTGGGAGAGATACCAAAATAGTAGCCTATTTTATGTACATTACTGTAATTATTAGTACCACTGAGCATCATTTCTTATGTTCATTACTCATTTATATTTACTATTCTTAGAGCATTATTCTATTGTGCTCTTTTACTTAGCAGTTTGTGGGAAATCATAAACTTTATCTGGTATAAAAATTGGAAATATTCTCTAAGTATATCACTCACTCTTTATGTTTAAAGGCTTTTGCCTCACAGAAGTTTGATTTTTGCTTGTTTTTATTTTTTCACTTTATCAACTTTTTTAAGTTATAGAATTTTTATCTTTTTGAGGTAGACTTTCTTAACACAGTGTTGTAAAGTTCATCTCTTATATTTTCATCTAGTACCTTTTTTCCTTGCTCTTTTTTTATCGACGTATAGTTGATTTACAATATTGTATTAGTTTCAGGTGTACAGCATAGTGATTCAATATTTTTATAGATTATACTCCATTTAAATTTATTATAAAATATTGGCTATATTCCTTGTGCCGAACAATATATCCTTGTAGCTTATTTATTTTATACATAGTAGTTTGTACTTATTCATCCCCTACCCCTATCTTGCCTCTCCCCCTTCCCTCTCACCACTGATAACCACTCATTTGTTCTCTATATCTTTGAGTCTATTTCTTTTGTTATATTCACTAGTTTATTTTTTTAGATTCCATATATAAGTGATAACATAAGGTATTTATCTTTCTCTGTATGATTTATTTCACGAAGCATAATACCCTCCAGATCTATCCATGTTGTTGCAAATGGCAAAATTTTATTCTTTTTATGGCTGAGTCATATTCCAACGTATATACGTACCAAATCTTCTTTATCCATCCATCTGTTGGTGGACACTTAAGTTGCTTCCATACCTTGGTTATTGTAAATAATACTGCTGTGAATATTGAGGTACAAGTAGCTTTTCAAATTAGTGTTTTCATTTTCTTTGGATTTATACCCACGAGTGGAATTGCTGGATAATATGGTAGTTCTATTTTTAGTTTTCTGAGGACCCTTCATACTATTTTCCATAGTTGGCTGCATCAGTTTCCCACCAAGAGCATAGAAGTGTTCCTTTTCTCCACATCCTCACCAACATTTGTTGTTTGTGGTCTTTTTGTTGATTGCCATTCTGACAGGTGTGAAGTGATATCTCATTGTGGTTTAGATTGGCATTTCTCTGATGATTAGTGATACTGAGCATATTTTCATGTGCCAGTTGGCCATCTGTATGTCTTCTTTGGAAAAATGTCTATTCAGGTCTTCTGCCCATTTTTTAATCGGGTTGTTTGTTTGTTTGATATTGTGTTGTATGAGCTATTTATATATTTTGGATATTAACCCCTCATCATTTGCAAATATTCTCCCATTGCCTTTTCATTTTGTTGATGGTTTCCTTTGCTGTACAAAAACTTTTAAATTTAAGTAGGTCCCACTTGTTTATTTTTGGTTTTGTTTCCTTTGCCTTAGAGACAAATCCAAAAAATGTTGCTACAATTTATGTCAAAGAGTATTCTGCCTATGTTTTCTTCTAGGATTTTAATGGTTTCCAGTCTTACATTTATGTCTTTAATCCATTTTAAGTTCATTTTTTATATGGTGTGAGAAAATGTTCTAATTTCATTGTTTTACATGTAGCTGTCCAGTTTTCCCTGCACCACTTATTGAAGAGACTGTCTTTTGCCGTTGTATATTCTTGCCTCCTTTGTCATAGATTAATTGACCATAAGTGTGTGGGTTTATTTCTGAGCTCTCTATTCTGTTTCATTGATCTATGAGTTTGTTTTTGTGCCAGTACCATACTGTTTTGATTATTGTAGTTTTTTAATATAATCTAAAGTCAGGGAGTGTGATACCTACAGGTCTTTTCTTCTTTCTCAAGATTATTTTGGCTATTTGGGCTCTTTTGTGTTTCCATACAAATCATAAAACTATTTGTTCTATTTCTGTGAAAAAATGCCATTGGTATTTTGAGAGAGATTGCATCGAATATATAGATTGCCTTGGGGTAGTATGGTCATTTTAACAATGTTGATTCTCCTAATCCATGAGCATGATATATCTTTCCATCTGTGTGTCCTCTTCAATTTCTTTCATCAGTTTCTTATAGTTTTCTGAGTACATGTGTTTTACCTCCTTAGGTAGGTTTATTCCTAGATATTTTATTCTTTTTCATGTGATTGTAAATGGGATTGTTTTCTTAATTTCTCTTTCCAATAGATTGTTGTTAGTGTATAGAAATGCAACGTGTTTCTGTATATTAATTTTGTATCCTGCACCTTTACCAAATTCACTGATGAGCTCTAGTAGATTTTTGGTTATGTCTTTAGGATTTTCTATATATAATATGATGTCATCTGCAGAAAGTGACATTTTTACTTCCTTCTTTCTAATTTGGATTCCTTTTATTTCTATTTCTTATCTGATTGCTGTGACTAAGACTTCCAATACTATGTTGAATAAAAATGGCAGGAGTGGGCATACTTATCTTGTTGTGATTTTGAAATAAAAGTTTTCAGCTTTTCACCATTGAGTATGATGTTAACTGTGGGTTTGTCATAAATGGCTTTTAGTATATTGAGATATGTTCCCTCTATATCCAGTTTCTTGAGAGTTTTTATTGTGAATGAATTTTGAATTTTGTCAAATGCTTTTTCTGTGGCTGTTGAGATGATCATGTGATTTTTATTCTTCCTCTTTTTTGTTAATATGGTGTATCACACTGATTGAATTGCAAATATCAAACCATTCTTGCCTTCCTGGAATAAATCCAACTTGATCATTGTTATAAAGCAGAAACTAACACACCATTGTAAGGCAATTATACTCCAATAAAGATGTTAAAAAAAAACAAAAAAACAACAACAAAAAAATGATGTATCATTGTTGAGAATTTTTGCATGTATATTATCAGAAGTATTGGCTTGTAATTTTCTTTTTTTTTTTTTTTTAGTGTCTTTGTCTAGTTTTGGTATCATGTAATAGTAGCCTCATAGAATGAATTTGTGACTGTTCCCTCCTCTTCAACTTTTTTGAATAGTATGAGAAAGATAGCTATTAGCTCTTCTGTGTATGTTTGATAGAATTCCCCCATGAAACCATCTGGTCCTGGACTTTTTCTTGTAGCAAGATTTTTTTTTAATTACATATTCAATTTCACATCTAGTGATCAGTCTGTTTATGTTGTCTATTTCATCCTGATTCTGTCTTGGAAGATTATATGTTTCTAGAAATTTATCCATTTCTTCTACATTGTCCAGTTTATTGGCATGTAATTGTTAATAGCATTCTCTTATGATTTTTTGTATCTCTGTGAGATCAGTTGTATATTCCTCTCTTTCATTTCTTATTTTTTTATTTGGTTCCTCTATCTTCTTCCTTAGTGAACCTGGCTAAAGATTTATCAATTTTGTTTATCTTTTGAAAGAAACAGCTCTTGGTTTCATTGATCTTTTCTATTGTTTGTTTGCTTTTTCAATTATATTTATTTCCTCTCTGATATTTATTACTTCCTTCCTTCTGCTGACTTTGGGCTTCGTTTCCTCTCCTTTTTCTGATTTCTTTAGATGGTAGGTTAGGTTGTTTATTTGAGATTTTTCTTGCCTGTATCACTATAAACCTCCCCTTTAGAACTACTTTTGTTGTATCCCATAGATTTTGGAAAGTTATTTTTTTTATTTTCATTTGCCTCAAGGTATTTTCTGATTTCCTCTTTGCTTTCTTCATTGACCCATTGCTTTCTTATTAGCATGTTGTTTAGTCTCCATGAGTTTGTGTTTTTCCCATTTTTCTTCCTGTAATTGATTTCTAGTTTTATACCATTGTGATCAGGAAAAAATGCCTGATATAATTTCTGTCCTCTTAAATTTGTTGAGACTTATTTTTGTGGCCTAGCATATGATCAATCTTGGAGAATATTGCATGTGCACTTGAAAAGAATGTGTATTCTGCTGGTTTTGGATGAGTGTCCTGTAGATATCTATAGGTCCCACTGGTCTAATGTGTCATTTAAGACAACTGTGTCCTTGTTGTTGTTGTTGTTGTTTTTGGTCTGGATGATCTGTCCATTGATATAAGTGAGGTATTAAAATCCCCTACTATTATTGGCAATACCTCCCTTTATATCTGTTAACATTTTCTTTGAATATTTAGGTGCTCCTCTATTGGGTGCATATATGTTAATGAGTGTAACATGCTCTTCTTTTATTGACCCTTTTATCATTAATAATGTCCTTCTATATTGCTTGTTATAGGCTTTGTTTTAAAGTCTATTTTGCCTGAGTATTGCTACCCCAGCTTTCTTGTCATTTCCATTTACATGAAACATCTTTTTCCATCCCCTAACTTTCAGTCTGTGTGTGTCTTTAGCTCTGAAGTGAGTCTCTTGTAAGCAGCACATAGATGGGTCTTGTTTTTGTATCCAATCAGCCACCCTATATCTTTTTTATTGAAACATTTAGTCCATTGACATTTAAAGTGATTATTAATTGTTATGTACTTATTGCCATTTTATTACTTGTTTTATGGTTGTTTTGTAGTTCTTCTCTGTTCTTTTCTTCTTCTTTTTGTTTCTTCCCTTGTGGTTTGGTGATTTTCTTTAGTGGTATACTTGTGTTCCTTTCTTTCTTGTTTTTGTGTATCTATTGTAAGTTTTGATTTGTGGTTACCATGCTGTTTATATATGTTGACCTATAACTATATCTACTTGATTTAAACTGATAGCCGTTTAAATTCAAATGCCTTCTAAAAGATCTACATTTTTTATTCCCCTCCCCCACATTTTATGGTTTTAATGTCATATTTTACATCTTCATGTTTATCCCTTCACATTTACTGTAATATAGTTGATTTTACCATTTGTCTTTTAATCTTTGCACTAGCTTATTTAAGTGATTGATCCACAGCCTTAACCATATATTTGCCCTTACTAGTAGGATTTTTCCTTCCCTACAAATTTTTACTTCTTGTTGTAGCCTTTTCTTTTCCACTTAGAGAAGATCCTGTAACATTTCTTTTAGGGTAGGTTTAGTATTGATGAACTCTTTTTGTTTTTGCTTTTCTGAGAAGTTCTTTATCTCTCCTTCAATTCCAAATGATAATCTTGCTGGGTAGAGTATCTTAGGTTGTAGGATACTCTACCCAGCAAGTAGTTAAGCACTTTCAGCATTTTCAATATAACATGTCACTCCCTTCTGCCTGCAAGTTTCTGCAGAAAAATCAGCTGATAGCCTTAGGGGAATTCTTTTGTATGTGATTCTTTGTTTTCCTCTTGCTGCCTTTAGAATTCTCTCCTTATATGTAACTTTTGCCACTTAATCATGATATGTCTTGGTATGCATCTCTGCATGCATCTTGTTTGAGTCTCTCTGTGCTTCCTGTACCTGGATATCTGTTTCCTTATTTGGGTTTTCTAGTTCCTTATTAGAATTCTCACTGTGCTCATCTATTCTTTTCCCTAGTTCAGTTAGCATTCTTATCACTAGTACTTTGAACTCTTTATCTGATAAACTATTTATCTCTGTTTCATTAGTTGCTATTTTAGATTTCTTTCCTTATTCTTTCATTTGGAACAAAGTCCTCAGACTTCTCGTTTAGCTTAACTTTCTCTGTCTATATGAAATTAGGTGAAAGAGTTACCTATCTCAGTCTTTTAAGAGTGTCCTTGTGTAAGACCCCATATGCAGTCTGCACTGTGCCCAGTGGCTTTGGTGGGAGAGCTGGATCTGAAGTAAGCACAGGCCATATCTTCCCCCAGGGTGTACTGGCAGCAATCCCTGGTGGGAAATGGGGCTGGAAATGGAGGGGCTAGAGCCAGAGTCAGGTGTGAACCAGGGCTTATCCTATGCTCAGTGGTCAACACTTGCCCTATGAAGGGCAGAGGCAGGTCCCAAGGTGCTGAAGCAGAAGCCGTGAGGTTGGGTCTGAGCTGGTTCTATTCCCTCTAAGTGTGTGATCTACCCCTCCCAGCATCAGCACCTTCACTCTAGAGGAGCAGTGCTGAGTGAGAAGGGCCGGACTGGATGCCAAGTGCAGGTTGGGGCAAGTACTGGGGTGATCCCAACACATCAGAGTTCCAGGCCACTCACAATCCACTGCCTCCATAAGCTCCATCAATAGCCTCCCTTGCCCTATTCAGATGCAGTGCTGGGTCCAAACCCACTCCTTCCCCCTAACTGCACAGTCTCCTTGGCAATGGCAGCCTTCACCCTAGTGGGGAGCTGCACTAGAGCTAGTAGTGCTGGAGCAGGTGCTCAGCATGGGCCAGGGCACAAGGTGGGAGACAGGGGTTGTGGGAAACCAGTCAGAGTCCCAGGCAGTTTCATTCTGTTTCCTCCCCCTTGTTCTTGGGAGTAAACAACCATGGGTACACCCCTCACAAGTGGAGTCTGGGTTTCTTACAGCTCTGCTGGTAGTCCCACTGGCTTTCAAACCAGCTAAGAGGTCTTGTCTTCCCAGTGTCAGCCCCCAGGACTGCAGTGCCCAATGTGGGTCAAACCCCTCACTCCCCAGGGAGGACCTCCAAGCCCATGTAATTCCCTGCCTCTTGTGTGTCCCCTCCAACAGGCAGAGGTACCAACCTAATCGCTCTTTCTCTTCCCTTCCTACCTGACTCTGTGTGGATCTTTCTTTACAATTTTGGCCGCAGAAGAGTCTTTCTGCCAGTCTCCAGTTTGTTTTCAGTGAGAGCTGCTCCACATATAGATGTATTTTTGATATGTTCATAGAGGGAGATGAGCTCACATCCTCCTACTTCACCATCTTGATCTCCCTCATCTTGTACGTTTCTTGTCATTTTATATTAAGTTTTTTACTGCCTCTCAAATGTTTTTGTGTTATGTAGTGTAAGGTGGGAGTTTAGCTTCTTTTTTTTTTTTTTTTAAACTGGGCCAACCTTTATTATTTTTTTTTAAACCCCACATTTGTTTATTTATTTTATTTTTGGCTGTGTTGGGTCTTCGGTTCTGTGCAAGGGCTTTCTCTAGTTGTGGCAAGCGGGGGCCACTCTTCATTGCGGTGCGCGGGCCTCTCACTATCGCGGCTTCTCTTGTTGCAGAGCACAGGCTCCAGATGCGCAGGCTCAGTAGTTGTGGCTCACGGGCCTAGTTGCTCCACGGCATGTGGGATCCTCCCAGACCAGGGCTCGAACCCGTGTCCCCTGCATTAGCAGGCAGACTCTCAACCACTGCGCCACCAGGGAAGCCCCTAGCTTCTTTTTTACCCATAGAACCATACCATATTAACTGTTTCCTACAGAAACAGTCCATTTTTCCTTTACTCCCTTTTTTATGTAGTACTAGTTTTCTATTTCTATTTCCATCTTATTTTTCTGAATATTTATATACCATTATAAGCACACATAAGTGCTTTGGGGAAAAGTTGAGATATAATTTTTAAAATAAACTGTTAAATTTGTCACCTATATGTTTGGTACTATGCCACATATTGTGTATAATACAAAAATGTAAGAAATATTCCCTACCTCCAAAAGCTCCCAATCTACTTAAGAACATTGGTCTACTGTACAAGAAACAAACAAAATCATGCGCAATATCAGAGAAATGATAGATTCTGGTATAACACACAGGATAATCTAGTACTGTGTGTTCAGAAGCAAAGATAATGAGAAAAATAGGACCCATAGTAATGTTTAATAAATTAATTGTAACAAACATGGGGAAATATCAACGACCAGTGTTCCTAACTTATTTTCTTTTATTTTTTACAGTGGAATCATATCTGACCTTTTTCCTGGAGTCCAAATTCCAGAACACGATTATGGTATATTGCAGTCAACAATTATAGATGTCATGAAGAGACAAAATCTTCAGCCTGAGACATGTATGGTTAAAAAAGTGATACAGTTCTATGAAACCATGCTAGTAAGGCATGGTGTTATGTTAGTAGGGCCAACAGGAGGTGGCAAGACCACAGTTTACCAAATACTAGCAGAAACTTTAGGGAATTTGAGAAAACTTGGTGTAGACAATCCCTTTTACCAATCCGTTAAAACATATGTTCTTAATCCTAAATCAATTACAATGGGTGAATTATATGGTGAAGTTAATAACATAACCTTAGAGTGGAAAGATGGTTTGATGGCACTAAGTATCCGAGCAGCTGTGAATGATACTTCAGAAGACCATAAATGGATCATCAGTGATGGGCCAGTAGATGCTCTTTGGATTGAAAATATGAATACAGTCCTGGATGATAACAAGATGCTTTGCCTGGCTAACAGTGAGAGGATTAAACTCACACCTCAAATCCACATGCTTTTTGAGGTAAATTGCATATTCCTTACTGTGGAGTGAAATCGTTCATTAGATTAGCATACCATCATTAATTTTTTTCTCTTACTGATGTACCATTGACTATCTGTAAGGCCTACCATGGTGTTTTGTTTACATACTAAATATTTACCAAATTGTCCTTTTATAATAGATTGTCCATTCTGACAACCAAAGTCTCTCAAATGTTTCTGTCTCTCTATAGACAGGAAATACAATAAATTCTAGCTTCCCAAGCATTTGTTTCTTTTCCTTTGGAGGCAGTATATATATATATATATATATATATATATATATATATATATATATAAATTTTTTTAAGATGAATAAATCATCCTTCTGTGGTATGAATATTTGATGATGGGATTGGAAAAGGAATGTGGGCCAAATACAGCTACAAAATATTATGGAAGATACCACCCCTGCTGTATTCATTCATCAAACATTAATTGAATACCTACTATGTCCTGGGTATTAGGCTAGGTATTGGATATAAGAATGAAAAAGATAAGCAGAAAAACAAAAAGAAGGGAAAAGAAATACTTATACCTTCCCATAAGGATTTGACAGTAGCCTTCTACATTTTTTTTTTCTCCTTACGCCTCACTTAACTTTTCTTCTCCATTTTTAATCACTTATAGCTCCGCCATTCTCTTCCACACAAAGCCTTACAGTGTTAAACTTTAAATGTGTGATTCCTTAACATTGAATTTAGAGGAATAAGGAAGTATCATGTTAGCCATTTCCTGTTCGACGTTTTTCAATTTTAGGTGCAAGATCTAAAGGTTGCCTCTCCTGCAACAGTCAGTAGATGTGGGATGGTGTTTGTGGATCCTGAAGAACTGAAGTGGATGCCTTATGTTAAAACCTGGTTGAAGAGTGTTTCTAAAAAAGTAAGTGCAATCAGACACTCCCCACTGTCTCCATCTGTCAGGGCTCACCCTTCCCTCGAGTGCCCAGATAGCAATTGGTTAACGCCTCACTGTGCTTGATTGAGGGAATCCCCGCATTGTACATAGCTCTCTCCCCAGAATTCTTGGGATCTTCCAGGAAGGTTGTGTACTTCCCAAAGCTGTCCTCACTTTTTGTTACCCTGCCTGGCTTCTCTCCAGACTGTTTTCTCTCAAATATAAACACTTCCTTGAGTTTCCCCAAATGGAGGTAGAACAACCTGGGGCATTAAAAAAATGACTTTGCAGGAGGCTTGAGATAATGAAAGGGAAGTACCTGGAAGGAAAAGAACAGTAAATCCAAGCATTGTTACAGTTTTTAGATTTTAGGAACCCCTAAAACCTCTCAGAGCCAAGAAGAAGAGAAAACCAGTTTACCTCCCACCCAACCTTAGGTCGATTACCAAAGACAAATTCTAACCTCAGAGGTACCATTCCACCCAAAGTGAAGGAAAGCTTTTACATTACTATTCAGAACAACTCAGTTCCATATTATCTTCTGTGCCCTCTGCATTCTAAAATACGGTTCCTCTTTACCTTAACAAGCGATGTTTTTTTCTTTTTGAGATTTCATTCTTTTTTTTTTTTTTTTTTTTTTTTGCGGTACTCGGGCCTCTCACTGTTGTGGCCTCTCCCGTTGCGGAGCACAGGCTCTGGACGCGCAGGCTCAGTGGCCATGGCTCACGGGCCCAGCCGCTCCACGGCTTGTGGGATCTTCCCAGATTGGGGCACGAACCCACGTCCCCTGCATCGGCAGGAGGACTCTCAACCACTGCACCACCAGGGAAGCCCTGAGATTTCATTCTTTTTTATTGCTGAGTAGTATTCCATTGTCTATATATACCACTTCTCCTTTATCCACTCATCTTGTTCGTTTTTTATTATTATTATTTATTTATTTATTTTTGCTGTGTTGGGTCTTCGTTTCTGTATGAGGGCTTTTGCTAGTTGTGGCAAGCAGGGGCCACTCTTCATCGCGGTGCGCCGGCCTCTCACTATCGTGGCCTCTCTTGTCGTGGAGCACAGGCTCCAGACGCGCAGATTCAGTAGTTGTGGCTCACGGGCCTAGTGGCTCTGTGGCATGTGGGATCTTCCCAGACCAGGACTCGAACCCGTGTCCCCTGCATTAGCAGGCAGATTCTCAACCACTGCGCCACCAGGGAAGCCCTGTTCGTTTGTTTTTTTTACTTGGGGTAGAGTTGCTTTACAATGTTGTGTTAGTTTCTTCTGTGCAACAAAATGAATCAACTATATGTATACATATATCCCCTCTCTCTTGGACCTCCCTCCCACCCACCCCCATCCCACCCATCTAGGTCACCACAGAGCACCAAGCTGAGCTCCCTGTGCTATACAGCAAGTTCCCACTAGCTATCTGTTCTACACATGGTGGTGTATATATGTCAATCCTAATCTCCCAATTCATCCCATTTCCCCCTTCCTCACCATGTCCACATGTCCATTTTCTGTCTGCTTGTCTATTCCTACCCTGCAAATTGGTTCATCTAATGGATAAAGAAGATGTGGTACATATATACAATGGAATATTACTCAGCCATAAAAAGGAACAAAATTCGGTCATTTGTAGAGATGTGGATGGACGTAGAGTCTGTCATACAGAGTGAAGTAAGTCAGAACGAGAAAAACAAATATCATATTTTAATGCATATATGTGGAACAATCTTTTTAAGTGTTTTGCTCCGTCTCATCTCAAGAAAGCCACTTCAAGAAAGCCATCTTCTTTCTGCATCTCCCCCTCCAAAAATGAATCAGAAAACTATTGTTTTCCTTATTCTTAGGCAACAACATTTTAATAATTTTGTGGTAAACTCTCTGAGTACCTTATTTTTTTTTAATTTCTTATTGGAATATAGTTGATTTACAATGTTATGTTAGTTTCAGGTGTACAGCAAAGTGAACAGAGTACCTTATTAAAGACAGTAATTCTCAGAATTGAGACTTTATCATGGGCTGCCAAAAGATGTTAAACATTTCTGAATTCACTCTTTTAATAGACTTTATTATTTAGAGCAGCTTAAGGTTTATAGAAAAATTTAACAGAAAGTATAGAGAGTTGTCGTGTAATTTCCCTCCTCCAAATAGTTTCCCCTGTTATTAACATTTTGCGTTGGTGTGGTACATTTGTTAAAATTGATGAACCAGTATGGACGAACCATACAGTCTTATGAACTAAAGTCCATAGTTTACGTTATGGTTCCCTTTTGTGTTGTACAATTCTATGAGTTTTGATAAATAAACAATATCATGTATAATATCATACAGAATAGTTTCACTGCCTTAAAAATCTGTGCTCTACCTATTCATACATCCACACCCTCTCAACCCCTGGCACCACTGATTGTTTTTACTGTCTCCATAGTTTTACCTTTTCCAGAACATCATATAGCTGGAATTATACAGTATGTAGCTTTTTCAGGTTGACTTCTTTCACTTAATAATATGTATTTACGATTCCTCCATGTCTTTCTGTGACTTGATAGCTTATTTTTTTAGCACTGGATTAATACTCCATTGTATGGATTTATCAAGTTTATCCACTCAACTACTGAAAGACATCTCAAAGTTTCCAAGTTTTAGCAATTATGAATAAAGCTCCTATAAACATTCACGTGCAGGTATTTGTGTAGACATAAGATTTCAACTCATTTGGGTAAATACCCAGGACTGTGATTTCTGGATCATATGATAAAACTATGTTTACCTTTGTAAGAAACTGCTAGTCTGTCTTCCAACATGGCTGTACCATTTTGTATTCCTACCAGCAATAAATGAGAGTTCTTGTTGTTCCACATCGTCACCAGAATGTGGTGGTGTGGTATTTTAGATTTTAGCCATTCTAATAGGTATGTCGCGGTATCTCATTGTGGTTTCACTGTGCAGTTTTCTAATATGTTGAGTGTCTCTTCATGTGTTTATTTGCCGTCCATATTTCTTTGATGAGGTGTTCAAATCTTTTGCCCACTTTTTATTAGATTGTATGATTTTTTTTCCACAGATGTCAATGACTACGCATTGTGCTTTATTTTTATTTATTTATTTATTTATTTATTTATTTTTGCCTGCGTTGGGTCTTCATTGCTACACATGGGCTTTCTCTAGTTGTGGCGAGCAAGGGCTACTATTTGTTGCAGTGCACAGGCTTCTCATTGCAGTGGCTTCTCTTGTTGCAGAGCACAGGCTCTATGTGCACGGGCTTTAGTACTTGTGGCATGCAGGCTCAGTAGTTGTGGCTCACAGGCTCTAGAGCGCAGGCTAAGTAGTTGTGGCACAATGGGCTTTGTTGCTCTGCGGCATGTGGGATCTTCCTGGACCAGGGATCGAGCCCGTGTCCCCTGCACTGGCAGGCGGATTCTTAACCACTGCGCCACCAGGGAAGTCCAGGTTATATGTTTTCTTATTATTGAGTTTTGGGAGTTCTTTATATATGTTGGATACAAGTTATTTATCAGATATGTGTTTTGCAAGTATCTTCTCCAAGTCTGGCTTGTCTTTTCATTCTCTTGACAATATCTTTCACAACACACACATTTTTAATTTTAATCATCTAACATCAATTTTTCTTTCATGGATTGTGCTTTTGGTGTTATATCTAAAAACTCACTTCCAAACCTAAGGTCACCTAAATACTTTCCTCTGTTTTCTTCTAAGAGTTTTATAGTTTTACATTTTACATTTAGGTTTATGATCCATTTTGAGTTAATTTTTGTGAAAGGCATAGTATCAATGTCTGGATTCTCTCTATCTCTCTTTTTTTTTTTTTTTTTTTTGCATGGGGATGTCCAATTCTAGCACCACTATTGAAAACACTGTCCCTTCTCCATTGAATTGCCTTTGTTCCTTTGTCAAAGATCACTTGACTATATTTGTATGAGTCTATTTATGGGCTCTCTATTTTGTTCCATTAATCTATTTGTCTATTTTTTTTTGCCAGTATCACACTGTCTTGACTACTGTAGCTTTACAGTAAGTCTTGTCAGGTAGTGTCATTCCTTTGACTTTGTTCTCCAATATTGTGTTCACTATTCTGGGTCTTTTCCCTGGCCATATAAACTTAAGACTCAGTTTGTTGATATCCACAAAGTAACTTACTGGTATTTTGATTCAGATTGCATCAAATCTATAGATCACATTAGGAATAACTAACATCTTCACAATATTGGGTCTTTCTATGCATGCACATGAGCTGTCTCTTAATTTACTTAGATGTTCTTTGCTTTCTTTCATCAGAATCTTGTTGTTTTCCTCATATAGATCTTGGAAATATTTTGTTAAAAATATACTTAAGTATTTTATTTTTTGGTGCTAATGTAAATGGTGTTGTATTTTCAATTTCAAATTCTAATTATTCATTGCTGGTGTATAGGAAAGTAATTGACCTTTGTATATTTACATTGTATCCTACAGCTTTGCTATAACTACTTATTAGTTCCAGGAGTTTTTGGTCAATTCTTTGGGATTTTCTATGTAGATAATTGTTTCATCTGTAAACAAAGACAATTTTTTTTCTTTCTTCCCAATCTGTATACATTTTTTCCCTTTTATTCTCCTATCACATTAGCTAAGACTTTCAGTACAATGTTAAAAAAAGTGGTGAGGGAGCAACATTTTTTTTTAAATCTTTGGGAATCAGTCCTTTACCTTACATAGATATTTAAAATGTTTCTCTTTATACTTCTTCTTTTTCATTGTTCTTAATTATGAGAGATATCATCAATAGAGATGACTACATGAAATATATGTTGACAGTTTAACAAATGATTATAAAATAAACACCTCTGTACCCATTACCAGATCAAGATGTAGGACATTATCAGTGACCCAGAATCTCCCCCATGTGTCCCTCCCAAGTCATAGAAGGGTTTTCCTTAATTTAACTTGTTCCATATCTTGTGATGCTTATACCCTTTAGTCTAAAATCACAGGATATATTGCAACATACAAGTTGGAACCAACCCTTTTTTTTTTTTTTTTTTTTTGCGGTGTGCAGGCCTCTCACTGTTGTGGCCTCTCCCATTGTGGAGCACAGGCTCCGGACACGCAGGCTCAGCGGCCATGGCTCACGGGACCAGCCGCTCTGCGACATGTGGGATCCTCCCGGACCAGGGCATGAACCCATGTCCCCTGCATCGGCAGGTGGATTCAACCACTGCGCCACCAGGGAAGCCCTGAACCAACCCTTTTTTAACTTAATTATATATTTTATCTGGTCTTGCTAAAATATTATTTGTTTGTTTGATTTTTCAGCTGAATGAAGAAACTCAAGAATATATATTGAATCTTTTCCAGCGTTACGTTGATGACGGTTTAAATTTTATCAATAAGAAATGCAACCAAGCAATCCCACAAGTGGACATAAGCAAAGTTACTACGCTCTGTTGCTTATTGGAGTCTTTGATACTTGGGAAAGATGAAGTTAATTTGGCAATGGTAGGAAAGGTTTTCTTACTGCTATAAAACTAGGAAAATGTGATTATTGTATACATGCTCTGCAAATAAACAACTCCAAACTTTCTGTCATATGATTATTTGATTTTCAAGTTAATTTTCTAGGGGACTAATGACTATGAATAGATTCATGCAATCTCAGATTTGGAAAGAATTTAGCCTATAGATTACTCCGCTACTCAATGTTTAAACTTCCTTACAGTTTAACATAATCACAGTGTGTGTCTACTTAAATACCTTCATGCAGTCATAAACATAGTTATAATAGTTGAAAGACAACCTTGAGCTTTTGTTCTACATGCTCCTTGCCATTCATTTTCCCATCAGAGTATTTAAATATATACTATTATAAAACATCACTCTGTGCACCATTGAATGAAATATAAGAAACATACAATGTGCCCTTTTAAAATGCATAATTCTAAACAAAACAGACTTTAGACTTTGCAATTTAAGATTCTTTTTACGTTAGCATATAAAATATTAAAATTCTTTCCCTTTGTTCTTTCAGGAGCAAACAAAACTGAACACCGTACTGTGTCAGACTTTTGTATTCTGTTACTTATGGTCTTTAGGTGGGAATCTAACTGAAAACTACTGGGATTCTTTTGATACATTTATTAGAACACAATTTGAAGATAATCCTGATGCCAGGGTAAGAGCCAAATAAAGTTAACTTTAACATAATAACTCTGAATCATTAAAATTAAATTTCAAGACTAAAACTTTAAAAGCCTTGGTCCTACTACAAATTCTTCATGTAAAAGTGTTTCTAAAATTATTCACTTTCTTAAACTATAGGTAACGTTTATTGTATTAAAAATTTTAGGAGTTCTCTCCTGGCCATGTGAAGAAAGTAAGGTATAAAAGTGTATAAAAACTCCCTACTATTAGCAAAAACATTGAATTTTAGTTTGTAAACTTATTTTTTCACAGTGTTATGGTTTAGCAATTCTGAAGCTACTTTCTGTATGTTCTAAAATTGAGCAAATGAATCAATATATTGAAGATAATGGCAACGAGGTTTCTCACTGTTAAGAGAAGGGACTTAACAAATATGGAAGAGAAAGATTAGAATGCACCTTGTGTTATTGGATTGGAATTATAGGTTTTGGTACTCATGGAATATATATATATGGGTCTATACATCCATCCATACATAAATTTCTTACTTCTGTCTGCTGAGAGGAACTAGAAGGAATGACACCTCAATAGCAATGAGCGTACTTAGTTACTGATTTCTAAATACTATTCTCCATGAAAGAGAACCAAAGCACCTTAGTGAAACAGCTGATTCCAGTACTGAAGCAGGGAAAGTTCGAAGAGCCCAGAATATCTTTTGTCAGATAGTGAAGAAGTGCTTGAAGAACGACGGCACGTGTCAAAAGAGCACAGGAGAAGATTTTTCACTATGTACTCAGTTTTTTTAATAGTAATATCCTATTATCTATTACTCTGTACAGCTGCTGTTGGATTTTTGTTTCTTGCCTTAGTAAATGGCCAGACAGCCATGTAATAGTAGCCAGAACTCAATGAGTGTTATAGATTCTTCTTTCTTTACTGACCTGAGTAAAGTGAATGGATTTTTTCTTCTAATTAATTTTTTTCAAATATTTCCTCTTCTCTTCTTCCTTGTTGCCTCTGAATAACTCAGGTTCTTTTCATTTCTTTTCTTGGTTGTTAAAATAGCCTATTTATTATTCCCTTGCTTTTGGTCCAGTCCTGTCTAATTCACCTATACACCATTGTTTTTTAGAATTACAGGTTACAATCTATTAATTGGTCAAGAAATCAGTTGAAAGACTCTTAACCCAATTTTTAAAAATGAAATATCCACTATCACAACTTTTAGTCAACACTATATTGGTGATCCTAGCCAGTGCAATAAGGCAAGGAAAAAATAAACTTTAGAAAGGAAATGAAACTGTCATTATTTGCAGAAAACATAACTGAATATGTAGAAAATCCTAAAGTTTTCTTAAAAATAGAATAGAATATAAAATAGAGTGATAGTTGGGGTGAATATTATACATATTTGAACACACATATATATATGTATGTACCATGTCACCATGTCAGATTGAGTCACTGTCAAGTGTGCTTGAAACACCACTGCTCTGTACAGCTGCCAGAATGAACTTTCTGAAATGTAATCTGATCATGTCACACACCTACTTAGAATCCTTCACTGAACTCTTGCTGCAAGCTCTTTAATAAATGACATTTTTATAATTTGGCCCCATCTGTGTTTCCAGACTTATCTCTTATAGTCCCCAACATGCATGCCGCTTTCCATGGCTTCCAGACCTGTTTTCTGAGCCTGAACCATGACTCCTTCTTCCCCATCCCCATCTCATCCCTTCTTTACCTTGCTTGAAGGACAAAGACTGACTCTTGCTTGTCCTTCAAATCTAAGTTGTAGCATCACCACCCCTTAGAAGCCCTCCTAAATCTCTAGCCACAACTATAACTCTCCTGCAAGTAGAAATGAGCCATCTCTCCTTTGTGAGTGTACTAAACTCCACTATAACCCTTATTTCTCCATGAGTATTAACTAATGTGCTTGTGTCCCCCAGGTAGATTACAAGGTCATTGAAGGCAGAGGTTGGGTCTCATTCAGCATTTTCCCCTAACACCAAACACAGTATTTGGCATGGAGTAAGCCCCTGAATGTTGGATTGAATTGAAAATGATTTACAATTCTAATATGGGGTTTTGATATAGTCAATATATCAGGTTTTTACTGTACTGCATTGCATGATTAAGCTTAAAGAATTAGACTCTGATCTTAAACAACTACTTTTCCACAAAGGAACAAAAATCCAAATCCATCCATGTTCCATGACTGCCTTTGTTTCTGTGTAAATATTTCTGTTGCCATGTGTCAATCCTATTGAAAGTGATGTTTAATTTTATACTCTAGCTTCCCAGTTCTGGTGATCTGTGGAGCATTCACATGGACTTTGACACCAAACGGCTGGATCCCTGGGAACAAATCATACCCACCTTCAAGTACAGCCGAGATATTCCGTTTTTTGAAATGCTTGTCCCTACAGCTGACACAGTGCGCTTTGGGTATCTAATGGAAAAACTACTGGCGGTCAGGCATTCAGTGCTGTTTACCGGAATAACGGGAGTTGGCAAGGTAGGAAACCTACATCAAACAAGAAGTTCTGTCCGAAACAAGGGCATGGTGAACTTAGAATTGTAAGCTCCGTAAATAATACCTTATTTCTCAGGGGAATTCCTTTTGAATTTTGATTATTTTTTCAGGAAGAATGTGACTGTGCTGAATCTATATCGACTGCACAGTTTGCCACTTTCTGAATAAATCCTGGGTGTCAATAATATATATAAACCAGAGAACCCTGTGGACCAATCTTCTGTGTTTGGGGGCTTTTATGTTGTGTCCTTTAGAAGTTCTAGGGCTGCCACTGCACAGGTTAAGGTGGGAATTTGTCAAGGCAGTTTGTGTCCCCAATGGACTATTGATGAAGGTCAGTCTGTCCCCTCCTGCCCATTTACTTCTACCCGACACAGCGATGGTGTTTAGGAAAAGTGGAGTATAGAGGAAAAGGCTGATTGTTTGGTCTTCTTCTTGGTTTGGGGGGAATCCATATAAACAGACACTCACTGTTTCCCCTCTAAATTATTTCTGAGTTTCTAAATCTTACTATCAAATTGACTTGGATAGTAACCAAGATGGCTTTTGGTATGATCCTAAAATAAAAACTTTTGCTGAGATAGAGCTGATTAGGATATTTCTTTGGCTCTGATAAATATCATTAAATGGAATCTCCAGGAAGAGAAAGGCAGATATTTCAATCTGGCTTTAACCTCTGTCCTTTTCTGTCCTGTTTCTTACTCATTGTTCTGGAATATTACTGATATAGACAATTGAAAGATTTTATATTGAATGAGAAATCAATTAACATTTTTTTTATTTTAAAGTCTGTTATTACAAAAGGACTGCTAAATAGAATTCAAGAATCAGCTGGCTATGTTCCTGTTTATCTAAATTTTTCTGCTCAAACTTCATCTGCAAGAACACAAGAGATCATTGAATCAAAACTGGAAAGGAAAAGAAAAAATATTCTAGGTAAGAATTATCCTTGTCATTTGTCTCACACAAATTAATTATTAAATGCTAATAAGTCACATAAACCGTGCATGTAATAAAATTACAATTGGATATTTTCTTTGCTTAATTTATTTGTAAAGGTAATTCTGTTAATGGTATTCTCTCCTGGGTATAGATCTAGATATCTTACTGTTAGCAAGCAGGTAGTTTATTTCTATCATCACCTTCAACTCAGAGCATCTTCAATCTCTGCCTCTCCGAGGCTTTCCCTCTCTCCACTCATGCCATGCTTTCAAACCTGCATTGATTTCCCTTTATTTAAAACAAACAAACAGGGGCTTCCCTGGTGGCACAGTGGTTAAGAGTCCACCTGCCAATGCAGGGGACATGGGTTTGAGAACTGGGAGGATCCCACATGCCGTGGAGCAACTAGGTCCGTGCGCCATGACTGCTGAGTGTGCACTCTGGGACCCGCGAACCACAACTACTGAGCCCGCGTGCCACAGCTACTGAAGCCTGTGCGCCTGGAGCCCATGCTCTGCAGCAGGAGAGGCCACCACAATGAGAAGCCCGTTCACCGCAACGAAGAGTAGCCCCTGCTCGCAGCAACTAACGAAAGCCCGCGCACAGCATCAAAGACCCAATGCAGCCAAAAATTAAAAAAAAAAAATTAAAAAAAAACTCTTTATGTCTGGTGCACTGACTTATCTGAACTCAGTAGGGAATAAGCGTGAAAATGTTTTGGTGTTTCCTTCAGTCAGCGCTTTCCGCCAAGCTTTGTGGGATCTCTCTCACCCTGCCTTATTAACCGCTTAGATAAATACCATAACCTTCTGGTCACTTGCAATTTTGAGTCTGGTCCAATGTAAAGCTTCAATCCAAACCCCAAAATTAATTTTTGTCTTTTTTTTGTTTTTGAAGTATAGTTGATTTACAATGTTGTGTTAATTTCTGCTGTACTGCAAAGTGATTCCGTATATTCTTTTCCATTATGGTTTATCCCAGGAGATTTGATATAGTTCCCTGTGCTATACATTATGACCTTGTTGTTAATCAGTCCAAACCCAATTTAAAGCTCTTCCTCTCCTCTGCTGTAAGCCAGGTTTGTGGCTGGAGGTGCTGGAGGGGTATGGGGGCTCTTTTACTCTTCCCACCTTCCCTCTAGGAGGCTCTAGTGTATCTGGATGGGAGGAGAAGGGAAGGACAGGGTTCTCCCTAACTGAAGTTTAGGTGGGCCTCTGTGGATTGCCCCTGCTTCTCTGTTGGCCTGATGGTTGTCCACGCTTTCAGCGTGGCAGGCTTCCAGGAGCAGGTTTTCTCAGGGCCTCCCAGAAGAATTGTGCACAGGCCAAGCATTGACCTTCCCACTGGAAGGTTCCCTGATGTTGGGAATCACGGTCTCAGCCCCACTTTGTCCCACCCTCCAGTGGCACATCCTGCAGCCTCCTGCTGCTGGGGTCCACTTGCCCAGCCCACAGCCCTCCTGGGTGGAGCACTAGGCAGAGCTCAGGCCCAGCTACCTTCCACATTGTCTATCATCTCACAGGCCCTGTCATGCCAGCTGCTTTCCTAGCCCCTCTCTGTTACCCTTTTCCTGCTCAGGTAGGCACAGGGCAAAGGAAGCCAGTCTTTCTGGTGGGGGCCCCAAATTTTTATGAATGGTACTCGTAGCATGCCTCCCCACCCCTGACCTGCTGCTTGGCTTCCAGAGGCCAGAAGATGAAGTGGGGCACTGAGTTTGCCTCATTTTCTTTGGAATTGTCACATGCTGGATGCCAGCATAGTGGAGTCACTTCCTCTTCTTAAGTTATTTTCTCTTCTGTGTTATCACTCTTTTTTTTCTTCTGAATGTATATATTGACTTTCTTTAAGTTAAATATGCCATTGTACAGCTCCACTGCACTGGATTTCCCTTTGATGTAATAAGGATGTTTTGAATATCCTGTCCTGTTTTCCCTGTAGGGGGTGGTGGGATGGCATTTATGTAAGGAAACTTTTGGGATTCTTCTGCTTCCTCCTGTGAAAAGGAAATGACTTTACTCACCCCAGGCCCAGGCCACACAGTTGGTGAGGGCAGTGGGAGTGGCTGGGATTGAGGAAGGTCAACTGAAGTGCTAAGATCCACAGCTTCGTGTCGGAGCCTGGATGGGGCCAGAGGGAGATCTCTCGTCCTCAAGACAAGACTCTGCTGGGACCCTTCTCACTCTGTAGAAAACTGAGCTCATTATGACCTGCACGGTGTTCACTGAGTCCAAAACCTTACCTAAGTCTCGTCTTACGTTTACCAAGGGCAAATAATAATTCTTAAATTCATGTTGTTTCCTAGGAGCACCAGGAAACAAACGAATTGTGATTTTTGTTGACGATTTAAACATGCCCAGACTGGATCACTATGGCTCTCAGCCTCCCATTGAATTACTTCGGCAATATCAAGATTTTGGTGGATTTTATGACAGAAACAAACTCTTTTGGAAAGACATACAGGTTACTTTAGGTTTTAAATTACTTTGCATGTTTCAGTTTAAATGGCAGTGAAATATGGTGTATTCATTTGCTAGGGTTGCCATAACAAAGTACAACAGACTGGGTGACTCAAACTATAGAAATTTATTTTCTCACAGTTCTAGAAGGCGGAAGTCCAAGATCAAGATGTCAGTAGGGTTGGTTTATTCTGAGGCCTCTCTCCTTGGCTTATAGATGGCCGTGTTCTCCCTATGTCTTCTTATGATTTTCTCCCTGTATCCATGTCCAAACTGTCTCTTCTTGTAAGGACACCAGTCATATTGGATTAGGACCCACCATAGTGACCTCATCTTAACTAAATTACCTCTTTAAATACCCTACCTCCAAATACAGTCACATTGTGGGTTACGGGGAGTTAGGGCTTCAACACATGATTGGCCAAGAGGAGGCAGAGAAGGACACATAATTCAGCCCATGACATATGGCCTCTGCATTTCTTGTGTGTAACTCAATTCATTCAGTCTGTATTGGCTTCTCGCCATGCTTGATTCATGAGATTTATAGACAACTGAGACAGCCCCGGCCTCCTGGAGGGCTCAGCTTTGGAGGATGGCTGAACATGTGTTTATAATGTAGGTTGATAAGTGGAAAGAGACTGGAGGGGAGCAGGGGTGGGCACTGGGTTGATGATGAGAGAATCCTTCCCAGAAGAGGTGATGTCAGAACAGGATTTTGCAGGCAGGGCAGGGCAAAGCAAGGAAAGGGAGTTATTTACATCTCAAAGCAAGTAATGTGAGACACCATGGGGGTGTGGAATGTGAGCAGCAAAGCAGCAGGACATGCAAAGGTCAGCCCAGGGGGCCATGGTGCCATGATGAGGAATGTGATTAGGAGCCTCTGAAGGAAACATTGTAGAAAGATCCCCTTGGCTGCAGGGAAGGTATGGACTAGAGAGGAGGCAAGGCCAGAAGCACCTACAGTATCATGTATTGACCAGTAGAACATGTTATGACCAGAGGCTCAAAGGAACCTAGCCCTGTATTTCCCCTAGGAGCAATGGTTCAGGGTGCATTAATTCAGTGTTCCTGGCAATTTTATAGAACACAGCTACCACAAAAAACAAGAACTGACTATACTTAGTATTTATTAAATATATTTTAACCTAAGGTACAAATTCTTACAATTTTTTAAGATTAGATTTTTACATAGGAGTATTTATACAAGATAGATGAGTTAGCTAAGTAACCTTGAGTAACTTATTTATCAACCAGGGCCTTGATTTTTTCATCTACAAACCGGAGATAACAACAGTGATCTCCTGAGGTGGTTGTGAGAATTAAGTCAGATAATGTGTTGGAAAATATAACACAATGCTGTCCTAGGGTAGGTCCTCCAAAACTGTTGGTTGAGTCCTACTGTTGGGATGGGCACATTGCATGTCCTTCTTTGCTGGGTGACCCGAGTGGATTTCTCTCCATACAGGATGTAACGATTGTATCAGCGTGCGCACCTCCAGGTGGTGGCCGCAACCCCGTGACCGCCCGCTTCATCCGACACTTCAGCATGTTCTGTCTCCCGATGCCCTCAGAGCACAGTCTGAAACAGATTTTTCAGGTGAGGCTGGATTCCAACTTGGGCAAGAGGGGAAAAGAAAACTTATTTGTTCCAAGATTCACACAGAACAGTCCGTTTCTAGGGAGCCCATCCATCATTTCCTCAGCAGAAACCAGGTAAGCACAGGGGCATCTGGGCAGTAGCTGATAGGCATTTGCATCATGGCCTTCTGCGTTTGTGGTCTCAGAGGTAGTTTTAGGAATGCAGAAAGCTGGTCAGAACACTGCCCCTACCTCTAAAGAAGGCTATGTCCCAGGCCCTTGACTCTCAGCAGATCTCATCCCTACCCAGCCCCGGCCTCTGTGCTCGTCTCCTCGCTGATCGCCATGTCTATGTCCACTTGCCCAGCAGACACCACCCCTGATAACCCAGCGGGCTCAGGCTCAACACATCAACCCAGAATTTATCATCCCTGCTGCCACCACCCCCACAGCAGAAACAACCACGCTTATTTCTTCCATCTGCACAAACTTCCCCAGGGGACCACTTCCTCGTCCTTTAACTGGGGGAAATAACTGTGTCTGCCCTGTAAGGGATCAGCAGAAGGGTTCAGAAAGTGCAAGGCATTAACCTAAGTAGAATGATGCGAGACCACGAAGCAGCATGACCAGAGCGAGTATGTCATACCAACCAGCAAAGACGCTCAGAGGAGACAGCCAGTGAGCTGAGTCCTACAAGGTGGAATTGACAGGGGTGGACAGAAACACACAGGTGAATGTGGTCACAGAGGCAGGAAGTGGTAATGTGTGCATCCAGGTAGGATGAGACAGGTGACTGGTCTGAAGAAACTGGCTTTGGTTGCAATCACCCAGGAGCCAAAGAGGCAGTGATACAGGCATAAAGTGAGCCTCTGCATTTACCTGCATCAGCCTCTCCTTCCAATGGGGTCTTCTTAGAGGAGAGAAAGGACCAGAACCAGTACATACACAACAGTCAGCTGGAAAGTGGTTTTCATATTGAAATTACATCCATGGGAAATTATTTTTAATAAATTTGAAGTCGTTCCAATAAGCTGTTTAGGAGCTAATGCCAAAAGGATACATAAGAACTGCCACATTTCGGAAAACTTTTAGAGAGTACTTTAGAATAGGAAAGGATGGGAGCTTATCTACCATAATTAAGTAGCAAGTACAGAACATGACAGGAAGTGGGTAACGGGGACCAACACAAGTATTAGACTTTTTTAAATCCTACCTTTTGTTGAGAACCTTTATGTGTATATTCTAAAGTTTGAAGTGAGTGATTCCCACCATGGTATCCTGACACACTTTGTGATGTGATCAGTGATGAGGGGGTGTCCCAAGTAACTTATGCCTGATGATAAGGTACTAAATTCGCAAATTATTTTACATTTGAACAAATTCAAGCAAATTCAAAGTTACCCTAACAACAACAACAAAATGTCATTCTTAATGATTCCAAAATATTTTTTTGGGTGGGAGGAAGAAGGTAGAGTCTGAGCTCCTGGAAATGAAAGTGATCCCAACCTTCAGCCTCCTCCCTCTGCCTGTGGGAATCACATCTACGGAAATGTGTCACTTACAGGAACATCAGCCAGCAAACACGTTACAGATGAAAACAGGCAGGAACTGCTTTTTCCCACTGTAACTTAGAGGCTATCATTTAAAACTCACCCTAGCCGTGGGTGGTAATAGAAATGAAATGCAGCAAAACTGAGAGATTCTGGGTTGGACTGCATTCAGGTGGGAAGTATATTTTTCTCATTAGCAGAACAGACTGGAGATTTTGTCTGTAGAAAAAAAGGCCTTGGATCCCAAACTTTTTTTTTTTTTTTTTTTTTTTTGCGGTACGCGGGCCTCTCACTGTTGTGGCCTCTCCTGTGGTGGAGCACTGGCTCTGGACGCGCAGGCTCAGTGGCCATGGCTCACGGGCCCAGCCGCTCCGCGGCATGTGGGATCTTCCCGGACCGGGGCACGAACCCGTGTCCCCTGCATCGCCATGCGGACTGTCAACCACTGTGCCACCAGGGAAGCCCCCAAACTTTCTTTTTAATCACAGCCCATCTAAGCAGAGTTCACAGCCCACCTTTCCTGTCCTTATCGTATGGAGGAGAAAGAACTTGGGGATTACCAAGAATTGAAAAAAGCAAAATCAATAAGTTAAAGTAAATTTGTTGTTTTGTATATATATATGACAGTATTTATATATATGTAACTATACTATATATTAGATAGATATAGATGTAAACTGTGTTAGTATTTGTGTGATGGAGAATAAACAGACTGGGATTTTTATTTTTGTCGTATTAGGATGGTCCTACTCAACATGAGGTCCAAAAAGGAGAATGTTACATTCATGTTGGGGGCTCGTCAGGACAGTACCTCAAAAAGATAGTCCTCACAAACTGCTTTTACAAATAATGTTCAACAGAAGGCTCATTGAAAACAAATACTTTGATTTATTTCAAACTATGTCATATATGAACCCCAAATCTAAAGTCACGAGGGCTGACTTGCAAGCATTTGATATGCATTCTGGCGCCTTCTCCCATAAGTAATTCCAAGGCTAATGGTGATGGGAGTTTATCTATTTAAAAATGTAATATGAGTTTCCCTAGCAACTGGGGCTAGAAGGCTAATAAATACGTACTCTCAGCTTGTGGCAAGTGATATATGAGAAGATCAGAGAGCCATAAGCGAGACTGATGGGAGGACTTATCTTAGATTGGGTAGTCAGGGAAGGCCTCTCTGAAGGACATGTAATATCCAACATGAAGGATGAGAAAGTCCCTGCGAAGCAGAGAGCCCTGTGGGAATGGGTCCTGGGGGGGAAGAGAGCATGGGTAGTAAGGCCAGGGAGGCTGACACAGCGTCTGGTGGGGAGAGAGGGTAAGGAGAAGAGGCTGGGCAGGGGCAGAGTATGCACTGGTGGGGGTGCAGGGCCTTATTTCCCTGATTAAAGGTAACAGAAGGGAGATGAGTGGGAATGGAGAGGCCAAGGAGTAAGGAGGGAGTGAGGAAGCCCAGATGAAAAGGAGTGAGGGCTGGAATGGGGTGTCGTCAAGGGGAACAGAAGGAAGCAGGCAGATTCAAGAAATGTATTCAAGAGCGACTGTGGGGGACAAAGAAGGGCAGGTTTCAAAAGAGACTTCTAGGACTTCCCTGGTGACACAGTGGTTAAGAATCCACCTGCCAATGCAGGGGACACTGGTTCGAGCCCTGGTCCAGGAAGATCCCACATGCTGCGGAGCAACGAAGCCCATGTGCCACAACTACTGAACCTGTGCTCTAGAGCCTGCAAGCCACAACTACTGAAGCCCACGCACCTAGAGCCCGTGCTCCACAACAAGAGAAGCCACCGCAATGAGAAGCCCGCGCACCGCAACGAAGAGTAGACCCCACTCGCCGCAACCAGAGAAAAGCCCGCGCGCAGCAACGAAGACCCAATGCAGCCAATAATAAATAAATAAATTTTTTAAAAAGAAGAGAAAAGAGACTTCCAAGTTCCTGATCTGAGTGGAGGGTGGGGCCATACACTGAGCTAGGGAAGCGGAAGGGTGGGGAGTTCACAGGTGTCAGTACGTCGAACTTTCAATATACATGAGGGTGAAAGTCTACAGATTTGTTGGTCATTCACCCATAAGAATCAGAGAGAGGACTTCAGCTCATTTCCAGATAAGTGTGAGCACTCCGTGAAGACCCTCTGGACCCACAGCCAGATGAGGTCTAATTACTTGAGAGTGGGCTCACGGTAAGTCCACTGGTCAGCTGTGAATGCTGCTCAGGCAGCACCAGACAGTCACAGAGGACAGAAGTGAGTCCATTCTGGAGAACATATTCTGAAATGGAAAGAAGAGGGTGTTTTTGTTTTTTGTGTTTTGAGTTTCCTTCATTGAAATGTAGTTGATTTACAATGTTGTGTTAGTTTCAGGTGTACAGCAAAGTGATTCGGTTATAGGTATATATATAGTCTTTTTCATATTCTTTTCCATTACGGTTTATTACAGGATATTGAATATAGTTCCCTGTGCTAACCACTACGACCTTGTTGTTTGTCTATTTTATATATAGTAGTTTGTATCTGCTAATCCCAAACACCTAGTTTATCCCTCCCCCAGAAGAGTTTTTTCTTTAATTAATTTTTATTGGAATATGGTTGCTTTACAATGTTGTGTTAGCCTCCACTGCACAACAAAGTGAATCTGCCATACACATACATACATCCCTCCCTTTTGGACTTCCCTCCCATTTAGGTTACCACAGTGCATCAGGTAGAGTTCCCTGTGCGATACAGTATGTTCCAATCAGTTGTCTATTTTATACATAGTATCAATAATGTATATGTGTCAATCCTAGTCTCCCAATTCCTCCCTCCCCCCACCCTTTCTCCCTTGGTATCCATACATTTATTCTCTACGTCTATGTCTCTTTTTCTGCTTTGCAAATAAGATCATCTATACCATTTTTCTAGATTCCACACATATGCGTTATTATATGATAATTGCTTTTCTCTTTCTGACTTACTTCACTCTGTATGACACTCTCTAGGTCCATCCACATCTCTACAAATAACTCAATTTCATTCCTTTTTATGGCTGAGTAATATAGCGTTGTATACATGTGCCACATCTAGAAAAGAAGAGTTTTAACATCCACATGTCCTTGCACTGTAATTTGGTTTTCTACTTATTATTAGAAAAAGTATCATCAGATCTGGAGTATATGAAAGATAAATTTTGGTTAAAAAAAAAATCTAACCCTCTCATATTACATTTCTGATTCTAGGCCATCTTAAGTGGCTTCCTAAATGACTTCCCACCAGCTGTAAAGCAAACTGCATCCAAAATTGTGGAAGCCTCAGTTGAGATCTATAACAGGATGAGTGTGGATCTTCTGCCTACACCAGCCAAGTCTCATTATGTCTTTAACTTGAGGGATTTATCCAAATGTGTGCAAGGTAGTGTATGGAACCTTCATTCTCTGCCCTGCACCCTCCTTCCATTTCCATTCACCCCCAGATCTCTCAGTAGAAGTGTGTGTACATGGGTGTCTGAGACTTGCCTGGAAATCCCATTACAATGTTCCTGTTCAAGTCACCCTCCACCCCCACCCCAGACTGGCTACTTCACAGCTTTCCTCAAACCACCCTCCCATTTCTCACTCCCAGCTGGTGGCCTGTCTTCTTTTTCACTGAAAAAAAATAGAAGCAATCAAACCAGAAGGTCCTCCTCTTCCAGATCTCCCAGACATCCTGCATCTGCCTTCCCTCCCACTGCAGTGGTTCAGCTGTCCCTGCCCCTAACATGTGCCAATAGTCCCCCCCACCCCAGTATTGAATCGCATCCCCTCCTGCCGACTCAAGGATTTTGCTCTTATAATTCCCCCTTCCCTTCTGCATTGTCAATGCTTCCTCTTCTATCAGATCATTCGTTAACAGCATAAGACCCTGCTATATAATACCTCACAACTTAAAAAATAATTCTCTTTAGGCCCCATATCCCCCTTCTGCTACCCTCCCCATTTTCACCGCTAATGTGTCCCCAGTTTTGCTTTCAAAAAATGAGCTCACCATTATTATATGTGTATATCCACTGGGGAACCATCCATTTCTGGTAGTGTGGGGATAAAGTTGGACTTAAGGATTTCCTCCTTAATTAAACTACTAGATATTCCACAATTGTAGAATTTTTCTTCTTTTCTCCTTTTCTTAAAAAACAGGTATCCTTCAATGTGATCCAGGAACAATAAGAGAAGAGATACAGATATTTAGACTTTTTTGCCATGAATGTCAAAGAGTCTTCCATGACCGTTTGATTAATAATGAAGATAAGCACTATTTCCATGCTATTTTGACAGAAATGGCCAGTAAATATCAATCTTTATATCAATCTTTATTTAGCTAGGTTTTTTTAGTAGAAAAACAATTTGGTTTCTAATCTTAGCCATTAGACTACCAGGGAGACACAATTTGGTTTCTAAAATGAGCAAAATGAATTGTAAGCATTCATGAGTAAAAGGTTTTTTCTTCATATATTTATATATGACCCAAATATATAACAATATATGAAATATTATGAAAATCATTTCATTGAAATTCAGGAAGGGTTAATATTCTTAATTCAGTATAGCATTTTAAGTAGAGGAGGGAAAGTAGGAAAAAAAATAGCATTTTGTTGGATAAGAAACCAGGATATTTCTAAAGTATTTCTTATTTATTAATATGTGTTCAATATCTGTTATTTAATAAAATGTTTACTAATAGTAAATATTCTTAATCTTAAATCTGGGGGATTATCAACCAGACTAAAGTGGTATGGCATTAACATGGCTTTCCCTCAGTTTCATGTGTACCAATTAGGCTTCTAAATAAAGTAACAGGGGTTATTATTCTGTGTATCTTATTATTAATATCCTGCATTCAAGCTTATTGTTATACTAAGAATTGATTTTGTTTTTTGAATAGACAAACATTTTGGAATTGCAATAGGCCTGGAATATTTTTTGACTAAGCCCATCATATTTGGAGATTTCATTAAGGTAAGTATGTTGTATTGACGGCTACATTTGAAGGCTATAAAACATTTACTATTTTCTACTTCAAGTTCATATTCTATAAGAGCTTTGCACATGTGAAGATTAGAGATCTAGACCAGGGGTCAGCAAGCTATGGTCCATAGTCCAAATCCACCCACCGCCCATTTTTGTAAATGGAGTTCTATAGGGACTCAGCCACAGCCCATTTGACTGTACTATGTATATGACTGCTTTCTAATGACTAGGCAGAGTGGAGTAGTAGCAACACAGGCTATACGACCTGCAAAGCCTAAAATATTTACTATATGTCCCTTGAGAGAAAAAGATTGCTGACTTCTGATCTAGTTACATTCATTTTAATATTAGTTTGAATCCGAAACCCATCAGGTATTCGATTTGGAAGGAAGCAAAGAGATTTAGTCTCTTAACTCAGGACTCCAATTCCTTTCCTAGAATCCTGTGTAGTTCTTCAGCCTCTGCTCAGAGGTTTCCAGTTATGGGAAGCTAATTAGTTAGCAGTTCTGCCTTCTTCATTTCAGGGTAGCTCTAATTAGTACCAAAATTTTCCTTGTACTAAGTTCCTTAAGTCTGTCCCCCCAACAACATCTACACATAGGCCCTAATTTTACCCTCTAGACCTACCTAGAATAGACTTATTCTAGATGAGTAACATTATTCTATGTTAGAAGACTTCCGTCTAACCACCCTACCTATGTTGACAGATAGCTGTCTTGTTTTACCAAGTTGACTCTTGTTTGGGTACAACATTCCTACTGTCCCTGAGAGGGCAAGGGCCATGTTTGTTTTGTTCACCCTAAATCCCTAGTTTCCTGCACAGAGCTAAGTATATAGCAGGCTCTCAATCAATGCTGTTTAAACAAATGAATGGACTCATCTTTATATCATACACATATGCAATACCTCACCACCCTGATAACCCCTGACAACTAAAAAAAATTACTAAACAATTTATTTGTATGAAATATATCTATTTTTTAATTAATTTTTATTGGAGTATAGTTGCTTTACAATGTTGTGTTAGTTTTTACTGTAAAGCAAAATGAATCAGCTATATATATACATATATTCCCTCTTTTTTGGATTTCCTTCCCATTTAGGTCACCACAGTGCATTAAGTAAAGTTCCCTGTGCTATACAGTACGTTCTCATTAGTTGTCTATTTTATACATAGTATCAATAGTGTATATGTGTCAATCCCAATCTCCCAATTCCCCCCACCTGCCCCCCTTTTCCCTCTTAGTATCCATACATTTGTTCTCTATGTCTGTGTCTCTATTTCTGCTTTGCAAATAAGATCTTCTATACCATTTTTCTAGATCCCACATATATGCATTAATATATGATATTTGTTTTTCTTTCTGACTTACTTCACTCTGTATGACAGTCTCTAGGTCCATCCACATCTCTACAAATGACCCAATTTTGTTCCTTTTAATAGCTGAGTAATACTCCATTGCATATATGTACCACATCTTTTTTATCCATTCATCTGTAAATGGACATCTAGGTTGCTTCCATGTCCTGGCTAATGTAAATAGTGCTGCAATGAAAATTGTGGTACATGACTCTTGTTTAATTATGGTTTTCTCAGGGTATATGCCCAGTAGTGGGA
Source organism: Stenella coeruleoalba (assembly GCF_951394435.1). Taxonomy (NCBI): domain Eukaryota; kingdom Metazoa; phylum Chordata; class Mammalia; order Artiodactyla; family Delphinidae; genus Stenella; species Stenella coeruleoalba. The sequence continues at coordinate 15,594,164 of NC_137159.1, read as the reverse complement.
TTGCTGGATCATATGGTAATTCTATTTTTAGTTTTTTAAGGAACCTCCATACTGTTCTCCATAGTGGCTGTATCAATTTACATTCCCAGCAACAGTGCAAGAGGGTTCCCTTTTCTCCACACCCTCTCTGGCATTTATTGTTTGTAGATTTTCTGATGATGCCCATTCTAACTGGTGTGAGGTGATACCTCATTGTAGTTTTGATTTGCCTTTCTCTAATAATGAGTGAGGTTGAGCAGCTTTTCATGTGTTTTCATGTGTTTGTTGGCCATCTGTATGTCTTCTTTGAAGAAATGTCTATTTAGGTCTTCTGCCCATTTTTGGATTGGGTTGTTTGTTTTTTTGTTATTGTGCTGCATGAGCTGCTTGTATATTTGGGAGGTTAATCCTTTGTCAGTTGCTTTGTTTGCAAATATTTTCTCCCATTCTGAGGGTTGTCTTTTGGTCTTGTTTATGATTTCCCTTGCTGTGCAAAACCTTTTAAGTCTAATTAGGTCCCATTTATTTATTTTTGTTTTTATTTCAATATTCTAGGAGGTGGGTCAAAAAAAGATCTTGCTGCGAAATATGTCTATTTAAATGTATTCTTAAAATCAAAATCCGAAGTTTATTTTCAGGTGGTGATTATATTTCCTGTGTGTTTCTAACGATATTATTATCAAATGGGGAAATGAAGCAAAGCAAAAAGAGTAGTTGGACTCTTCTTCCATTGCCTATATGTATTTTAGTCAACGGTTCCAAAAGAAAATGTCCCTAGGGCAGTTGCTACGGCAAAGACAAGAAATTATCAATAGGTCCAAACGGACACTCAGTTGCCTATGGTTTACGCCAAATATCATGCTCAATGATTTATTTAATTAAATGACTGCTGTGTAAAAACTATGTATAGTTCTGGCATAACTTTTTATAACACAATCTGCCATACATAATTTTAAACAATTTTGCTTTTCTGATGTCAACAGCTTAAGAGCAAAAGTATGAAACCAGAGTCAGTTAAAGTGAGAAAAAATTTCAAATCATTTCTGAGCTTCTGTGTGAGTTTTATTGCGAAGATCATTGAAATTCCAATGTACCACTTGAAGAGGTTGAATTAAATGAATTTTTCAGTTAGCCATGAACGTCTGAGTTTCTTTAAACTGATTTCCTTGGTTTTAAAGCCCTGTTAGCATATATAAGCAAATGATTAAATAAAAATATAGATAAAATAATGTTCCCTCCTAAGGTTATGTATATTATATACATTTATATATCAGAATTGATCCAACTTGGTTCTTCTCCAATAAATCATCTAGTTTGGAGCAGATAAGACTGACCGGATTTATGATGACATGCCTGATATGGAGAAAATCGCAAATGTTCTACAGGACTATCTTGATGATTATAACCTTACAAATCCCAAAGAAGTAAAGCTGGTGTTCTTCCAGGATGCTATAGAGCATGTTTCAAGGTATAGTGCCATAACGTGCCTAATAATGCATTGATCTAATTTCATTTATATTAAAAGGTAAGGATTAAGTTGTAAAACACTCTTTAAATAGATTGCTAGATGGACAAAGGTCTATTAGCAAATCTTGCTGTAACTTAAAAGGTATTTTTGATATATTTAAAATATATATGACATGAACATTTTATGGAATCTCAGAGGTCATTATCTTTGCTAAATATTAATAGATTGTTTTGGTTTTTTAAAATGTCCTATCTCATTCCAAAAAAAAGATCTAAAGTTGTTTACAGATATGTACAGTATAACCAGGCTGATTAACATGCATGACTAAAGAAATAGGGGGTTTTGCTTTGTTGATAGCAAAACAAGTTGAATGCAAGGATCATACATTCTAACTGCTTTTGAGTGTGACTCATACGCACTGCAAGTATCCTTTAAGGGTCATCCCCAACACCTAGGTATCCAGCCTGAACGTCTGTAGTCCTTGGGGCATATACAACTTTTTAAAGTGACTCATGTCCTGTTGAACAATTCTTAAATTGTAAATATGTGTTAAAAGTGTTGAAATGATAAGGTACTACTGTATAGCACAAGGAGCTATATTCAATATCCTGTGACAAACCATAATGGAAAAGAATATATATATATATATATATATATATATGTATAACTGAGTCACTTTACTGTACAGAAGAAATTAGTACAGCATTGTAAATCAACTATACTTCAATAAAAAAATGTTTTAAGTGTTGAAATGACCCTTCAAGAGTAAGTCAAAATCTACTCCCTCTGACTTCTGATATTCATTCCATCCTTTGGAGTGGTAATAATAATAATAATGGCACTGAGTGTGAATATAAACCATGATATGGAGTATCTCATTTAACTCTGATAACACCTCTGTATGGCTCAATATCATGATCTTTCTAAATATAAGGCTCAGAGAATGTTCCAGTGGTCTGTTGCTACATAATAATCCACTGTAATACTTAGTAGCTTTATTTTTTCATTATTTCTCATGGCTCCCAGCCATTCTCTCCTGGGGTCTCTCATGCAGTTGCAGTCAGACAGCACCTAGAACACCTGGCCCATCTCTGCCTCCCTGTGGACTCCACTGTCTCTCCAGCAAGGCAGCATCAGAGTGCAGGGTCTTCTTACACAATGATTCAGGGCTCCAAAGGCTCGTGCCCCAAGAGAGAGCCAGGCAGAAGGCAAATGGCCTTTCACAACATAGCCTTGGAAGTCACTCAGCATCACTTCTACCATACTCTGTCATTAGAAGCATCATACAGGGCTACCCAAGTTCACAAGACAGGATCAGAGACTCTATCACTTCATAGGGTCAAAGAGCAAGTAGGACCAGAAACATTATTGCAGGCATTTTTGGACAATACCATGTGCCACAGAGAGATTAAGTGAATTGTCCGAAGCCCTCTAGCTGGTGAGTGGCAGGCTGGGGATCATATCCAATGCTTTGATTCTAACTTCACTGTAGATGCCTCCACCGAAAATGGATCCACTCTTTTTCCTAACAGCCCTCCAAATATTTGAAAATCATGACCAAGTTCTTCTTAGCTTTACCTTCTCCAGGTATAATTATCCCAGATGTTTCACTATTGCCTATTAGCAGTTATTTCCAGTTTTCAACATACTGAGCCCTTTATAACTTTTCAATGTTTCACTTAAAATGTGATACCCAGATTTGATATAGTATTCTGTGGAATAAGCAGTGCAAAATGTGTGTGAGGACAGGATTTCCCATGGTCTACTACCATGGCAAGATTTTAATTGCTTTGTTTGTTTCTCTTGTCAACTATATTTTAGTGTTGGACCTTGTTAAGACTGACAGATCTCCAGGATTTTTTTTCCATAACCATAAGCAAACCAAGTCTTTTGCCCTTCCTATACTTCTGCTATTTAATTAACTCTAATTCAAGGACTTATGTTCATCACAGCTCAAGTGTCGTAACACAAAATAGTTTGTCATTGGGTTGTCAGGATACCACTTGCTTCCCATCTGTCCCCCTGCCAATATACCCACACACTAACTCCTAACAAGTTTTATTCCCATAGCTCAAGCAAGCCCTAAGCCTGAAAGAAAAAAGAAAAGAAAAGAATGGCAGAACTCTGGTCTGAGAAACTTCCTGAAGAATAGACCAGATGATAGGCAAAGTCGGCTTAATTATATTTATAATCTCTCTTACTTTTGTGAAAGGGAATCACCAGGCTACTCAAGGTTTGCTTAAAATATTACAGAAGGAAATTAAAAACCATTTGTAAAATGGGGGAGATTTAGTTTTCCTGCAAAAAGGACCACCATGTAAATAACTATGTAGACGTGTTCTCTTTTTTTCTAGAGAGGAATTTCTACTTGTCGTAAGTAGGAGCTCTCAAACACCTACTGCTGATTAGCAATTGGAAAGGACTTCCATTATGAACAAGAGTTTTGGGAAAATCACTAAATATTCAGCAATATAGCTGATACTACATTTCCATTTGTTAACATTCTAGGTTCTTGTTTTGTTTTTGTTGCATAGGATAACTGAATAAAAGCCTTCCCAACTCAGAAAAAATTAAAATTTACTTCAGAGCCTGTGCTTTCGAAGAGCAGTTTGCACCAAGCTGTTTACCTATTACATACCCCCAAAGTTGTCACCATACTGCAAGGATGGTCAAATGGATCTCTCTGTTAAAATAAAGTTACTAATTAGGAGAGCCATCTCTTGCCTACTACAGCAGAGAAAATATAACTTTGGAGGATTCTCAATGGAGGGAGTTTTTTATCCATTGATATGTAAGTTGACAGAAAAGATAACACTGGGAAGCAGAAAGGACAAGTAATTTGTTTCAAATAATCTCAGATGGAAAAAACAAATTACTATAATGTAAATGAAACAAGGGAAGAGTAACATATAAAGTGCAAGATATTTATGATATTCAATATTTTCATCCACTATAGAGCCCTTGTGCATTATGGGAAGAAATAACAAAACATTATTACATATCCATTCAGCCCTCAATTTTATACTCTCAGAGGTAGCTGAGGAGGTATAAGCAAATGATCTGAAGTGTCGTCTGTTAGATGTGCATTGTGATAGAGATATAGCAGTGGCAATAGTACCTGTGGGTCTTAGTTGTTTTAGGGGAGGAGTTAGCAAAGGATCTGTCAAATGAAAAACAAGAAAAAAATGCCCAATGTAAGGGTTATGAGTTAAGTTTTATTTGGGGGAAAATGAGGACTATAGCCCAGAAAACAGCCTCTCAGATAGCTACGAGGAACTGCTCCAGAGAGGTAGGGGCGAGGTGATTTTGGTGAAGGGGGTACGTGCAGTCAAGCACACATTTTGGCAGAAGGTTGCTGCTAGTCACAAGGAACAGATGTCTCCATTAACGATTTTAGTGCTTTTCTAGATATGAGAAGATGAAAGAAATTGAGCTCATAAAATCTCCTGAAAATAGATATCTGAAGATCTGTTCTGCCAGTTTTTCCCAGAGCACAGAGTTCCTCATTCCTGATCTCCACCCTGAACTCCTTTCAGGGTGTGCTGAAGGTCAGAGACTGCAGTGGTTAGTGACTTCATTCTTGTAGAACCAGGTGGCAAGCGAGTTTTTAGTTGGCAGGTCCTAGGGAAAGGAGCTACAACCTTCTTTCGTAAAGGGCCAGATGGTAAATATTTTAGGCTCTGCCACAGACCCTGTCACAACTACTCAACTCTGCCATTGTAACACAAAAGCAACCACCGCCACTCAGTGAATAAATGAGCACAGCTGTGCTCCAATAAAACTTCATTTATGGACACTCATGTTGGAATGTCATGTGATAATGTCACATATCATAAAATATTACTCTTTTGATTTTTTGTCAACCATTTAAAAATCTAAACACCACTCTTAGCTCATAGGCCATAAAAAATTTTTTTTAATTTTTTTGAAAAACCTATCTTTGGGTTAAGTTTTGGCCCATAGGCCATCTTTTGCTCACTCCTGTTCTAGACAAAGCAGTGTTATCAAGACTTTCTGGGCAGTGAAACAGCACACTCACCGTAAGGGCAGGAGAGAGTGTGAAGCTGTAGGAGACCAATCTGAAAGTTTAATACTATTTCAGAAGATACTGAATAATGACCTAGGAGTCTGTGCTTTGTCCCAGAGGAGCATTTTCCAATCAGTCCTTGTAGGCTCCCCATTCTAAGCTCATACTACACAGCTCCTATGCCCTGCCACCAAAGCTGATGGCACATAAGAACTATTTAACCACTGTCGTCTAATTCACAGTTTTTAAGGTCTTTAGAAGTTGATTACTTCAATATAGGTGATTTGGTGATAGTGTACTGAATTTCAGAGGTAGTTAGAATGAGAAATCACATGTTTATTTCCTTTTTTCATAAACGTAATTTTACTTATAAAAATGCCTATTACCAAGATCTTTTTAATGATAGAACTACTACATAAGGAAGACATCTTTATATTTCCTACAAGGAAGAAATAGATCTACTTTGTTTTCTTTAAAAAAAAATAGTGATTACTTTTTCTGATTATATACTAAATACACTTATTGTGGAAAATTTACAAAAACATTGTTCATAATTCCACCTCCTCACCTAGCGACAGTCACTTAAAATTGTATGGTGCTTTCAAATATATTTATAAGCATATATAATTTTTTTACAAAATTCAATTATGGCACATAGAGTTAGACATTATGCCTTTAACACATTTCATTTACCTCCACAAGCCTATATAATTAAATATTATTTTAAAGCATGGCTTTAACAACCACATTTATGCCATCCTAACTTATTTTCTAACTTATTTTAATGCAACCTCTTTTTTGTTTCATGGATTTTCTCTCTCTCTCGTGATCTGAAAGGATTCTATTTGCAGCTAGCATTAAGGTTTGTTTTTTAATATTGTCAATATGATAACAAAACCATGAAAAGAACTAAATATCCATCAGTAGGGAACCGATTAAATAAACTATGATATATCTATTGCTGTATTCACTAGCATGAGAATGTCCATAAAGCATTATTTAGCAAAACAGTCACAAAACAAAATGTGGTGTAGAGATTAATTCCATTTTTGTAAACACACACATACAAGTCAACAGACATAAATTTATTTATGAAGCACCTACCGTGTGCTACACACTGCTCCCATAGAGAGCAGGACAGCATCCAGGCCCTCATGATAGAGCGTACAAGTGGTAAAGTGTTAGCAGTGCTTTTTTCCCATCAGTTACAATGATCATGTTTTTCTTTCTTAATTAAAAAAGTAATAAAACCATTATCCTTTTCAAATATTTGAACTTTGTTTTTTCCAATTATCAGCATCATGAATTAAAAAGAGTAGATGACAGATACCTTCCTATTAAAAACAAAAAAGAGAGAGATTGAGAGAGAGAAATTAAACCTGCTTTTACATTTCTCCCATGATTTCTTAGTTTCTGATGCCCCAATCTGAGATTTTAGGTGATAATTTTTTAAAAAGAATTTTTTTACATTTGCATCTTCTTTTTAAGGTGAGTTTATTGACATTACCATTACCTTTTTTTATATATAAATTTATTTATTTTTGGCTGCATTGGGTCTTCGTTGCTTCAGGCGGGCTTTCTCTAGTTGTGGTGAGTGGAGCCACTCTTTGTTGCGGTGTGCAGGCGTCTCACTGCGGTGGCCTCTCCCACTGCCGAGCACGGGCTCCAGGCACGCGGGCTTCAGTAGTTGTGGCACATGGGCTCAGTAGTTGTGGCTCGCGGGCTCCAGAGTGCAGGGTCAGTAGCTGTGGCGCACAGGCTTCATTGCTCTGCAGCATGTGGGATCTTCCCAGACCAGGTCTCAAACCCGTGTCCCCTGCATTGGCAGGCAGATTCTTAACCACTGCGCCACCAGGGAAGCCCTACCATTACCTTTTTATCTTAACAACAGTATATGAACTTGACTCTCATACAAACTGCTGACTTTTATACTGACATCCCTTCCCCCTTTTTCTTGAGTTTCTGAATTTTATTCATACTTCTCTATATACCTTCAAGGACTCTTTTAGGAAGGATTTGCAGGTGGTTTACTCTCTGAGAAATAACTTGATAGCTTTCCCTCTTAACCATTGTGGAATGTCATCTTGTAAAAGAGATGCCTGAGGCCAGCCTAAAATTATTTGTCCCTTTGGGAGTAATCTATTATATCTATTTTTCAGATGCTCACAAATTTTCAATTATGTCTAAAATATAGATTTCTCTTTCATACTTTGATTCACATATGCATGCAGGCATACATTCACCTACACACACACACATAGTTTATTTTATATTTATAGATCTCCTAGAAAACATTTAATGTTTTGCTTGTCTTCTTTGACTTTCTTTCCTGACACTGAGTGACTTCCTCAGATCTAGGGGCTCAGCTCTAGGGGTTTCTTCTATTATTTCAGCTCGCTCCCCTCTTATTTCTCCTACAGTTCCTATTGTGTGGCCTCTGGGATTCAATTTGTCTCTCCTGTTTACCTTCCATTTTCTCTCTTGTCATTTTTAATATCATTATCTTTTTTTCTCTGAGGCCTGGCTAAATTCCTTGTGTTTGCCTTCTACTTCACCTATTCAATTTTCCACAGTATCCTATTCGTGAGGCCCATCTTCCACTGAGGTCTGCAATTTGGTAGTCAGACTTTCCATCAACAATCAATTTTTCCTACACTTGGATTTTTTTCCCCTTTCTGAGTGCTCACTCTAGTATCATGATTGCAATTTTTTATAAATTCTTATTGTTAACATGAATCAGAAATTTTCTAAAATTTTGTTGATATAGTAAATCCATTTCAGGTTATTCCTGTTGATGTTTTCTGAGCTGCAGTCTCCTCTCCTACATTCAGCGATTTTTCTCTTGCTCATCCTTAGAAATAGAGACCTGCTTGCCCATATAATGGTTAATATAAGTAGTCGCCTAGAGCAGCCAGGCTCCTTAACAAAATCCTTCACGCTTTGAAGAAGGGAGAGGAGATTTTACCTTACTGTATTTGCGTGACCAAGGCCAACAGCCTATAGGAAATGGGGGAGAGATGGATATAAGGAAACCAGTGGTGCTTTTCTCCCAACCATGAACCTCAGACATACCCTGCTCTTCCCTGTGGCCTTTGGCTGGGGGATGACCCTCCAGAGGCCACCAACCTTCCACACTGGGGCAGGCCCTCTGAGCAGAAGCCTTGTCTGTACACTTGAAATAAATCTTTGTCTGCTTTGTCTCCTGCAGGATCGCCCGCATGATTCGTCAGGAAAGAGGCAACGCCCTGCTGGTTGGAGTGGGAGGCACAGGAAAGCAGTCTCTTACAAGACTTGCAGCTCACATATGTGGTTACAAATGTTTGCAGATTGAATTGAGCCGGGGGTATAATTATGACTGTTTTCATGAAGACCTGAGGAAGCTGTACAAACTGGCTGGTGTAGAAGACAAGAATATGGTTTTCCTCTTCACGGACACTCAGGTACGTATCTAAATAGCCAAAGAGCAAGAACAGGAAAAGGACAAGTGTTACAATCACGTGTGTGAGCTTCAAATAGTTTTTAGGATGTAGTTCAGGGAATCATTCCCTCTAATAACAGAGTTCTTGGGCCTTATGAAAGACTTTTACGATACACTTTTACTTCTTTTACCAACTATTGCTTCCCCCTTTAAATTCTAAGTAAGTAAATGTGATCAGAGGTTAAGAGGGCGAGAAAGGATTTAACTTTTCTTGGAGGGAAAGGGCATAGAAAACAGAGGTAATAAACTATTCCTGTAGAAATAAATATAAGAAAGTAATTCCCTAAGTGAAATCAATTAGGGAAACATGCTTTACTCAAGAAAAGGAAAAAATAATGGATGTGTTTTGGTTAGATTAAATTTAAAATTAAAATAAGATTATGTCTACAACAAATTTAACTGATCCTGAATTTATTCCATAATAGAGGATTGTCTACAGTGATTACACTTTTAATGTTAGGGAAAATAAACGTTTATAGAAATCAGCCAAGGAATTAAAAAGTGATAAATCTGGTGCATAAATACTTTAAAATTCATTTTAATTTTGAAAACACTATAAAATGACTAAGTACGAATAAGGTGGGAAAATTGTTTTTAACATCTGTGACAAGCAGTGACCTTATATCTGAGTATGTAAATATTTTTTACATATGAGAAAAGACCCGCAGCTGAGTGTGTGGCCACTGTGTCCTGAGCCGAAGTCACATAACCTCCCCACACCGCATGCCCCCGTATTCGGTGCCCTGCCCCACTAGACCTGGCGTCTAGTGCCCCAGCGTGCCCCCACCCACTGCTGAAAGTCTCCCTTACCGAAGTCAGCCCAAAAAGTCTGGAAGAGGTGACTGCTTCTTCAAATGGGCAGACATCTATGTAAGTCTACAGGGATCGTGAAGAATCAGGGAACTGTGACTCTACAGTAAACCTCCAATAACCGGCCCCAAGGAATGGAGATCCACAAATTGCCCCACAAAGAATTCGGAATAATTGTTCTAAAGATGCTCAGAGAGCTACAAGAGAACACATACACAATTTCGTGACACCAGGAAAATAGTGCAAGAACAAAGTGACAGCAAGTGACATCACCAAGATGGTGACATAGGTCAGTCCCGACTCTGCTCCCCCTCACAGGAACACCTAACAATTATTCACGGATGAGACACGGAGAAAATCCTAGAACCTGGAGGGTGAGGCTGAAGCACACCCCTGCACCACAGAGACCCAGAAAGTCCACGTTAGAAGGGTAAGAGGAGCAGCGACACACTGACCACGTTGCCCTCCTCCCAGGCCAGCACAGCACCACATCAAGAGGTCTCCTCTGAGCCTGGGGTCTCTCTAGTGGGAAGAAAGAGCCCAGGGTGGACATCCAGCTCCCTCAGTGTTCTGGGTAGCATCTTGGGAGTTTCACTCCAGTCTCACATCACAGGGATGGTGGAGGAATCTGCAGCGCTTGACCTCTGGGAATCTGATTGTGATGGAGAAGGCATAAGGATGTAACAACCAGCACTCAGATCATGACAAAACAAGTTCTTACCCACAGCGCCCAAGAGTGGTCCAAGCCAGCAGCTTTACTCATCCTCAGAGCCAGTCTGATCAGGGAACTCACTGGGTGCAGGCCTACCTGATTCGAGGTCCTCAAATGAAGAGCCTTGCCAGCCCTGGAGCCTGGTCCGGTCCCCCCACCCACCCAGTCATACCCTGCTCACTGCTGAGTGTAGCTCCTGGCCCCGCCCAGCCAGAAAGCCTGGCCAGAACACCTGGAAAGCTGTGTAGCCCAGCAACGCTCAAGAGGAGAGTATGGCAGACAGAGCAGATGGCCCACAGGGCAAAGCCAGTGGAGTGGCACTGCCCAGCCATGGAACTTGGGGTGCAGATCAGCTTGAGTCCAGACCACAAACAAAGAGCCTTTCCAGCCTTGAAGCCAGTTTCCTGCTCCTCCCAGGCAAGGCAGCTAATTCATAGTCCCATCTACTGCTTAGTTCCCAGCCCCTCCAAGCAGAAATCTTGACCAGAAACACCTAGGAAGACGTTTGGAACCAGCTCTCCTTCTCCACCTCAGCAAGGGAGCTAATTCATAACAGTGCCCAATGATGAGTGTACCTCCCTGCCACGCCCCACCCCACCAGACCACAAAAAGCCTTTTTGGGCTTGGAACCCATTCTCCCACTCTGCCAGGGCAGGGAAGCTAATTCATAGCCCCACCTACCGCTAAGTATAGTACCCAGCCCCAACAGTCTAGGAAACCTGCTAAGAGAACCCAGGCAACCACAGAGCTCATCCTATAGCCTTGTTCATTTAAAACCAAGTCAGAAGTCCTGTCCAACTGTTCTCAGCCAGTTGCATCACCCATGACCTCAGAGCTCAGGCATTTTCCCTACCCTAAAATAGACATTGATAGCAAGTCCCACCTGCTCAAAGATATTACCAGTTGATATGTCCAGAAACCCAAACTGAGCTGACTGGTGAAGAACAATCTCTGCCAAAGTGAACCAGTAAAGTCTGGAAGAGAAGATCACTTACTCAAATGTGCAGATGACAATGTAAGGAATCAAGGATCATAAACAATCGGGTAAACATGTTACCACCAAAGGAAACTAATAAAGCCCCAATAACTGACCCTAAAGAAGGGAAGATCTGTGAATTGTCAGACAAAGATTCAAATTAATCCTCTTAAAAAATTTAGTGAACTACAAAAACACACAGATGGACAACTAAATGAAATTAGGAAAACAATGCATAAACAAATGAGAAGTTCAACAGAGAAATAGAAACAATTTTTTTAAAAAACCAAACAGAAATCTTAGAGCTGAAAAATACAATGACTGAACTGAGGAATTCAATAGAGAGCTTCAAAAGGATTCAACCATGTGGAAGAAAGAATCAGTGACCTAGAAGACAGGACATTTAAAATTATCCAGTCAGAAGCATAAAAAGAAAGAAAAAGAGTGAAGAAAACCTATGGGACTGATGGGACACAATCAAAACAAACAATATCCACATTGTGGGAATTTCAGAAGAAGAGAAAGAGAAATGGACAGAAAGTATATATTGTATACGGTATGAGAATGTAGTCCAATTCCTTATGGATGTAGCTGTCTAGTTTTCCCAGCACCATTTATTGAAGAGACTGTCTTTTCCCCATTGTATATTCTTACCTCCTTTGTGTAGATTAATTGCCCATAGAAGTGTGTGTTTTATTTCTGGGCTCTCTATTCTGTTCCATTGATCTATGAGTCTGTTTTTGTTCCAATACCATACTATTTGAATACTGTAGCTTTCTAGTATAGTTTGACCTCAGGGAGCATGATACCTCCAGCTTTGTTCCTCTTTCTCAAGATGAGTTTGGCTATTCAGGATCTTTTGTATTTTCATAGAAATTTTAAAAACAAGCTCTGTTTTGTTCTTCTTTATATCTTCTCTTTGTTAGACTTCTTACTGTGTTCATCCAGTCTTCCCTCTAGTTCACGAGGATCTTTACGGTCATTACCTTGAACTCTTTGTCAGGTAGATTACTTATCTCCACTTTGCTTAGTTCTTCTTCTGAGGTTTTATCTTGTTCCTTCATTTGGAACATATTCCTCTGTTGCCTCATTTTGCCTAATTCTCTGTTTATATTTCTATGCGTTAAGTAGGTCACTCTCATTGATAGTTGCTCTGTAAATAGTTGTAATTTTGGTGTGCCGTGGGAGGAGGTAAGCTCAGGGTCATCCTACTTTAACATCTTGGCCACTCCCCCAGGGTCATCTTCTCTTAAAGATAAAAGTAACTCAGTGTGAATTTTAGATCATATATTTGCTTTGTAATATACAGGCAGTAAATGTAAAATGGTTGAATAAGGTATAATGACCACTCTGCTTTCTTCTACAGATTGTAGTAGAAGAGTTTCTAGAAGATATAAATAACATCCTGAACTCAGGTGAAGTGCCGAATTTATTTGAAAAGGATGAACTGGAGCAGGTTTTAGCAGCCACCAGACCAAGAGTGAAAGAAGCAGGAATTTCTGAGGGGAATAGAGATGAGGTAGGACATGTCAGAATGGTAAGAAGGTTTTGGAAAACAAAAAGTTGTCTTAGCCTTTTTCCAGTGGTCCACAAATCCCCTTAAGCAGTCCATGGATAGAATTTTTTCAATATAATTTGTTTCCTTTGTAATCCTATGTATTTTATTTCCTACATTTAAAGCATTGGTTCATCAGGTTTCCAGAAACTGTTATGGAAAGCAGAAAACAGAAACCCTACTACCCCATGGAGATCATAGATCTGTCCAAACTGGAAATCTTCTCTTATCCTTCTTAAACACAAATTTATTTCACACGCACCCAGTGCCCTGCTTAAGGAGTTCAGTACTTTTGACTGCCTTTCCTATTGGCAAGATTATGAAATGCATTCTCCCTCTCTGTCAACCTCTCTCTCTCTAACACACACACACACACACACACACAGACACACACACACACAACACAGCTGCTGTCCAGATCCATTTCTCCAACACCGTGCTACACTCTGTAAGCAGCTATTTGTCTAGCCCAGGCCTTTCTCTTCTTTCTGCACCTTATCTAACTTTTTGGGCCAGTCTTTCTCATATCCTCTCTTCCGTGTCCTTTCATGAGAATTCCCTCCCCTGCTAGGTCAGGACTTATAGGTACAGACAGCCAATGTAAGCAGAAATGGCTTTATTCGAGGGACACAACCATTGGGAAGGCTAAAGAAAGGGATTCCAGGCTGAATTCCTTGGAACGATTATGAAATGACACTGTAGAAGTCAACAGTCAAGGACACTGCTGCCTCTGCCACAACCGTTCTGCTGATCCAGGAGACCTCTAACCAATCAGTGTGCTACTGCTTCAGCTGCCAGCTCCAAAGTCATGTGTCCCCCACCACGTTGGGAGCAGCTGAAGTAAGGAGCCACATCCAGAGATGGTGACCCCGGGTCCATGCCATTTCTGCCAGGCTCTGTACCTGCAAAAATAGTTGCCCTGTACCCTGTCTCTTTCTCCCAATGGTCTCCTACCCCAAGGCAAAGCCTTGTGTGACTACCTCTCTCCACTTTATTCAAGGGGTCTCCTTAAATCCACTGATGAAGAGGACCTACGTCACATGCCAAACCCAAGTTGCAACAGCATCTGCAAAATGTCATTTAATCTTTCCAGTCTGCATGAGAAAAAGGGGTTGGAATGGGATGTTAAAACAATTCATACATCCACTATGCTAACATTTTTTTAATTTGATATTGGTAGAGTCAGATGCATTAGCCAACACTTATTTTCATAGTTGGTTCAGCCTTATTCTAAATTGAAAATGTCTTTCTTTTTATCAGGTGTTTCAATACTTTATCAGCAGAGTCCGTCAGAAGCTGCACATTGTTCTCTGCATGAGCCCCGTTGGTGAGGCCTTTCGGTCCCGATGCCGGATGTTTCCATCCCTTGTGAACTGCTGCACCATTGATTGGTTTGTCCAGGTCGGTGACATCACAGGATATCTCTTTGAGAAGTAGGACTCGCTTGATTTTTTTTTTTTTTTTTTTTTTTTTTTTGCGGTATGCGGACCTCTCACTGCTGTGACCTCTCCCGTTGTGGAGCACAGGCTCCGGACGCGCAGGCTCACGGGCCCAGCCGCTCCGCGGCATGTGGGATCTTCCCAGACCGTGGCACGAACTCGCGTCCCCTGCATCGGCAGGTGGACTCTCAACCACTGCGCCACCAGGGAAGACCCGATTTTATTTTTTTAATGAAATATAATTGATTTATAATGTTTCAGGTGTACAGCAAAGTGATTCAGTTACATATATATTCAATTGTATATATATGTGTGTATATATATATGTTTCAGATTATTTTCCATTGTAGGTTATTAAAAGATATTGAATATAGTTCCCAGTGCTATACAGTAGGAACTTGTTGCTTATCTATTTTATATATAATAGTGTGTATCTGTTACTCCCAAATTTCCAATTTATCCCTCCCCCTACCTTTCCCCTTTGATAACCATAAGTTTGTTTTCTATGTCTGTGAGTCTATTTCCGTTTGTAAATAAGTTCATTTGTATCATTTTTTAGACTCCACATATAAGTGATATCATATGACATTTGTCTTTCTCTGTCTGACTTCACTTAGTATGATAATCTCTAGATCCATCCACATTGCTGCATATGGCATTATTTCATTCTTTTTTATGGCTGAGTAGTACTCCACTATATCTATCTATATCTATATCTATATCTATATCTATACCCATTACATCATTTTTTTTTTTTTCGGTTCGCGGGCCTCTCACTGCTGTGGCCTCTCCCATTGCAGAGCACAGGCTCCGGACGCACAGGCTCAGCAGCCATGGCTTACCGGCCCAGCCACTCCACAGCATGTGGGATCTTCCCATACCAGGGCACGAACCCGTGTCCCCTGCATTGGCAGGTGGACTCTTAACCACTGCACAACCAGGGAAGCCCCATTACATCTTCTTTATGCATTCATCTTTCGATGGACATTTAGGTCTCTCTTCCATGTCTTGGCTATGGTAAATAGTGTTGCTATGAACATAGGGGTGCATGTGTCTTTTTGTATTAGAGTTTTTGTCTTTTCCGGGTATATGTCTGAACTTGCTTGATTTTAAAGTGGTAACACATTGTCCAATAACTCCTCAAGGGTACTTACATTAGCTTCAAAGCCCACTAGGGATTTACTCATGTGCAAGGGATGATAATGACAATCATTGAACAAAGGCAGAATGGAATTTATAAAGAAGAGAAGACTATTAAATTTACCAGTGTAGAGTTACCATTGATCTTGACAAGAGCTGTTCTGGTGGAGTGATGGGGTAGAAGGTTCAAGAGAGAAGAAAGGAGGGGAATCGGAGACAACTCTTTCAAGGAGTTTTGCCACAAAGGAACACTATGAGATGGGTAATAGCTAGAGGGATATGTGAGGTCAAGAGAGAAGTATTTTTTCAAGTGGAGAACACAAACAACACACGTGTGCTGATGGAAATGATTCAGAAAAGAGAATTATATTGATGGTGCAGCAGAGTTAGGCATTGTTGGACCAGTGTCACTGAATAGGCAAGAAGGGATGTGATGGCTTCACCAGTGAAGGGGCTGACATGGGCAGGGAGCACGCACAGCTCACCCCAGAGTGTAAGCCCACAGATGCAAGTAGAGGGGAAGACGTGGAGGTGAAAATTCATTGAAGTTCTGTTTGCATTGCTTCTATTTTTTTTTTAGTGATGTGGGGAGCAAGGTCATGAACTGAGAATGAAGAGGAAAGAGGAAGTGTTAGCAGTCTGAGGAAGTAACATAGGGTGCGAAATACTCAGGAGGATACAGGAGTGACGGATGAGACGATGTAGAAGCATTTCTGGGCTGAGCTAAGAACCCGCTTGAGCTAGTTGCCATGAATTGACAGCGAGGCCAGTCAGCACAGCTGTGGGGGGTTTTCTCCAGCCGTGCTACCTGCACAGTTGCAGGTGTGGGGTAACAGAGAGTTGCACTTGACTGAGCAGAGAGACAAGAGAGGAGCAAAGGAGTTGAGGTGAACAGGACAGTGATTATAACCGTGAACCTGGCACTCAAACTGTATAATAAACAGAGAGAGGACATGAGGTCCTCATAATGGATGTGATTTTATTCATACAATTATGCTAAAAACACCCACGTTTATTCAATCAATCAAATAGTTTTTGAACAACTTCTGTGTACCAGACACTGTGCTGGGGTCAGCAAATGCAGACCCAGGACCTCCCTCAAATGAGCACAGCCATTCAATTCGTGAAACATCATGGACACAAGTAGGAGTTAACAAGCTAAAAGGCGGGACAAGGCGAAAAAGACTTTCAGAGAAATGCATTTTTCTTCATAGTTAAACTGTGTATTATGGAAATAAGCAACAGACTTTCCAAATCATATCTTTATTTACAGTGGCCCAAAGAAGCACTTCTTTCTGTATCAAAGACGTTTTTCTCAAACGTTGATGCTGTAAATGAAGAACTGAAAGAAAAGCTCTCCCTCATGTGTGTGAATGTCCACTTGAGTGTCTCCAGTATGGCGGAACGCTATTACACAGAGCTCCGGAGACGGTACTACACAACGCCCACCTCCTACTTGGAACTCATCAATCTCTACTTGTCTATGCTGAGTGAAAAAAAGAAGAAGTTGGTTTCAGTAAGTTTACTATTATTAACTTAAAAAAAAAACTTCTTTTTTTGCTTGGACTCAAAACTTTTGCCAGAATGAGTGGAAGATCTATGTTCCATCTTGCCTACTGGACCTCTCTCCATCCCATACATGCCCTTGAAAACCTACAATATGACCAAAAAGTGTCTCATGCTGTCAGTCCAAAGGCCTTCCCCTTCTTTGATATTTAGATTTTTTTTTCTTTTTTTTTTTTGTGGTACGCGGGCCTCTCACTGTTGTGGCCTCTCCCATCAGGGAGCACAGGCTCCGGACGCGCAGGCTCAGCAGCCATGGCTCACAGGCCTAGCCGCTCCGTGGCATGTGGGATCTTCCCGGACCGGGGCACGAACCCGTGTCCCCTGCATCGGCAGGCAGACTCTCAACCACTGCGCCACCAGGGAAGCCCTGATATTTAGATTTTGTCTTCTATCATTACATAAGGGTCCTTGACTCAGGAGCATGATATGGACATTGCAACAGATTAAAGTGAAGCAGAGAACTAGTCACCTCTGCAGTGTTTAGTAAGAAGGAGAACTTTTTGTTAAATAATAGAGATGGGGGTTTGGTGGTCTCACGTGTCAGTGGTTCCCATTAAGAGCAAGGACTTCGGTGTCAGGCAGACCAGGTAGCACCTCTGCTCTACCTCTTTCTTCCTGTACAACCTTGAGCATGTTTTGTAACTGTTCCAATCTTAGTAGAAAATAAAGTTTTAAAAAAATATGTATCTACCTCTTGGATTGTTGTAGAATTTAAATAAGATATGATTTGTGAAGTGCTTGGAATATGACCTAACACAGATGAGGTGCTCAGAAAATAGTGGCTACTGTCATCATCAGGCTATTAACATGACCTAAAATTTTCAACATTTTAAATAGTAAAAATGGAAGCATTTACCATTTAGATATTTTAAATGTCTTTCAGAGGATTTTTACCTGGTAAATGTATGCCTAGTAAAATAACGTGACACATATTTTTGAAACATGACAATTTGAACCACGTTTTCTGTCTCACCCTCAAAAAACAGTTATTCCGAGGTGCCTCCTTTACCAGATACCACTCCTTTGATCCTAGTCAAGAATTTCCTACCACCGGGGAGTAAGGTTTAGATCAGCAACTAGGGCTAAGTACCCAGGACACTATCTCCAGGGGGTCTCAGCCCTGCTGATCCACCCTGAGGAAACAAGCTCCCAGAGCTGTGACCTCCAGGAGTTTCTATTTGAACTCGTCCCTCATTCATTCAACATGCTACCAAGCTACCACAGGGAATAAAAATAATACAGTGTGGGCCTTCAGTGACGTCCTACTCCTGTGGCCAGGGGGCATGGATCCAAACCCACTGTGGTGAATATCAGGGCCATTTCCTAGAGTTCTGTTACCTGAAGTTTTCTGTACATTCACAGTGTTAACTATTACAAACTGATTCACCAATTCTGCAGATGTGAAATTCTAGTACATGAGTGAGAGATGCCGGTAAACTTATAATACTCATCACAATAGATATTTTCCTTGTCATCTAGGCACGTGAACGGGTAAAGAATGGTCTCACCAAACTATTAGAAACAAATGTACTAGTAGATGAAATGAAGTTAGATCTTTCAGCTTTAGAACCTGTCCTTTTAACAAAGTCACAAGATGTTGAAGCCCTGATGGACAAACTGGCAGTGGATCAAGAAAATGCTGATCAGGTATGCAGCATCACCCGACAGTGGGTGAGAAGGCTTTGACCACCAACCGATCCCTTATATACAATGACAAATGATTGGATTTTTAAATATGTTATTAAAATAATTAAGTGATAGGTCAATTTAGCCATGCTTTTAAGCCTGGCTCTCTCCCTGAGAATGAGTGAACCCAACGAGTGGGACAGAGAGAGTTGTGAGAATAGTACCAGCTGCAAATATAAAACAGCGAATCTTCTCCTAAGAAGGAACTGTCTGTTCTAATAACTTTGTCTCCATTATTATCAACATGGCATGAGACGGACAAAGGAGAGCATAAAATGCAGTAGAGACAAACTTCTTTTATCATTGGTCTAATCTTTGCTTTGAAACATTGAAATTCAAATACTGAGACCACTTAAGCAGTCGTGTTTTAATGGTTAGGTCCGAAGCGTTGTGCAAGAAGATGAAGCGATAGCAAAAGTGAAAGCCGAAGAAACCCAAGCCATAGCTGACGATGCTCAAAGAGATCTTGAAGAAGCTCTCCCTGCACTCGAGGCTGCTAACAAAGCACTGGATTCCTTAGATAAAGCGGATATATCTGAAATCAGAGTTTTCACAAAGCCCCCAGATATGGTCATGACTGTGATGGAAGCCATCTCTATTCTCTTGAATGCCAAGTGAGTACCTCACAATCACCCATTACCAAAATACCTGGTGGAATTTCTTTGCTCCCTTTCTCCATTTTCATTTACATATTTTCATTCTATTCTCCACCCTCTCATCAGTTCGGTCTGTCATTCAACAAATTGATTCCACAAGCATTTTCTTGAACATCTATTTTGCACTAGATGATGGAAAATATAAGTTCTTCCGTACAAGGCACTTACAGTCTAGTAAGGAGAGAGGCATGAAAAATAATAATTTCAAGACATGTGAGAGTTGCATAGTATTAGGAGTGCCAAGAAAAGAGTGCCTAAGTCCCCCTGCGGAGGTGTGAGCAGGTTTTTTGGGAGACGATGCTCAGGTGGAGAGTGGACCATGGGGAGAGCTCAGGGATCTTTGATGCTCATGGATCTTTGATGCTCATGGGTTGGGTGGTGCTGGGCAGGAGGGCAGTGACTGAATCATGAACGGTCTTGTATGCTGTGCTAAGCAGTTCAGGTTTCACCTAGAAGATATGCAGTTTTCAAACTTTCTTTAGGAATATAAACTTTTCTTCAATAAAAATTGTGCTATAAGAAACCTTTCCAAGTAAAAGTGATCAAAGTGAGGGTAGAGGGCCCAGAGCACTCCCCCGCGAGGCCTCCCTACTAACCCTCTGGCCAGCACCTCGGTGGGACCTGGGGGCTCTTCAGAGCACAAATGGAGAGCCCTGGCCACAGGGGCCTGAGAACCATTGAACATTGTTGACATAATCAGATTTTCACGTGAGAAAGACCAACCTGGCCAAAGTTCACAAAGAGTGAGTTTGACTGAGAGACAAAACCAGTTCGAAGGTGATTGTAGTGTCCTGGCAAGAGATTTTAAGGATCTAAACCAAGCAAAGGAGATAAAAATGTGAGTGCCTGGGCTATTTTTGAAATATAACTATTATTCCTATAATGCCTTACATTTCTATGACTCTATGATTTTATAATTGTTTCTCTACCAAAACTGTGTTGTATGGAACATTAGTCATCCAACTACTTGTCCCCCCATGAATGATGGTGCACATAACTACCAATTACTGGGATTATAGTATTGAGATTAAAACTACCCACTTTTGGGGATAACATTTTTAATTAATTTATTTTTATAGAGATATAGTTGACGTACAATATTATGTTAGTTTCAGGTGTGCTACATAGCGATTTGACATTTGCACACATTGTGAAACAATCACCACGGTAAGACTAGAAGCCATCTGTGGGATAATATCTTTTTTTTAACTGGACTGGTACTTTAATAGTATTTTTAAAAATTATTATAAATAACACATAATTGGACAACATTAAAAACACATCTTTGTAGCTTCTTTACATTAACTTCAATTTTCTGTCTTGCTTGGAACTAATAATAGTAATAGTAGCAGTAAAAAAAAACCCTCATTTTGGGGGGGTAACTAATATAAATGTCATTCTACAAATTTTGAAAGTCTGTTAGATGCAAACAAAATAAATTTTTATAACTGTAGCTCAACCAGTAAATAAGAGCATTTGCAGAAACATCATTTTAAGTATTTTTTAAAAGAACAAACTATACACACTATGAAAGTAAAATTGCATAAATATATGCCTAGTAAACAAAAGTAGCAGCTCGTGGTGCTCTTAAAGCCTAGTAAAATGCTTTCAGTAAATTGTGTTATATTTGCTTTATAATAGGAAAACTCAGAGCAAGTTAAACGTTACATGACTAATAACATAAACAATTGACATAACTCTGTCTGAATTCCATCTAATCATGCCTAAATGACATATTTTCTTATTTCTTTTTTTTTTTTTTTAATTTTTGGCCACGTTGGGTCTTCGTTGCCGCACGCAGTCTTTTCTCTAGTTGCGGCGAGCCCCCGCACGGGCTTCTCACTGAGGTGGCTTCTCTTGTTGCAGAACACTGGTTCTAGGCGCACGGGCTTCAGTAGCTGTGGCACGTGGGCTCAGTAGCTGTGGCTCACAGGCTCTAGAGCGCAGGCTCAGTAGTTGTGGCACACGGGCTTAGTTGCTCTACAGCATGTGGGATCTTCCCGAACCAGGACACGAACCCATGTCCCCTGCATTGGCAGGCGGATTCTTAACCACTGTGCCACCAGAGAAGTTCCTGATTTTTTTTTTAATCTGTGGGATAATATCTTAATGTCCTCAAAGGAATACATTTCTTTTGTTCTTACATTCCCTCATTACAATGCTATTAACTTATCATGTGTATTTTTCAGGCCTGATTGGCCAACGGCAAAGCAACTTCTTGGTGACTCTAACTTCCTGAGAAGACTTTTAGAATATGATAAGGAAAACGTTAAGCCTCAAATCCTGGCAAAGCTTCAAAAGTATATTAATAATCCTGATTTCGTGCCTGAAAAAGTAGAGAAAGTATCCAAAGCATGTAAATCCATGTGCATGTGGGTAAGAGCGATGGATTTGTACTCTCGTGTAGTCAAAGAAGTCGAACCAAAGAGACAGAAACTCCGCGCTGCACAGGTACGTCATCTGTGTTGTGATATTTTGTAGAATCAAAGGCCATGATCATCAATCATTCAAGCTCCCTTTGTGGTGCCACTGAGACCCTACACAATATAGATAGTAATCATGCTCTTGAAAATTAGTTTTTGTTTTAAAAAATAGCTAGCAAAGATTGTTTTTTTCAGAAATGACCTCTGAAATCAGCCCTCTTCCAGCATAAAAGGAAAGTAAGTCCTTAGTATATTCATATCGTCAGGCCTATGGTAATTTTTTACTTTATTTTAGCTCTAGCATCTGATACTCTATGTTTCTATTTGCTAAATACTCCCACACTTGATGAGGTTCTAAAAACCAGCTTAACCCACAATTGGATGTGAGGCCCCAAGAAGAACAAAGAATGATCATTTAGTGGAACAGGTTACCAAAAGAACCACAGCTATAGAGCAGGGGCTGGCAAACATTTTCTGTAAAAATCCAGACAGTAAATATTTTCGGCTTTGCCGGCTCTATGGTCTCTGTTGCGATTACCCAACTCTGCCGTTGCAGCACCAAAACAGCCGTCAACAATTCAGACACGAGTTAAGTGTGGCTGTGTTCCAATATAACTTTATTTATGGTCATTGGAAGCCAAATTTCATACAATTGTCATGTGTTATGAAATACTATTCTTCTTCTGATTTTTCCCCCCAACCATTTAAAACTGTAAAACGATTCTCAGCTCACAATCCACACAGAAACAGGCAGTGGGCTAGATTTGGCCTGCAGGTCATAGTTGCAGACCCCTGCTCTAGAGAACTAGTTAGGAAAGATAGTTTTCACTATTGCATGAGTATTTCATTTGTTTTATCATTTAAAGTTAATAGTCCATTTTAGTAACCAATTCATCCTCAAACGCTTGGTACATCTGTTTCTCTAATCCTTCTATGATTTATTTTGTTGGGCTTTGTTTTTGTTTTGTTTTGTTCTGGTTCTGCTTTTATATTTTATTCTCTCATATATGTTTTAACTTTGTATATCATATCACTATCTTTTAGGACAAGCTCTTTTAAGAGAAAGAAAACATAAATCCTATTTTTTTTAAATAAACTATTATAAATGGGCAAATTTGACCTTCTTTGGGGGCCTGTTCTTATTTACTTGATTTTATTAGGCTGAACTTGATATTACAATGGCTACTCTGAGAGAAAAGCAAGCATTACTAAAAAACGTGGAAGATCAGATACAGGCCTTACAACGTGAATACGACAAAAGCGTGAATGAGAAAGAAAGTCTGGGTAAGTAACTCGTAAAATTTATGCTGGTCAGGAAATGCCTGATTTTCAAAAGGAAGAAGCGTTTTCCGGCAGTCAGGTCTCAACCTCCATCCAGTATGTAGGGCATATTTGCGTTAGATGGATGGCCTTAACCTTCTAGTATAACATTAGTATATTGTATATATTCAACTCCTATATCTGAATAAGGCTTTGGGGGGGAATGTTACATTATAACACAGAGCAGCACATGAATTTGATCCAGAAAATAAATACCACATGGGCAGAAAGAGAGCGCTATCTTCAGCCAGAGTAAAGGAGTATCAAAAAGGAACTCTCAGCATGGAAAAGGCAAACTTGGACTTGGCTCTGAAATGGGTACTAGTGCTGAATTGGTGTGAGGTTTCCCAGAGATGTACTGACGTCATTAGCTAAGTCATGCTCATTCTGCTATCAGCAGAAGCAGATGAACAAACTTCTTGTACTGTAGGCAAATATTGAATAACATAACCCGGTTTTCTTTAAATTTTCTAGCAAAGACGATGGCCCTGACCAAAGCACGTCTGGTACGTGCTGGAAAGCTGACGGCCGCATTAGGAGACGAGCAAATCCGATGGGAAGAAAGCATCGAGAAATTCAACGAGGAGATATCGAACATCATCGGGAATGTGTTCATAGCAGCAGCTTGCGTGGCCTATCATGGGGCCTTCACAGCCCAGTACAGGCAATCGGTGGGTAAACGTGCTTTCTGTGAGGAGGGGTGAGAAGCAGCTGAAACTGAGGGAGGCGGGGTGTGTGTGTGTCATTTTTCCAAGTGTAGAGGGAGGTTCTCCATGAACCTTAGGTATTCATTCCACTGCCCCCAAGTCAGTGATGGTTACCCCTAGGCTTTCCTTAACACAATCCCCCTTTTCCTCTCCCGCCTTAGAAAGTTACTCATCGCTTGCTTACACAGGAACCTGAGGAAGAAAAAGAGACAGGGAGTCTTCCCGACTTAGGATTGAATGAGGATGAAGTGTTCTGAATTGGTGAGGGCCTGCTACAAAGGGCTCAACGATGGGAAAGAGCAGGAAACTGAATTATTTGGAGATATTTGCAAACCACTTTTATGAAATGCCTTCCTAAAAATGTTTATCCCTGTCCTTGAGTAATAAAACCTGGTTGGTATAGGACTCATACAGATTCTATAGGAGCTCAGGGATCATCTGATGCCAAGCAGGCAGTGGGGCCAGGGGTGCTCTTGGGGGACAGACAGTTCCCTAGTGTGCATGACTGTGCCACTCGTTGAAGGAGGTGACATGCTAACACCCCTCTGCTCGATTTACTAATTGCCAGTAGCCCCCTTGGTCATTGTGATAACTCCCAACTTCTCCACATGCTGCCAGACTCTCCCACCTACACCCGTGGGTGAAGGCTACTGTGACAACCCCTTTCTTTTCTACACGAGAAAACTGAGGTCCAGACAGGGCGTGGGACATGCCCAAAGCCACAGCTGGTTAACGGCGTAGTTCTAGCCGCCAGATCTCTTATTAGTCCACTTCTTGTGTCCTGTGCTCTGATGCCAGGATGCCTGTGGAGTCTGGTAGTGATCTCGGGTGGCCTCGGCCTGCAGCGGCTTGAAGCAGGGTTTCCGTTCCTGGCCAGCGATTGAGGTCAGGTCGCGGTGGTGAGAGCACTGAATCCTTGCCCCTAGACCAGTGGCCAGTGACAAGGCCCTGACACTATGGCTTTGCAGAAAAAGAATTCCCACAAAGACAGAAAGTAGTGAAACAAGTAATTTACTAGGAGGAAAAAAGAGTACAGTACATATGGATAGACACACGGGCAGGCTCAGGGAGAGTTGCGCCCTCATGGCAGTTTGAATCACTTTTATGGGGCATTTCTTCTGGGTTTCCTTTGGCCAATCATTTTGAGTTGCCTGGTTCAAAATATGTATTGGTATAGCTCAGGATTTCCCATGTGTGCGTCCACATCTCTTAGCCAAGATGAATTCTACCGAAGAGGCCTATGGGTAAGTGAGCATTAGTTGACCTCACTCCCCTTTTGACCTCCAAGGAGCCTTTCTGTGCATGTGTAGTCGGGGAGGTCTCCTGACTTCAAGAATGAGGAATATGTATCTTCTATCTGGGCAGGGCCCAGCCTCCTCTCTCAACTGTCCTGTCATTCCCATCTGAGAGTATCGGTCCACAGGAACAAACTCAAACCATTTGCCCCCGGGACCCATCTATCTCCTGCCTAAGTAGGACTTGTTGTGTGTATCTTCATTTACTGAGTATTCCTGACTCTATACAAGCTTTTCTCCTTCTACAGCTTATAGAGTGTTGGATCCAGGACTGTCAGTCTCTAGAGATCCCAATCAATCCTGCCTTCAGTCTCATTAACACTCTTGGCGATCCCTACGAAATACGGCAGTGGAACACAGATGGGCTGCCCCGTGACCTGATATCAACGGAAAATGGCATTCTGGTCACTCAAGGGAGACGGTGGCCTTTGATGATTGATCCCCAAGATCAGGTGTGTAACCAGCGCTTCAGATAAAGAGCAGCCTATTAACTCTGCTTAATATTGCACTATTACAAATTCTAAAAGTGGACTTTAACGTACTTGTAAGAATCTTGGACATTTAGACCTAGAAGGGAGTTGAGCTGTCTTCTAGTCCACGTCCCTCATTTTGTGGAGGTAGAAAGTAAAAAGAGAGGAGTCCAAG
This sequence comes from Stenella coeruleoalba, assembly GCF_951394435.1. Taxonomy (NCBI): domain Eukaryota; kingdom Metazoa; phylum Chordata; class Mammalia; order Artiodactyla; family Delphinidae; genus Stenella; species Stenella coeruleoalba. The sequence goes on along the minus strand of NC_137159.1, from coordinate 15,568,282 downwards.
TGCTCTAAACACTTGATTTTTTAAAAATATTTTTATTGAAGTGTAGTTGATTTACAGTGCTGTGTTAATTTCTGCTGTACAGCAAAGTGATTCAGTTATCCATATATGTGTGTGTGTGTGTGCGTGTGTGTGTGTGTATACACACATATATATATACATTCTTTTTCATATTCATTTCCATTATGGTTTATCACAGGATATTGAATATAATTCCTTGTGCTATACAGTAGGACCTTGTTGCTTATCCATTCTATATATAATAGTTTGCATCTGCTAATCCCAAACTCCCAGTCCTTCCTTCCCCCACCTCTCCTCCCCCTTGGCAACCACAAGTCTGTTTCTGTTTCATAGATAAGTTCATTTGTGTCATATTTTATATTCCACATATAAGTGATATCATATAGTATTTGTCTTTCTCTTTCTGACTTACTTCACTTAGTATGATAATCTCTAGGTCCATACATGTTGCTTCAAATGACATTATTTTGCTCTTTTTTGTGGCTGAGTAATATTCCATCATATATATGTACCACATCTTCTTTATCCATTCATCTGTCAATGGACATTTAGGTTGTTTCCATGCCTTGGCTATTGTGAGAAGTGCTGCCATGAACGTAGGGGTCTGCACACTTGATATTGATTGGGTTTGTTTAGGAGGTTGACTATTTGTTTTCTGTGGGAGGAGAAATTCATTCCTGTCCTTGTTCTTTGTTCCTAAGAGGTCTAAGGAGTGAGAATGAAGTCAAAGTGTGATGAATTTTAGGGCAAGCCTGCCTGGAATATACAGAATCCCATTATCTGAACTTAAGTCCATGGATCAATTGTTCTAAATGGGGTTTAGAAAAAGGAATCCATTTGAAAGCAAGGGAGACAAGCTTGAACACCTTAAGTGTGAGCTTTTTTCCTAGATGGGTCTTTTCTTCATTTGACCCAAATTTGAACAAAAGCAAGAATCCCAAGCATTAGATTTAAAAGGTATTTTTATTTGCAGTGGGAGTGGTATATTTTTTTTTCTTATCTTTCAAACTTGTTTCTAGATTGAACAAAATTTCTAAAGTTTAAAAACTTCCACTTTTTTTACAAACTCGAAAGTAAACATCCTGCTTTGTGCTTTCTCATACAGGCAAACCGTTGGATAAGAAACAAAGAAAGCAAAAATGATTTAAAGGTCATTAAACTCACGGATAGTAATTTCTTACGCACACTGGAAAATTCAATCCGACTTGGTTTACCCGTCTTACTGGAAGAGGTTTGCTTTTTACTTTTCTTTTCTTAGTTTCCAACCTTCAGATCGCATCTGGAATCCTATACAGGCCATGTCTGCCTCACACTAAAGACCCCAGTCAGTGCACTTTTCTAGCTGGTCAAACCAATTGCTTTTCTCCTTAAACAATACACTCTCGCATGGGGAGCAGTCTGTGATTGATCGAATATTTGGAAGATATGCCTTTGGTGTTAAGTGGGATGGGCTCTGTTTTCTAACACTGCTGATTCTCAGGCCTCGTGTGGCTCTTGATCGTTAGCGGCCCCGAAAACTCAAAGCAGCAGTGTCATCAGGGAGTATCTCCTCGCACCAGTGATGTGAAGCCAGTAAAACACCCCAAAGGGCATAAACATTATTTTCCACTTAGACGTAAAGTCAGAATTAGATTAAGGGGTATGATATAAACTTTTATTTTAAAAAAATTGATGTTTGTTGAGTCTACATGCTTTATTTCCTCAGAGTCACTCCAAGAGTGATGTTTTTGAAACTGTTCATTCATTCAACACACATGGTTTGAGAATTAATGGCAAACAGTACAGATGCGGTTCTTGCCCTTAGTAGTTTACGATCTAGTTGGGGACAGAGATAATAACCAGAGAAAAGAGAGAGGAAATGAGACAGAAAGGGAGGAAGAGAACTTGCAGTAGGGACTTTGAAGGGACAAGCCCAGTGCTGACATAGCCTATAAAGGGGTGTGGGGAGCTAAAGTAGATGCATGGCTACAGGTGGTAACATTTAAGCTGTGACCTACGTGATGAGCTCGCCATGGGAGGAGCTCAGAGAGATGGGCTTTCCAGGCAAAGGGGACAGCATTTACAATGGCCCATTTACAATGGGCACAAAAGAAACTGCGTAATAATTATGGTTTATTTCCCTAATTTCCCATTCTATTTTATGAGAAGGATGAGTAATTGAACACTGTGAGCTGAGCCTCAGTGTAACCGTGTCTAGAAGGATCTCTGCTGCAACAGAATGGCGAGAAGCCCAGAAAAGACTGCGGACCTGGGGCAGCTTAGCTGCAGCCCTGGCATGATGCCTAGAATAATCAGTAATATTAGCAACAGCTACCACTCACTGAGTGCTCACTGCATGCCAGAGTCTGTTGTTGGTATTTAATGTATATTAACTCTTTAATTCACACTGCAACCTTACAAGGTGTGATGAGGAAACTGAGGCACAGAAAGGTTAAGTATACCATCTGAGCAGCCTTGACCATCTAGAAAATCCACAGCAAGTTACCATGCTCCCAGCTCAAGCTACAAAAAAGCACAGGAAGCTTCCATGTGTGGCTTGTGGCCTTGAACAAAATGGGCAAAGTTCTGTAATGCGTCCCAGGCCCCCATTCAAACCCTGAAGTTACAGGAGAGAGTGAGGTCTCCAAAAATCCTCGGCCCAGTTATGTTAGCCCCAAACTAGTTTCTTTTTTTTTTTTTTTTCTAATGTGGACCATTTATTTATTTGGCTGCATCGGGTCTTATTTGCAGCACCCAAGATCTTCATTGTGGTGCTCAGGCTTTTCTCTAGTTGTGGCGCACGGGCTCTAGAGCACGCAGGCTTAGTTGCCCCACAGTGTGTGGGGTCTTAGTTCCCTGGCCAGGGATCGAACCTGCATCCCCTGCATTGGAAGGCGGATTCTAAGCCGCTGTGCCACCAGGGAAGTCCCCTAACTGGATTCTTAAACCCCAGTTTACGTCGTGACACAGGAGGTCCTGAGGGAATTTCTTTTCTCACGGCAATGGACAAAAGACTTTCTGTGACATTCTACCCCTGGAGAGCAGAGCCTCTTAGCTGTAGCAGCGTGCTCTTGGGAGTGGGGAGTAGGGCCCTGGTTAGAGCGGGGCCAGAAGGAGGACACTCTGACTGAAAGGGGACTGAAAGAGGACACTTTCCTGCTTTCTGTGACTTGGTGTCATTCGGGTTGTACACCTAGCTGCTTTCTACATTTGTGGGGTGGTATTTTCAGACTTTGTCTCCACCCATTCATGGGTGTGAAATCGAGTTAATCGACCTCATTCAGCATTTTTTAATGAAATAGAATAGACTTCTGCTTGTTTGTTTTTAATTCACCTGTATTTGTAACAACTTGTAAAGCAGAATGTGACTTAAGCACTACATTTCATACAGGTCTTTTGTCTCCTTAGGTAGGTTTATTCCTAGATATTTTATTCTTTTTGTTGCAATGGTAAATGGGAGTATTTTCTTAATTTCACTTTCAGATTTTTCATCATTAGTGTATAGGAATGCAAGAGATTTCTGTGCGTTAATTTTGTATCCTGCTACTCTACCAGATTCATTGATTAGCTCTAGTAGTTTTCTGGTAGCATCTTTAGGATTCTCTATGTATAGTATCATGTCATCTGCAAACAGTGACAGCTTTACTTCTTATTTTCCGATTTGGATTCCTTTTATTTCTTTTTCTTCTCTGATTTCTGTGGCTAAAACTTCCAAAACTATGTTGAATAAGAGTGCTGAGAGTGGGCAACCTTGTCTTTTTCTTGATCTTAGTGGAAATGGTTTCAGTTTTTCACCATTGAGAACGATGTTGGCTGTGGGTTTGTCATATATGGCCTTTATTATGTTGAGGTAAGTTCCCTGTATGGCTACTTTCTGCAGGGTTTTTATCATAAATGGGTGTTGAATTCTCTGCATCTATTGAGATGATCATATGGTTTTTCTCCTTCAATTTGTTAATATAGTGTATCACGTTGATTGATTTGCATATATTGAAGAACCCTTGGATTCCTGGGATAAACCTCACTTGATCATGGTGTATGATCCTTTTAATGTGCTATTGGATTCTGTTTGCTAGTATTTTGTTGAGGATTTTTGCATCTATGTTCATCAGTGATATTGGCCTGTAGTTTTCTTTCTTTGTGACATCTTTGTCTGGTTTTGGTATCAGGGCGATGGTGGCCTCGTAGAATGAGTTTGGGAGTGTACCTCCCTCTGCTATATTTTGGAAGAGTTACTGGGCATATACCCTGAGAAAACCATAATTCAAAAAGAGTCATGTACCACAATGTTCATTGCAGCTCTATTTACAATAGCCAAGACATGGAAGCAACCTAAGTGTCCATCAACAGATGAATGGATAAAGATGTGGCACATATATACAATGGAATATTACGCAGCCATAAAAAGAAACGAAACTGAGTTATTTGTAGTGAGGTGGATGGACCTAGAGTCTGTCATACGGAGTGAAGGAAGTCAGAAAGAGAAAAACAAATACCGTATGCTAACACATATACATGGAATCTAAAAAAAAAAAAATGGTCATGAAGAACCTAGGGGCAAGAGGGGAATAAAGACGCAGACCTACTAGAGAATGGACTTGAGGATATGGGGAGGGGGAAGGGTAAGCTGGGACAAAGTGAGAGAGTGGCATGGGCTTATATACACTACCAAATGAAACTAGAAAAGAAAAACTAGCTCTGTTTTAGTGCCTAAAGTATCACAGTATCTCACTTAGTAGAAAGAAATCTTATCTTCCCCTTAAGTAGTTGTCATGCCATACAGATTTTTAAATGTTAACAAAAATAAAGAAATACTTGAAAACATATTATCAGAGGAAATGGAGACAGAGTGTTGAACACGTAGCCACGTAATCCTCAGGTAGAGCTTAGTCTACTTCTTCCACACGGGATGTGTCGTAGAATAGACTTTAAAAAGCACAAAATTGTATCGTGGATAGTAAGGAAAAACCTTATCTCATAGACTTTTGTTTTAAGAATTTGCATGCTTGGGTACCATATCACAATATGAAATGGATTTGTGAATTATTGATTACATCAAATTTTGACAGGGCCCCCCTCACATACATGCTGTACAAAGATGTTCGTCATGGGGTCTGTTGGCAATGTGTGCATGCCCAGGTTCTTACCAAAAATCAGATTTGCTTTGGGGGGAAAAAAATTGCTGTCATGTAGAATAGAGATCCACAAACTTCTATAAAGAGCCAGATATTTTAGGTTTTTCAGGTCACATACAGTCTCTGTACAAATATTCTCTGAACAAATATTCTTCTTTGTCTTGTTTAGTTTGGGGGCTTTGTTTGACAACCCTTTGAAAAGGTAAAAAACATTCTTAGCTCAAGAGCTATACAAAAACAGGCCCCAGAGGACCAGATAGGCCTGCAAGCTAGAGACTGCAGCTCCTGACTTAGAAAAACCGTGAAGGTGAACAGAGCTTCCTTTGTCTGGGGTCTGTTCAAGGACCACCCTGTGGGCTCTTCTTTCTTAGCTGCTTTCTCTTGGGGCCGAATCGTGTGTAAGTTTAGTCCAAATAAATATATGTCCTTCCTATGCTCTTATCTCTTTAGAGTATCAATGAAACAATCCCTGGAAAATGTACACTGTTAGAGGTAGTGAGAGGAGTTTAAGAAATATCCATAAGATCACAGAAAAATTGCCCGTTCAGAGTAAAGTCTAAGGCCCAAGAAATTTGGAAAAGTTGCTGCCATCCATTTAATGACTTGTTTTTTATATTTTTGTTTTAATGTTTAAGCTTAGAGAGATCCTGGATCCAGCTCTGGAACCCGTCCTTTTGAAACAGACTTTCATCAGTGGTGGACGAGTGCTCATTCGCCTTGGAGATTCGGACATTGATTACGATAAAAACTTCAGGTTCTATATGACGACCAAATTGCCAAACCCTCACTACCTGCCTGAGGTACGAGCTGCCGGCCTGAGAGGGTTTTAATGGTGTGATGGGTCTCCCACCTCTTCCCCTCTGCCACACCCCTCCTCCCACCATCCTCCACTCGCTTCTCTTCTGAGTCCTGACCCTGATTCCAGTCACCCTTCGGCTCACCTTCCAGTTGGAACTCAAACCCCTCCCCGCTTGGCCCCCAGGTCCCGCCCTGTCTCACTCCCCTGTGCTCCTTTTCGGCTCATGCCTTGTTCTCCCAGGTCGCCAGCCGCTCCTCGGGACACGGGACACCACTCCCTTCTAATCATTCTTCTCTCTCCTCAGAACAAGGCCATTTGTCCCCTCTTATTTCCCCTCTGAGAAATGAATCAGAGCCTAAGAGAGCCTCTGGGGGAGGGGGTACCTGTCAGTGTCTAAGTGTGCAGGTGCCTAGCAGACAGCCTGCTTAAGAATTCTGGTGACCACCAACATTGGAGAATCATGATTCTAACGTCCAGTGTCTGTACTTAGAGTTCTGGGGAAGGGGCATCTTGTCCCTTCCCCTTCCTCATGCTCTCAGACTATTTGAAGGGAGCTGTGTGAAGCCCACATCCATACACAGGTGTCTGAACCACAGTAAGATCCAGAAGAAGCCCTACTCTTGTGCTGCAGAGCCCAAGGCAGTTGTAACAGAAATGAAGACAGCGGGGACCCCTTTCTCCCTTCCCGCAGGGAGCACAGAGGGGCAGCTCTACCCCAGCAAAGCCCGCTGCAGACTCTGGTCCAGGCACAGCCACTCACTCTGCGGGGTCTTCCCTGCCCCGCGGGCCTCCCGTTCTCTAATGGGGCCCAAGCAGTGAGGAAAGGGACTTCAATCAGAACTTCAGTCCTCCATCCTCCACTAAAAATCATCTTGGGATACAGCATTCCAAAGAGTGTCATTTCATTTTAGTTACTGAATTCCTCATAGCTGTCTGTCTTCCCTAGATGTGTTCTGGTTGAATGAAATTGACACACATTTCTTGCATAAAATGAGGGAAATGCTACTGATATTAAAAGCCTAGGTCAGGGTTTTCCTTGTCGACCTCAAGCAGTTTAATTACACAGCTGCTGCCAGAGCTCATATCCCAAGTTCCCTTTTAGAGTTGAGAAAAGTGACCCGTGTGCTGACTCACAGCCTTTGATTTCTCACTTTATTTAACTTTTGAGAGGGAACATCACACACCTCCCCAATCCCAGCTCTGTGACTGCAGGTAAATTATTCCATTTCTTGGATCCTCGAGTCAATCAACTATAAAGTGGAGACAAAGGCCACTTCAAGGATTTGTTTATGAAGATTAAATAAGAATAATGTGTGTAGATAAAAAACAAGGTCCTACTGTATAGCACAGGGAACTATATTCAATATCCTGTGATAAACCATAATGGTAAAGAATATTTTAAAAGTATGTATATGTATAACTGAATCACTTTGCTGTACAGCAGAAACTAACACAACATTGTAAATCAACTATACCTCAATAAAATAAAATAAAAATTTTAAAGAATAATGTGTATACGGACTTCCCTGGCGGTCCAGTGGTTAAGAATCTGCCTTCCAATGCAGGGGATGCAGGTTCGATCCCTGGTTGGGAACTAAGATCCCACATGCCGTGGGAAAAACTAAGCCTACACCACAACTACCGAGCCTGCGCGCTCTGGAGTCCACGTGCCACAACGAAAGATTCCGCATGCTGCGACAAATGTCCCACATGCCACAACTAAGACCCAACACAGCCAAATAAATAAATAATTTAAGAAAAGAATAGTGTGTATAAAATATATGACATTCAAACACTCTTATTATATTTGTGATTTTTGCTGTTGACTTATTCAATAACATCAGAATATTATAGTAACATTTTTTCATAAAAATAGTATGATGAGACAAAGTATGTAAAGCTCTATGTATTATTAATAAGATCATCTTTTTAACAAAGACAAACTAAGTGAAAGTCGCTATAACTAAGTGATTTTTATTAGCATATTTAGTCCTCACAAATACCCTATGCATTTTTCCTATTTTTCCAATTTTTAAGGATCAGGACCTGAAGCTCAGAATGGACTGGCTTGTCCCACATCCTTCATACACTGAAGGGTACAGCTAGCATTTGATCCCTGCTTCTTTCTAACCCTTCACTGGCGCACCTTTCCTTAAAACATCATTCTCTAATGGTGGCATTTGAGAAACAAGATTATCACTCATGGCAGCAGGGAAAATCACATTATAATTTTGTGAGACTAGGATTTTATTGCTTGCTGTGTGGGGGGGGGGCAGTGAGTTCACCATTAGACCCAGGATACATCCAGCTGGGTAATAATGAGCCCTATTCTAATAAAGAAAGCAGTTCCTACTTTATTCGTCTGAACTGATTACTCTATGCTTCTCTTCTAGGTGTGCATCAAAGTTACCATCATCAATTTCACTGTAACCAAATCAGGTCTGGAGGATCAGTTGTTAAGGTAAAAGAAAGGGGGTGGGGGTGGGGGGCAAAGGTTTCCTAATATTTTGTTTAGAAATTTTGACTAAGAAAAAGATTAGCTCGCAAATAGAGGATGGGAGCAAATGATGAAAGAACAAGTGAGGGGAGACGTAAGTTCGCATGTTTAAATGGGAGAGGCTAGAGGTAAAGCACCTTTTTTAGGTGTGACCAAGAATCACTTCATGGAGGTGATGGAATTTCAGAGTCTCCCATGTCAGGTTGGAAAGAACGTTCCAGGCACCATTTCAGCTTGGCACAAGCAACCATTAGAAACAGAAATTGAATGACTAGAAGACATCAAGCACTGAGCAGGTTTTCCTAAGAGAAGATGAGAAGAAGCCATGGGAGCTGTGGGGTGCAGTTCTCTGAAATACAAGATAAATAATCAGAGCTTATACATAGTGCTTTGAATAGCCACTGGGACACCCAGCAAAAGAGGGCCTTGTGCATGAGGATGTGGCTGGTAGCATTAGTATTCAGCTAAGTAGTATTCAGGATAAGAACAATGAGAAATAGGAAAAGAAAAATAGAAGAAACTTCAGGGCCCTGACAAAGACCTAATTTAGGTCTCATCACTTTGGCATCAGTGATGTCGTGCGGCTTGAGAAGCCTGAGTTGGAAGAACAAAGGATTGAGCTCATTGTGAGGATCAATGCTGACAAAACCCAGCTGAAAGCTATCGAAGAGAAAATCCTGAAAATGCTCTTCACATCTGAGGGAAATATTCTGGACAATGAAGAACTTATTGACACACTCCAGGACTCAAAGGCAAGTAAAATATTTTTATTATTTATAGAAAGTGTGTTAATTTGGGCTTCCCTGATGGCACAGTGATTGAGAATCTGCCTGCCAACGCAGGGGACACTGGTTCGAGCCCAGGTCTGGGAAGATCCCACGTGCCGCGGAGCAGCTAAGCCCGTGCGCCACAACTACTGAGCCTGCGCTCTAGAGCCTGCGAGCCACAACTACTGAAGCTTACGCGCCTAGAGCCCATGCTCTGTAACGAGAAGCCACTGCAATGAGAAGCCTGTGCACCACAATGAAGAGTAGCCCCTGCTCACCGCAGCTAGAGTATAATTGCTTTACAATGTTGTGTTAGTTTCTGTTGTATAACAAAGTAAATCAGCTATACGTATACATATGTCCCCATATCCCCTCCCTCTTGCATCTCCCTCCCACCCTCCCTATCCCACCCCTCTAGGTGGTCACAAAGCATGGAGGTGATCTCCCTGTGCTAACCTGCAGAGTCTTTTAAAGCAAGAGCAGTAGCCACCCCTGAGCTGCGGGGGCAGACACAATAACGTGCCTGGCTAGCAGGCCCCTCACCAACCGAAGGAAAGGTAGATAAAATGTAACAACTGCTCTTCTTGTCTGCATTTTTCAAACAAAGCATGTCACATAAAGAACTGGGACAAGATATAAGTTGAAAGGAACGACACAATTACATACACATATTAATGTCACCCCACTTCTGGAAGCTTCCCTGGGTTTTCCCAGCTGGAATGAATGGCTTCCTTCTTGGAACACCTGACACCTTATCTGCACCTCTAATACAGCACTTGTCACTGTTTACCTTATGTCATAGCTATCCAATTACATGTCTTTTCTCTTCTGTTAGGTTGTTAAGTTCCATGCAGCAAGAATCTATTTTACAAATTGTATGAGTTCTTGGTTTTCCCCTTTGCCAGCTCAGAAACCCATTTTCCTGGGTCTGCTAAGTTGTTACCACCCTTCTGTCTGCTATTTCCTCTTCCGTTCCTCCCATTTTTGTGGATTTGCAGTGTTTTTTAAAAATCCCTTCACTATAACTCTGTCATGGTTTCAGTAGGGAGTAAAGGTACATGTATTGTGACTGCCATCTTTATCTGTCAACTAGTTTCTGTTTGCAAGGATTTACCTTGAAGAGGTCCTTTCTGTAGGGTAGAGACAGGACTGATTGCTCCTGGGCTGCATTTCCTGCCACTTCCTGCCTATAGTTCATACTCCCCTAAATTCCCAGAGCCCTCATTTAAAACTAGGTCTATCTTCCCTCACCACTGTGGAAGCCTCAAGTCTCTAGGACATAATGTCTATAAGTTACTAAACTCAACTGAGGTGTATAGTCTTCTAATATTCTCTGGCCAAAAGAAGAAAATGGTTCACTTTGCTTTCTCTTTAGCCCTGGGTTCCGCATTACCAGGGCCTGTGCTCACCAGGGAATAAAGCATTGTTTGTGGGTAGATCTCCATAATTCAACTACTCCCATGTCAACCTCCCTTTTTCTACTCAGATGTAAAGACTTTAGTTGAGTCCAGTATTGAGACTGGTGTTTCTCACTCAATTCCACCCTTTCTTGCCTCCTCAGGTTCCTAAGGGGTCAACATGGGGAGAATGTGAACCTCTGATTCCGGGGCACAGCTTCTGCACCAAGTCCCTCCCCACCCCCATTAGTGGGCTGGGGAGGACAGTCTAGATAGACTTAGCCACTAGCCACGTGTGGCTGTTGAGCCCTTGAAATGTGGCTAGTCTGAACTGAGATGTGTTGTTAGTGTAAAATACACACCAGATGTCCAAGACTTAATCCCCCAAAATGTATAAGTATCTCAATAAATTTTTATGTTGATTATATATTGATATATATCAAGATAGATTAGATTATATTGGGTTAAATATACTGTAAAAATTCATTTTACTTGTTTCTTTTTACTTTAAGTTAGAAAAGTTAGAATTGTATTTGTGGTTCACATTATATTTCCAGTGGGCAGTGTGGCTCTAGACAGGAACCCGATGATCCCCTTCAATAGTGCAAAAACTGACCAGCGAGCCCATAGTGATTGTTCACAGTCCGTGCCCTAGACCCTGTGACTTCCTTGAGACAGAGGATCTCCCAACCTAGGGATGTCCACACCTGAAGAAGATGAGGGGGAGGGGGAGAGCAAGGACAGACAGCCATAGGGAAAGACAGAGAGACTGAGGGAGACAGAGAAAGGTATCTTAGAAAGCCTACTGGCCAGAAGGCTCCCCAGAACCACAAACCCAAAAGACAGAAAACCAAAAGAACAGCAACACACCTTGTAAACATCTCCAAATTACTTACATTTTACAACCCTTCACAAACGACAGCTTCTACCCTTGAGTTTCCCTGCCTACACCTGAGATGCCAGGAAAAGAGAGAGAACATTAGACTTGCTTGTTATTCGAGAGTGGGATGTGGTACCACTTCCTTCCAGCCTCTCTCCACCTGCCTCTTGTGGGCAGTTTCATGGGTGTCCCTTCTCCCTTCATACCTCCTTTTATTACAGGAGCCCAGAATCATTTGAGGACAAGGAAACTGGGGAGCAACTGGGTGTTAGAGTTTCCATGTCAGAAGTTATCCAGGCTCCAGGCTCAGAGAAGTTCTGCTCCACTTCTTCCTGGGCTCCTTGTGTTGCCTATTTCCATTTGCCCATCCCTAACTCCGCCTGGAAGGGAGGTCAGCTCGGCCAGAAGAATGTCATTGAGTCCTGAGACTCCGTCATCTGTCTGGGGGTCCCCTTATTATAATCACAAATTCCTCATCTCCTTCTTTCCTTCCTAGACCTAACTGGATATGTTCCAAAAATCCCACCATTTTTTGGAAACAGATCCTTAAGAACTTGTTTTCTTGTGTTTGTTCAGATCACTTCCGGTGCCATTAAAATCAGGCTGAAGGAAGCAGAGTCCACTGAACAGATGATAAACACTGCTCGTGAGAAGTATCGTCCAGTGGCCACTCAAGGCTCTACTATGTTCTTTGTTATCGCGAGCCTCTCGGAAATAGATCCCATGTATCAGTACTCACTAAAATATTTTAAACAGGTAAGTGTGTTGTTGCTGTTGTTAGTGAAGTTTATCACTGGCTTCTCTTTAAACCCTGTTGAGTTACCTCCTGCCTCAGGCAAATCATGAGTTTAGTTATTGGATAAAATCCTCCAAGAGTTTGAGTTCAGACTATGGTTTAAGCACAGCCCTTAAAGACCCAGGTGCCCGGTATGCACAGAACAATCCACAGAGGATGAAAAGAAAGCTTCTTTGCAAATTTCATTTTTTCTCTTGACTTCTCAACTAACAGCTTGCTTGTTTTCCTTCTTACCTGCTTTTCTTTTCTTTAAAGAGTCCCAACTCCATTCTATTTCTCTATACTTTCTCTCCAGTAATACAGCTTCCTTTCCACTGTTAGAGTTTTCTGTGTTGCATCTCAAGTCTCAGATAGCTCTGACCTTATGCAGATTGATTTCTGTATCTTTTTTTTCCAGAACTTGTTATAAAACTGGCTCTCCTCCCAACCCCTGGGTTTTATTTACAGGGGTTTTACTTGCCTTGTCCCCTTTCCTGTGTTCCTTTCCTACTTTCACCATGTAACTGGGAGAATTCCTTTGTTTATTTATGGTTTGTCCACTTGGTCTCCTATTCACAGTTTAATTTTCTCTGATGTCCCGTGAGTAGGATATTTTCAACTCTCATCCTCTTTTTTAATTTTTTTTTCCATATCCCTTTTTTTTTAACATCTTTATTGAAGTATAATTGCTTTACAATGGTGTGTTAGTTTCTGCTTTATATCAAAGTGAATTAGCTATACATATACATATATCCCCATATCTCCTCCCTCTTGTGTCTCCCTCCCACCCTCCCTATCCAATCCCTCTAGGTGGACACAAAGCACCGAGCTGATCTCCCTGTGCTATGCGTCTGCTTCCCACTAGCTATCTATTTTAAATTTGGTAGTGTATATATGTCCATGCCACCCTCTGACTTCGTCCCAGCTTACACTTGCCCCTCCCCATGTTCTCAAGTCCACTCTTTACGTCTGCGTCTTTATTCCTGTCCTGCCCCTAGGTGCCTCAGAACCTTTTTATTTTATTTTACTTTTAGATTCTATATATATGGTATTTGTTTTTCTCTTTCTGACTTACTTCACTCTGTATGACACTCTAGGTCCATCTACCTCACTATAAATAACTCAATTTCGCTTCTTTTTATGGCTGAGTAATATTCCATTGTATATATGTGCCACATCTTCTTTATCCATTCATCTGTAGATGGACACTTAGGTTACTCCCATGTCCTGGCTATTGTAAATAGAGCAGCAGTGAACATTGTGGTACATGACTCTTTTTGAATTATGGTTTTCTCAAGGTATATGCCCAGTACAGGGTCGTATGGTAGTTCTATTTTTAGTTTTTTAAGGAACCTCCGTACTGTTCTCCATAGTGACTGTATCAATTTACATTCCCACCAACAGTGCAAGAGGGTTCCCTTTTCTCCACACCCTCTCCAGCATTTATTGTTTCTAGATTTTTTGATGATGGCTATTCTGACCGGTGTGAGGTGACACCTCACTGTAGTTTTGATTTGCATTTCTCTAACGATTAATGATGTTGAGCATTCTTTCATTTGTTTGTTGGCAACCTGTATATCTTCTTTGGAGGAATGTCTGTTTAGGTCTTCTGCACATTTTTGGATTGGGTTGTTTGTTTTTTTGATATTGAGCTGCATGAGCTGCTTGTAAATTTTGGAGATAAATCCTTTGTCTGTTGATTCATTTGCAAACATTTTCGCCCATTCTGAGGGTTGTCTGATGTCTTGTTTATGGTTTCCTTTCCTGTGCAAAAGATTTTAAGTTTCATAAGGTCCCATTTGTTTATTTTTGTTTTTATTTCCATTTCTCTAGGAGATGGGTCAAAAAGAATCTTCCTGTGGTTTATGTCATAGAGTGTTCTTCCTATGTTTTCCTGTAAGAGTTTTACAGTGTCTGACCTTACATTTAGGTCCTTAATCCATTTTGAGTTTATTTTTGTGTATGGTGTTATGGAATGTCTAATTTCATTCTTTTACATGTAGCTATCCAGTTTTCCCAGCACCACTTATTGAAGAGGCTGTCTTTTCTCCAATGTATATTCTTGCCTCCTTTATCAAAAATAAGGTGATATGTGTGTGGGTTTATCTCTGGGCTTTCTATCCTGTTCCATTGATCCATATTTCTGTTTTTGTGCCAGTACCATACTGTCTTGATTACTGTAACTTTGTAGTATAGTCTGAAGTCCAGGAGCCTGATTCCTCCAGCTCCATTTTTCTTTCTCAAGATTGCTTTGGCTATTTGGGGTCTTTTGTGTTTCCATACAAATTGTGAAACTTTTTGTTCTAGTTCTGTGAAAAATGCCAGTGGTAATTTGATAGGGATTGCATTGAATCTGTACATTGCTTTTGGTAGTATAGTCATTTTCACAATGTTGATTCTTACAATCCAAGAACATGGTATATCTCTCCATCTTTGGTATCATCTTGAATTTCTTTCCTCAGTGTCTTATAGTTTTCTGCATACAGGTCTTTTGTCTCCTTAGGTAGGTTTATTCATAGGTATTTTATTCTTTTTGTTGCAATGGTAAATGGGAGTATTTCCTTAATTTCTCTTCAGATTTTTCATCATTAGTGTATAGGAATGCAAGGGATTTCTGTGCATTAATTTTGTATCCTGCTACTTTACCAAATGCATTGATTAGCTCTAGTAGTTTTCTGTTCGCATCTTTAGGATTCTCTATGTATAGTATCATGTCAACTGCAAACAGTGACAGCTTTACTTCTTCTTTTCTGGTTTGGATTCCTTTTATTTCTTTTTCTTCTCTGAAATCCATGGCTAAAACTTCCAAAACTATGTTGAATCATAGTGGTGAGAGTGTACACCCTTGTCTTGTTCCTGATCTTAGAGGAAATCATTTCAGTTTTTCACATTGAGAATGATGTTGTCTGTGGGTTTGTCACATATGGCCTTTATTATGTTGACGTAAGTTCCCTCTATGCCTACTTTCTGCAGGGTTTTAATAATAAATTGGTGTTGAATTTTGTTGAAAGCTTCTTCTGCATCTATTGAGATGATCATATGGTTTTTCTCCTTCAATTTGTTAATATGGTGTATCACACTGATTGATTTGCATATATTGAAGAATCCTTGCATTCCTGGGATAAACCCCACTTCATCAAGGTGTATGACCCTTTTAGTGTGCTGTTGGATTCTGTTTGCTAGTATTTTGTTGAGGACTTTTACGTCTATGTTCATCAGTGATATTGGCCTGTAGTTTTCTTTCTTTGTGACATCTTCGTCTGGGTTTAGTATCAGGGTGATGGTGGCATTGTAGAATGAGTTTGGGAGTGTTCCTTCCTCTGCTATATTTTGAAAGAGTTTGAGAAGGATAGGTGTTACCTTTTCTCTAAATATTTGATAGAATTCGCCTGTGAAGCCATCTGGTCCTGGGCTTTTGCTTGTTGGAAGATTTTTAACCACAATCTCAATTTCAGTGCTTGTGATTGGTTTGTTTATATTTTCTATTTCTTCCTGGTTCAGTCTTGGAAGGTTGTGCTTTTCTAAGAATTTGTCCATTTCTTCCAGGATGTCCATTTTATGGCATATAGTTGCTTGTAGTAATCTCTCATGATCCTTGGTATTTCTGCAGTGTCAGTTGTTACTTCTCCTTTTTCATTTCTAATTCTGTTGTTTTGAGTCTTCTCCCTTTTTTTCTTGATGATTCTGGTTAATGGTTTATCAAGTTTGCTTATGTTTTCAAAGAACCAGCTTTTAATTTTATTGATCTTTGCTATTGTTTCCTTCATTTCTTTTTCATTTATTTCTGATCTGATCTTTATGGTTTCTTTGCTTCTGCTAACTTTGGGAGATTTTTTGTTCCTCTTTCTCTAATTGCTTTGGGTGTAAGGTTAGGTTGTTTACTTGAGATGTTTCTTGTTTCTTGAACTAGGCTTGTATTGCTACAGACTTCCCTCTTAGAACTGCTTTTGCTGCATCCCATAGGTTTTAGGTCGTTGTGTTTTCACTGTCATTTGTTTTTAGGTATTTTTTGATTTCCTCTTTAATTTCTTCAGTGATCTCTTGGTTATTAAGTAGTGTATTGTTTAGCTTCCATGTGTTTGTATTCTTTACAGATTTTTTCCTGTAATTGATATCTAGTCTCATAGCATTATGGTCAAACAAGGTACTCGATACGCTTTCAATTTTCTTAAATTTACCAAGGCTTGCTTTGTGACCCAAGATACGATCTATCCTGGAGAATGTTCCATGAGCACTTGAGAAGAAAGTGTATTCTGTTGTTTTTGGATGGAATGTCCTATAAATATCAATTAAGTCCATCTTGTTCAATGTATCATTTAAAGCTTGTGTTTCCTTATTTATTTTCATTTTGGATGATCTGTCCATTGGTGAAAGTGGTGTGTTAAAGTCCCCTGCTATGATTGTGTTACTGTCGATTTACCCTTTTATGGCTGTTAACATTTGGCCTATGTATTGAGGTGCTCCTATGTTGGGTGCATAAATATTTACAATTGTTATGTATTCTTCTTGGATCAATCCCTTGATCATTATGTAGTGTTCTTCTCTGTCTCTTGTAATAGTCTTTATTTTAAAGTCTATTTTTCCTGATATGAGAAGTGCTACTCCAGCTCTCTTTTGAGTTCCCTTTGCATGGAATATCTTTTTCCATTCCCTCACTTTCAGTCTGTATGTGTCCCTAGATCTGAAGTGGGCCTCTTGTAGACAGCATATATACAGGTCTTGTTTTTGTATCCATTTAGCCAGTCTATGTCTTTTGGTGGGAGCATTTAATCCATTTACATTTAAGGTAATTATCGATATGTATGTTCCTATTACCATTTTCTTAATTGTTCTGGGTTTGTTATTGTAGGTCTTTTCCTTCTCTTGTGTTTCCTGCCTAGAGAAGTTTCTTTAGCATTTGTTGTAAAACTGGTTTGGTGGTGCTGAATTGTCTTACCTTTTGCTTGTCTGTAAAGGTTTTAATTTCTCCATCAGATCTGAATGAGATCCTTGCTGGGTAGAGTAATCTTGGTTGTAGGTTTTTCCCTTTCATCATTTTAAATATGTCCTGCCACTCCCTTCTGACTTGCAGACTTTCTGCTGAAAGATCAGCTGTTAATAACCTTGTATGTTATTTGTTTTTCCCTTGCTGCTTTTAATATTTTTTCTTCGTATTTAATTTTTGATAGTTTGATTAATATGTGTCTTGGCATGTTTCTCCTTGGATTTATCCTGTATGGAACTCTCTGTGCTTTGTGGACTTGATTGACTATTTCTTTTCCCATATTAGGGAAGTTTTCAACTATAATCTCTTCAAATATTTTCTCAGTCCCTTTCTTTTTCTCTTCTTCTTCTGAGACCCCTATAATTCGAATGTTTCTATGTTTAATGTTGCCCCAAAGGTCTCTAAGACTGTCCTCAATTCTTTTCATTCTTTTTTCTTTATTCTGCTCTGTGCTAGTTATTTCCACTATTTTATCTTCCAGGTCATTTATCTGTTCTTCTGCCTTAGTTATTCTGCTATTGATTCCTTCTAGAGGATTTTTCATTTAACCTATTGTGTTGTTCATCATTGTTTGTTTGCTCTTTAGTTCTTCTAGGTCCTTGTTAAACATTTCTTGTATTTTCTCCATTCTATTTCCAAGATTTTGGATCATCTTTACTATCATTACTCTGAATTCTTTTTTAGGTAGACTGCCTCTTTCCTCTTCATTTGTTTGGTCTGGTGGGTTTTTACCTTGCTCCTTCATCTGCTGTGTGTTTCTCTAAATTCTGATTTTGCTTAACTTACTGTGTTTGGTGGGGGCGTCTCCTTTTTGCAGGCAGCATGTTCGTAGTTCCCGTTGTTTATGGTGTCTGCCACCAGTGGCTAATGTTGGTTCAGTGGGTTGTGTAGGCTTCCTGGTGGAGGGTATTGGTGCCTGTGTTCTGGTGGATGAGGCTCAATCTTGTTTTTTCTGCTAATGGGTGGGGTTGTGTTCCTGTCTTGCTAGTTGTTTGGCATAGGGTTTCCTGCACTGTAGCTTGCTGGTCGTTGAGTGGAGCTGGGTCTCAGCCTTGAGATGGTGATCTCTGGGAGAGCTTTCACCATTTGATATTATGTGGAACCGGGAGGTCTCTGGAGCACCAAGACCCTGTCAGCCACACGGCTCAGAAGAAATGGGAGACAAAAAGAAAGAAAGAAAAAATAAAATAAAATAAAGTTATTAAAATTAAAAATAAAATTTTTAAAAATTATTAAAAATAAAAAAAGTAAAAAGAAAAAGAATGAAAGAAGAGAGCAACCAAACCAAAAAACGAATCCACCAGTGATAACAAGCACTAAAAACTATACTAAAAAACAAAACGGACAGACAGAACCCTAGGACAAATGGTAAAAGCAAAGCTAAACAGGCAAAATCACACAAAGAAGCATATACATACACACTCACAAAAAGAGAAAAAGGAAATATATATATATATATATATATATATAAATAGAAGAGAGCAACCAAATCAGTAAACAAACCTACCAATGATAATAAACTCTAAATACTAAACTAAAATAAACATAAAACCAGAAAGAAATTGTTGCAGAAAGAAAACCCCAGGTCTACAGTTGCTCCCAAATTCCATCACCTCAATTTGGGATGATTCATTGTCTATTCAGGTATTCCAGAGATGCAGAGTACATCAAGTTGATTGTGGAGATTTAATCCGTGGCTCCTGAGGCTGCTGGGAGAGATTTCCCTTTCTCTTCTTTGTTCTCACAGCTCCTGGGGTTCAGCTTTGGATTTGGCCCTGCCTCTGCGTGTAGGTCGCCTGAGGGCATCTGTTCCCTGCCCAGACAGGATGGGGTTAAAGGAGTAGCTGATTAGGGGGCTCTGGCTCACTCAGGCTGGGGGGAGGGAGGGGTATGGGATGCGAGGCGAGCCTGTGGCGGCAGCAGCTGGCATGACGTTACAACAGCCTGAGGCATGCCATGTGTTCGCCTGGGGGAGTTGTCCCTGCATCATGGGACCCTGGCAGTGGCGGCCTGCACAGGCTCCCGGGAGGGTAGGTGTGGATAGTGACCTGTGCTTGCACACAGGCTTCTTGGTGGCTGTAGCAGCAGCCTTAGTGTTTCATGCCCGTCTCTGGGGTCCACACTGATAGCCGCAGCTTGCGCCCGTCTCTGGAGCTCATTTAGGCAGTGCTCCAAATCCCCTCTCCTTGCACACCCAGAAACAATGGTCTTTTGCCTCTTAGGCAGGTCCGGACTTTTTCCCGGACTCCCTCCTGGCTAGCTGTGGTGCACAAGCTCCCTGCAGGCAGTGTTCACGCAGCCAATCCCAGTCCTCTCCCTGGGATCTGAACTCTGAAGCCAGAGCCTCAGCTCCCAGCCCCCACCCATCCCAGTGAGCAGACAAGCCTCTCAGGCTGGTGAGTGCTGGTTGGCACTGATCCTCTGTGCAGGAATATTCTCCGCTTTTCCCTCTGCACCCCTGTTGCTGTGCTCTCCTCCGTGACTCCGAATCTTCACCCCTACATACTCCCCGTCTCCGCCAATGAAGGGTCTTCCTAGTGTGTGGAAACTTTTCCTCCTTCACAGCTCCCTCCCCGAGGTGCAGGTCCCATCCCTATTCTTTTGTCTCTATTTTTTCTTTTTTCTTTTGTCCTACCCAGGTACATGGGGAGTTTCTCACCTTTTGGGAAGTCTGAGGTCTTCTGCCAGCGTTCAGTAGGTGTTCTGTAGGAGATGTTCCACATGTAGATGTATTTCTGATGTATTTGTGGGGAGGAAGGTGATCTCCACGTCTTACTCCTCCGCCATCTTGAAGATCTCCCCGCTCTCATCCTCTTTTAGGCAGCATTCTAGTATCTCCCAAAAGCAAATTCAATGTCACAAAACTTTGGCAAGCAATGTCAGTTTACCCGAAGATTTCCAGGGGAGACAGAGAGTTTGCATCACTCATCACACAGCAAAATGCATCAAGCATCCACAGGGGTCCCCTCTGTTCACCTCCGGAGTTTCTCTCAGCCCATCCCCCACACGGCCTCTCTGGCTGTTTTCCATCTACCAGCTCCCATTCCCCTCTTGTCTGTATTGTTCCCTTTTCTGTGCAGAGCAGTTTAGCTCACTCTGGCTTCTTTAATCATTATGTGCTCACACCCATAATACAATTCAAAGGCGTCTCCATACACACCACTCACAGTAGAAAACAGTAATAATTGTAAATAGATCCTCTTTCCCTGCCACACATCTTTACTTCCTGCTACATGCCCTTATACCTCTAGCCAGTGCTGGCTCTCACTCCGGAGGCCAGGCCAGCCCAGGCCTCATGTTTTTAAAACACTGCTCTGTACTCTGGGAATCCAAAATGGATTTTCACAGACATTGCCCATCAAACACAGTTCAGGTTCCAAAGCCACATCCAACCTGTCCCTGTTCTGTCTCTAGAGCCACATTTCCCACTAGTCCTCTGCCAGCAGCCAAATGGATCCATTCACATTCCCTGGACTCCCCAGATGCTTCTGTGTTTATGACCCTCTCTGTTTAGAATGCCCTCCCTCCCAGATTAAGTGCCACCTTCTCATTAAGTGAAGCCTGTGGATAAGGCTGCAGTCTTCTGGGGCTGGATGTCCAAAATGGTCACTTACGTGGCTGGGATGTCAACTCCTACAGTCACCTCTCCATGTGGTTTGGGTGCTCACAACAGGGCTGCCCCAAGAGGGCAGCTCCCAAAAGCAAATGTTCTAAGAGGCCAAGGTAGAAGCTACGAGGCCTCTTCTGACCTATCTTTGGATGTCAGGCAGCACCACTTGTGCTATAGTCTCTTGGTCAATGGAGTCACTAAAGCTAGCCCAGATTCGAGAGGAGGGAATTTAGGCTCCACTTCTCCATGGAAGGAGTAGCAAACAATTTGCAGCAGTCTTTCTCCAGCACATGTGAATGCCTCATGTGGAACTTCCACCACTCTGCTTGGGGTGGTGGGCTCTTCTCTCCTGCTGAAGTCTGACCTCCCAGAAGGCAGGAAGGAAGTCTCACCCAACCCTGCTTCCCCCCGTGGCGCTTAGCACCATATGACACATCACGAGTGTCTCATGAGTGAAGAGGCTGTTTGCATCCCTCCATTAGAAATGGCTGTTGAAATATTCAAACAATTTTTACATACTAGACCAAGCTTGGTTTTTCCTCTAGATGTCTTGTTTGGTGGTCAGGGGGCCGGCAGCAAAAGGAGCTGCAGGAGAGAACGGAAATGAAGAATTGAGAGAAGTGAGAGGCGTGTTGTATAGGCACACCTGGGCTCTCTTCCAACGAGAAGTGCATCTGCTGTGGCAGCCTTTAGAAGCCATTTCTACGCGGGTCACAGCTCAGTTCCTAAAGGCAGGGGTTGCCGTTCTCACGCCTCTTCCTTTAGTTGGTGGGTATTAAAACAAGCAAGGTAAAGATTAGTAAATCCTTTAATGCTATCTAAATGACTTTGATAACACTTTTCTCATCCTGGGTGCTTTGGAATTCATGCTTTTCAAGGTTTTAAAAATCTCCTTCAAGAATTAAAAATGAAGATGCCCTGAAAATATCTTGAGCCAACAGAAAAAGGGTTATAGGATGAATCATCAAAACACTGGAGTTTTGCTATTTGGAAGGGAAACTAGAAACCCAAAGCACAATTGTAGGTGACAGCCCTGACCAGGACATCCTCTACCAAACCCATCCATAATTCCATTTCACACTAAAGTTATTTAGAGTGTGTCAAGATTCGCCATGTTTTATTTTGGCACCGAACTTACGAGGTCTTCACTGGACTTTAAACTCTCTGCCTCTTGTCAGGTTCTTAAAGAAAACTCTTTGCTTCTAAGTGTATTAAAGTAACAACTCCATTATTCTTTGTTGACCAAACTTTCCAGAGAATTAACAAGGCTTTCCCAGTTCTCTAGAATAAGTGAATGCTTCCTCCAAGCCCTTTTAATTTTAGGGAATGGAGGCCTATCTTTGGGTGAGGAGACAGACAGTCAGATCCTTTCCCCTTGTGCTCCACCCTGTTAGCAGAATGAGTTGGGGGTGGTACAAGGAGGCCTGCACAAGGACAGTGCAGCATTTTTAGGGGCTTGTGAAGCACGGTTCTTGACCTTGATCTGCCTTGGCCCTCAGTTGGTCTCCAGTGTCCAATCTGCTTCAATCTGTCTGATCTCGCCATGAGCAATGCATCTCGATCCCTCTCAAGGTGACCAATGAATTGGGCAGCCCTTCCTCACCTGGCACCTTTGCCCCTTGTGCTGTGGATCCTCAAGGCCGAAGCCATAAGCATGGTCCTCTCATCCCTCATGAGACCCCAGTCTCTGCTGCAAGATCCCCTTGGCCATGACTTGCAGGCAAGCCCCTGAGTTCAGGCTCTGCTCAGATTTGTCACACAGCTCAAGACCCTTGGGAATTTCTGGATCTCCCCTCCCCCTGCCCTTGTGCTACTTGGAAGTGGCAGGAAATGGGTGGGGCTGCCTCTATCCCTCTCACCTGAGCCTTCCATGCCACCATCTCTGCTGCCTTCCTGATATCCTTGTAATGTGAATCACCTTTTGGGGAGGAGGCCTGTTCCCAAAATTTCCAGGTGGGAAGCAGGGTGGAAGTCTTCTTTAAAGCTGGTTCCTCTTAAATTTCAAAGAAAATTCTTACACGTTCTTCCCACACCCTAAGAATTATCTTAGGAAAATGCCAAGAAGAGGGCATGACCTTACCTAGTCCTTACACCTCGCATCCAAAGTGATTATCAAATGTGAGTTGAGGATATGAGAAACTCGTTTTGCCAGCTCACCTTTATTTTGCATTTTCTGTCCAAAGTCAATATTATGCCTTTTCAATAGTCAAGAATTTGGCACTGGTCCATTTCTGGAAAATGGGGAGAGAAAGAGGAGTGCACAAAATAAATATTACATATAAATGTGTCAATTTGGGATGAATTCTGGACTTTTTCATGGTACAGTATTCACCACCTGTGCTGCTATTTACTCACTGAATTTGGGGCAGTCAGGGTGAGGAGCAGGGATATTTTTTCCTCCATGAAATTGAATTAACTCAGAGACACTGATAGAGTTCTCTTTCACAGTTGTTCAATACAACAATCGAAACCTCTGTGAGGACAGATGATCTACAGCAGCGCATGGAAATTCTACTAGAACAGACTCTCCTAACGGCTTATGTCAATGTCTCGAGAGGACTTTTTGAACAACATAAACTCGTCTACAGCTTTATGCTCTGTGTTGAGATCATGCGTCAGCAAGGAAGCTTAACTGACGCTGAATGGAATTTCTTTC
The DNA here is from genome assembly GCF_951394435.1 of Stenella coeruleoalba. NCBI lineage: Eukaryota > Metazoa > Chordata > Mammalia > Artiodactyla > Delphinidae > Stenella > Stenella coeruleoalba. The sequence goes on along the minus strand of NC_137159.1, from coordinate 15,544,785 downwards.
TCCGAGGTTCTGCAGGATTGGAAAAGGTATCTGTGTCAAGATTAGATTGTGAATGTTATTAGATAGAGCCCACAAGCACCTACCAATGCTCCACGGTGACTCTGGTGGCTGAAGGTTATACATTCAGCTGTGTGGCCCGCTAGGGGTCAGGGACCCAGACTATAATTTAGTTCTGTCTTTAGTCACTATATAATGTTGGTAACATTTGACCTCTTTGTGCAGCGATGTCCTCACCTGTAGAAAAGAGATGTTGGGAGTAACCAGTGAACTAGTAGATGGGGACATGTTTTGAAAAGTTGACCATCTTACAAATGGGAAGAGTTGAAATCCAATAAAAGTTGTAATTCACAGATCTGGCCACACTGTTTGTGAAACAATGACCCCCTCTTGCCTGGACCCATCTTTCATTATAAAGCACGGGAAGGACTAGAACTTGATTGTTGACTTCTGTCATACCATAATATTTGTCTAAATTGCCCCAGCCCCTCAAATTGGCCTAACTCACCCATGTACCACAGACCTGGTGGCCCACAGAACTGAGGCACAGTCCCCCAACTCTTGCCTGCAAGTCCATCCAGTCCAGCTCTAAACTCTTGGCTCTGTCTTCAATCTCGAGCCCTACCCTTGGCCCCTACAGACCTGACACCTGCATCTGTTTGCCAGTATTTGAGCCTCAGAGTAACACTGGGACATTGGACTTTGTGCTTTCATTTGACTCTCAGCACCCTGCACTCCCAGGACAAGCCCAAAGAAGACCTCTACACCAGATGGTCCTTCTTTCCTGACCCCCACCCACCCCGTATACATACATATTCTGTTAATCCTTGCTTAACACTGTCTTAACTTCATAATCACAGTTAATAGTTATATAGGGTTTTCTATGTGTTTTATGTATATCTACTCATTTATTTATTTCAGTATTCCTGTTGGGTGAGTTCCTAATTTTATCTCTAGTCTGAAGATAAGTTAATTAGGCACAAAGAGATGATGTAACTCATCATGATCACACACTTATTAGGGTTTGGAACCAGGATTCAAACCCTTGCAGTCAAGTCTGTAGAGCTTGCCCTCTTACCCACCTCACTCTGTTACTATTGGTCAGTCACTCAGCTAAGCCCTTCCCGGCATTGTCACCCTTCTTCCTTCACAGTATTCTTGTTAACAGCTGTGTTTACAGGTTTTTCAAGCAAAGGCTCAGAGAGGTTAAAGACCTTTCCAGAATCACATAACTAATAATCATAAAAACACTTAACAAATGAAATAAAAGAGAACTTCTTCAACCAGATAAAGAGCATACACAAAAACCCACAGCTAACATCATACTTAATAGTGAAAGCCTGGATGCATTCCACCAAGGATCAGAAACAAGAAGGATGTTTGCTCTCACCACTTCTTTTCAACATTGTACTGGAAATTCTTGCCAGGACAGATACACAAGAGAATGAAATGAAAGGCATCCAGATTGGAAAGGAAGAAGTAAAACTATCTCTATTTGCAGATGACATGATTTTGTACATAGAAAACACTAAGGAATTTACTTTAAAAAAAAACTATTAGAATTAATAAACAAGCTCAGCAAGGTTGCAGGATACAGGATCAACGTACAAAATTAATTTGGATTTCTCTACATTTGCGATGAACAATATAAAGTGAAACTAACAATTCCATTTACAATGGCATCAATAATAATAAAATACTTAGAAATAAATTTAACAAAAGAAGTTCAAACTTATACTCTGAAAACTACAAAACAGGCTGAAAGAAATCAGAGGACCTAAATCAATAGGAAAACATCCCATGTTCATGGATTGGAGACTTAATATTGTTAGGATGGCAATACTCCACACACTGATCTACAGATTCAGTGATATCCCTATCAAAATTCTAACTGGTTTCTTTTCAGCAATTGCCAAACTGATCCTAAAATTCATACAGGATTACAAGAGATCTAAATCCCAAAGCTTACTACAAAGCGGCAGTAATCAAGACAGCAACATATTAGCATAAGGATAGACATATGGGTAAATGGAATCAAATGTGAAAGTCCAGAAATAAAGCCATGAGTCTATGGTCAACTGATTTGACAAGGATGTACTGATACATACTACAACATGAATAAACCTCGAAAACATTAAGATGTTACAGGATTTGTATTTAGAATAGATAAAGAATTCTTATGAATCCATAATAAAGACAACCCAACTTAGAAATAGCCAAAGGACCTGAATAGATATTTCTCCAAATATATACATAAGCACATGAAAAGATGTCTGACCTCATTATTTATCAGGGAAATGCAAATCAAAATGATAAGGAGATGCCATTCACACCCACTAGAATGGCTAGAATCAAAAGACAGATAATACTAAGTGTTGGTGAACATGTGGACAAATCAGAACCCTCATAAACTGCTAACAAACATGAAAAATGGTGCAACTGCTTTGGAAAACAGTCTGGCAGCTCCTCAAGCAATTAAATGTAGAATTACCACATGATCCAGCAATTCCACTCCTAGGTATATATCAAAGAGAAATGAAAACATAGGTTCACACAAAAACTTAGACATGAATATTCATAGCAGCACTATTTGTAATAGCCAAAATGGTTAAAGCAAGCCAGTCCATCAACTGATGAGCAGGTAAACAAAATGTGGTATATCCATAACAACAGAATATCATTCAATCATAAAGAGGAATGAAGTACTGATACATACCACAACATGAATAAACCTTGAAAACATTAAGCTAAGTGAAAGAAATCAGCCACAAAAGACCACATATTATAAAATTTGATTTATATGAAGTATTCAGAAGAGGCAAATGGGTAGAGACAGAAAGCAGCACCAAACTTTCAAAGTTTTGTTTCAAAGTACTAAATTTTCAAAGAACTAGTTTCAGTTTCTTAGGGCTAGAGGGCATGGGCAGATGGGAGGGGAACTGCTAAAGGATACATGGGGGTTTTTGAGGAGAAGAAATGTTCTAAAATTGACTGTGGTCATGGTTACACATAACTGTGAATTTACTAAAATACATTGGATTGTATGCTTTAAATGGGTGAATTGCATGGTATATGAATTGTATCTCAATAAAGCCATTTAAAAATGTGGTATAAAACCTCAGGCAAATATTCATGAAATTTTCAAAGAACAAGTTTCAGTCTACAATCACAGCTGTTTTCCTGTCTCTTTTTAAACTGTTTAGCCACATGCAAAGGCTTCATGGAATATTGCCAGATGGCACAATATTTTTCCCAGAAATTTCTGGGAATATATGAAATGATTAGACGTATACACACTTAGCCCAGCTGGAATGAGATGTTCACTTGTCTTGCTACTGATTTTGCTATACTACTCAACTTTTCCTATCTCCTAGAGGTGAGAACATCTGGGAACTGGATTTAAAAACTAGTTCTCTAGGAAAAAATCATTAATATAAGAATATTTGAGGGATGGGGAGAGACTGGTGTGACATATTAGAGGACAGGCTAGAAGTAGACTTTACAGATGTTATTTTAACCTTTCACCAGATCAACTGCTCTCTGCATATGTCAACATGAAAAGTTTCATCAGCTGTACTTCTGTTCAAAGGCCAACAAATAGAATTGACTCAACACCATTTCTATCTCACTATATCTTATACTTGTCCTGGGTAAATGGTTATTTTTAACATTCTATTAGAGCTTGATTTTTCACTTAGACAAGGTGAAAGCATATTCTGTGGTTGTCTTTGTGACAACTTTCTATTCTTTCTGTCTTCTAATAGGAACGCCCACCTAAGCCTGAAGTTCCCTGGCTGCTTACTGCCATGTGGTTCGCATGCTGTGACTTAGAAGAAGAATTTCCAGTTTTTAAAGGACTTACACAATACATAGTGTTACATCCTATTTCCATACGCATAGGTAAGACGTCAAAAAGGCTCTGCTATATGGGGTTGTAAACAAGCTTGTGAATCCTAACTTTAAGGTCTCCTTTAACCTCTTCTGCAATATCAATATTTTTCACTAGGAAATGTCTTCATTATTAAGAAATTGTGAATTACTTGTTTTCCCAATTTCTTGAGTTGAATGCTTGGTCCATGAATTTTCAATATTTCATGTTTACTATTATACCCATTTTAAAAAGATGCATTTACCTCTAGGTATTGCTTTAGCTGCATCCCATACTTTTTTTTTAAACTTTTTATTAACGGATAACATACATATGGAAAAGTACACAAATCAGAATCAGCAATTTGATTATCAAAAACCGACTATACTTATGAGCCACCACCCAAGTCAAGAAATAGACCAGTACCAGCATCACAGAATCCCCTTATACTCCTTCATAGGACCCTTTCCCTCTTCCCCAGAGGTTATGCCTGCTCTAATTATAATATTTTATGTTACTTTTTCCCCAAAAGTTTTACTCTGTAGCCCTTTTGATTCTAAAAGTATACTTTTTAATTCAAACGCATTTACGATTTGGGGGTGCTATCTTTTTATTGTTTATAATTTACTTACATTGTAGAAATTATACTCATGGTTTGCATGAACTTGTTTGTAATTTATTTATACTTCAGTTTATGTAAAATGTTCCATGTGTGTCTTTTCTTGGATGCAAAAGATATGTAATCTTTTGAACTAAAGATATGTAATCTTTAGTTCAAACCTATTAATTGTGGTGTTTATTTTACTGTCTTTTATACTAAATCTGTAAGGCTCACCACTATGATTGACAATTTCTCTTTGTAATTCTGGAATTTCTCCCATTATATCTTGTGGAACTGATGCTGTTAATTATAAATGCATTTAGGATTACTCTCTTTCTAGCAAATTATTCCTTTTTTATTAAATAATATTCCTCTTTACCCTGAATAGTGCTTTTTGCCTTAAAATATATTTTCTAGGGTTAATATTGTTACAGCAGGATTATCTTCATTAGTATTCCCCCTTTATATATTTCTACACACTTCCTTTTCAAGTCTTTTGTGTCATCGTCATGTTTTCGGTGTATCTTTAGTTGGATTTTGCTGTTTTGAGCAATGTGAGAGTCTCTCTTTTTAAACAGGCAAGTTTTAATCCAATTATTGTAAGGATGGTTATTGATCTATTTCAGTGGCTCTCAACTATGGAAGATTTTGTTCCCCAGGGGACATTCAACAACATCTGAAGACATTATTGGTTGCCATGACTGGGGTGGTACTGCAGGTATCTAGTAGGTAGAAACCAGAGATGTGACTAAACATCCTACAATGCTCAGAACAACCCTCCACAACAAATGACCACTTGGCCCCAAATGGCAGTAGTGGCAGGGCTGAAGAATCCTGATCTATTTGGATTTACATCTATCATCTTATTTTGTAGGGATTTTTCCCATGGCAGGCTTTTACTTTGCTTCATTTTTATTTCTTCTTTCTTGCCTTCAAGTGAATTGTCCACATTCTTTTTTTTATTTCCCCTGTACTGATTTGAAGTTCTGTGTTCTATTGCTTTTTTTTTTTTTTTTTTTTTTTTGCGGTACGCGGGCCTCTCACCGCCGCAGCCCCTCCCGCCGCGGAGCACAGGCCCCAGACGCACAGGCCCAGCGGCCACGGCCCACGGGCCCAGCCGCTCCGCGGCACGCGGGACCCTCCCGGACTGGAGCACGAACCCCTGTCCCCTGCATAGGCAGGCGGACTCCCAACCACTGCGCCTCCAGGGAAGCCCTATTGCTATTTTTAGTAATTATTCTTCTACTTCTCATATGAATGTTTATTTACCTGAATATACCTAGTAAGTGCGGTGGTTTAAAAGCTACATGAACCAGAATTTCTGGGATCCTAATATGTTCATTTGATTTCTAAATAAAGACTAGAAAAAATAAAATACTCTTCAATAAATAAATCAAATAAAAATTATGTTTCTATATTGTGGACCAGTTAAACAAGGTAGCTAGAAGTAGAACACAAAAGAAAAAATACTTATAGGAGAAGCCTAGTGATGGACAGTTAGGGACAGATCTGAAGCAAAAAAGGCTAGATGGATCCTCATAAACACAGAAGCAAAGAAAGTGGGAAGAGGTAGAGGCTGAAAGGTTAAGTAATTCTGGGAACAACTCGTCGTGTTTGGACAAAAGGCACCATGTTATTCCTGTCAACTGGGACCAAAATATTAGTAATTTAAAACAACCATCCTGCTTTCATTTGTTAAATTTCAAGGTTGATTCTGGAAATCCTGCAGAATGGTGAAGGTTTGTACATGTCATAGGATGGCTTGTGTTCTAAAACTGAGCTTTGGATCTTTGCAGGTTAAGTTTAATAATTAATTTCAATGCCACTCTTACCTTCAAAGGCTTCCTAATTGCCTCAATCTTGTGTCTTTGATGGTTTCTAAGTGCTTCATGTCCTATTAGTTGAGAGTTATAATTTTAAATTATCATGTCTTGTTAGTCAAAGCCCTGGTGATTATACCAGTAATGAGAACCTGAAGAGAAAAGAAGTCCTTTTGGAATAAGTGGTTCTACTACCTGGTCCTCAGAATAAAGCATCCACTTTCAACTAGAAAACACTGTGGTATGCTGTGCCCTGTGGTCTCATACCATGTAATTGTGTATATTTCATATAGAAATTAGAAGTCTTGCAGAGGTACATACTCCATGGCTCCAGGGCCATGGTCTTAAGTGTCACTACATTTTAAACTGTCACCAGCTCTGTGGTTGCTATTGTTAGGCCCTCAGAGGAGAGTCCCAGTAGACCAGCTGGGGAAAGTGGTTTCCTAGCCCGCCATGGAAGCCAACTATTTTGCCTAATGTTCAACCGCAGCAGCCTGTTTCATCACTAGATGGTTGTGCTGGTTTGCTGGGGGGCTTACACCGTACTGTGCTCCCTGCACCTGCAGGAATTTCTTTTTTTTTTTTCTCCCATTCAGTAGGTTGCCTTTCTTTTTTTTCTTTTTTTAAAATCATTTCTTTATTTTTTTCCCATGTTCAGTATTAGTTATCTATTTTATACATATTAGTGTATATATGTCAATCCCAACCTCCCAATTCATCCCACCACCACCACTACCACCCCGCTTTCCCCACTTGTTGTCCATACATTTGTTCTCTACATCTGTGTCTCTTTCTGCCTTGAAAACTGGTTCATCTGTACCACTTTTCTAGATTCCACATATATGCATTAATATACGATATTTGTTTTTCTCTTTCTGACTTACTTCACTCTGTATGACAGTCTCTAGGTCCATCCACGTCTCTACAAATGACCCAATTTCGTTCCTTTTTATGGCTGAGTAATATTCGATTGTGTATATGTACCACATCTTCTTTATCCATTCGTCTGTCGATGGGCATTTAGCTTGCTTCCATGACCTGGCTATTGTAAATAGTGCTACAGTGAACATTAGGGTGCATGTGTCTTTGGGAATTATGGTTTTCTCTGGGTATAAGCATAGGGTGGGATTGCTAGGTCACATGGTAATTCTTAGTTTTTTAAAGAACCTCCATACTGTTCTCCATAGTAGCTGTATCAATTTACATTCCCACCAGCAGTGCAAGTGGCTTTTCTCCACACCCTCTCCAGCATTTGTTATTTGTAGATTTTCTGATGATGGCCATTCTAACCAGTGTGAGGTGATACCTCATTGTAGTTTTAATTTACATTTCTCTAATAATTAGTGATGTTGAGCAGCTTTTCATGTGCCTCTTGGCCATCTGTATGTCTTCTTCAGAAAGATATCTATTTAGGTCTTCTGCCCATTTTTTGATTGGGTTGTTTGTATTTTTAATATTGAGCTACATGAGCTGTTTATATATTTTGGAGATTATCCTTTGTCTGTTGATTCCTTTGCAAATAATTTCTCCCATTCTGAGGGTTGTCTTTTCGTTCTGTTTATAGTTTCCTTTGCTGTGCAAAAGCTTTTAAGTTTCATTAGGTACTCATTTGTTTATTTTTGGGTTTATTTCCATTACTCTAGGAGGTGGGTCAAAAAAGATCTTGCTGTGATTTATGTCAAAGAGTGTTCTTCTTATGTTTTCCTCCATTTTGAGTTTATTTTTGTGTATGGTGTTAGGGAGTGTTCTAATCTCATTCTTTCACATGTAACTGTTCAGTTTTCCCAGCACCAGTTATTGAAGAGGCTGTCTTTTCTCCATTGTATATCCTTGCCTCCTTTGTCATAGATTAGTTGACAATAGGTGCGTGGGTTTATCTCTGAGCTTTCTATCCTGCTCCATTGATCTATATTTCTGTTTTTGTGCCAGTACCATATTGTCTTGATTACTGTAGCTTTGTAGTATAGTCTGAAGTCAGGGAGTCTGATTCCTCCAGCTCCGTTTTTTTCCCTCAAGATGGCTTTGGCTATTCAGGGTCTTTTGTGTTTCCATACAAATTTTAAGATTTTTTGTTCTAGTTCTGTAAAAAATGCCATTGGTAATTTGATAAGGACTGCATTGAATCTGTATATTGCTTTGGGTAATATAGTCATTTTCACAATATTGATTCTTCCAATCCAAGAACATCGTATATCTATCCGTTTGTGTCATCTTTGATTTCCTTCATCAGTGTCTTATTGTTTTCTGAGTGCAGATATTTTACCTCCTTAGGTAGGTTTATCCCCAGGTATTTTATTATTTTTCTTGTGATGGTGAATGGGATTGTTTGCTTAATTTCTCTTTCTGATCTTTCATTGTTAGTGTATAGCAATGCAAGAGATTTCTGTGCATTAATTTTGTATCCTGCAACTCTACCAAATTCATTGATTAGCTCTAGTAGTTTTCTGGTGACATCTTCAGGATTCTCTCTGTATAGTATCGTGTCATCTTCAAACAGTGACAGTTTTACTTCTTCTTCTCCAATTTGTATTCCTTTTATTTCTTTTTCTTCTCTGATTGCCGTGGCTAAAACTTCCAAAACTATGTTGAATAATAGTAGTGAGAGTGGACATCCTTCTCTTGTTTGTGGTCTTAGTTGAAATGCTTTCAGTTTTTCACCATTGAGAATGATGTTTGCTGTGGGTTTGTCGTATATGGCCTTTATTATGTTGAGGTAGGTTCCCTTTATGCCCACTTTCTGGAGAGTTTTTATCATAAATCAGTGTTGAATTTTGTCAAAAGCTTTTTCTGCATCTATTGAGATGTGGTTTTTATTCCTTAATTTGTTAATGTGGTGTATCACACTGATTGATTTGCATATATTGAAGAATCCTTGCATCCCTGTGATAAGTCCCACTTGAACATGGTGTATGATCCTTTTAATGTGTTGTTGGATTCTGTTTGCTAGTAGTTCGTTGAGGATTTTTGCATCTATATTCATCAGTGATATTGGTCTGTAGTTTTCTTTTTTTGTAGTATATCTGTCTGGTTTTGTTATCTGGGTGATGGTGGCCTCATAGAATGAGTTTGGGAGTGTTCCTTCCTCTGAAAGTTTTTGGAAGAGTTTGAGAAGGACGGGTGTAAGCTCTTCTCTAAATGTTTGATAAAATTCACCTGTGAAGCCATCTGGTCCAGAACTTTTGTTTGCTGAAAGATTTTTAATCACAGTTTCAATTTCATTACTTGTGATTGATCTGTTCATATTTTCTATTTCTACCTGGTTCAGTCTTAGAAGCTTATACCTTTCTAAGAATTTTTCCATTTCTTCCAGGTTGTCCATTTTATTGGCATAGAGTTGCTTGTAGCAGTCTCTTATGATGCTTCATATTTCTGAAGTTTCCACTGTAATTTCTCCTTTTCATTTCTAATTGTATTGATTTGAGCCCTCTCCCTTTTTTTCTTCATGAGTCTGGCTAAAGGTTTATCAATTTTGTTTATCTTCTCAAGAAGCAGCTTTTAGTTTTATTGATCTTTGCTACTGTTTTCTTCATTTCTATTTCATTTATTTCTGCTCTGATCTTTATGATTTCTTTTCACCTACTAACTTTGGGTGTTGTTAATTCATCTTTCTCTAGTTCCTTTAGGTGTAAGATTAGATTGTTTATTTGAGATTTTTCTTGTTTCTTGAGGTAGGATTGTATTGCTATAAACTTCCCTCTTAGAGCTGCTTTTGCTGCATCCTATAGGTTTTAGATTGTTGTGTTTTCTTTGTCATTTGTCTCTAGGTTTTTTTTTATTTCCTCTTTGATTTCTTCAGTGATCTCTTGGTTTTTAGTAACACATTGTCTAATCTCCATGTGTTTGTGTTTTTAATGCTTTTTCCCTGTAATTGATTTCTAATCTCATAGTGTTGTGATTGGAAAAGTTGCTTAATATGATTTCAATTTTCTTAAATTTACCGAGGCTTGATTTGTGACCCAAGATGTGATCTATCCTGGAAAATGTTCCGTGTGCATTTGAGAAGAAAGTGTAATCTGCTGTTTTTGGATGGAATGTCCTAGAAATATCAATTAAATCTGTCTGGTCTAATGTGTCACTTAAGGCTTGTGTTTCCTTATTAACTTTCTGTCTGGATGATCTGTCCATTGGTGTAAATGAGGTGTTAAAGTCGTCCACTATTATTGTGTTACTGTTGATTTCCTCTTTTATAGCTGTTAGCATTTACCTTCTGTATTGAGGTGCCCCTATGTTGGGTGTATATATATTTATAATTGTTATATCTTCTTCTTGGATTGATCCCTTGATCATTATGTAGTGTCCTTCCTTGTCTCTTGTAACATTCTTTATTTTAAAGTCTATTTTGCCTGATATGAGAATTGCTACTCCAGCTTTCTTTTGATTTCCATTTGTATGGAATATCTTTTTCCACTCCCTCGCTTTCAGTCTGTATGTGTCCCTAGGTCTGAAGTGGGTCTCTTGTAGGCAGCATATATATGGGTCTCGTTGTTGTATCCATTCAGTGAGCTTGTAACTTTTGGTTGGAGCATTTAATCCATTCACATTTAAGGTAATTATCGATATGTATGTTCCTATTACCATTTTCTTAATTGTTTGGGGTTTGTTTTTGTAGGTCCTTTTCTTCTCTTGTGTTTCCCACTTAAAGAAGTTCCTTTGGCGTTTGTTGTAGAGCTGGTTTGTGGTGCTGAATTCTCTTAACTCCTGCTTGTCTGTAAAGCTTTTGATTTCTCTGGTGAATGTGAATGAGATCCTTACTGGGTAGAGTAATCTTGGTTGTAGGTTCTTCCCTTTCATCACTTTAAATATATCATGCCACTCCCTTCTGGCTTGTAGAGTTTCTGCTGAGAAATCAGCTGTTAACCTTGTAGGAGTTCCCTTGTATGTTATTTGTCATTTTTTCCTTGTGGCTTTCAATAATTTTTCTTTGTCTTTAATTTTTATCAGTTTGATTACTATGTGTCTCGGCACGTTTCTCCTTGGGTTTATCCTGCCTGGGACTCTCTGCACTTCCTGGACTTTGGTGGCTATTTCCTTTCCCATGTTAAGAACGTTTTTGACTATAATCTCTTCAAATATTTTCTTGGGTCCTTTTTCTCTCTCTTCTCCTTCTGGGATCCCTATAATGCGAATGTTCATATGTTTAATGTTATCCCAGTGGTCTCTTAGGCTGTCTTCATTTCTTTTCATTCTTTCTTCTTTATTCATTCCACAGCAGTCAATTCCACCTTTCTGTCTTCCAAGTCACTTATCTGTTCTTCTGCCTCAGTTATTCTTCTATTGATTCCTACTAGTGTATTTTTCACTTCAGTTATTGTATTGTTCATCTCTGTTTGTTTGTTCTTTAATTCTTCAAGGTCTTTGTTAAACATTTCTTGCATCTTCTCGATCTTTGCCTTCATTCTTTTTCCAAGGTCCTGCATCATCTTCATTATCATTATTCTGAATTCTTTTTCTGGAGGGTTGCCTATCTCCACTTAATTTAGTTGTTTTTCTGGGGTTTTATCTTGTTCCTTCAGCTGGTACACAGTCCTCTGCCTTTTCATTTTGTCTGTCTTTCTGTGAATGTGGGTTTTGTTCCACATGCTGCAGAACTGTAGTTCTTCTTGCTTCTGCTGTCTGCCCTCTCACTCTGCAGGAATTTCAATGCTAATTCTTACTACATGTTATAACCAGAGTAAGGGCTAACTAGAATCCTAAGCCTCATGTGAGATGCAAGCCCATTTCTTATAAATATTCCAGGGGGGTTGAGGGCAATGTGTTCTGTTTATTAGGGCATAAAGTTGTAGCAATGTCAATTCATATATTATTTATATGGTAAAAATTATTTATACCAGAATTTTTAATTTGCTTTATCTGTCACAGACTGACAGTTGTGTTATTTCCTATCATTAATATGTTTTTCTGCTTTTTCTTCTGCCTTCAGCAGTGATGGTTTGATGTATTTTTATGCTATTGTCTGACACATATAGGTTTATTTTATTGTGTTTTTATTATTGGGTTTGTATTTTAATTAATATAACTTGAACAATTTCATCCCATTTAATTATATTTGCCTTGAATTTTAAGATATCCAGTGTTACTCTTATCATGGCAGGTGTTTGTTTTTGCTCACATATGATTGATATATCTCTATGCATCCTTTTATTTTTAACTTCTCTGTCATTTGTTTTAGCTTTGCCTTTTGTTAAGTGGTTTGAATTCGTTTTCTGATCCAATTTTAAATTCACTATTTTTTAATTAGGTTGGGTAGGGGGAGATTAAATATATTTACATTTGTGGTAATGTAAAAAGCTAATGGTAAATGTAGAGATTTTTTAATTACCAAATATATTTATTTAATATCAAAGTCAAAGCAACTTTAATTAAAGCATATTTTTAAATTGTGTTTCCAGGATCTTTTGAGACTTATCTTAACCCACCTGAATGGGAAGCCTATTCTAAAATAAAGGAGGATGATCAACTCATGACAACAGAAAGGGTGCCCACAAACCATAATTTTTGGTGTCCAGAATTAAGTTATTTCCATAAGCTAATTCTTATTAAATGCTGTAAAGAAGAAAAGGTAGGAGATTTTTTCATTAAAGAACTGTGTTATAATTACTTCTACTAAAGCTCACCAGCCAGTTATGATTCATGGACTGAAGTAGATTTGTTTAGAGAGTAGCAATGGCCAAGTTTGGGAGGTGGTTTGTGACTCTGTGTTATTAATAAGAAATAGAGACTTTGTTATTAATAGAACATAATGTTTTATACAGAAAATGATGAAAGATAAGGTTGGAGAGCCAGCCAGGAACCTGGTGGGCCTTCCCTGGTGTGTGCCATGGGAAACTTGTGCTCTCTGCTAGAGAGGGCAGGGATCTGCTGGACAGCATTAGCAGGGGATTGATGGGCCTTTCAGATCTTGGCAGCAATGGGAAGAAGGCATTTGAAGAGAAAAACACCATAGTTACCAAGACCAGTTTGAAGATGGTTGATGTAGTTTATATAAGAAATTACAGCAGTCTGCATAAAAAAAGAACAAAATAATACCATTTGCAGCAAGATGGATAGACCTAGAGATTATCATACTAAGTGAGATCAGACAAAGACAAATATCATATGATATTGCTTATATGTGGAATCTAATTTAAAAAATGATACAAATGAACTTATTTACAAAACAGAAAAACTCACATATCTTGAAATCAAACTTATGGTTACCAAAGAGGACCTGCTGTATAGCACAGGGAACTCTACTCAATATTCTGTAATAACCTATATGAGAAAAGAATCTGAAAAAGAATGGATATATATAGAGAGAGATAGGTGTATATATATATATATATATATATATATATATATATATATATATAACACTTTGCTGTACACCTGAAACTAACACAACATTGTAAATCAACTATGCTCCAATAAAAATTTTTTTTTAAGTTATGGCAAACTGAATTAGGATAGAGGTAGTAGATTAAAAAGATGGAGGGGAATGTGGAGATGGGGCAACTGTGTTGCTCCTAGTTTCTGCATGGGTGCCAAAGGGGATGGTTGTATCAACAACTAAGCAAATGTGAAAGGAAAAACATGTCAGAGAAAGATGTCACTGAGTCTGCAGTGTCCACCAGTATCAGAGTGTATAGTAGTATGGAGACCAATTAATATCTGGTTATAAAACTCTAGAGAGAGGGCTTCCCTGGTGGTGCAGTGGTTGAGAGTCCACCTGCTTATGCAGGGGATGTGGGTTCGTGCCCTGATCTGGGAAGATCCCACATGCTGTGGAGCGGCTGGGCCCGTGAGCCATGGCCGCTGAGCCTGCGCGTCTGGACCCTGTGCTCTGCAACAGGAGAGGCCACAACAGTGAGAGGCCCGCGTACCACAAAAAAAAAAAAAAACTCTAGAGAGAAATATGGCTTAGAAATAGAGATTGGGGAATCATCAGCATTGTGTTGGAAAGTAAAACCACAGGAGTTGTTAAAATGGTAGAGGAATAATAGAATAAGAGGACAAGTGGGCAAAGGATGAAACCCTGAGAAGCACCAACTTTGAAAGGGCAGAGAGAAAGGATGAAGAACCCATGAGAAGGAAGAGGCAGAGGGGCAAGAAGAACACCAGGAGAAAGAAGTGACGTGGAAACCAAAGAAGTATAGAGTTTCGGTACAGCAAGTTATCAACAGAATGAATGAATGGAGGATGTTCCTATGAGAAATGAGAGAAAGAAAACTTGCTGGAGAAAGCCAAAGCATAGCTGGGAAATATTGAGGCTATGCTGTAGGATTTTCTGCCATCTCTGTAGGAACACTGAAAGGCTGTGGGGTCAACCTGGGCTACCAATAATTACAATAGATGAATAGAGGATAAAAAGCCATTGAGACTGTTGGTAAAAGTAGTTCTATAAACGAGGAGAGATCTAAGAAGGAGCTTACAGACTGGGAGAAGAGGAAAAACCTTGAAAGTTTCTTTGGAAGCAAATGTAGTTGGACTAGAGGAGTAGCACAGCTAGAAGGATGGGAGAGATTGTGATCAAAGTTGAACTTAAAATTTCTGATGAGCAGTTCTAAGTGATGACAATGTCCTGAGGGTAGCCATGGGTGTGGGTGACTGAGGAAGTGATGAGATGATCTGCATTAGAGTTAGAGGTCAAGGAACTGTGGTGTTAGGGTGTGGGATGGCCTTATGGACCCTGAACCTGGGTTGTGTCACCCCAGATGGTGAGACACAGTTGATAAATCATTGGAACAGACATGAATGGAGAGGAAAGCTATGAGCAGATGGAAAGTCTTCAGTGAATATGGGACAGTGGCTACCAGGTTGGATGCTGACAAGAATGAAGGATGACTAAGTGGCAGGTGCCCCAAAGAAGAAGGAGTTTTAAAGATTAAGACATGTGCTAGAAAATTCTAGACTATAGGAAATTGTTGTTTTTTCAGGTTCTGTGTCTCTGTGTATGAGCTTAGGTTCTTTAGGTTACAACCATAGAGAGTAAACTTAATAAGTTTAAGAAAAAAATGATTTATTAAAATTAAAAGATACTGGGGGGTAGCTCATTTCCTCTTTCAAGGAAAAGCCAATTAATCACGCTTCAGGAAGAGTAATAATCTGGGCAGTTCAATGAACATAGTTCTGTAGTATTGCAATTATCAGCACTCAGCTCTCAACTATAAACTGTTCCTCTAGTTTCAAATTCTTAAGAGAGAGATTCTGATTGGTCCAGCTTGACTTAAGTTTTACCCCTGGTCCAGTCAGCTATGGATAGGGAAATTGCATCATACAGTAAAAATATGACTACTGGAAGATTTCCTGGAGAAGAGATGCTGGTCGGCTATGTCCATGCAAGATCCCACCTGCTGTGAGGCCTTGTCACCCAGCCAGCATTCCCATTTCTCTGGTCCAGAGAAGACCAGACTCAGGAAAGACCTGAGAGTCACCTTCCAATATTTGAAGACTGGTAACTTTCTCTTAGCTTCTGTTCATAGAACATTTAACAATTACCTTGGTAAGTAATTATTGTATTCTAGGCACTGAGGCTACAATTGTGAAAAAGAAAAAATTCAAAGTCCATATTCCCATGGGCTCACATTCTAGTGAGAGAGAGGGGGAAAAAAAGAATAAAATATTTTCCATTTGCAAAAAGTTCTTGGAAGGACATGAATGGGAAGTTTCAGTAAAAGTAATAGAGTGAAAGCTAGTTTAGGGTGGGAACCAAGGACAATCTCTTTGAAGGGGTGATATTCTCAACTTCTCATATAAATCATTTCCTGTGTCAAACCAACATCCAATTTGGTGGGGATGTAAGGGGTGAGCAGCAGCTAGACGTGGAGTAGTACCCTGGCTGGGGAAGCCTAGCAGGGACTGGAGGGAGGGCCTACTGGGAGAAGAGGGTCCCAGAGGAGAAGGGCCCAGAAGAGCTCAGAGACAGGCCTTCAGGCTGTGGTCAGAGCTGCTGCTCATGGGAGCAAATATGAAATAAATAGAATGGGAAATGGAATCAAGCCCTGAACCGGAAGTGGGCGGAGTCACTCCCCTTGGGCACCACCTAGGCTTTGATAGAAGCAAAGGGGCTTCACAAGGGATACTTGCCCACCCTTCCCAGCCACAGGCTGCAGGTCAGCCTGAGGGCAGGGATTCTTTTTTTCACTTGGACCCTTTGAAGTATATAATGATAGTTGCAGGCCTTCTTAGAAAATGCATGAATGCTCTCCTACATATGATTTTATAATTCTAGGTTAAGAATTTCGATCTCAGGAAATGAAGTTCGTTCTCTTTCTCTCTCTCTCTCTCTCTCTCACACACACACACACACACACACACACACACACACTTTTTTTTTTTTTTAACCTTTTCATCCTCTGCACCCATTTTCCCCTCTCTGGCAACCACCAATCTGTTCTCTGTATCTAGGAGTTTGTTGTTGTTGTTGCTGTTCTTAAGACTACACATATAAGAGAGATAATATATTTATTTTTCTCTGTCTGACTTATTTCACTTAGTATAATGCCCTCAAGGCCCATTCATGTTGTTGCAAATGGCAAGATTTCATTCTTTTTCATGCCTGAATAATATTCTATTGTGTGTGTACATATATATACCACATTTTCTTTATTCATTTATCCATTGATGGACACAGGTTGTTTCCATGACCTAGCTATTGTAAAAAGTGCTGTAGTTAACATGGGGTGCATATATCTTTTCAAGTTAGTGTTTACATTTTCTTAGCATAAAGACCCAGAATTGTGAGTGCTGGATCATACAGTAGTGCTATTTTTAATTTTTTGCAGACATAGACACTGTTTTCCATAGTGGCTGCACCAATTTACATTCCCACCAACAGTGCCCAAGGGTTCCCTTTTCTCAACATCCTCACCAACACTTATTTCTTGTCTTTTTGATAATAGTCATTTTAGCAGGTATGAAATGATATCTCATTGTGGTTTTGATTTGCACTTCCCTGATGATTAATGATGCTGAGCACCTTTTTCATGTACCTGTTGGCCATCTGTATGTCTTTTTTGGAAAAATGCCTATTCAAATCTTCTGCCTATTTTTTAATTGGATTGTTTGGGGGCTTTTTGCTATTGAGGTGCATGAGTTATTTGTATATTTTGTATATTAGCCCCTTATCTAAGATTTGCAAATATTTTCTACTATTCAATATGTTGCCTTTTCATTTTGTTGATAGTTTCTCTTGCAGTGCATAAGCTTTTTGGTATGATGTAGCCCCAATTATTTATTTTGACTTTTGTTGTTTTTGCTTTTGGTGTCAGATTCAAAAAATCATTACCAAGACCTGTGTCAAGGAGTTTACTGCATATGTTTTCTTCTAGGACTTTTATGGCTTCAAGTCTTATGTTTGAGTCTTTAATCCATTTTGAGTAAATATTTGTGTATAGTGTAACATAGTGGCTGAGTTTCATTCTTTTACATGTGACTGTCTAGTTTTCCCAACACCATTAATTGAAGAAACCGTCCTTTCCCCATTTTATATTCTTGACCCGTTTGATGTAATTTAACTGACCATATATGCCTGGGTTTATTTCTGGGCTCTTTGTTCTGTTCCATTGATCTGTGTGTCTGTTGTTATGCCAATATCATACTGCTTTAATTACTTGAGCTTTGTAACATAGTTTGAAATCAGGGAGTGTGATGCCTCCAGCTCTGTTCTTCTTTCTCAAGATTGCTTTGGCTATTAGAGGTTTTTTTGCAGTTCTGTACAAACTTTAGGATTATTTATTCTAGTTCTGTGAAAAATGCCGTTGGAATTTTGATAGAGATTGCACTGAATCTGCAAATTGCCTTGGGTATTGTGGACATTTTAACAATATTGATTCTCCCAACCATGAACACAGAATATCTTTCCACTTATTTGTGTCTTCTTCAATGTTTCATCATTAATGTCTTGTAGTTTTCAATATACAGGTATTTCATCTCTTGGTTAAATATATTCCTAGATATTTTATTCTTTTTAATGTAATTGTAAATGGGATTGCTTTCTTCTTTTCTCTTTCATATAGTTTGTTATTAGTATGTAAAAACACAACAGATTTTTGTGTCTTGATTTTGTATCCTGCAATATTACTGAATTCATTTATTAGTTGTAACAGTTTCTTGATAGAGTCTTTAGTGTTTTCCATATATGACAGTATGTCATCTGCAGACAGTGACAGTTTTATTTCTTCCTTTCCAATTTGGATGTCTTTTTTTTTTTCTTATTTAATTGCTCTGGCCAGGACTTCCAATACTATGTTGAATAAAAATAGTAAGAGTGGGCATCATTGCCTTGTTCCTGTTCTTAAAGGAAAGGCTTTTACCTTTTCACTACTGAGTATGATGTTAGCTGTGGGCTTGTCATATATGGCCTTTATTATGTTGAGGTATGTTCCCACTTTGTCAGAAGTTTTATCATAAATGTGTATTGAATTTTGTCAAATGCTTTTTCTGCATCTATTTTTTAATATTTATTATTTATTTATTTATGGCTGCTTCAGGTCTTAGTTGCATCACACAGGATTTTTTGTCACAGTGCAAGGGCTCTTCATTGTGGCACACGGGCTTCTCTCTAGTTGTGGTTCATGGGCTCCAGAGCACGTGGGCTCTGTTATTGCGGCACATGGGCTCTCTAGATGTGGCTTACAGGATCAGTAGTTGTGGTGTGTGGGCTCAGTAGTTGTGACGCATGGGCTTAGTTGCCCCACAGCATGTGGGATCTTAGTTCCCTGACCAGGGATAGAACTCGCATCCCCTGCATTGGAAGGCGGACTCTCAACCACCACACCACCAGGGAAGTGCCTTTTTCTGCATCTATTGAGGTGCCTATATGTTTTTTATCTTTCATTTTGTTAATGTGGTGTATCACAGTGACTGATTTGCGAATGTTGAACCATCCTTGCATCCCTGGAATAAGTCCCACTTGATTATGTGTATGATCCTTTTAATGTATTTTTGAACTTTGTTCGCTAATATTTCATTGAGGATTTGGCATCTATTCATCAAGGATATTGGTCTGTAATTTTCTTGAGGTGTCCTTGTGTCTAATGACAGTGAGCATATTTTCTTGTGTTTATTGGCTATTTGTAGAACTGTCTCTTCAGATCCTTTGCCATTTTTTAAAACTATTTGTCTTTTTCTTATGGAGTTGAAAGAGTTCTTTGTATATTCTAAATAAAATTTCCTTAACAGATACATTATTTGAAAGAAAAAAAGTTCTCCCACTCTGTGGTTGTCTTCACTTTCTTTATGGTGTCCTTTGAAACACAAAATTTTTTTAATTTTTATTTTGGTGATTTCCAATTTGTTTTTCTTTTGTCACTCATCCTTTTGATGCCACATCTAAAAAGCCATTGCCTAATTCAATGTCATGAAGATTTACTCCTATGTTTTCTTTTAAGAGTTATAAAACTTTATCTCTTACATCAAGATCTTTGATCCATTTTGATTTAATTTTTATATAGTGTTAGGTAAGGAGCCAACTTGATTCTTTTGCATGTGAATATCCAGTTGTCCCAGCATCATTTGTTAAAAGACTCTTCTATCTCCATTGAATGATCTTGACACCCTTGCCAAAAATCAATTGGCCATAATTGTGAGAGTTTATTTCTAATATATCAGTTCTAGTCCATTGATCTATATGTCTACCCTTATGCCACGACTGCACTGTGTTGATTATTGTAGCTTTGTGGCAAGTTTTAAAATTGGGAAGTGTGAGTCTTCCAACTTTGCTCTTCTTTTTCAAGATTATTTTGACTATTCTGGGTCCCTTGAGTTTCCATATGAATTTAGGATCAGCTTGGAAATTTCTGAAAAGAAACCAATCAGAATTTTGATTGGACTCTGTAGATCAATTTAGGGAGTATTTGCATCTTAACATTAAGTCTTCCAATCCATGTACATGGGGTGTTTTTCCATTTATTTAGATCTTCTTTAATTTATTCCAACAATGTTTTATAGTTCTCAGAGACTAAGTTTTGCATTTCTCTTGTTAAATTTACTTCTAAATATTTTGTTCTTTCTGTTGCTATTGTAAGTGGAATTGCATTCTTAATTTCATTGTTGGTTTTCTCACTGCTACTGTAGAGAAATAGTTGATTGCTGTATATTTTTGTATACTGCAAACCTGCTGAACTTGTTTATTCTAACAGACTTTTACTGTGTTTCATAGCATTTTCTATATACAAGATCTTGTCATCTGCAAATAGAGATGGTTTTACTTCTTCCTTCCCAATCTAGATATCTTTTATTTTATTTTCTTAACTATTTGCCCTAGTTAGAACATCCAGGACAATGTTGAAGAGAAGTAATGGCAGTGGATGTACTTGCCTTGTACCTATCTTAGGAGGAAAAGCATTCAGTTTTCACCATTAAGTATGATGTTAGCTGTGGGGTTTTCATTGATACCTCTTAACAGGTTGAGGAATTTCCCCTCTATTTCTGTTATGTTGAGTGTCTCTCAAGAGTGTTACATTATTTTATTAAATTTGTTTCTGGAGGGGGGAAATGTTACTTTATAATTTTCCTTTTATAAAAATATATTAGAATGATAGAATTGTTACCTAAAGAGACATTTTTTTAATTTACATTACCTGAGCTATATTGTTTTTTTCCAGATTTACTGAGATATAACTAACAAGTAACATTGTTTAAGAGGTGTAAAACATGATGATTTGATACATACATATATTGCAAAATGATTACCACAATATGGTTAATTAACACATCCATCACCTCACATAATTACCGTGTGTGTGTGTGTGTGTGTGTGTGTGTGTGTGTGTGTGGTGAGAACATTTCAGAATTAATCTCTTAACTTTTAAATATATAATATTGTTAACTGGAGTCACCATGCTATACATTCGAATGCTACTACTTATTCATCTTATAAGTGGAAGTTTGTACCCTTTGAAACATCTCCCCATTTCTCCCCCCTCCCAATACCCTGGCAACCAGCATTCTACTCTCTGTTTCTATGAGTTCAGCTCTGTTAGATTCCACATGTAAGTGATACCATACAGTGTTTATCTTTCTCTAATTTATTTCACTTAACATAATGTCCTCGAGGTCCATCTTTGCTATCACAAATGGCAAGATATTCCATTGTATATATTTACCAAATGTCTTTACCCATTAATCTGTGGATGCATATTTAGATTGTTTTCATGTCTTGGCTATTGTGAATAAGGCTGCAATGAATATGGGGGTGCAGATATCTCTTCAAGGTAGTGACTTCATTTCATTCAAATAAATACCCAGAAGTGGGATTACTGGATCATCTGGTAGCTATATTTTTAATTTGTTAAGGAACCTCCATTCTGTTTTCCATAGTGGCTACACCAATTTACATTCCTGCCAACAATGCAAAAGGGTTCCCTTTTATTCACCAACACTACTTATCTCTTGTCTTTTTGTTAACAGCAATTCTAACAGGTGTGAGGTGATAGCTCATTGTAGTTTTGATTTGCATTTCCCTGATAATTAGTGATGTTGAGCACCTTTTTATGTACCTGTTGGCCATTTGTTTATCTCCTTTGGAAAAATGCCTATTTAGATCCTTTGCCCATTTTTTAACCAGATTGTTTGGTTTTGCTATTAAGTTGCATGAGTTTCTTACATATTTTGGATTTTAACACCTTATCAGATGTATGGTTTTAAGATACCTTCTCCCATTCCATAGGTTGCCTTCTTATTTTGTTGGTTACTTCTTTTGCTGTGCAGGAGCTTTTTAGTTTTGTATAGTCCCTTGTTTATTTTTGTTTTCATTGCTTGTGCTTTTGGCGTCATATCCAAAAACTCGTTGCTAAAACTATGTCAAGGAAATTTTCCCCTCTGTTTTCTTCTAGAAGTTTTATGGATTTGGGTCTTATATTTAAATATTTAATTCATCTTGAGGTGATTTTTATGAGTGGTGTAAGATAGCGGTCCAATTTCATTCTTTGCCATGTGAATGTCCAGTTTGTCCAACACCAGTTATTGAAGAGACTATTCTTTCCCCATTGATTATTCTTGGCTTTCTTGTCAAATATTAGTAGTAGACCATATATGTGTGGGTTTATTTCTGGGCTCTCAGTTGTGTTCCATTCATCTACGTGTCTGTTTTCTTGTCGGTACCATACTGTTTTGATTACTACACCTTTGGAATATAATTTGAATTCAGGAAGTGTCCTGCCTCCAGCTTTGATCTTCTTTCTCAGGATTGCTTTGGCAATTTCAGGTCATTTGTGGTTCCATATAAATTTAGGAATTTTTTTCTATTTCTGTGAAAAACATCAATGGAATTTTGATAGGGATTGCATTGAATCTATAGATGGCTTTGGGTAGTATGGACATTTTAACAATATTAATTCTTACAATCCACAAACACAGGATATCTTTCCATTTGTTTATGTCTTCTTCAATTTCTTTTATCAATGTCTTGTCAGTGTACAAATCTTTCACTTCCTTGGTTAAATTTATTCCTAAGTATTTTATTGTTTTTGATGCTATTGGAAGTGGATAGTTTTCTTTTTTTAATTTATTTTTTATTTTATTTTTTATAATTAATTTTTATTGGAGTATAGTTGCTTTACAATGTTGTGTTAGTTTCTACTGTACAGCAAAGTGAATCAGTTATACATATACATATATCCCCTCTTTTTTGGATTTCCTTCCCATTTAGGTCACCACAGAGCAGTGAATAGAGTTCCCTGAGCTATACAGTAGGTTCTCATTAGTTATATATTTTATATATAGTATCAATAGTGTATATATGTCAATCCCAGTCTCCCAATTCATCCCACCTGCTCCCTTTCCCCCCTTGGTGTCCATACATTTGTTCGCTACATCAGTGTCTCTATTTCTGTTTTGCAAATAAAATCACCTATACCATTTATCTAGATTCCACATATACGCATTAATATACAGTATTTGTTTTTTCCTTTCTGATTTAAGATAGTTTTCTTTATTTCTCTTTCAGATATTTCACTGTAGTGTGTATAAACACAACTGATTTTGTATGTTGATTTTGTATCCTGCAACTTTACTTAATTCATTTATTAGGTCTAACGGTTTTTTGGTGAAGTCTTTAGGATTTTCTATACACAGATGACCCTTGAACAATGCAGAGGTTGGGGCACTGGCCCTCTGCACAATAGAAAATCTACATATAACTTTACAGTCAGCCCTCTGTATCTGTGGTTGCTCATCTGAGGATTCAACCAACCATGGATTGTGTAGTACTATAGTACATTTCTATTGGAAAAAATCCACCGTATAAGTGAACCTGTGCAGTTCAAACTCATGTTGTTCAAAGGTCAACTGTATAAGATCTTATCATCTGCAAATAGTGACATTTTTACTTCTTCCTCTCTGATTTGAATTCCTTATTTCTTTATCCTGCCTAATAGGTCTGGCTAGAATTTCTGATACATTGTTGAATTGGAACCTCATCCAGTATTTTTGTAATGTTTTTCCTTTCAATTTTCAGGTGGTTTTTGCTCTTACAGACTTTGTAATAGAAACTCTTGGGAAATCCTTTGTAGAGACACCACCCATGGACCTGCCCTCTCTGTATCAAGACATGTCATACAAAACTCCCCTGGTATTTATCTTAAGCACAGGCTCAGATCCCATGGGTGCATTTCAGAGGTTTGCCCGGGACAGCGGGTATTCAGAACGGTAAGGTCATATTGTGCAGTTTTAATAATTCATATGAACATCTCCTTGTTAAAATTTGCCTTTTTTCTTCCCTTTGTGGAGTGTAAATTCCTAATTCAGGTATTCCTTACTAAATAAATTAAGACACTTTAATATTTAGCTATGCATGTTGTTAAATGGTGTTAAATATCATAAGATCAGATGTAAACTTCATTTGAGCAAAGGGGAGATTGTTTAAAATGTTGAAGTATAATAATCTAATGCAATAGTGATTAGTTATTTAAGACAATTTTAATGTAACTGTAAAAGGATTGTAGTTTATTCCTTATGCTCAAATGTGCAAAAAATTCCATAGCTCTTTATGTTGTATTATTAATCTCATCTTTCTCCTGAGCTTCTACTCTGCTGGTTAAGAGAGGGAGGGGAAAGTTTAAACTTGTGAATTTACAATATTATATTTTCTTCTGGTTTAAATGTCTCCAGGGTAAGTTGATTTGGCTTCTTTCTCATGAAAGTTCAGTCTTCCTTACTCCTTCTTCCCCCACTCCTCCCCAAGATGGTGTCCTGATGGGTAGGAAAGTGCACAAGACCACAGAGTGTCAGAGGAGAGTAGGGGGTCTCATATCTAGGAAGTCATCTCCAGCTCTGACAGGCCCTTGCATGGAGTGGCTGGTCTGGCCTGGTCCCTGGACTGGCAATTACAAGATGATGGATCCCATCTGTTCTTTGAAGTTCATAATCTATATTAGTCAGGCTTCTCCAGAGAAACAGAACCAATGGGATGTATAAAAATATAATATGTATATAATACCCTATCTATATTTTATCCTATATATGTGTATATATATTATGTATGTAAAATAAGAAACTGGTTTACATGATTATGGAGACTGATAAGACCCAAAATCTGCAGTCAGCAAGATAGAAACCCAGGAGAAATGATGTGTAGTTCTAGTCCAAGTCCAGAGGCTTGAAAGCCAGGAGTAATAAGTCCCAGTCTGAAAGCTAGTAAGCTCAAGACCCAAGAAAAGCCAGTGTTTTTATCTGAATCCAAAGGCCAGAAAAAAAGCAATGACCCAGCTCAAACAGTCAGGCAAAAGGATTTCCCTCTTACTCAGCTTTTTTGTCCTATTCAGGTCTTCCATTGATTGGATGGGGCCTATCCACATTAAGGAGGGCAATCTGCTTTACTCAGTTTACTGATTCAAATATTAATCTCACCCAGAAGCACCCCCACAGACTCATTCAGAATAATGTTTGACCTAATGTCTGGGCACCATGTGACCCAGTTGACACATAAAATTGACCATCAAATGGTCTTACACATTTGCCTTTGATTCTGAAGTCCTACCAAAGAATTAGTATACAGAACTTTTAAGAGCTGTTGTGAATTAATAAGAAAAAGAAAACAGTTCGATAGGAATAAAGACAAAAAACGTGAAAGGGAAATTCTCAGAAAGGAAATCTAAATCCTGATAAGCATATGAAAAGATGTCCAACCTCACAAGTAATTAGGAAACAACAAATTCAAACCATTAGAAGATGTCATTTCATACTCATCAAATTAGCAAAATGTTGGCAAAGATAGGGAGCTGTAGAAACATTCATATTGCAAGAGGGAGTAAAAAATTGGTTAAAATCACTTTGAAGAATTATTAGCAGTATATTAAAGTTGAAGGTAGCATTCCCCATATCCCAACAATTCACTACTGAATTTGCGTGTTCCAACAAAATCAGTCACAGGCATGCAAGAAGCCATGTTCAAGAACATTTGGAGAAACGTTTATAATACCAAAAAAAAAGCACTGGAAACAACCAAATTGCCCACCTAGAAAAATGATTATATAAATTGTGGTTTATTCATAAAATTAAATACAATACACTATAGCCATGAAAATGAATAACTATGACTACGTATATCAATATGGATGGGTCACACAAACTAATATTGAGCAAAAGATTTAAGTTGCACAGAAACTACAGAATATTGGAGAAGTTTGATATAATGTATAAAATTTTTAAACATATATATTATACATTGTTTAGGAAGTCATATTTTCTCAATAACAGTATAAAGAAAAATAGGGAAGTTATACTAAAACCAGGATAGTAGTGACCTTGGGAGGTGAAGTTTGGGTAATGAAAGAAGTGAACAGGGAAGGACACGCTGCAGACTTATATCACGTAGATAATGTTTTACTTCTTAAGCTGGGTTGCGGGTACTTGGATACTTATTGTAAATATTAACTTTATAACTTTTGTATGTCTTAAATATTTCATAGGAATTTATTAAAGGTAAAACAATTCAAGACAGCAATCAGAGAATGGAGAGGGGTGTTAATAGTAGTTAATGTGTGCTAAGTTCCTGATGTATTCAGGAGGAAAAAAGAAGTACAGAATAGCTCTATATTGCTGTAGGAAAATTTGTAGCTGAATGAGTATGTTGAAATTTTAAGGGAAAATACTGAAATAGTATATAATGTATAGCTTCCAAGCCAGCAGAGGGACAAAAGAAGAATATACAATGCAAATTTTAATCCAACATTAGATAGGAGAGAAGAAGAAAAAAATTCAAAGATAAAACATAGTAAACCAAAAAGTCAAACGAAAGAGTAGAAATTAATCCAAATATTTAGTTGGCCAAAAAGTTCGTTCGGGTTTTCCATGTTATGAAAACCCGAACCAACTTTTTGGCCAACCGATACCTAAATAAGAGTAAATATCTCACCTGTGAAAAGATAAAGAAAATCAAACTGGATTTTCAAAACAACATTCAATTCTATACTACTTAGAAAATGTAAATGCAACACAAAAACAGCACAGGAAGATAGAAAATAAAGAGATGCAAAAGATATACTATGCAAATACTAACCAAAAGAAAGCTGTTAACAGTTCCAATGCATATCACGAAATCAAGTTTGAGGAAAGATATATACATATTAGAGATAAAGAGGGGAATATATGATATACAAGAAAAAAAAACACAAAGAAGAAACACCAATTGTAAACAACTAACAAAGCTTGAAATATGTAAAGCAACAACTGGAGAAATTGATACAAGGAGAAACTGGTAAATCAACATTAATGTGGAAATTTTTAACACATCTATAATGATAACTACTGTGAAGCACATAAGATTTGCAAAATTGGTAAGGATATAAAATATTTCGACAATGAATTAATGAAATTAACAACCTTGCTCTTTACACTCAACAAATAGAACAAATGCAAGATCTTAAGTACATAAGGAACATTTATAAGAATTAACCATGTTCTGAAAAAGACACGTATTTCAAAAAGATGACAAACATTCTCTGCCCACAGTAAATCTTAGAAATCAATCTTAATTTTTTTAATATTTGGAAAAGAAAAAAATGTCCTCTGAACAATCTGTCTGTTCAAGGGAAATCATAACAGCAATTGTCCAATAAGTGGAAGTAAATGACAAAAACAGTGTAACATATCAAAAACCATTAAGGTTTAGAAATGAGGCACCTAACAGTAAATTTATGCATGTTTAATAACTTCTGGTTTCAGAAATGTCAAGCTAATATTCCCACTAAGAATAATTAGGCAATCTGAAACTTAATTATTAAACTCTAACAGAAGGAAAAAATAATAAGCTAAGAGCAGAAATTAGTGACATAGAAAATACACATTCGATGGACAAGATCTAAAAGAACAGAAGTTTTTTTTTGAAAAGTTTAATAAAATATAAATCTCTGCTGAAACTACTGAGAGAGACAGACAGAGAGAGAGAGAGAAAGAGATCCAAAAAAATTGTATCATGAATGAATAAGAGAATATCACTACAGACCAGCAGACATTAAAATGGTCATAAGAGCATGTTACTTTTTTTTAATTTTGCCAATGAATTTGAAAATTTTAATGAAATGGAAAAATTCTTCCAAAAACACAACTTTAAAAGAAACTGAGAATAATCAGAATATCTAAATAGTCCAATAATAGTTAATTGAATTCATTACAAAAAACCTTCCCACAATGCTGGGTTTATTTCAGTAATGTAAGGATGGTTAAAATATTGAAAACTAATTCATCACATTAAAAGAATAAAGGAGAGAAATCCTTTTAAAAAAGAAGAAAACTATTATTTAAATAGACACAGAAAGAGCATTTGTTAAAATTCAACATGCATTCATGGGGGGAAAAGTCCCAGTAAACTAAGAATCTGGAAATCATTTCTTAAAAAGAGAAAACCAGAAATAAGACATTCTTCTACTCTGATAAATGGTATCTTAAATTTATTTAATGGATTTAGCAAGGTTACTGGACATGAAATAGGTTGTATTAATGCATACTAGCAACAGGAACTCCCATTCATTGCTGGTGAGAATTCAAGATGGTACAGCCACTTTGGAAGACAGTTTGGTGTTTTCTTACAAAACTAAACATACTCTTATCATATGAGCCAGCAATCTGGTACTTACCCAAAAGACTTGAAAACTTATGTTCACACAAGAACCTACTTTACACAAGGATGTTTATAGCAGCTTTATTCATAATTGCCAAAACTGGGAAGCAACATAGATGTCCTTTAGTACATGAATGGATAAATAAACCATGATATATCTATACAATGGAATACTATTCAGTACTCAAAAGAAATGAGCTATCAAGCCATGAAATGCATATTACTAAGTGAAAGAAGCCAATCTGAAAAGGCTATGTACTGTATGATTCCAAGTATATGACATTCTGGAAAAGGCAAAACTATGGAGACAATAAAAATAAATAAATAATAACAAAGGGTTTATATCCAATGTAAAGAACTCTCAGAAATCAATAAGAAAAATACAAGTGAACCAGTAGAAAAAAAGAGGGGAGGGATATAAAAGGGAATAGCCAAAGTCGAATAAATAAACCTATGTAAAGGGGAAACAATTTAAAACCTCAGTGAGATACCATTATATATCCACCAGGTGTCAGCAAGGATGTGGAAAAAACAAGTACTCTCATCTATTGCTGGTAGGTGTGTGGAATGGTGGCATCACTTTGAAAAACAGTTTGATATTATAAAAAAAGTTAAACATACACATACTCTGTCAAACAGCAGTTCCATTCCTAGGGATATACACAACAAAACGGTATACACATGTATGGACTTGCCTGGTGGCGCAGTGGTTAAGAATCCACCTGCCAATGCAGGGGACACAGGTTTGATCCCTGGTCCAGGAAGATCCCACATGCCACAGAGCAACTAAGCCCATGTGCCACGACTTCTGAGCCTGTGCTCTAGAATCTGCAAGGCACAACTACTGAAGCCCATGCACCTAGAGCCCGTGCTCCACAACAAAAGAAGCCACCGCAATTAGAAGCCCGCACACCACAATGAAGAGTAACCCCCACTTGCTGCAACTAGGGAAAGCCACACACAGCAACTTAGACCCAACGCAGCCAAAAATAAACAAATTAAAATAATTTTTTTATAAAAACAGAGTACATGTATATCAAGAGACATCTATGGAATGTTTATGGCAGCATGGTTTGCAACAACTAAGAACCAGAAATAACCCAAATGTCCATCAAGAGCAGAATGGATGAATGAATTGGGATATAAGCACACAGTGGAATATTATTCAGCAATGAAAATGAACTACAATGACACACAATAATATGAATTAATCTAAAGAAATATTGTTGATCGAAATAGACCAAATATAAAAATATATATGCTATTTGATTCCATTTATATAAATTCAAAAACAAGCAAAATTAATCTATGGTGTTAGAATTCAAAATAGTTGTTGCCTTTGAGAATAAGGAAGGATACTGATTGGGAGGGTGCTAGTAATGTTCTTTTTTTTTTTTTTTTTTTTGCCCTATATGGTGCTACATGCGTACATTCCCTTTAGGAGAACTCATTAAGCCGTACACTAATGATTTGTGTACTTTTGTAAATATGTTACACTTCAATTTTTCAAAAGTTTTTTTAAAAACTGACCTATAGCGTTGGAATCAGGACCATGGATACCTTCAGGATGGAGGAAGGGAAAATGATTGGAGTAGAAAGGGGCATAGGAGAAATGTCCCTGGAGTGTTGGCAAAGTTCTCTTTTCAACCACAGATGTTTATCTGAGATAATTCAAAGAACCATAAATTTGTTTTTTGCACTTCTGTGTGTTATAGTAAAAACTATTTTTAAAAACAAGAAAATAAGAAAAAACATTTGCACATCTATCAGAATGAGGATTTGAAATGCGTGCATATGCTAGGCAAGAGCCTACCATATTTACATTTCTTGATACTTGCATTGCTTAAAAATAATATAAAACAGCATTTCATTGTTGTTGTTGTTCAATTCAGGGTGCAGTCAATTTCCCTGGGGCAAGGACAAGGACCGATTGCTGAAAGAATGATCAAAGATGCAATGAAATCAGGAAACTGGGTATTTTTGCAAAACTGCCATCTTGCTGTTTCTTGGATGTTGGCAATGGAGGAGCTAATTAAAACCTTCACAGATTCAAGTATGTGGAGCACATAGCATTTGTATAATACCTTTTTTGCGTGGCCTTTCTTATTGAATCCAATCCTTGTAATAATTATTTATTGTTGGCATTGTTTTACCCATATTAAAAAGGAGAAATTTGAGATCTAGAGGGGTGTAGTTAAGTTACACAACCCAGATTCAAATAAAGATGTTCAGACTCCAAGCTGAAGGTATGATCCCCTGGATCATTTCTGTTTCATGTTGCCTTCTATGGGAGGCCATTCGAATTCAAACTAAATTATATCTAGGCATGATGAAAAGAAATAGAAACTGGACTTACGACAAAACAAGGAAATTAAATCTTTCGCTACAGAATGAGAGAAGTTCAGGAACAAGGTTCAAAT
This sequence comes from Stenella coeruleoalba, assembly GCF_951394435.1. NCBI lineage: Eukaryota > Metazoa > Chordata > Mammalia > Artiodactyla > Delphinidae > Stenella > Stenella coeruleoalba. The sequence continues at coordinate 15,514,043 of NC_137159.1, read as the reverse complement.
TAGAACCAATTCTCAGAGTAGTGTTTTACCACTTTTTATCCTCTGTAACCCACATGATAATCAACCTTCACATGTGTCTCATAGTCACACACACACACACACACACACACACACACACACACACACTCATGGGGGTGCCCAGCATGAGTCATGGTTGCCACCACTAACTATAATATCACCACCTTCTTTCCCACTCAAGAAAGTATAACGGACTGCAAAGAGAGAAGAAGTGGACTTAGAATCTACTCATTTTTATATAATAGTGTAAAAACAGTTGAAACCTTAGGAACTGTATTATTGGTAATAAGCTGTGTGCACCCCACTTTACCACTCTCCCTGGAAGCCATGAAGGAGGATACCCAGCCTGGGATATCCAGGGCCCTTTCTCTGGGGTCCTCCTTTTTGCCCTGACCACAGAGGGCTTTCTAGGAAGGTGAGAGATATGCACATGATCTTGCATGTGACTTTCCTTATTGCTACCTATTAAGTTTGAAGAGATGCTCCTTTACAGTGCGGCCAGCCTGCACTGGTTACCAAGCCACAACCAGGGCTTAGCAGCCTTCCCCTAGAAGGCCCCTCATTCCCTGGGTATCCCCTGCCCTGTCTTCTGCAGGCTGCTTCCATCAAGGATAGATAGTCATTAGCATCTACCATCCAGAATCTCCACTCTTTCCTGCCATCCAGAATCTCCACTCTTTCCACTCTTTGCGATGCAAATAAGAGATGGCTTGCTTCCCGCTGGGCCTGTGGCTTATTTTTATTTACATAATTAAAGAAAAATGACAAGAAGTTCTTTACCACTGTTCCTAATCCTGATTAGGATTATAATTAGGAAAAAAAAATGCTGGGAAGTCATCTAAAAAGCAGTTTGCTGCAGTGGTACTGTGTGAGCCTTCCAAGTATGGACCTGTAGTTCAGCTTCACAATGACCTGGACAAGAGTGCCAGACCTTCAAGGAGGCTGGATGGGCTATGGAAGCCAGCGAAGGTGTTGATGGATTTTAAGTGTTTAAGTGGCTAGAAAAATCCTCTCCTGGCCCTCGTTACAATTGTTTATTAACTTAACCATTTGAGTTCTTATGTTTAACTTGAACCAGAAAAAAAAAAAAATACATTCAGGTAATAAACTGAAAAGAGAAAGTGAATGAAAGAAAAAAGAGAGAGAGGAAGAAAAAAACCCTCTGGGCTTGAAATTCTAAGACCTGATTAGAGTTTCACCCCCACCACTTCCTGACTGTACATATCACGCCTCTTCTCTGGACCTCAGTTTCCCCCGCAATAAAATGACTGCATAACGTCATTGCTAGAAGTCCCACAACTAAGATGATTTCTAATTCCATTCCAGCCCTAAACTTCTATGACGTCTATGAAAGTTAAGATTCTTGATGCTTTTGCAATTATAAGAGAAAAGGTACTTTAAAAAAATGCTTCTCTAAACCTGACCTTTTTCACTCTTTGGTTCTTTTGGTTAATGAAATCATTAGCCCTAAGACTTTGATGATTTTGACTTATGCCTAATAGTTTTTACCATACAAGCAACTTTAGTGCTGTTCTAGAATTGTACTAGAATTAACTTTAAATTTTAGCTATTTAATGTAGCTCATGAATTTAGATTACCAAACCAAGAAGCATAAATTCAGCTTTAATCTGCAGTCATTCATTTAATAAATATTCGAGAATCTACCGCATACCATGCATTGTTCTAGATGCTTAGGGTATGTTGGTGAACAAAATAACCATAGTCATCTGCCCTCATTGAGCTTACATGCTAGTGAGGGGAGAGAGACAATGAACAAACTACATAACAAATAAGTAATTTATAAGGTATGATAGAATGTGTTCGGTGCTTTGGAAAAAATTAAAAGGAAAGTAAGGAGAAACAGAAAGGTTGGGATGGAATGGGGGTGAGGAAGAAGGGTGGATAGCAGTTTTAAATGGCGTGGTCTAGATAGACCTCTTTGAGAAGGTGGCATTTGACCAACACTTGAAGAAAGTAAGGGAGTCTAAAGGAAGAGCATTCAGGTAGAAGGAACAGCTAGTGCCCGGGTCCTGCCTCGGAGGGAGCAAGCCGAGAGTGTTGGAGAAACACCGTCACTTGTACTTAGAGACCAATGCCAAGAAAGGCCTCCTTCGATGATGCCTGTGTCTTCCTGTGATGCGATCAATGATTTTCCCAGCTCTGCTTTGGCCTTTTGAACCTGGAATGGAGCTTGTTCTTTCTTAGGTTCTCTGTCCACAGCTCAGAAAGGAAGCGTATATTGACTTAACTTCTTGATGCTGTATGTGAGGTCTCTGTTTCCCTGCTCCCTGAGCTCCCTTTGCAACATCTCTGCAGAAGGGACAAATTTCTTTTTTCTCCAGAGGGCTTTCTGGCCATGTTCACGCAATTTTCCTTAAATTGAATGGCTAAAAAAATTAAAAATAAATAAAAACAAACAAAACCTAAAACCCCTTCTTGAGCGTAAATGTAGTAACTGTCCTCTCTTTCAACTGAAAATTTTCCCAATTTCAGAGGAAAGGCCCTTAGCATCTCTATCATGTATTGAAAATTAACGTGAAATTAAACTGAATAATTGAGAAAATAATTGAGTAATTTCTTTACTCAAATGTGCCAGCCTCTAGACTGCCAAACTGACTTGTGTGAAGAGCTTCTGTAAAGAGTCCCCTCACCTCTATTCTAGAAGATGTTACAACATAAAATACTTAAAATAGAAAACCTAGTCTTTAAACAGAACTTACAGCATATTTTTTTTGCTATGCTATAATAATTATTTCTTACAGAAAAGTGTTACTAAGAGGTATGCATTTTCCTTTTTTGTTGTTTTGTCTTTGTTTTAAACAGATATTGTTATCAAGGACACATTTCGACTTTTTTTAAGTTCCATGCCTAGTAATACATTTCCTGTTACAGTTCTTCAAAATTCTGTCAAGGTAACGTATGGTTGGCCTGTAACATGATTGGCCTCAGGGTGTTCGCCGAGTGGGTCCAGGAAGCCCAGGCTTGTGTCAGGTTGTGTCAGAGTCCGGGTGGCCCAGGTGGGGAAGAGGGAGTCGGTGTCCCTTCACCGGAGAGTGAGCGGGGAAAGAATTTCCCAGGCCATTGCCCATCCTTACGTGCCCTAGTGCTGCTGGTCGTTCAACATCTCCACTCTTCCCCTCTATAAGAAAACGTCAAGGATGCAGAGGAACGAGTACAGAACCCCTCCCAGAGTTAAGAGAATGTTCCAGCACTTGGGAAACAGGAAGGCCCACAGGGAGTATGGTTGCTGGATTGCAAGGCTGGAAGTTTCCAATATATGGGAAGCCTCTGCATATGATCACCCAGGAACCAGGGATGCCTCTTCCCTGTCTGCCCTGTACCATCAAGGCAAAGTGTGGGGTGATGCCGTATGTCGAGATGACCAGAAAATCCAGTGCAGAAAGCCTAAGCATCCTTTCTGGTCCATGTTTAGAGAAATGGACCCCAAATGGAAGTGTCTGAGGTTCTTGTTGAGGTGGTTCACACACTATAGGTCTGAGGACCCCCTATTCTCCAGAGACTGAGGCCGAGCAAGATACACAGCAGGCGCAAACAGGGCAGGAACGCCTCCCAGGCATTGGTTATTTACGTCCCCTCACTGGCTTCAGCCTATTTGTGTTATTCGGAAATAACGTGTATCTGTACAACCACCCTCTCTGCCGCGGGTGTCTCTACAGGTAACCAATGAGCCTCCAAAAGGTTTACGTGCAAATATCAGACGAGCATTTACCGAAATGACACCTTCATTTTTTGAAGAAAACATACTTGGAAGAAAATGGAGACAAATAATATTCGGCATGTGTTTCTTCCATGCAATTGTTCAGGTACACTCAATTTGTATTTTAATAGAGACAAGAAGTGTATTAGGTTAAAAATAAATCAATAAAAAGAATTAAATAAAAGCTTACAAATGGCATTGTGAAATGCTGAGGGCCCTGTTCTGTCTGAACCCAAGTTGTTTCAACTCAGTCCCTGATCTCTGTACATCCCTTGCCTCTGTATCTCACAGCTTTGCCTCCCAGCTCTGCTCTGACCTAAGGAGCACCATCTCCTGGTTGAATGCAGTAGGTCAAATTCAAGAGCACGAGATTGATCTCCACAGCTGTGCTTCACTCACAAAATCTGCTTCCCTTCCAGAGTCTGCTCCTGAAATCGGTGGCCCCATTCTCTCAATCACCTACACTGTTTCAGGATTATTTTTATTCTTCCTCCTTTACACATATATATCTTGTCAGTCGGCAAGTCTTCATTTTTCTTACAATAATTTCACTCTCACCTGCTCCTGTTGGAGTGGGCTTAGACCCTTAACAGCTTCCTCCCTGTGATTAGAGCTCCAAGTCCCCTGAAAAGTGGCCTTCAACTGGGCACTCCTTTCCCCCTCTGTTCAGACCTCACTGCCCTGATCTGGTGTCCATCCTGTGGCCCTTGTACTAGAATTCTGACTCCAGCTCCATATCTCTGTATGGGGTCTTGATTAGACAGGCTGCCTGGTTTTCAAATGTGTGTGGTCTGCAGATGAAGAATCAGTAGAGAAGAAACAAAGATTAAAGATGCAAAATGTGGGATAAATAAGTAAACAAGGTCCTAGAGGAGATCAGAGAGGCTGGGATTGGGGCTCCCAGCGGGAGGCCTTTGTTCTATTAACAAAAGCAGCTGAGATGAGGGATGGTTTAAGATTTAGGGAAATTTTGAGATGGAGAGGAGGAAACATGGTACAGTTGCCAAGATATAGACCAACCTAAGTGTCCCTCAACAGATGAATGGATAAAAAAGATTTGGTATATATATACAATGGAATACTAATCAGCCATAAAAATGAATGAAATTTTGCCATTTGCAGCAACATGGATGGACTTGGAGGGTATTACGCTAAGTGAAATGTCAGGCAGAGAAAGGAAGGACAAACACTATACGATATCACTTTACATGTGGAATCTAAAAAATACAACAGGGACTTCCCTGGTGGTCCAGTGGTAAAGAATCTGCCTTGCAATGCAGGGGACACCAGTTCGATCCCTGGTTGGGGAACTAAGATCCCACATGCCACGGGGGCAACTAAGCCTGCACGCCACAACTACTGAGCTCACACACCTCAGCTAGAGAGCTTGCGTGCCACAAACTACAGAGCCCATGCTCTCTGGACCCCACTCACCGCAACTACAGAGCCCACAGGCCCTGGAGCCTGAGCGCCACAACTAGAGAGAAGCCCGTGTGCTGCAACTAAGGCCTGACACAGCCAAAAATAAATAAATAAATAAATAAATAATAAATCTGTTTTTAAAAGTTATAAAAAAAAGTTATTTAAAAAAATACAACAGAGGGCTTCCCTGGTGGCACAGTGGTTGAGAGCCCGCCTGCCGATGCAGGGGACACGGGTTCGTGCCCCGGTCAGGGAAGATCCCGCATGTCACGGAGCGGCTGGGCCCGTGAGCCATGGTCGCTGGCCCTGCGCATCCAGAGCCTGTGCTCCGCAACGGGAGAGGCCACAAGAGTGAGATGCCTGCATACCGCAAAAAAAAAAAATGCAACAGAGACTTCCCTGGTGGCTCAGTGTTAAGGTTCCGCACTCCCAATGCAGGGAGCCGGGGTTCGATCCCTGGTCAGGGAACTAGATCCCACATGCATGCCGCAAGTAAGAGTTCGCATGCCACAACTAAGGAGCCCACATGCTGCAACTAAGGAGCCTGCCTGCTGCAACTAAGACCCAGTGCAACCAAATAAATAAATAAATAAAGATTTAATTATAAAAAATAAATTAAAAATAAAAAAATACAACAAACTAGTGAATATAATAGAAAAGAAGCAGACTCACAGATACAGAGAACAAAGTAGTGGTTATGGGGTGGGGAGGCTATCTGGGGTGGCAGAGGGGGAGGTACAAATTATTGGGTGTAAGACAGGCTCAAGGATGTATTGTACAACACAGGGAATATAGCCAATATTTTGTAACAATTGTAAATGGAGTGTAACCTTTAAAAATTGTATAAAAATTAAATTTAAAGGGACCTCCCTGGTGGCACAGTGATTAAGAATCCGTCTGCCAATGCAGGGGACACGGTTTCAAGCCCTGGTCCAGGAAGATCCCACAGGCTGTGGAGCAACGAAGCCCATGCTCCACAACTACTGAGCCTACGCTCTCGAGCCCATGAGCCACAACTACTGAGCCCATGTGCCACAACTACTGAAGCCCGCGCACCTAGAGCCCTTGCTGCACAAGAGAAGCCACCAAAATGAGAAGCCCACGCACTGCAACGAAGAGTAGCCACCACTCACGGCAACTAGAGAAAGCCCACATGCAGCAATGAAGACCCAATGCAGCCAAAAATAAATAAATTTTAAAAATAATAATGATTTTTAAAATTTTTAAATAAATTTAAGAAAAGAGGAGGGAACGTGGGACCAATCCTCTGATACAATCAATAGTTTAGAATTAAGAAATTAGGTGAGATGGGAGATAACAAAGAAAGGGAAAGATTTCACTACGGGGAGTTTGGAAACAAGAATTGAGATTCTGGGTATCAGTTTAAAAAAAAAAAAAGGCCACTATAGAGAAGTCAGCATGTAAGCAGCACATCAAGCATGACTGAAAAGCCTGGGTGATAGACAGACTTCTTAGAAGAGTTGGGGACAGCTCTCTCCACCAGATGGGTGACTAGTGTCAATATTTTTATGCCAAAAGACTCTAGGTGGGATAGTTTTCCCTATTTTGATGGAGAAATATTTTACTTTACCATGAAGAACAAATGTTCTTTTGACAAGTCTATCACATTTTCACATTTCTCGTAATATCAAATTTTCTTTTGGGAAATTAGCAAAAAGCCAGTGTTGGAGGAAGAGGTGCCTGCCCTGTTTGGTGACAGCCAAACTGAAAGCCTGGCTCAAGTTGAATGTCATGATTTTAACCGATTTTGCACAATGAGGATGCTCAACTTCAACAGAAACCTTTGAGTTTTCAGTATTTTACACCATTAATTTTATCAAACTTTAAGACCATTTTCATTTTCTATTCTAGGAGAGAAAAAAGTTCGGCCCTCTTGGTTGGAATATCTGCTATGAATTTAATGACAGTGACAGGGAATGTGCTTTACTGAACCTCAACCTTTACTGTCAAAAAGGAAAGATTCCCTGGGATGCATTGATTTACATCACTGGTCAGTATGCCCACATCTGATGTCCAGCTGTGCACCACACAGTTGTTGGTTTACGCCCACCTGGCTTATACCAAAATGATGTCCTCCCAAGCCTTTGGTGATGGGGGTGATGACTTCTGATACTGCCTTTGAGAAGATAAGACCATGTTAAGAATATCATAAGAATATTTACACATAGGAAATGGGAATGTTTTCCCAAATAATAATAGCAAAAACTTAGATAGCTCTTGCTACATGCTAAGCATGTTTTAAGCATGTCCCATGAATTAGCAGATTTAATCCTCACAACAACCCTATAAGGTGAAAACTATTATATCCCTATTTTACACACGAGGAACCTGAAGAACAAGGGTGAAGCCAAGATTTAAAGGCAGGCAGTCCAGCCTCCAGAGTCTGTGCTCTTAAATTCAAAGAATCAAAACATGATTGACTAGTCGAGACCTGTTGAGTTAGATGTACTTATGAAAAAGGAAAAACTATTTCAGGAATTACAATTTTTAACAAATATGAATTGTGGCCACATGAGATCTTACTGCCAAAATCAGATACAATTTAGACCATGTAGACCCATATAATGAAGAACAGATTCCCACTGGGAGGTGAGGGAGGGAGAGAGCAGAATGGGAATGGATGGTTTTCATTGGTGAGCAAGGGAAATGGGGGACAGCAGAGAGGTATCAGCTGATCTAGAGCCTTGAACAGCACGTGACACCTTGGAGCATGTTTGAGTGAAGGGCAGTGAAACAGTATGGAAATGGATGAAGACCCATCCCCAGGGTGGACCAAGAGAAGTAGGCATGGAACCTGGGAAGCTACCTTGTACTCCTGCTCTCAGCCACTCCTGTGTGGCCAACATTGCTTAACATAACAGTGAGTTAGGCAGAATTCTTCTCTGGCACCCTCTATGTACCCTGAATTTTCTGCTTCCTAGCTTTTCTCTCCCTTCCTTCTCTCCTAGAACACTTGACCTTTCTGGTTACCTAAACTTCTACTGCTGTGGAAGTAACTGTGTTTTGTTTTTTTTGTTTTGTTTTTTTTGCGGTACGCGAGCCTCTCACTGTTGTGGCCTCTCCCGTTGCAGAGCTCAGGCTCAGCGGCCATGGCTTACGGGCCTAGCCGCTCCACAGCATGTGGAATCTTCCCGGACCGGGACAAGAACCCATGTCCCCTGCATTGGCAGGCGGACTCTCAACCACTGCGCCACCAGGGAAGCCCGTAACTGTGTTTTGAAAAGGATAGAGAGGAATGAGACAAAGATGTATCTGCTCTCATCACTACTATTCAGTGTTGTGCTGAAGGTTCCAGCCAGGGAAATTAGACAAAGAAAAGAAGTCAAAGACATCCAGATTAGCATGGAAGAAGTAAACCTATCTTTATTTGCAGATGACAAGATCTTGCATGCAGAAAATCCTAAGGAATTCACACACACGCGCACACACACACACACACACACACACACACACACACACACACAAACTGGAAGTAACAAATGAGTTTGGCAAGGTTGTAGGATATAAAGTCAATACACAAAAATCAACTGCATTTCTATATACTGGCAATGAACAATTAGAAAATACTTTTAATTCTATTTATGATAACATCAAAAAGAATAAACTACTTAAGGATAAATTTACCAAAAGAAGTGCAGATTTGTGCACTGAAACCTGCAAATCACTGCCAAAGAAAATTAATCTAAATAAATGAAGAGACATGACATGCTCGTGGATTGAGAGACACAATATTGTGAAAGTGGCGATAATCCCCACACCGATCTATAGATTTAACACAATCCCTATCAAAATCTCAGCTGACACTGTTGCTGAAATTGGCAAGCTGATTACATTTGGATGGAAATGCAAAGGGCTCCAAAAAGCAAAAACAATCCTGAAAAAAAAGAATGAAGTCAGAAGAGTTACATTTCCTGATTTCAAAAGTTATACAAAGCTACAATAATCAAAACAGTGTGAGACAACAAGGACTTACTGTATAGTACAGGGAACTATATTCAATATCTTGTAATAAACTATAAAGGAAAAGAATCAGAAAAAGACATATAGATATATAAACATATATGTGTTAGCGAATCACTGCTGTACACCTGAAACTAACACAATATTGTAAATCAACTAAATTCAATTTTTAAAAAAAAACAATATGGTACTGGCATAAGGATAGACATATAATCAATGGAACAGAATTGAGAATCCAGAAATAAACCCTTATATTTATGGTTAATTTATTTTTTTAATAATTTATTTATGTATTTATTTTTGTCTGTGTTGGGTCTCTTTTGCTGCACGCATGCTTTCTCTAGTTGCAGCAAGCATGGCCTACACATTGTCGCGGTGCACGGGTTTCTCACTGTGATGGCTTCTCTTGTTGCGGAGCATGGGCTCTAGGCACGCAGGCTTCAGTAGTTGTGGCACATGGGCTCAGTAGTTGTGGCTCGCGGGCTCTAGAGCACAGGCTCAGTAGTTGTGGCGCACGGGCTTAGTTGCTCCAAGGTGTGTGGGATTTTCCCGGGCCAGGGCCCTAAACTGTGTCCCCTGCATTGGCAGGCGGATTCTTAACCACTGCACCACCAGGGAAGTCCCTGGTCAATTTATTTTTAACAAAGGCGCAATAGGAAAAAAAAGCAATAGGAGAAAAAAAGGCAATGCTTTATCCAGGCAATGATATTTGCTTGTGGTGGGATTTTAGGCAGTCATTTATGGATTAATCCAGAAAATCCAGGTTAGTACCACTGTGCTAAATGCTGGAAATACAAAGATGATGTAGTCCCTGCCTACCAAAAACTCATGGGATGGAGATAATAAATAAATTAGAATATGGTATGACAACTACCCAAATAGAAGTGTGTGGACAATGCTGTGGGAATTCAGAAGGAGCAAATAATGCTACCTGGAGGAATCTGGGAAATCTCCGCCAAGGGGGCAATGGTTGAGTGGGGCACTGGATGGTGGGGTGGGCTCAGCAGGAGAGAAGAGGCAGGAGAGCACACTGGCAGAGAGAACAGTGATGGTAAAGCCCAGCAGTGTCGGGATGTGGCATGCCTGTAGACACTGTGAGTAGTTCATGAGCGCCAGAGCAGAGTATAAAGAGGAGATGTATATAGAGGAAAGCTTTATCTTCAACAAAACTAAAAAAAAAAGGTGATCTGCGGGCACATCTTGAAAGCCTGTGTGTGTTGTTAATAAATTTGGGCTGTACCTTATAAGCAACGGTTGGCAATTATAGTCTTTTAGGCTGGGAACAGGTGCAACCACTTATAAAGCTATAACAAAAGCAAGGTGAAGAATTGAACAAGGGGATACAGCAACACCAAGGGGGAGACTAGACAGGAGAGAATAAACAGAGAAAGATTAAGGAGGCTTTAAATATGGGAAGGTATTTGGGGTTGGAGGGGGTGGCGGACGGTCCTTAAAATTTTATAGAGTAAGCTACAGGGACGCCTAAGTCCGAGAGACAGCTCTGAGCTCAAAGTGGGCAAAGACAGAGCCAAACCTAAGGCCTATCCAGTTTGTGTCGGACCATCCCTGAGCCAGCCCACAGGGACAAGAATGGAAGAGAAGGGGAAGACACCACATCAGGATTTGCAACGAGACCCTCAGGAACTGTGATGCCTGGGCCAGGACAGGTGGTGGACGTGAATGGTAGACGCCCCCTCCCAACATCTGTCTTCTAAACCCAGAAGACCCCGTCCTAAAAGTAAGCCTAAAAGTGAGTCATCTACCCTGAATCAAATTATTCGAGTTCCTGGTTTACTCACTTTGATCCAAGAAAAACATGACACTAAATCTGGATGCAGAATCACAAAGTCTGATGATTTTTAAGGTGAATATTTCTGTGCTACTTCTCAAACTATAAATATTTTTGTTTAAAAAAATTTGTTTGGCCGTGCCGCACGGCATGTGGGATCTTAGTTTCCCAACCAGGGATCAAACCCGGGCCCTCTACAGTAGAAGCATGAAGTCTTAACCACTGGACCGCCAGGGAAGTCCCCGAAATTTTTTTTAGAATAATGCACTTCAGGGCAACATTTTCCTCTCACCAGTGACTAATTATTGGAGTCTGCATTTTTCCGGCCACCCTCCTCTCCCAGACACCATGATGCAATTGAAGAAACTTGACCTTTATATTCCCATCTAGCCCTCAGGATCCAAGTTGGTCTGAAGCTAGATGGACCCACCACAAAGATTTAACCCAACTTTGTGTTGCAAGATTTCCCAGAGAGTGACTGAAGAGTATTCTCAGGAAAGCACAGCAGCATCTCTTTCTTCCCTCTTAGAATTGCTAATACAGGGAGTCAGTTACTCGATCATCAGCTCTGGCACTTACTCCCCAATGTCCTCACTCTAAGTGGCTGAGCCAGTAAGACTGACCAGAAGTGCCTCAACAGGAGAGGGAAGATAGGTGCAAGCCAGGACGCTACTATCCTGGAAGAAATAAATTACTGAGATTCCAAACACAAATAACTTACTCTCAACCAACCATCTCAGCTTGAAAAAGAATTTTGAAAAAAATCTTCTTGACATAATGAAAGAGATGCAGATGAGAATGGATGAACATTTAAAGGATTCAGAAGTTGGCAATATCAGTTATCATAAGTAAAATCCTTTTCAGAAAACTACAGAGGTGAATAATGAATTGTAGCAATGGGTCTGGAATTTTTCCAGGGAATTATATCCTCCAGCAGTACAATCATTCCAATGCAGAATAGATAACTTTCCTACTTGTAACTTGGGGATGATGATGGAGCATAATTTCTCTGTGGAAAGAGATGGGATACCAATAAATTGTAGTTCCCCATAACATAATTTCTGTGAGGCAACTTGTCTCCTTCACTATGGATCTATCTTTCTTCCTTGACTTAATATCAATGATTTATAAGGTATGTATAGAGTTTGAATGGCTTGCTGTAAATGTTTTGGTTTCATTTAGCTCATCGGCCCCCAAAAGAAGCAGTGGTTCATGGAAAGTATGTCTGTTTTAGAGTACTACAGTCCATGATGGGATAAGACCCCAAATCAATATTTTTGAAGAAAAAACACAGGAAGAAGAAAGAAATATGTAAACAGATCTCACTGGCTTTAGTATCAGTTATTTGGGAAAAGCAAAATAATTAGGAGAGAACATATACTAGGTTTTTTTCTGCTTTTTAAAAGTTGACTTTTATTATCTTTGGGGGTGGGGTAATAGAAGAAACTCAATGTGCTATTTCCACTTTCAGTACCAAATAAATGTGTGAATAAATAAACCTATTAGAATGTGGGTATGCATATCAATTAAAAGCAAACAATGTTTTTAAATGCAAACTTCTTTTCAGGTGAAATTACATATGGTGGTAGAGTTACAGATACCTGGGATCAAAGATGCCTTCGTACTGTTTTGAAAAGATTTTTTTCTCCTGAAACATTACAAGAGGATTATAAATATTCTGAATCAGGTGGGTGACTTTTCAATATCATGGAAAACAACTTTTTCCAAGAAGTCGTTGACAGCATCTCTCAGTTTTCCATCCAGGAGCTGTCTGTGTCCAGTCCTCACAACCCAGACCCCACACCCTCCCATCCTCATGCTTGACCACCTTCAAAACGGCTTTGGTTCTAAGAGTACAAAGATATCTATTGTACGATAACCGTTTTGAATTATTTCTGCTCTAAAGTGGATGGTATTCTGTGTGTTTTCAAAGTTCCGTAAATTCGGAACACACCTCTCAGTAGCACATCCCTGGGTACTCAGAACCTTGAAATGTTCTGCAGGTTAACACCCTGAAAGTTTAGGACACTGATTAGATGTAAAGGCCTCAAGAAAAGGTAAAGAAATTAGACACAGGGATGAAGGCGAGGAAAAACCATTCCTGTTTCTCTGTGAGGCAGTTGATTATAGCCACCATCTGAACAGACAGAGAAGCACCAAACCTGGCAGTACTCAAAGCTCGTCTATTTGAGACATATTGCCTTCTGTGTTTTCAATAACAGGTATCTATTTTGCACCCTTGGCTGACAACCTACAAGAGTTTAAAGACTACATTGAAAACCTGCCTTTGATAGATGACCCAGAAATATTTGGAATGCATGAAAATGCCAACCTAGTTTTCCAGGTATGTGGCCTTTCTACTTAAAAGACATATTCATATTGTGTATATAAACCTGAAACATCAATAATCACCTCACTGGCTCTGTAAGTTATAATCTTCTTAAATAAACAAATAAAATAAATGTTTCACCTCGACTTCAACATCTGGTTCCAATTTAGCCTGCTCCCTCTGGATCCTTCACAGAATCCTAAAATCGTCATTCATCTTCTTGTCACCAGCCACCCCCTCAGCTTCCAGCCTCTGCTTAGTCCATAATCTACCTGCTAGTCTCCTGCAACATGGGGATTTGGATGATAATCCAGACAGCCCTTTTTCTTTTGCACTTCTCCCTCCATGCTGGGCATATTTGTAACATATTTCACAAAGATTTATGGACCCCCCCCCCAGATGAGTAGGTTATAAAAGTACAATAGCAAATGTCCAAGGCAGAGAAATCAAAACACTGTTCTTTAAAAGCACAGTTTATCAATTTTGCCATTGCAACAACATGGATGGACTTGGAGAGCATTATGCTAAGTGAAATAAGTCAGACAGAGAAAGACAAATACTGTATGACATCACTTATATGTGGAATCTAAAAAATACAACAGGAATTCCCCAGCAGTCCAGTGGTTAGGACTCTGTACTTTCACTGCCAAGGGCCTGGGTTCAATCCCTGGTCAGGGAACTAAGATCCCACAAGCCACATGGCATGGCCAAAATAATAAAAAAAAATAAAAATAGAAAATACAACAAACTGGTGAATATAACAAAAAATATAACAGGAACAGACTCACAGATATAGAGAATCAACTAGTGGTTACCAGTGGAGAGAGGGAAGGGGGGAGGGGCAAAACAGGGGTAGGGAATTAAGAGGTATAAGCTACTACATATAAAATAAGTAAGCTACAAGGATATATTGTACAACAGGGAATATAGCCAACGTTTTATAATAACTGTAAATGGAGTATAACTTTAAAAATTGTGAATCACTCTGTTTTACACCTATAACTTATGTAATATTGTACATCAACTATATCTCAATTTTTAAAAAGAATTTAAAAATTAAATTAAATTAAAAAATAAAAGTACAGTTCATCAAGGTGACAGTACCAGACCACAGCAGTATGTCCAAAGAGCAAACTGGACAATTTTACTCCCCCAAGACCCTCTGATGCCACACCATTACCTAAGGGTAGTCCGAGCTCCTCAGCATGGCAATCAAGGCTCCCCCATGACCAGGCCATTACATACCCTTCCAGTTTTATTATCTGTCATAGTCTGGCATCTTTGGTGAACCAAAGCCACGAAAAGAGGTATGTCCCTGGAGCCCTGGAATACTCTAAAGGTTGGAGACTAGGTTGGCCTCATGAAGCTGAAGGGAATCCCCTTTCTTTTCAACTTAAATTTGGCCCCTACAAGTTAGAGACAAATTAGAGGGTAAGGTCTGCGTAGATATCAAAGAATCCATGCAAAACAACAGTGGAAATTCTCAATGATCATGTTCTCAGAGAACATGACATGACCTATGTCATGTTCTCTGCCCTAAAAATTGCTTTGCCATTCAGTGAAGAGTTAGAATATCTTATTTTTCCTGATTCTACTTTCAGGAGGAAAAACAGGTGGCCAAACCTAGTGTTAATATTCAATCATCTGACAGCTTGTTCTGGAGTGGGTGGGCGCGGAGGTGAGAGAAGGGAGAGAGGAATGTGGAAATAGTAGGCTCACTGCATCCCGTGAGAAGCACAGGACTTTTGGGTGGGGTAACACTCTTGGCAGTATATACCTGGGAATGTAGTTTTTTGTGTTTTCATTGGTTCAGAATGACTGAGAATGAGACAGTAGGCATGTAGTGAGCCCCAAGTTATGTTTTTCTTCCCAACCTCCCTTCCTTCATTTTTCTGGTACAGTACATCCCCTACCTCTTTCTTTTGGGAAAATTTCCCCTTCCTCATTCCATTAGATTCTGATAAAACTTCCAACCACTCTCTACCTTCACAGAGGTGGGCATGTAACTCAGGCCGGGCCAAAGGCAGCACAACACCACCCAGCCCCTGGAATTGGTCCAAGGAGCAGGGACATGGCCCACACTAGGTGCATGAGATTCCTTTATAGGATATATAGATCCTAGGATGGAGGAGGGAGGAAAATGCCTTTCCTCTGGAATCACTGGCTACGATGCTGCATATCTGCAGCATTCTGTGCCCTCATCCCTGACCCCCCCCCCACCCCTTCTTCCTACCAAATGGACGAAGGTCATCTGCCATAGGAAAGAATGAGAGAAACAACCAAATATGCACAAGAGAGAGAGTGCTAGATCCATCCATGCCTGAAACCCACATGACTTGTGTCCTCTTCTTCCCAGCTATATGTGCCAAGAGACCCCTTCTCTTTGCTTTAGCTGGCTTAAGTGAGACAATTCTGCCTCTTGCCATCAACAGAGACTTAATGCAAAAGATACAAATGATTCCTTCTTCAGACCAGCAAACTATACTTACATAGATGCGTACTAGAGACTAGTAAAGAAAATTGAGCCTGGCTGTGCTAAATGTTTCAAGACTTTTGTCTAACCAAGAAGTCAAGAACTAAAATGGAAAAGTCATAATATTAAACAACTGGCACTGAGCAAGGAAACCAAACTATTTAACCATAACATTAAGTAGATAATGTCACATATGTGTTTAGGACCTAATGAATACGTCAAAAGTCATGTTTGAAAGAAGATCTATTATGTAAAATATAACTTTTACAACCAAGATCTGTAATCCCAGGTTCTGAACTCTTTTCTCAGGTAAGTGGATAACGAGTGTTGTGACTGGTATAAAGAAAACCTCTAAGAGGTTCCCACAAATATACATAAGAAGATACCGTGTTTCTGAATTTAAAAAAAAAGCTAGAACAATTGAGAATATTTAATTGACCTTGGAAAAGGAATTTCTAAGCATAAAAAGCAATTGAAAAATAAATCACATTAGAAAGAGCCAGAACATGTGAGTATATCCAAAAGGTCATAAGAAAATTAAATGACAAAGCAAAACATCTTTGAAACAACAAAAAAAAAATCAGAAAAAGTTAACTGTCCACACATGGGACACTTTCCAGAATAGACCATATGTTAGACCACAAATTAAGTATCAATAGTTTTAAAAAGATAAATATCATACAAATTATCTTCTCCAACTACGATGGGATAAAATTTGAAATCAATAAAACTAATGTAATCAAAACACTGGTACTGCATAAAGACAGACATATAGCCTGATGAAGTAGAATAGAAAGCCCAGAAATAAACCCTCACATATATGGTCAAATGATTTTTGACAAGGGTGTCAAGACCATTCAATGGGGAAAGGACAGTCTTTTCCACAAACAGTACTTGGAAAACTGGACATCCACATGCAAAAGAATGAAGTTGGACCCTTACCTAACACCATACACAAAAATAAACTCAAAATGACTTAAAGACCTAAATGTAAGGCCAGACACTATAAAACTCTTAGAGGAAAACATAGGCAGAACACTCTATGACATACATCACAGCAGGATCCTTTTTGACCCACCTCCTAGAGAAATGGAAATAAAAACAAAAATAAACAAATGGGATCTAATGAAACTTAAAAGCTTTTGCACAGCAAAGGAAACCATAAACAAGACGAAAAGACAACCCTCAGAATGGGATAAAATATGTGCAAATGAAGCAACTGACAAAGGATTAGTCTCCAAAATATACAAGCAGCTCATGCAGCTCAATATCAAAAAAACAAACAACCCAATCCAAAAATGCGCAGAAGACCTAAATAGACATTTCTCCAAAGAAGATATACAGATGGCCAACAAACACATGAAAGAATGCTCAGCATCACTAATCATTAGAGAAATGCAAATCAAAACTACAGTGAGGTATCACCTTACACCGGTCAGAATGGCCATCATCAAAAAATCTACAAACAGGGCTTCCCTGGTAGAGCAGTGGGTGAGAGTCCACCTGCCGATGCAGGGGACACGGGTTCGTGCCCCGGTCCAGGAAGATCCCACATGCTGTGGAGCGGCTGGGCCCGTGAGCTACAACTACTGAGCCTGCGCGTCTGGAGCCTGTGCTCCACAGCGGGAGAGGCCACAACAGTGAGAGGCCCGCGTACAGCAAAAAAAAAAGAAAAAAAAAAATCTACAACCAATAAATGCTGGAGGGGGTGTGGAGAAAAGGAAACCCTCTTGCACTATTGGTGGGAATGTAAATTGATACAGCCACTATGGTGAACAGTATGGATGCTCCTTAACAAACCAAAAATAGAACTACCGTACGACCCAGCATCCCACTACTGGGCATATACCCTGAGAAAACCATAATTCAAAAAGAGTCATGTACCACAATGTACATTGCAGCTCTGTTTACAACAGCCAGGACATGGAAGCAACCTAAGTGTCCATCGACAGATGAATGGATAAAAAAGATGTGGCATATGTATACAATGGAATATTACTCAGCCATAAAAAGAAATGAAATTGAGTTATTTGTAGTGAAGTGGATGGACCTAGAGACTGTCATACAGAGTAAAGTAAGTCAGAAAGAGAAAAACAAATACCGTATGTTAACACATATATATGGAATCTAAAAAAAAAAAAAGGTTCTGATGAACCTAGGGGCAGGACAGGAATAAAGATGCAGATGTAGAGAATGGACTTGAGGACACGGGGAGGGGGAAGGGTAAGCTGGGACGAAGTGAGAGAGTGGCATGGACATATATACACTACCAAATGTAAAATAGATAGCTAGTGGGAAGCAGCCACATTGCACAGGGAGATCTGCTCGGTGCTTTGTGACCACCTAGAGGGGTGGAATAGGGAGGATGGGAGGGAGACGCAAGAGGGAGGAGATATGGGGATATATGGAGATATATATATACATATAGCTGATTCACTTTGTTATACAGCAGAAAATAAGACAACATTGTAAAGCAATTATACTCCAATAAAGACATTTTTAAAAAAAGAACTAAAGATATAAAATTCTTAGAAGAAAACATAAGACAAAAAGCTTCATGACATTGGATTTAGCAATGATTTCTTGTATATGACACCAAAGGCAGAAATAACAAAAGAAAAAAACAGACAAATGGGACTTCATGAAAGTTTATTTTATTTTAATTTTTTCATTTTAATTCAACAGAGAGAAAGGCAACCCACAGAATGGGAGAAAATATTCATAAATTATATATCTGATAAGGGATTAATATTCAGAGTATATAGGGAACTCCTAAAACCCAACAACAAAAAAACAAACAACCCAATTCAAAAATGGTCAAAGGACTTGAATAGACATTCCTCCAAAGAGAAATGTAAAATGGTACAGCCTCTGTGGAAAACAGTATGGCAGTTCCTTAAAAAAAAAAATTAGATTTACCATATAATCCAGCAATTCCACTTCTGGGTATATACACAAAAGAATTGAAATCAGGGACAAAAAAAGATATTTGTGCACCCATGCTCATAGCAGCATTATTCACAATAGCTAAAACATGGAAGCAACACAAGTGTCCATCAGTGGATGAATGGATAGGAAAAAAATGGTGTATACATGCAATGGAACATTATTAGCCTTCAAAAGGAAGGAAATTCTACAGCATGGATGAACCTTAAGGACATGACACTGAGTGAAATAAAGAAAAATACTGCATAATTACATTTATATGAGGTATTTAGAGTAGACAAAATTTTGGAGACAGAAAGTAGGATGGTGGTTGCTAGAGGCTGGCGAGAAACGAAATGACGAGTTATTGTTTAATGGGTACAGAGTTTCAGGTTTCCAAGATGAAAAGAGTTATGGAGATGAATGGTGGTGACAACATTATTAGTGTATTTAATACCACTGAACTGTACAGTTAAAAATAGTGCAGATAGCAAATTTTATATTATGTGTATTTTACAACAAGAAAAAAATAGAAAATAGTTAATTATCTTTATTATAGAATTATCTCCTATAAATCAATAGTAATAAACACTAAAACTCAAAATGTACAAAATATATAAATAATTTATAAAGACAATACAGATAGCCAATGACCTTAGTTTTTAAATGTTTAACTCTACTAATCCTCAAAGAAGTGCAAACCAATGAAAAACTATTTTGCCCATCAAATTGGAAAGGATTTTTTAAGCAATGGTAGCAATTCTTACAAAGACAGAAAGACAGGTCCTCTGATACACGATTGTTGGGAGTGTAAGTCGATACAGTGTTGTTAGAAATCAATGTAATAATACACAGTTTAAAAATATGCCTTTGGTAATATATCATGTAAAGAATGTAAATGATAATGGATGAAATTCATATATAGATATTCTATTCACAGAGTTCTAAAAAAAATCTGGAAAATAGAAATATCCAAAAAGTAAATAAACAACTATATTAATTATAGTGCATTCAAACCAGCGAGGATCAGTCACTTAAAACAGGACTCATGAAGATTTTTCAGTGATGTGAGAAAATGTTTATGAAATTGAAAAAGAATAAATACTACATAAATAGTATGGGTTCAATATTTAAAACTATATGCACATATATACAGTAAATGTCCAGGGGGTGGGGGAGGTAAACTAAAGTTATAAATATCTCTGAAAAGCAAGATCATGAATAATTTTTCTTTATACTTTTCTGTGTTTTCTAAATTTTCAATAATAAGCTATAATACTTTTCTAAATTCTACCACTCTATTTTTTTTTCTTTGGCTGCACCCCATGGCATGCAGGATCTTAGTTCCCCAACCAGGGATTGAACCCACGCCCTCGGCAGTGAAAGCGTGGAGTCCTAACCACTGGACCGCCAGGGAATTCCCCATAATACTTTTCTAATTGGGAAAACGTTATTATTTTATTGAAGTATAGCTAATCTACAATGTTGTGCCCATCTGTGCTGTACAGCAAAGTGACTCAGTTATACACATAGAGACATTCTTTCTTTTATATTCTTTTGCATTATGGTTTATCACAGGATATTGAATCTAGTTCCCTGAGCTATACAGTAGGACCTTGTTTATCCATCCATTTTTATCCAATGTTTATCCATCCTATATATAATAGTTTACATCTGCTAATCCCAAACTCCCAGTCCTTCCCTCCCCCACCCCCACCCCCTCTGCTCTCTATGTCTGTGAGTCTCTGTGTTTTGTAGATAGTTTCATTTGTGCCATATTTTAGATTCCACATATAAGTGATATCATGTGGTATTTGTCTTTCTCTTTCTGACTTACTTCACTTAGTATGATAATCTCTAGTTGCATCCATGTTGCTGCAAATGGCATTATTTCATTCTTTTTTATGGCTGAGTAGTATTCCATTGTATATATGTACCACATCTTCTTTATCCATTCATTTGTCAATAGACATTTAGGTTGTTTTCATGTCTTGGCTCTTGTGAATAATGCTGCTATGAACATAGGGGTGCGTGTATCTTTTTGAATTATAGTTTTGTCTGGATATATGCCCAGGAGTGGGTTTGCTGGATCATATGGTAATTCTCTTTTTAGTTTTCTGAGGAACCTCCACACTGTTTTCCACAGGGGCAGCACCAACTTACACTCCCACCAACAGTGTAGGAGGGTTCCCTTGAGAAAATGTTATTTAAATAAAAGTATGTTCTAAAACTGAATTCTCATTATTTCTTCCTCACTTTCATAACTGCCTTTTAAATAATTAGCCAAAAATTGTTTAACCATTTTTTACTGTGGTAAAACACATGTAACATGAAATTTATCATTTTAACCATTTTAACCATTTTAAGTATACAGTTCAATGACATTCAGTAAATTCACATTGTTGTTCAACCAAAAATGTTCAACTATAACACTGAGAGCTAAACACTATCATTTCCAATGAGCACATTTTACCAACTATATCTTCAATATAAAAAACAAAATTTCTGGGCTTCCCTGGTGGCACAGTGGTTGAGAGTCCGCCTGCCGATGCCGGGGACACGGGTTCATGCCCCAGTCCGGGAAGATCCCACATGCCGCGGAGCGGCTGGGCCCGTGAGCCATGGCCACTGAGCCTGTGCGTCCGGAGCCTGTGCTCCGCAATGGGAGAGGCCACAACAGTGAGAGGCCTGCGTACCGCAAAAAATAAATAAATAAATAAAATAAAATTTCCTTGGTTTTGGCCACTGCCATTATTCCTCTAATAAACTATGTGTGAAAAATTACTTTTTTGAGAATTTGGTTCTTCACTGTTCTGTCTCTTCTCACCATTACAGTACAAAGAGACCAACACTTTAATCAACACCATACTTGAGGTTCAGCCGAGGTCATCTTCTGGTGGAGAGGGAAAGAGCAATGATGAGATTGTCCAAGAACTCGTTGCTTCTGTCCGGACCAGAGTTCCAGGTACTAAGTAATTCCTAGCATACATGTACAATGGGACTTTTAGGAATAAACTCCGAAAGCTGAGTGACAGGCAGGTGTCCAAATCTGCTTATTATGCAGATTTTTTCTTTACATAGAGAGCTCTTCTGACGTAGAGCTCTCCACTTATAGACGAGAAGCCTATAGCACCTTGACATCTTAACTGCCAGAAGCATGAGGAACAAGTTGGTTTCTAGCTCAATGTAACTTTAACCAGACTTTTTCCTGAGTTTTCTAACATCTCTAGACTTGTACTGTCCGAGACAGTAGCCGTTAGCCACATGTGGTTACTTCAACTTTAAATTAAATGTAAAATTCATTTCCTCAGTTGCACTAGCCACATTTTAAGCGCTGCCATACTGAACAATGCAAATGGAGAATATTTCCATCATCATAAAATATTCTATTGGACAGCCCTGCTCTGGAATCCATTTCTTTTTTTTTTTTTTTTTCTCCAACAGGAGAGGTGGCTAGATTATTTCACTTTGTTTTCTGGTGAGTTAGGGAATCTTCCTGAATCATCACAGATCCACTTTCACGCTTTTCTTAGAGTGACTGTAGATTTAGATGTCTTCCTATATTGTTCATGGTTGGAAATGTCATTATAGGGGAAAAAAAGATGAGGCATAAAAAAAAAACGAGTGACTGTAAAAGTAAACTGTGTTTCTGTCTCTATTCACAATACTCTGGGATCAAGTGTATGGTTCCCCCCTACATTAAGCAGTTACTCTCTGGACACCAGCTGGGTGTCCTACAATTCAGTTATGACTTCATCCAGAGTGGGCACAGACCCCACGGTTTAAGGGCTCAGTCCCACAAGACTGTCCCCACTTCAGAAGCCAGCAAGTCCCCAGGGTGTGACCTGTACTTCTGACCAACCAGCCATAAATCGAGGATTCCCACAACCCCCTTCTGGGGTTCAGTAATTTTCTAGAACAACTCACAGAACTCAGGGAAGTGGTTATTTACATTTACCAGATTACTAAATATGATATACTAAAGGATAAGGATAAACAGCAAGATAAAGAAGTACATAAGGCAAGGTCCAGAAGAGTCCCAAGGGCAGGAGGTTTAGTCCCTCCTGGCACATGATGCATTCACCAACCCAGAAGCTCTCCAAACCCCTTCAGTTAGGTCTTTATGGAAGTTTCATTACGTAGACATGATTGATTAAGTCACTGGCCTTTAGTGATTAACTTAACCTCCAGCCCCTCCCCTCTCCCAGGAGGTCAGAGAGTAGAGCTAGAAGTTCCAACTCTCTAATCACATGGTTATTTCCCCTGACAACCAGCCCCTCGTCTTTAGGGGTGGTCCAAGAGTCATCTCATTAACATAAACTCAGGTGTGGTTGAAAGGGGCTTGTTATCAATAACAAAAGATGTTCCTTTCACCTTCATCACTCAGGAGCTATTTCAGGAGTTGGGGTCAGAAACCAACAATTATAGAAATGATGCTCCCATCACTCTTATCAATGAGGAAATTATAAGAGTTTTAGGAGCTCTGGACAGAAGCTGGGGACACAGACCAAAATACATATTTCTGATTACATCACAGTAACACAGACTAAGTCTTGCCAATACTATTAAGGCCCCCGGAAAAGAAAGGACCTGTGTGACCTCAGAAGTCAGTTATGTTCCTCCTAAAGCAGCCCCTCAAAAGACTCTCTTCTTGAGTGTAGAATTGTGTTGATATTGAAGCAACTGAGTTATTTTAGGAAGCATTTTTAATAAACATAAGATGGAGGACTGGGTGGAAAAAGGGATGAAGGTGGATGGCTGGCTGGCTGGCTGGCTGGATGGATGGATGGATGTGGATGGAAAGTTAGTATACTTGTTTCATAGAGTTCCATTGACACCTAGGAGGTTTTTCTCTCCACGCTTCATAGTTTGCACTTTTACTGTGAAATGATAAGCCATGCCATCTGCTGAGACTGAGGGGCAGGGGTGCAACTGGCTCAACAAGAGAACTGAGGTTCCGAATAGCCCGAGGGGACTGACAAAAGGAGAAGAGTGTAGGCATGTAACCGCAGCCCTGTGGACCCAAGAGCTTGCCCTTACCCACACTGCTGTGTGATTTTTCTACGGCAGCCAAAATGTGAGTGGTTAAGAGGAAATTGATGTACATATCTCAGAGCCACTTGTTTTCTCACACTTTACTCGTCTATGTAAGGAAAATGCAGTCCCTTCATTTTTTAGAGCTTATATGAGCCTCCACTGGGTGGATTGCAGGGAAAAAGAAGAGCACAATTTTCGATCCAGCTTGAAACATGGACCCATTTCACAATCCAGTCAGTCCCTTTGAACAACACTCAGTAACCTGGGATAAACGCTGTCTCTCTCCTCTCTCCGGGGGTGTCCTGCCCCCAACCCCTCCTCTCCTAGATGCAACACGGGTGTGTAGGGAAGAGCGAGGCTTACATATGCCGCATACACACAAGGCAGAGGAGACGACTCGGGACCCCTGGTACCTCTGGTCTCAGGGATGTCCCTTGTCTACCAGGTAGCACTTGCCACTGAAGTCCGAGCGGCCTGACTCCCGTTCAGCCTAGGCCCCAGGGACAAGAGAAGTTGGCTTTAAGAAAGGTTAAGATAAGTGCATTCCAATAGCAATGAGATAAGGAGAGAAATCAACAATCATTGATCTGACGAATCAGCCGTGTGTGTTTCAGAAACTCTGGAGATGGAGAACGCTTCCGAGAGCCTTTTTGTCAAGGATCCTCACGGACGCCTTAACTCCTTGACCACTGTTCTTGGACAGGAAGTGGACCGGTTTAACAATCTGCTGAGGCTCATACATGTATGCACGCTCACTGCCATCCTTGCTATTGGGTATCAAAGCTTTGTGCAGAGTGTATAACAATGTGAAGTTTCCATTCCCATCACTTCAACATTTCCATCTGGATATGCTAACAACCCTTCAAGCCCAACTTGTCTACACCTGAATTCACCCTCCTCTAGTCTGTGTTCCCTATCTCTAATAATGGCCTAGTGACTATGTGGCCTTACAAACCCTTCATTATCCTAACTTGCACCCTTAGAATTACCATTGACTCATTAGGAATTTGACCAGGGACCTAAGCACTCAGTTAAGAGAGATTCAGTGCTTGTTCCTGATGGCTAGTTTGCTTTTAATATCATAGTCTTTATGAAGACTATGACAACCAGAGTTTCTTATATTGAGGCCACAAAACACCTAAATTAGGATCCACTGTGCTGAGGTTCAAATGTAGATTCCCTGATTCCACTTCAGACCTATGGAGTTAGGATTCCTTGAGGAATTCCTGGGGATATGAATTTTAAATAAACTCCCCCAGATGATGTCAGTGCAACTAAAATTTAGGAAGAACTATTTAGACCTTTGCCTTATGCTCAGGAATACTTTCTGAACGGCATTGACTTTGTAATGCTGGCTACAGGACTTCCTGTTGTCTCTGTGCATAACTTTAATAAGGGAAACTATTAGAGACCAAATATTGAACAGTAACAGGAAAAGTTCTACTGCCAAGCAGGGAACAAAATACCTAGCACAGAATCAAGGCTGAGTGACAAGTTTGGGAAGGGCAGCTAGGGTAGATCTTTTAAAGACCGTCTCTTCCGTATTAGGAAAGGAAAGTCTCCAAATGTTTCTGGTCATCTGGCAATACCCAGGCTTGTGAGTTAGGGGGCCACTGGGTCAGCTGAATACATTACGTCATCACCTTGGGCCTATGACATCTGGTTAGGTAAACCAGTGTCAGCAGGCCAGGTAGTCAGGTCAGAGCTTATTACGTTCTACATTGAATGAATCAGGGTATAGGTGAAGCTGCTGTGATAAAGATTCCCAAATACAGTGGCCAAAACAGGATAGAAATTCACCGCTCTCTCAGTTAAGAGCCCAGACAAAGCTCTGTCTAGGACAGGTAGTTAATCTTGCTTTGTGAGCTCATCCAAGGATCTCAGCTGGAGAGCTGGCTCTTCCAGTCTCAACAGGTAGCTTCCATCTCTGAGACTAAGGTGGCCATTCCAACTGTCCCCTTTTGCCAGCCACTGGGACAGGGGAAGGAGAGCTGAGGGAGAGCAGCTTCCTCGTAAAAATGTAGCCCAGAAGTTGCATACATCATTTTTTCTTACATCCCTTTAGCCAAAGCTTGGTCACATGGCAACACCCCAGCTGCAAGGGTGGCTGGGAAATGTAGTCCCAATATGTGTATTGGATTGCTCTGTGCCCAGATAAAACTAGGAGGATACTGTTGTTCAGAGGAGGAAGAGGAGATGGCTGCTGCTCATCTCTGACATCTTCCACATCATGTATGGCCTTTCACCCACTTAAAGATGGACAAGTCCAAATGTCACTTCCTCATAAAGTCTTCCTGGAACACCAGCCCTTCCCTCTACCACCAGATGACAGGGACCCCTCCTCAGGGCTCCATCACTTGAGGTGTCTGTGTCCATCACTGTTTTTGTGTACAATGTACCACCTTGTTTTGTAATAACTCCTCCATGAGTATGGCTCCCCCAGTAGACAATGAACTTGAAGAGAAGGAGACTAGTATATAAGTCATCTCTGTTTCCCCAGTGCCTGACACGTCCTAAATCTTCCATGAATATTTGAACATGCAAGTGAACGAATGTGGCTCTCAGGAACAAAGCGGTCACTTCTTCTGGTCAAACAACAGTGTCCACCACTAATGGCAGTACTCACCTAAAAACAAGTAGAAGAGATAGGAGCCCTGGGAGAAGCAGCCTGCAAGGCAATCAGGAGTCAGAGCCAAGCACTCCCATTGGAGGGAGGGGTGGTGGCCACCACTGTATGCTGGGCCTGCACCAGAGATCTCCCTCATCCTGGCACCTGCCCTGTCCTGCCTTGCCCTGGCTCTGTCCCAGCCTCCCTTTCACCTCCCCCAGCAAACAGCAAGGCCTCACAGTGGTAGTGATAAGAAAGGCCAGGGGAGGGCGGGAGCCTCAGGGGCCTCGGGCTGCCATCTTGGTGAGCTCACTCTCCTCCAGACGGTTACAGAACTGTGAGACAGGGCAAGTCCTGGGAGAGACAAGGCCGCTAGCCATAAGGGAGAACACTCTGACGTGCGCTCTTGCCGCTGGACATGACTACATGTTAGCTGCCTCCTCTGAGAGAACTGGCTGCAATGTGACCTCTGTCTACGCTGTTTTGGAAGGGACTAGCAGCCTGGCCCCTGCAGCTCCCTGACTTAAGTGTTCTCCATGAATCTTAGATAAGTCTTCTGCTACCTCTTTCCATTTTTGGTGTCTAAGGTGGAGGGTTGTTTGGGCTCTGGCTGAGGCCCTTTTTCCTGAGCTCTGCTGCAAATGGTTCCTCAGATCCTACTTAACACTCCTCTCTTCTATCACTGCCTCTTGTGAAAAGAGTTGGGAGGAGAGGAATAACTCCATGAAGGAATGGAAGGATGACTAGACCTGTCTTGTCACATGTCGCCCGTCTCTAGAACTATCTGCATGTGGTCCTAGGACTTAGTTTTTTAATCAACATAAGTTTGGTCTCTAACATCTTCCTGTAATATCTTCCCCATGTATGGCAGTAGTTGTCACAAAACTGGAACCCATACAAATCTATATGGCTTGCCTTTATCTTTAGCCAGGTGGCGGATATAACCCTGAACTTCCCATGGCTGCTGTGGGTCCAGCATCTCCCAGGACTACTGCCGGCCTCTGTCTTTTTTTGAGATGAGGGGAGGATAAGGGACATACCTTTAAAAAGTGTTTCCAGGGGCTTCCCTGGTGGCGCAGTGGTTGAGAGTCCGCCTGCCGATGCAGGGGACGTGGGTTCGTGCCCTGGTCCGGGAAGATCCCATATGCCGTGGAGCGGCTGGGCTCGTGAGCCATGGCTGCTGAGCCTGCGCATCTGGAGCCTGTGCTCCGCAATGGGAGAGGCCACAACAGTGAGAGGCCCGTGTATCGCAAAAAAAAAAAAGTGTTTCCAGTATAAGGAGGCTCTCTGGAATCAGCTGAAAGACTGGTCTCATCTAAGAATCTCCCCTTTCTGCTATAACTCCTGGGGCCGCAGGCTCCCCCTGGGCAGAGTTAGAGGTACTTCCCACGTCCTCATCCCCTTGTCCATGGTTCCCAAATCATTAATCATTAGGCCCATTCTTCCTTTGGCCTGGACGAGAGCTGGATGATGGCTTTTCTCAACATACTTGGGGGCCATCTCTCCACCTTCCCTTCTTCACTTCACTGGATCCTGCTATTATGCCTGAATCACCTCCACTACAAGGTCTTACACCCCTCTGGTCACATGTAAAAAAATGCATGAAAGATTGGAGCATCTGGCCCAGCACATAGTTTACAGAGAGGATGGAACCCAGCAAGCAGGTCCTTGAGCGTAAGGAAACACCTGCTACCATGAACAAGTTTCATTCCCACCTGATAATTACATCTGTGAAGGGCACCAACCCCTTTTTATTCTTTCAGACCTCTCTAGATACGCTCAACAAAGCCATTGCTGGATTGGTGGTGATGTCTGAAGAAATGGAAAAAGTGTATAACAGTTTCCTCAACAACCAGGTTCCCTCTCTGTGGTCCAACACAGCCTACCCATCCCTGAAGCCACTAGGATCGTGGGTCAAAGACCTTATTCTGAGGACTGCATTTGTGGACGTAAGAAAATTCACGTCTTTGGGGTCTGATGAATTTGATGACACGGTTGGCCCTCAAGCTCTTAGGAAGCCCTCGCTAACTGAAATATTGACAACCATCGAGGGATCATCTGAACCCAAAGAAACAGAAACTTCCAGAATAGCATCAGTTTGAAAGTCTTATGCTGATTATAGTAGAGTTTTTCCTAGACCCTTATCCCCACAGTCCATTTTAATTCCAGGCCATCCTTGGAGTTTCAGATCTAGTTCATGAGACCTCACCATGAGGTACAGAACCAATCTGACATGGGTCCAAACGGTCAGGTGTGACCTTGCTGCCCTCTCCCCCTTCTAGAACTTCTGTAATAACCAGGTTCCGGGTTTATGGTCAGCCTGGTGGGTGAGGAAGGGGGACAGGGCAGGCAGTAAGAATGGGGCTGGTGATAACTCAGGACCTGTTTAGATTCTGCCTCCTGGACACCCTCCAAAATACAACTTTTATTTAAAAGACAAATTCTATCTCAGAAAAAAAAAAAAAAAGTACATTATGGTGTAATGTTTCTCCTTCAGCTGTGGCTCAAAAGAGGACAGCCTAAGTCCTTCTGGATCTCCGGTTTCTTCTTTCCTCAAGGATTTCTAACAGGTACCAGTGCTTTCCCTAGAAAAATCCCATAGGAACGATCATTATGTGTGATGAGCTGTGCCGGGTTTCTAGGAACTTTGAAAATGGCATGGCTGCTGATGGCCTAACCAAGGGGTTGTTGATTATAAGGCAGCCGAACAAGGCCCTGCTCTTCCTCGCTTGCTGGGGTGGGGAAAGGATGGCAGAAATAGCAGACGTTCCTCCAGCAACCTAATGCCCACTCCTCTCAGGTTACCAGTGCAAATGCTGCTGCCCTGTGAATGCACACAGCTACCCCACATGCTCAAGGGCACTACCTGCTCTCCACCTTCTCTGGCTCCACCTCTGAGCAGCGTCCTTCCCTCTAAAAAATACTCTTACTATCCCTCCAGTGGCCCTCAGGGATTCTGCCCAGGACCCCAGAGGGGACCAAGGTCTCTGGGCTCCTAGATGCTAATGAGCCCAGCCCTTCATCTGTCTCATCCTGAGTCCCTTCTAAACAGCCTATAGACAGCCCATACAAGACAAGCTACGCAAGATGCTAAAGTTGGGGAGATTGGGCTCTGAAACTGCTTCACGGGCTTGTCTCTCTCATTGGCAGAGCGGTGCACTTCAGACTTGGCCTCCCCTCCCTTCCCAACCAGGACCAAAATTCGCACATGCTTTTGCTCCACCCCTCCCAACTAATTCAGAGTAAGATGTTAATGGTTGGGTCCTCTGGATGGAGAGGAAGCTCTCTAACGCCAGAGCATCCTGGTTGAGGCGAGTGGGGGCCATGTTTGGGCAATAGTAACCCAGGTTTCTGGCTTTCATATTTACAGGAACTCTTCAAAATCATGCTCGGAAATATAATTTGCCTATAGATGAGCTGAGTTTCAAGTACAACGTGATTCCTATCTATCGGGATCAAGCCACAGTTATAGACGCTGCCAAGACAGTGCAGTTTGGACAAGAACTGCCCATGGACATGGAGGTATTGTCCCCCTGACAGTTGTTACAGCACAGCAGCTTCTGTCCCACTGTCATCCAGTATCTCAGGCAATCTCCCCTGCCCTACCCCCCCACTTTCCATTTGCAGGAGTGGGAGAGGGCAGGGTGGGACTCACAGCCCCAAGACAAGCTCCCCAATTAGCAGTGACCGGATGAGAACTGCCTAAATTAGTCTGACCTGTAAAAGTATATTTTACAGCAATACTGTAGATACCTACAGTAACTTTCTCATTCATGCGGAGGCAATATGGCAAGAGATTAAAAACCAGAGTTTCAGCACTGGGCAGCCCTGAGTAAATTCTGACTTTCTCCCTCCCCAGTTGTGTCTGCAAGAGCAATTACTAATATGTCTGCACCTCAGTGTTCACATCTGCAAAATGGGGCTCATGCCACCAACCTCAGAGCTGTAGGGCAGTGTAACTGAAACTTCAGGTGTCATGTGACCAGCACATAGTGAGCCCACAATAAATAACTGTTATCATAAGCTAAACTTATCTGCCTCGTTCACTCAGCTGCCTCCTAGCAGAATTGATATGCTAACTTCATATATCATATAACTATAACTACATCATATAGCCAATAGGAATGTATCAATACTAAGGAAGCAGTTCAGACTCTTTGCTTACATAGTTTACTCCCTCTAGAGCAGAGGTTCTCAAAATGTGGTCCACAGACCAGCAGCATCAGCATCACCTGGGCACTTATTAAAAATGAACTTATTTACAAAACAGAAATAGACCCACAGATGTAGAAAGCAAACTTATGGTTACCAAAGGGGGAAGGGGGGGGAGGGATAAATTAGGAGGTTGGGATTAACATATACACACTACTATATATAAAATAGATAACCAACAAGGACCTGCTGTATAGCACAGGGAACTATACTAAATATTTTGTAACAACCTATAAGGGAAAAGAATCTGAAAAAGTATATATGTATGTGTATATATATATATATATATATATATATATATATATATATATATAGACATAGACATATATATGTTAACTGAATCATTGCTGTATACCTGAAGCTAACACAACTTTGTAAATCAACTATACTTCAATTTAAAAAAGAAAAAGAAATGTAAATTCCAAGGACCCATTCCAGATTGAATCAGAAACTGGGCTGGGACCCAGAAATCTATATTTTAACAAGTCCTGCAGGGGGTTCTTAGCCCACTTGAGTTTCAGAACCCCTGCTCTAGAATATCTCAACCTCGACTGCAGGTTAGAATCACCTATGGAGCTTTAAAAACATCTGATGCTCAGTCCACACCCAATTACGTCAAAATCACCCCAATTATATCAGTCAGCATTATATTTTAAAGCTCCCCTGGCAATTCCAGTATATAGCTGGGGTGAGAGCCACCACTGCCGATCTGAGCTGCCCACTTTCAACGTGCTGAGATATTGATGGGGCAGGGAAACCTCTGCTTCAATGCACCTGTCCACCCCAGTGGGCCTTATTAATGTAATTTTCTATGTGTGCTGTGAAATCAAAGATCTGCTCCAGATTGCTTTTGCCAGGAATGTGTTCACTAGCCGGTCAGTGTAGATGGGGTAAGTGGCTTTTACTAAACCTTTCTTAAAGTATTATGGTATTAGTAGGAATTGTTCCTGGGTAACTTAATCAGTATCCACCCACTCAGATCTGCTTGATCTAGTGTTTGCTCTGATTAGCAAAAACACACAAAGATGAGATTGATCCCATATTCATGGATTACTCTATGAAATGCTGTAATACCCCATGCTTCTTAATTGCCTGTATCTTAAAATGACAATGAAAGAACTTACGTCTTTAAGGGAATTTGTTTTAGCATCAAAATTTTTTTGATGCTAAAGTATTTGCATGCAAAAGTAGGGGGAAATCAACTGAAAGAGGCACTCCTTGTTATTTTGAGACCCTTCTTAGCCAGGAGAGCATCGGAGGCCCAGGTCAGGACTAATTGAGCTGCAGGAGGGCAGGACGACACCCACATAAAAGCCCTCATCCAGCCCGTCCTGGATGCTGGCCGTGCTCTGTGCCCGGCACGCTCCATGTGCCACATAGACTGACTCTGACGGACAGATGTTTACAGTGACCACCGGGGCCTCTGTACCTCCAGCCTGCCCCAGTCTACACACATCTCCACGTGGGTCATGTGCAGTGAACCACAGTGATGCCTGGGAATGCCGCCTGCCTTCTGTGGAGACTGCAAACTGTATAGTCAGCCCATCTCCTGGTCCTCCCAGCAAACGTCTGCAAGACACAGCGGGAGACTGTTGGATGACTTGAGTTCTGTTACAAACAGCAGGGCCACTGTCAGCCCATTGCCGCCTTTGTGCCATTTAGGAAAAGGCACTCGCTCTGTGTGTGTGCAGACGGCTCCTACACACAGCTTGGCAAGTGGATGGCAGGATGGTTTCAGCCTCTGCTCAGGCAAACCTGCACAAGCATATAGAGTAGCCCCCAAAACAGGAAGGCCTTGCTCTACCTTGCTGCACGCGAGGGACAAACTACAGGACACTAGGTAGTAAAGTCCAACCAAAAAGCACTTACCATCCTTTTATTCACTATAAAACACATCCCTTATGACCACACAGCTTGGTCCTCTGCCTGCAGGTGTGAAGCTCCAGTTATCCAAAGGTCTAGGGCCCCAGAACTGGCCAAATTCACTCAATGTTTGAGGAAGGATACACAGAAGCCCACAACTGGAAGAAATTGTATACCAGTGGTGACATCTAATCACAGGACATTGAGGGACAGGGGCTCTGTCTCTGTCTCTCTTTCTCCTGCAAAATTCCTTTTTTTTTTTTTTAATTTATTTATTTTTGGCTGCATTGGGTCTAAGTTGCTGCGTGTGGGCTTTCTCTAGTTGTGGCGAGCAGGGGCTACTCTTCATTGCAGTGTGTGTGCTTCTCATTGTGGTGGCTTCTCTTGTTGCGGAGCATGGGCTCTAGGCACGCGGGCTTCAGTACTTGTGGCACACGGGCTCAGTAGTTGTGGCACGCAGGCTTAGTTGCTCCGAGGCATGTGGGATCTTCCCGGACCAGGGATCGAGCCCATGTCCCCTGCATTGGCAGGCAGATTCTTAACCACTGCACCACCAGGGAAGTCCCGCTTCCTGCAAAATTTCCCTTAAAAAACTTTCCATAAAAAAAAAAAAAAAACTTTCCATAGGCACTCTGCAAATATTATTGCCAATATATAACCTCTCTTCTGGAACGGCACCCAGATCTTTGAAAGGCCTTGCTAAAAATAACAGATGATAATCACAGCCCTCTTGTCCATCCGCTTCCCATGAGAAGGGGAAAATCCTAATGTCATGATATCAGAGTCTGAAGCCCATCAGTGGGTTTCCCAGGGGTACCCCCTACCGGACAGCCTGTGGGAGTGTGAAAAGTATGAGATTTGGTGACAAACTGAAAAGCAAATTATTTCACCTTCTGGAGCCTTGGCATTCTCCTCTCCAAAATGTGAGTGATAAGAGAATCTCTGGATTGGTTCTTAGAATTGAGTGAGGATGTAGGACTAGGAGGTGGCCCACAAAACTGACCCCTCCTCCTCTTCTCACCTATGAACTTCTGGGTGTCTTTCAGTTGCCCTCTCCTGAGGATGGTGTTCTTGTCCATGGGATATTCATGGATGCTTCTCGATGGGACAATGAGGAGATGGTGATAGAAGACGCACTGCCCGGACAGATGAATCCAATGCTGCCTGTGGTGCATTTTGAACCCCAACAAAATTATGAGCCAAACCCAACACTCTACCACTCCCCACTTTATAAGACAGGGGCCCGGGCAGGAACACTCTCAACCACAGGTGAGGATGTTCTAAGATCAGTATAATGACCGAATGCAAACTACAATCATCAAAGTCCAAATGCTGAACTGTAACGTACAAAGGGTGATCTTGGACCAATTAGCCAGGCTTAAAATAAGACCACTTATAACACACAAATGTATAAATGCTGTAAATTCTATTTGTTTTAATGCTGAGTGTAGATTAATATTATAAAGCCAATACTTGCTTCTATTAGTCTGATGAGTAGAAAATAGTTTATTTTGTGTGTGTGTGTCTTTCAATTTATTTATTTATTTTGGTTGTGCCGGGTCTTAGTTGTGGCCAGCGGGCTCCTATTTGCAGCATGCACGTGGGATCTAGTTCCCCGACCAGGGATCGAAACCGCATCCCCTTCACTGGAAGGTGAATTCTAAACCACTGCGCCACCAGGGAAGTCCCAGAAAGTAGTTTATTGAGCAGTGCCTTCTAATTGAAAAATGATGGACTGAGTAGACACATCTATCTCTGATCAAATCCACTGAGACTCAGCGTAGAAAAGAGATTTTAAAACAAATAGGTGGAATGCCATGCTACAAAAAGAGAAATCTTAGTAGACCTGAAACTGAGATACAGCCCTGAAAAAAAGGAACCGGATAAAAAGAAAGCCATATCAACAGATAAGCTGAAGAATTGAATGCAGACAGCTAGAGAGTGAGACAAGAGAATGCGCTGAGGAAATCCCTCAAAAGACAGCACAATGCAATTTTTTTAAGTGACACTGTGGAAGGAGTTAAAATCACCAACATTTATCTAGCAGGCAATCTGGAAGGAGGAAGGAGAAAAAATGGAAGAGCAGTAATATTTGAAAAACTGGCTGATAATTTCCCAGAACTGAAGAAACAGTTGAGTCCTCAGATTGGGAGATCTCACAAAGTGGTAGGGGTAATTTTTTAAAATATACAACGAACACATAAACAAATTTTAAAAGAAACCTAGATATATCAGAGTGATACCTAAGACCATCAGAAATAAAGAAAATTCTCAAAGAGATGAAATGCATTAATATACTGGAACGAAAATTCCAGAAAATGAGAATCAGATTGACTTCAGACATGTCTCATTATCCACAGTGCATATAAAAATAGAGACACTTCTTCAAAGGGCTGAGGAAAAACAACTTTGAACCAGAATTGCAAGTGCAACCAAATTATCATCTGAATGAAAAGTTGTAATAAAGACTATCTTGGACATACAGAGGCTCTAAATTAATCACCATTGATCCTCTATTTAAAACACACACACACACACACACACACACACACACACACACACACACGGTTAAATCTTTAATAGTTTGACCATAAAAATGAATTTATAATAACTTGGAACTAAATTTCCAGATGACAGAAATACGGGAGGGGAGCCAGGAAGAAAGAACTAAAAAATCTTTCTCATTTGAATGGAAAATATAGATACTGATGATATTTATTTTTCTAATAAAATATTCAGTTAAAGGGTGTTCTCTAAGGGTAATGTGCAGAATAGAACTAAAATAGACATTCGTGTCACATGACCTCCCACTCCTATGACAAATCTAAAAAAGTGTTCAAAGGTATTTTTTAAATTAATAATGGTATTTACAAGTTTTTGTAGGGACATGTACTTTTTTTTTTTTTTTTTTTTTTTAGCGGTACTGGGGCCTCTCACTGTTGTGGCCTCTCCCATTGCGGAGCACAGGCTCCGGACGCGCAGGCTCAGCAGCCATGGCTCACGGGCCCAGCCGCTCCGCGGCATGTGGGATCTTCCCGGACCGGGACACAAACCCATGTCCCCTGCATCGGCAGGCGGACTCTCAACCACTGCGCCACCAGGGAAGCCCTTGCCCGTTTTTTAATAGAGTCATTTTTCTTCTTATTATTGGCTAAAATTCCAACAGGAACTCTGTGGTTTTCAGGAAAAGGTAGTAACTAAAATGACGTTGCACTGGCACAAGATTCTATGAACAGATCCAATGTACTGGAGAGAGAGCCCAGAAACGCACTGTGCATATATGGGAACTTGACCTATAATACCAGCATCATTTAAAATTGATCAGGAAGATGGAAATTATTCCACAAATGATGCTGGGACAATTGGTTATACCAAACTTAGATCCTTATCTCCTACCACATACAAAAATTAAATCACAGATGGACTCTATAGACTTAATCATCACTAAAATTTAAAATTATTAACCTTAATGAAATAATGGCTCTAAGTAATAATTATCAGCTGCTGCTGACATTCCAACAAAGAAAGACAACCAGACACAAGGCATTTCCTGATGGAAATGCACACCACCCAGGAAGTATTCTTGCCAAAAAAACTCAATCCTGAATGTGATCACACCTCTAGATCTAACCACCCTTGCAGGAATAGAGGAACATGTGTAAAGTCACCACAGGGATGCTGTCAACAAGAGCCAGGCTCTGGGAAACCTCACAGGAGAAATAGCCTGGTTGTTTCAACAAATATATTACAAGGGGGTGGCAAAAGGAACAGAGGGGAAACTACCTGTTAAACAACACATCACTGTTGCAAGGTATGGACCTTATTTGAATTTCAATTCAAACTAATGGTTACTATACATATACATTCTGCATATGTACTAAAAAATGTCATTCGAGCACCTGCCAATGCACCATGCAGGGAACGACGTACAAAGATAAGGAAAGGGGAGATGTAGGCATTCTCTGCTGGGGACACCACCACCTGTCCCGACCTCCACACAGATGGGGTTTGCTGTGAAGGCCAGAAACAGCAACTCCCATCCTGAGGGCAGGGTCCTCTTCTCAACCAGGTCCTGGCCCCCCTCAACCAGGCACACAGTGAAGAAAGGGT
Organism: Stenella coeruleoalba; assembly: GCF_951394435.1. NCBI lineage: Eukaryota > Metazoa > Chordata > Mammalia > Artiodactyla > Delphinidae > Stenella > Stenella coeruleoalba. Next base: position 15,477,558 of record NC_137159.1, on the reverse strand, counting down.
AAAAGTGCCCTCTTACTTCAGATGTCCCAGAGCTGAGGGACATACCTGTGACTGCACTTAGTCATCTCAGGACCCCAGTGCCTACCTACTGGGTGGAACAAAGGATGGATGGATGGATGGATGGACAAGCAGATGGACAAATGGATGGATGCCCAACCTACCGATTGTATCCCCTGAATCCCATTAAAACTCAGGCCTCAATCCTAGTCCAATGCTCCCTGAAACAAACTGCAGAGAACCTGAAACATAGTTTATAAGGTTATACAAGGTCTAAGCTGGACAGGTCCTGAAGGATCATTTGTTCTAACATCTTCATTTTATACAGCATAAAACTGAAATCTGTAGAGGACTATTTGCCCTTCTTCTTTAGAGGCAAAGTCAGGTCTGGAGACCGGGTGTCTAAACTCCCAGTACAGTGGTTTTTGTATTAAGGGGTTATTCTTTAAAGTAACAACCCTTTTTTCCCTGTATTCTTAACTAGGTCATTCAACCAACTTTGTGGTGACCATCCTCTTACCCTCCAAGCGGTCCAAAGATTACTGGATTGCCAAGGGATCGGCTTTGCTCTGCCAACTAAATGAGTGAAAAGGTGCCACCTCTGTGCTTAAAAAGAACCAGGCCAGAGATCTTTCCTGATGGGGGAGAAAAGTCTGCGTAATTTATATGCGAGCAAAACAGGTTTACTTCTGATCTGGCTTAAAGGTAGCAAGTGTGGCTTTTACTTCTTTTATAACCTAAAATAAAGTGTTTTGAGTTTCTCTTTCTGGTGGTAATTCAAGCTCTGATGTGAAAGCAGTGAGTTCAGCGCTCACCTCTTAAGCCTGCTCCCCCTCCCCCATGCAGGAGGCAGCTTCCCATCAGTAAGGGGGGTGGCTGGGACGGGGGTAGGGGGATGGGTAGGGGGGTGGCTGGGACGGGGCAGGGAGGGGACTGGGGCGGGGGGGGGAGGGGCGGCGAGTCAGACCTCAGCACTTCCTCATCCACATGGGCTTCCTTCCTCTTCACGCTAATGTGAAAGGCCCACTGTACATGTCAGTCTCGTGGCCCTAGGTTCTTCCATGTCTAGACCAGATTAAGGCTCAGGGCCCAGCACATGAGATCTGGGCCCATGGTGCCATTCCCCCATGCTGTGGGGCTGGATTACAATCCTCAGAAGAGCCTGCGGTCTTTCACGATAGTGCAGGTCGCTCCCACTCAAGGGCAGAGGAATTTTCTGCTTTGCGGTAAAACTGTATGAAAACTGGCCAAGTCACCCTCCAGGTGCATTGGCGCCCCTGCTACCCCAAAAGCAGTGCTGAGATGGAGCAGCCGCTGTGGTTTGCAAACCATTTTGCGTCAGCCCTGCCAACCGCGTCTGTTGCTTCCTCGGCCCGGATATGAGCCAAAAAATTGGGTACCACCCAGCTAGGATGTGGGCCTCTGGAGAAAGCCACGCCCCTTTACAGGAAGAACAGGGTCAGCCACAGCAATCCTGTAGACTCAAGTCACTGAGAAGCAGGGAGCACCACCTCTATTAGGAATCAGAGGGAAGAGGTGCCTCCTAAGTCAGGGGAGTGGCTACAGCTGCAGAAGTCAGAGGGTTGACATTAGGCACCGCAGCAGCTGTAATCCGAGGTCAGAAAGCTGCAGGAAGCTGTACCAGCCTCATGCAGAGCCTGGCCACTGCACACACTTGTGTCTGCTGGAGCCTGCTCCAGACGCGCAGAGCTCAGTGGCCATGGCTCACGGGCCCAGCCGCTCCGCGGCATGTGGGATCTTCCCGGACCGGGACACAAACCCGGGACACAAACATAACTGCCACTACGACCAAAGAAAAAGGTCTTCTGCCCCTTTCACCTTCCAAATCTCACCAAGCGTATCTCATTAGAAGACTCTCGATCATAGCAGCAAGGGATCGGAAAGTTTAGCCCTCCTACCCCTGCAATACAGGGGGCACAGAATGGAGCCAAGGTGGTGAACATGGATCCTGAGTGCCATCACATCACTCGGTGGGACTCAAAGATCTCCTTGGCCCTGGAAATGACCAAGAATGAACCCACAAGAAAGTCTCTGGAAAAAGGAAGGGAAGGCCACGGAGCTGTAAGCCCAGGCAATCAAGGTACCTGAAACCAGATACTTCTTATTGGCCCCATCCAAGTCCTGGGCAGACCCTCTGGGTTTTTATGAGCTGCTCAGAGGCTCAGGAGAACCAAAAGGAAACTCTGCCACAGGCGGGAGACCCTGGTCTGTAACCATGATGGCCGCAGGGGGAGGGGGGCAGGTATCAGCTGGGCAGGGCTGAAAGTTCCCATTTCAGACTCAACTAGGGAAATTCTATTTTTAATCATTTTATATACAGATTCTTCATAAGACTTTATTTGGAAAACACAAAGACATATAAATAATAAGTAACACACAGGACAGGGACGGGGGGAGAGGTTGAAACCCATTTTCTTGCACAACACCCCTGACAAAGCCTACCTATCCACCAGTCTTCAGCATGTGGATCAGACACCCTCACACACTGTACATAATGAAAGCACTTGTCAGAGTGCAGGACCCACACTAGTCACGAGACCTTGAATAGACAGGAGCAGAAGTTCCACAGCCTACTGACTGTTGCATCCAGAACCAGGAGAGGATGGGGAGAAGAGCAGCAGGAAGGAGGAAAGGGGCAGGGTCCATGGCTGCAGGCAGGCCCAGGAGTGGGGCCAGGAGTGCAGCAGGGATAGTATTCAGAGCATGCGAGCAAAAAGAGCTGTTTGCTTGCTATACACACTGTGGCAAAAAATCTACACAAAAGAAGTATTTAATAATTTTCTTACAATTAATTATTTTCATACAGCTCATTACGTTACAAAACTATACACCTCCCCCAAGCATTGCTGGATAACCCAGTCATTCCTTGGAAAAAGAAGAATCAACGCTGGCTTTTTAATTTTGAGTCTCTTCTCCTGGGTTGGGCCTATCAGGGCCGGAGCAGAGTGTGGAGTACAAAATGGCTGTCCTTCAAGTCCGAGGCGTCAGATCTTGGCTTCTCTGGTCATTACAGGAGGGTTGTCTCTGTTTGGAAAGCCAGCACCCATAACATAGGTGTCCAGACAGACAGGCAGGCACTGCTGACCACCATCTGGCTGTGGGGAGACTGCCCAGGGCGAGGGAGCCGCAGCTTGGCGGAGATGCGCCTGTCCAGAACGGGGACCTGGAGCTGTGGGATCCCAGCACTTGGAGGCAAAGAGAAAGACACAGTCTCAGGGCACAGCAAGAGCCACTGGATACTCCGAGGCCCCCAAAGGCCTGCACAGCTCCTTCTCACCTCTCTTCTCCAAAGACAGGAATGTATCTTAGTACGTTAATAGATTTCCTACATCTTGGCCCTCGTGACTACTGCTACAACAAAACCAAATGATACAGGCACGAAGATTAGCACACTGAACAACTCTCCCCCAGCTATTTGCTTCTTGGTTCAAGGATTATTAAAATTAGTTTGCTCAGACTTGCTAATTGTCAGCCTCTGGGCAATGCCAAGCAGGGACCCTCCTCCCTGACCACACAGAGAGGCACCGCCAAGCCAGGAGGATTCCTCTCCGGGTCTCTGGCTCTCTCCCCTACCCCAGCTTGGGTCTCATGTGAACACCACGCAGCCTTCCCAGGTCAAGACACAACAAGCGCAGGCTCACCTGGTCCTTTCAGCTCAGCTCTGGTGTAAAGTGCCCAATCCCTGCATGGCCACCTTGAAAGGAAATGGCCCAGACTGAGAAGGTACTAAACAGGTCAGTGTATTCCTCCATCAGTGAAGGATGGTTGAGGAGCCTCCCCGTGTCAGGCACCATGGGGCACATGGACACCAACAGGATCTGTCCCTGCTCTCCAAGTCACATCTGGCTGCCAGCTTCTGTCCATTTAAAAATGCAAACCCCACAGCACACGGGATGCCTGCCTCAAACCTTTCAGTGGCACCCTACTTCTCTCAGGCATGAGATTCTCACAGTGATTCCATCCAATTTACCTTCTAGACCTACCTCACCCCTCTTCCCACTGACCTCCCAGGCTCCAGCCAGAATTACTCCATCTTGGTTCCTTTAACATGATCACTCTCTCCACATCAGGCTTTTGCACTGTTCCCCTTGCTGGAATTCCCTCCCCTCCCTGTTGTTTACACATTCATTCAACATTCATTATTAAGCACCTATGCAGGTATCAGATGCCTGCATCTCCTGATCCAGACTCAGAAGCTCTGTTCATTGGGCTTCACTTTGTCAGGCTTCTACTCAGCAGCAACCAAAAGGTCGCTTCCTCCAGGAGGCCCTTCCTGACACCCGCCACCCTAAGTTAGGTAGTAATGTCCAACACACAAACACACACGCGCGCGTCCCCGCAGCCCCCTACACTTCCCTTGTGAATAATCAACTCAAAATCCAGCTTCCTCCCCAGACTGTGAGCTCCATGAAGGCAGGGCCAGTGTCGGTCTGGTTCACCCCCAAAGCCACAGCACCAACACAACAGCGGGCACATAGGAAGAACTCAAAAAGTTTGGTATAAATTGAACTGTAGCCTGGATCCCAGGCCTCTCTGGTGTAGTTCTTCCAGCAGAAACCAGGCTGGGTCCCCATCTTTGGCTCCTCTACCCACCTCTGATCCACCCACTGGGCATCTCTGCGAGTGCACATTCTGTGGTCACCATGCTCCCTGCAAAACGTAGGGGCTGAACAAGCCCATTCTTACAGAGGTGCTTCCAGCTCCGGAAAGCTATGAGCTTCTCCCTGATCTGCGGTGGAGAGAGGGCTGGGAAATCAAGTTCTTCTCAACCTTTATTCCAGCCTCATACTACTTTTAACAGACCCACCCATGCCCCCCGCCCTATCTGTTCGTTAACAGAGATAAATATGGGGTCCTGGCCCTGGCCCTGGCTTGAAGCAGTTACTTTTAATCTGGATTCACCTCCCAGAGTGGACAGAAGACCGCTGTCCAGGCCATGAGGAAGGAGAAAGGTTGCACCGTGATGGTGGGGCCACTCACCCCCTACCACAGCCTTGAACTTCCGCCCCTGAAGCGGTGTGACCCGCATTCCTGGGCTGCCGCCCACCCGCACTTCCGGGGTGAGGACTGACCGGGCGATGGGCTCGTGGCTGGCCCAGCCCGGCCCAGCCACCTCACCTCTCCTCCAGTCGGACCCACAGGTCGCTGAACTGCCGGAGCCGCTGCCTCCGCTGCGGCCGCCTCTGCTTCTTCCGGAACTTTCGTCGTGCCTCGCCCGGCAGGTAGGAACTTCTGGGCAGAGGCTGGTGGAGCGGCAACAGTGGGGGCTCCGCAGACCCAGCTTCCGGTACCTGAGCTTCCGGGGCGGGCGCTTCCGGAGCCAAGACGGCAGAGGGGGCGGGCTGTGACAACGGGTTTCTGGTCTTTTCTCTGTAAACAGAGGAGGAAGGAAGAGGAATTGAAGGAAGGTCCCCCAGCATGATGCCCTCCCCCGCCTTTAAGGCTCGGGACCTCACAAAAGGCAGATAATGTGAAAGTTCAATCCGGCTGGTGAGGCAGGGGTCTCAAAACCACTTCGAAAAGTGATCACTTTGACGCCTTTGTTTCTCCCTCACACACCTGCATTGTACTCTCTCTAAATCTCCTAGCTCTGGGGAAGAAATAAATTCTTTCTTAACCGCTTATAATTACTGCACTTGCCTAACAACGGGTCACCACTGCCTAGAAAGTCACTGAAGATTACGGCGCTTTAAGAGGAGTGAAAAATGTTTAAATGCTCTTTACTTAGAACAATTGAAGTGGCCCTCAACCCTGTTCCTCCCTCCTGTATCCCTATAAGGCCTCTACTCAGAAAGAGGCTCTTCAACAGCCACAGCAGCCTGCCCAGATCCCTCAAGGATTATCACATGGCTGCCGAGAAGGGGAAGAAGGAAGGAGGTACCTCCACAGCCAGTGCCCTCGTTATGTCCTCACCCACCCCTTCACTCTGGGCATCTCCCTGGCTCTGGGCCCAGAGTCCCTCGCCCCTTCTTCTCCCTGAACAGGAGCTCCTTTAGGGACCTCATGCTCTCTCATGACCTCACCCAGGAGCACCGTAGAGAAAGAAGTGCACCACTGAAAACTCTTAGACGCTCACAGAACACAGTCAGGACAGCTGCTGCAGCCATCCACATCAAACTCCCCAGGATCGTGGGAGAGGGTGAACCCAGGCCTTTGCACTGGATCTCACAGACTCTGATAGAATTAAGGGTAGGGGCACTGAATAGATCCCTGGCAGAGGAAACTACATGAACAGAGAGGAAGGGGCTGGAAAGCTAAAACTGGGAGAAGAAAGAGCAGAAAGAAAAGGGCTGTGCAGGCGAGGAGTCCGAACTGTATCCTGACTCTGACAAGTTGTGTCACCTTCGGTTTCTTCATCAGTAAAGGAGAAGAAACCCCCACCCCACAGGCTGGTGTTGAGGGTTAACTGAGAGTCGGTGTGAACCAAGTTAGCACCTGACAATTGATCAATAAACGTTCCTTCCTCCCCAGGGAAGTGTGAGCAGCCCAGTAAATGACAGGACTGGTTCTCAGCCTTCATTGTGTGTCAGAATCTCACGGAGAGATTTTTAAAATATTGACTCCTGACCTCTCTTCCCCCAGGGGCAGGTGTCAGGGTTAGAGGCAGATTTAAGGAGTCTGAGAACAACACACACACACACACACCCATCCACACTCCCAAGCGGGGCCCTCTCTGGCAACCCCAAAGATAGTGTGATAAACCCCAGCCGTGACAGTCAGCCTGGGGCCAGGGGCTGAGAAGTGAGCAGAGGGCCCAGCCCACCCTGCTTTCCAAGAGCACACGGTCCAGTGGGTGAGGAGAGATCCACAGACCCTCTCCGCCAAACAAGCAGAGAATCCCTAAGGGCTGGGCTCTCCTCCCGGAGCTGAAGGAGAACGGGAGGGAGAGATGGATGGAGATCTGCAGCAGGACTTTCTCAGTCGGGGGAAGAGTGGAGGGAGACTGCAGACAGTGGAAAGGAAGAGCATTAGCAGAGGTGGAGAGGCAGAGGCGAGGACAAAAGGTTTTCTGTTATCAGAGGCAGATCCGTGCTGGGAAAAGGTGGGGTCTGGGTGCCGAGGCATCGTCATGAAGAAACTGGACTTTGGAAGAGGACAACAAGAAACCCTGAAGGTTTCTGAGTCAGGGACACTTGCAAGAGTAGTCCCACAGAAAGGTGGAGAAGGGACCGGAGGGTGATGACCTTAGGAACAAAGGGGGCAAATCTGAGAGAGATTTTAATGGAAGAAGCCAGAGGCCTGGTGAAGGTGGAAAATAAGAAGAAGTCTTAGGTGAGGGCTTTTGTAAACTAGAAAGTACTGTGTGAAGAATGGCTGTTACTGATAAACGGAGTGCAAGATATGGAGAGAGGTGGGGGATGAGATAAGCCCAGGATGTAGTCAAGTTTTCCAGAGAATCATGGCTCATTGGGACGGAAAGCGGGCTCCCAAGGAGGAACCTCTGGAGTGACGGGATAGAGGAGGACCTGGCCTGAGACAACATGAGGTGAAGGTGGCTCTTCCGAGGAGAAAGAGGGCACCCGGAGACCTGGAGAAGGAAGCCATCGGGCAGGCACCACAGCTGGACCCCCTCTCCGTCCCCTCAGCAGAGGGCATGTATTTTCCTCCTGGAGTCCTCGCACCGCAGCTGAGGGCTCTGCCAGGAGGGGGCGCTGGTGACCACGATCTGGAGGGAGTGGGAGAGGAATGGAAGGTGGGCTAAACTGTGTTCCCTCAAAATTCACATGCTGGAGCTCTAACCCCCAGTACCTCAGAATGTGGCTGTATTTGGAGACAAGACTTTTAAAGAGGTGATTAAGTTAAAATGAGGCCTTTAGGTTGGGCCCTAATCCAGTCTGACTGGTGTCCTTAGAAGAGGAAGTGTGGACACACAGAGACACCAGAGTTGTGTGCACACCAAGGAGAGGCCACATGGGGACAGTGAAAAGGCCACCTGTAAGCCAAACAGAGAGGCCTCAGGAGAAACCAAACCTGCCGACACCTTGATCTTGGTGTCTAGCCTCCAGAACCATGAGAAAATAAATTTCTATTGTTAAAGCCACCCAGTCTGTGGTATTTTGTTAGGGCAGCCCAGACTGGTACAAAGTGGGTAGGAAGGGTCACCTTGTGCCCACTAGGACTGGACACGGGGCAGAGACTAGCAGGGAGGCCAGCGTGGGGCAGCAGCATTGATGAGGGTGGGAGATCCTGGCCTCCTGAACTCTTTACAGAAGGGGCCACAGGGCAGGAGGGTGACTCTGCATAAAAATGAGAAGTAAACAGACCTGGGGGTAGGAAACAGCTCAGAGAAAGAGAAGGGGCTTTGCTTCTGCCCCGGAGATGGGTCTGACAGACACTCCCAGCATCTCCAGCCCCCCTGACCTTACATGAGGACTGATTCCACCACCTGCCTCCCTAAAACTTCCCAAGGGCCCAGGTCAAAGGCACTGAGCGTTAAGTCAAATCACCCCTCCTGGGCCCCAGGACCAAAGAGCATCCTCCCCTTACCTTCCTTTCTGCCCCAAGCACTGCTGAGGAAAGGCCAGTGTGGCCTCTACTGCCCAAAGTGCCTGGCCGGCCAACCCAAGTCTGACACAGTCCCAGCCACGAGGGGACGCCAGCTGAGCTGGGGACCGAGTGGCCGCTTGGTGTCCGTGCTGGGGCCCTTGGAGCCTCTCAGGACACAGCCCACCCTGGCGCCCAAGCAGCCCTGTGTGGCTCTCAGCTCCCCTAACTGCTCCCTGACCGGGATAGAAGCACAGGAAGGTTACTTGTTGATGGGTCGTCCAGCGGGGGCGTGTTCTACCTCATAGCCTTTGTGCCGCAGAACATCAAGAACCGTGTTGTTGCCCATGAAATGCCCTGCAGTAAGAAAAATGATCAGAAATGTGGCAGCTCTCGTGACCCCCAAACACACACCCCAGAACCAAGAAATAACCCTGCCAACCCCGTCCCTTCTAACCAGGCCTACTGGGGTACTCAGTTCAGAAAGCTTCTGCAAGGGGGCCTCTCAACAGCTCTGCCAGGATAAGCCGCGTTTCAGAGATAAGGACTCAGGATCAGAACCATGCGGTGAGCTGCCTCGAGTCACACAGCTCAGAGGACACCAAGTCCCAACCTTCCACCTCCGGATCCAGAGCTGACAGTCCTGACCATTCTTGTTTATGTAAGCCAAGCACCTCTGAGACCCCAGGCCCCTTCTGTCCTATGTCTACTTAACAATGCACAATAAAACCCTCCTTTTAGCAGAAGCCACCAGAGCTGGAAACCTCAACCTGAATTTTATTTCACTTTTTTCTTTTTCAATAAAAAGCAGGAAAGATCAACCAGATAAGCTTACAGTGGCGTCGTAAAATAAGTATTTTAAAAGGGTAGATCCTGGGATGCATCTTCTTTCATTTCAGGTTTTGATGCTCAGAATTGACATGATCCTCTGGGGTCACGATGTCCCTTTCTGTGACAGTTGGCACGTTAATGTCCTAAATGGCTAATTAAATTGCAGCGCTCCATCCTCTGATCCAGCAGAACAGAGGCATCGTTATTATCTCCATTTGAAAATGGAAAACAGGTAAAGGAGGCTCAGGACTTCACACACAAAAGAAGCAGCAGAACAGAATCTAAACCCAGGCAGCTTGGCCCCAGAGTCTATGCAATGTTGACAACTGAATATTCAAGAGGCAGAGACCAGGAAAGCAAATTAAGGTCCATCCAAACTCTCCCTTGTCCTGACGCCACAGCACTAAGAAGCAGAGGGAACTTAGAGCAGCCTCTGGGAGCCTGGGGAGCCCGAGGGTGGTGTTTGGGGCAGAAGGTACTGGGCTCTACTGCATTCTTGGGTCCAACCGTAGAATTTAGGACCCCAAGACTGATGAAGGGCAACTGACTCAGATGAAAGGGACGTTGGCAAGACCCAGATTAGCCCTGGTGCAGAAGCACAGCAAACTCACGTATAGAGTATGCCTGGACTCGGGGCCGGGGGAGGAGACTGAGCTTGCAGAGTATTGCGGGGACAGCTTCCACTCTCCCAGCCATTACCAAGTCCATGTGACAGGGAGTAATCACAATAATAAAGATAGTTAACATTTCCTGAGCATTACGAGGTGCAGGGCACTGTTCTCAGTGCTTTACACATCATTCAGCCTCCCCGCAACAACAACCCTATAAGGTAGGTGTATTATTACCCCCATTTTACAGATGACGAAGAGGCACAGGTGGTGCCCAGGTGGTCTGGCTCCAGCGTCCATGCTCTCAACCAGTTAGGAATGAAAACAGGATTTGTCGAGCGAATGAACAGCCCCTATTAGCAATCTTTATCATTAAGGACCAAGCTATTCTGTGTGACTTCAATTTCCTTCTACTCCAAAGGTAAGCTCCATTTCTCATCTTTAAATTTCATCTGCAGATCCCCGTGACAGACGTCTCTGTGGCAGTTTAAACCTCTGGAGCTTTCAGTTTGGGGAGATCCTCACTTTACAATCAAAAGTGTGCTAACCACACAGCATTTTAAATTTCTCACTGCCAAGGCTAAGAGTTTGGGAGCAATTTCTGAATTTCTGTGGTTCCCTCTGGTCAACTCAGCCTTCAGAAGGCACCAGAAGAAATAGACTCATGAGGTGGAGAAAGCAGCCCCACGAAGATAACTGCACCCTGGTGGCTAGGCAGGACACTCCTGATACCCAGAGTGCCCAGGGGCTGTGAGGTCTCTATCCAGAGCTGCAGCCGTATGCAGAACCATGACTGAGAATCAGGCAAGCCCAGGTGTCCCAGTGTCACCTGTGCCATCTGTCCAGCACAGTCTCCATCTGGAGGGCTGGCCCTCCAAACTGCCCAGGTCCAACCCACCTGGCAGGCCGACGTCGTCTCAAAGCCTCTCCTTGCCCCTCTGGGGCCTGACCCCTGTCGGGGTGCCTGCAGGGTGAGGGCTGACAGCTGAAAGCCATTCATTGACACAGGCCGGACATGGGCACAGCGCCACACAGCACAGTCCACAATCCAACTACGGAACACGGGACTCACGGAGGAGGAAGCCACTCCCAGACCCACCCAGGGCTACCAAGGCCGACACTGCGATTTGTTTCATGATAGAATTTTTCAACAAACAAGGTACAGGAACCTGACCCCTTACTCTTTTCTACAACAGCTTTATTGGAATATCATTCACATAACATTCATTCTTTTCAAGTGTACGATTCAGTGATTTGGGGAACATTCACAAAGTGGTGCAACCCTCACCACTAATTTTAAAGCATTTTCGGGAGCTGAGATTTTGATAGGGCTTGCGCTGAATGTGCAGCTCAGTCTGGGGAACGTTGTCATCTTAACACTATTTATTATGTCTTCCAATCCACAAACATGAAATGTCTTTCTATTTACTTAGGTCTTCTTTAATTCCTTTCCATGATGTTTTTAGTTTTTATTTTGCATCTGCTCTTCACTAAATTGAGTCCTTAGTGTTTTTTATGCTGTTGTAAATGGAACTGGTTTCTTTTGTTTTAACTTATTTCTTTTCTTGAAGTATAGCTGATTCACAATGTTGTGTTAGTTTCAGGTGTACAGCAAAGTGATTCAGTTTTATACGTGTATATATAAATGTGTATGTATGTGTAAATATATGTACGTATATATTCTTTTCTGATTCTTTTCCATTATAGGTTATTACAAGATACTGAATATAGTGGAACTGGCTTCTTAGTTGCATTTCCACATTATTCATGCTAGGGTATAGAAATACAACTGGTTTTTGTATATTGACCTTGTATCCTGAACTCGGTTATTAGTTCTAATAGGCGTTTTTTGTAGATTACTTAGGATTTTCTATCCACAAGATGATGAAAAAAGAGATGGCTTACTTCCTCCTTTCCAATGTGAATGCCTTTTATTTCTTTTCCTTGTCTAATTACCCTGGCTAGAACCTTCAGCACAATGTCGAAGAGAAGTGGTGAGAGCAGACATCCGTGTCTTGTTCCTCATCTTAGGGGGAAAGCATTCAGTCTTTCATGATGTCAATATGAAAAGATGTCAACTTGCTGAATGGATAAAGAAGATGTGATAGATATATAGATATAGATATAGATATATAATGGAATATTACTTGGCCATAAAAAAGGATGATGTCAACTATGGGTTTTTCATAGCAACTTTTTTAACAGGTTGTTAAAGTCCCCTTCCATTCCTAGTCTGATGAGTGTTTTTATCATGAAAGAGTTCCATTTTGTCAAATGCTTTTCTGCATCTATTGAGATGATCGTGTGATTCTTGTCTTTTATTCCATTAATATGGGATATTACATTAATTGAGTTTCAGATGTTGTGGTAAGCTAAATAACGGTTCCCCAAAATATATCCAGATCCCAATCCTTAGAACCTGTGAGTGTTATCATACATGGCAAAAAAGGGGGGTAGATGTTTTGCAGATGTAAGTAAGCTAAGGATCGTGAGATCAGGAGATTACACTGGATCACTCATTCTGCTATTCCGGAAGTGCTTCTCTCCAATCCCCGCATTTTACTGGTAAGAAAAAAAAAACTAAGGGGGGTGACTTGTTCAAGTTTATGAAGCTAGTGGAAGAATTGAAAAGAAACCTAGACCAGCAAATACACACTTCTGCACACTACCCAGCCTCCAGCATTTCTGTCCTTAATTCTGGAGGCTGCAAAGATATGTTAAAATCACTCAAGAAGATAAGAGAATTTATTTCAAAAATCCCACAAAAGGAAATAATTTTCCCAGTGTATTTCCATGTATACTACTCATGGTTAATATAGCTGATGTATCAGCCCCCAGCCTTAGACGTAGGACGCTCACAGTCAGGGAGGAGAGAGAAAACAGACGAATTTTAAGGGAAGTTAAAAAACAGAAAGGTGCCAGTAAGAAGTTGGGATTAAGTGCTGAGTTCAGAAGCGGGAGAAATGCCTCCCTGGCTGCGGAGTGTATCAGGAGCCCCACGTGGAGGGAGAGCTAGTGTCACAGGCACCAAAGTTTCAACCACGACGGATACTCTGACATCATCAAAAAGTCAAAGAAGGTGTCACTCCTCTCACCGCGTAGCAGGGCCCCACCTCAACACCCCCTCCTCGGGAGAAGCAGCAGAGCCCTGGGTCTAATCAGAGGTAACCTGCAACTCACCGGCTCCAAAGGCAAAGAAAAAGCCTTTGTCAGGGAACTCCTCCAAAAGGGCCTTCACCCGCTTCCCCATTCTCTTGTTCCGCTTGTAGATAAGCTCCCGGCGGAAGTAGCTGTCGATCTCCTGAGCAGCGATGCGCTCCGCAGGTGGTAGCGTGGCATTAATGAAATCGGGAACCTCCGCCAAAATAAAGAGAAAACGATTAAGGGCAACAGAGTTATGAACAAAGCTGCTTAATTTGAGCATCAAATCACCCAAGCCAGAGGGTCAAGACGCTGTCAAGAAAAAGGTAAAAAGTGACACACGATTCTGGGAGCCTCCTGCCGGCTATTTTTCCAGACAGTAATATCATTCTCTGTAACCCAAGTGAGAAAATATTAAATGAAGTGCCCTGAAAGAACTCTTAGGCTATGTCAAACGGTATTTCTGTTCCATCTAAATGATTCTGTTTAGGGAATTCCCTGGCGGTCCAGTGGTTAGGACTCCTGGCTTCCACTGCAGGGGGCACAGGTTCGATCCCTGGTTGGGGAACTAAGATCCCGAAAGCCACACGGGCAGCCAAAAAAAAAAAAAACAGATTCTGTTTGTTGCCACGTGTTTCTATAAGGAAACCATTTCTGTGCATAGCACGTCACAGTTGTGTGTTTTTTTTAATTGAAGTATAGTTGATTTACAACATTGTGTTAGTTTCAGGTATACAGCAAAGTGATTCAGTTATACATATAGTTTTTTCCAATATAGGTTATTACAAGATCCTGAATACAGTTCCTTGTGCTATACAGTAAATCGTTGTTGTTTCTCTGTATTATGTTTAGTAGTTTGTATCTGTTAATCCCAAACTCCTAATTTATCCCTCCCTTCCCTCTTTTCCCTTTGGTAAGCATAAATTTGCTTTCTATGTCTCTGAGTCTGTTTCTGTTTTGTAAATAAGTTCATTGGTATTATTTTTTTAGATTTCACATATAAATGATACCATATATTCATCCTTCTCTGTCTGGCTTACTTCACTTAGTATGATAATCTCTAGGTCCAGCCATGTTGCTGGAAATGGCATTATTTCATTCTTTTTTATGGCCAAGTAATATTCCATTGTGTGTGTGTGTGTGTGTGTGTGTGTGTGTGTGTGTGTGTGTGTGTATACACCACATCTTCTTTATCCATTCATCTGTCAGTGGACACTTGGGATGCTTCCACAGCACATCCATAGTTTTAACTTGTTTGATTCACACAAGATTTTTTCATAAAAATAATTTTACACAATTACATACTTTAGAATCAACCATTATGATTCAATTACCAAATACATCGAACTTCTATAGACATTCAACTGTTTTATAAATTCCTTATCTTTACATTTTCATTATTTCTCCAATTCCCATTTCTCCCTCTCGCTCTCTCCACTGTTCTTTGCCCTACTGGCGAATATTTCACCTGATTCTAGCGCACATCTTAGCCAGTTTCAGTATTTTGGCTAACAACAGGGTGCTAATACACCAAAACTGTGACAATCAGGAGTGGTTTTCGCAACACAGTAGCTGTAGGCGAGGCTGACACGTTGCATTGGTTCTCTCCCCAGCCCCAAACCTTGGCCTCGCCCCACCGCCCCCCTCCTGCTCCCTGGAATTTAACAAGGTTAAAAATTACCCTAGTCAGGGCTTCCCTGGTGGCGCAGTGGTTGGGAGTCCGCCTGTGGATGCAGCGGGCAACGGGTTCGTGCCCCGGTCTGGGAGGATCCCACATGCGGCGGAGCGGCTGGGCCCGTGAGCCGTGGCCGCTGAGCCTGCGCGTCCAGAGCCTGTGCTCCGCAACGGGAGAGGCCACAACAGTGAGAGGCCCGCGTACCGCAAAAAAAAGAAAAAAAAAAATTATCCTAGTCAAATGCAGAGTAGGATATATACCCTACTCCTTCTCCTACTTCCAGTACCCTTCGAAAGACCTTTTGAAAATCCTCACACGCTGTAATATAGACATCAATTTCCATTTTCTGGATAACAGCTCTCCTGTTATTTCCTTGAAATGATATTCTTTCATTTTCAAGTCAAGAGCCTTCATCTTCTCCTTTGTCGTCTTTTTTTTTAATCATGTCATTTATGTAAGATCCTTCCCTCCGATTCCCAAAATCTCTTCTCTTCCACACAGCAGTGCCTTTCCACCAGCAGCCTCTCCACGCAGGCAGCCCCAAATGTGCAAGGTGACCTCCCCCTGCCGTCCTGCTCCACCTTCTAAATGCCAGACATACCCTACAACCTGCACCACTCGGCCACGCGCCTGGCCCTCATTCCACAACGGCAGGCACATTCCCCATACCCCACAGCACCCGCAGGGGCCCCGTGAACAGGACAGGCGTGGAGGAGCCACAGGAGAGGAACGCGTAAGACAGCTGTCCCCAAACAGCTCTGTCAGCCATGCCATCTGCCCGTATAACTAACTCCCAAGCACCTCCCAACCCAAAGTTAAAAGATTAACTGTTATCTGCCGCCTCAAATTTTAATTTCCCAAGTGACCTTGACCCTTCTCCCCACTTCCCCCACCCAGGGTGTACGTAAGAATGATCACCACCAAACTCTGCTATGTCTTTTTTAGTGTATTTCTTCTTTTCCACTTCCTCTTGCTTGCTCTGCCTTGGTTTTACTTCCTCCTTCTGTAGACTTTCTGGAAAGTTCCTTTTATCTTTTGATATTTGCAGGGTGAGTCCCTCTCCCTGGGACATTCCTTTTTCACCTCTTATACTCACTCCCATTTCCTATGACAGGGTCCCCGGATCTAACAGACCTGGACAGCATCACTCACACCCACCAGCTCCCGCCTCTCTCTTTTCCAGTGTCCTGAAGGTGGGCAAGACAAAACACTCCCCCATGTCAGAAGCTCAGCTTCTTCCACGTGATCTTAGTGGGGAAGGGAAGGAAGCCAGGGTTTGTCCCACGGGAAGCTTGTTGATCGAAGCATAACATATATCCATCCTACCTCCCTCCTGTAGGGAGGCTGCCATCCTCTGAGCCCTGGCCAGCCACTTTCTTCCCCTAGGTGGCCCCCAGGTAAGGCCTGGCCTGTGTCTACACTGACTGCACCAGTTCGGCCACACTCACTACAGTACTGCAGGATGGAATCCATGACCGGAAATGCTGGCAGCCTCCCCAGCTTCTTATGTGCCCCTCCGTAAGAATACCAGGAACACTTCCCATTGCATCGTGCTCACATGTTTCTGGAAGTCACCAGAAGCTACAGCCAAAGCTCTGCTCCATCATTTCTCAAAAGTTACCTAAGCCAGCAAGGAGGCTTTCAGACTCAGACCCTTCTCCTCTCTGAAGGCTGGTTCATGCTGCCTGCTGCCTAAGCCATGGGGCCTGCCGCCAAGTCCCTTGAAGCTTCATCCTTTGACTTCGTCTGGGAATTAACTCTCATCAATGCCCCTCTCAGTTCTTTTTTTATTTTTTTAAATAAATTTATTTATTTATTTATGGCTGCGTTGGGTCTTCATTGCTGCACGCGGGCTTTCTCTAGTTGCAGCAAGCAGGGGCTACTCTTCATTGCGGTGCACGGGCTTCTCATTGCGGTGGCTTCTCTTGTTGTGGAACATGGGCTCTAGGCGCGAGGGCTTCAGTAGTGTGGCATGTGGGCTCAGTAGTTGTGGCGCACGAGCTTAGTTGCTCCACAGCATGTGGGATCTTCCCGGACCAGGGCTCAAACCTGTGTCCCCTCCATTGGCAGGAGGATTCTTAACCACTGAGCCACCAGGGAAGTCCCCCTCTCAGTTCTTAAGTTTCCTAAAGAATGCTTTTGTTAGCTGCAGCATCCCACTCAACACCTACATATGCCCAATTGTATTTTTAGAGCCCTTCATGACCTCGATCCTCTGTACACAGGATGTCCCAGTGTCAGCAGGTGACATCCTTATTCTTGCACTTAAATGCACCCTGAGCTGAGCAGGGGATAAGGGCTCTCACCTGGGAGCTGTCATGGCTGAAGATGGTGGAACTGAGGTCCCCGCAGTTATAGTGTTTGATGAGGTCCTCTGTTGTATAGGGGATCTGAAGGCCGCCCGCTCACAGGCTTTCCTGCTGCAGGAGGGGCTGGTTTAAAGCAAAGATGACCTGAGGAGAGAAAATATAGGTCTCTTTTAAGTCCTCTGACACAGCAATCATTAGCTGCCGTCTTATTTCTTTTGTCCATGGCTGGCAATAGCCTCACCTGTGTTCGTTATATAAGGAATGGACCCTGCCACTACAAAAGGGAATGCAGGGCTTCCCTGGTGGCGCAGTGGTTGAGAGTCCGCCTGCCGATGCAGGGGACGCGGGTTCGTGCCCCGGTCCGGGAAGATCCCACATGCCGCGGAGCAGCTGGGCCCATGAGCCATGGCCGCTGAGCCTGTGCGTCCGGGGCCTGTGCTCCGCAACGGGAGAGGCCACAGCAGTGGAAGGCCTGTGTACAGCAAAAAAATAAAATAAAATAAAAAAGGGAATGCAAGTCCCTGGACCGTGTCCAAAGAGAAGGAGGACAGTCCTGCCCAAGTCAGCCCCCAGCAGATGACACCTGGGGAAGTGCCTTAAGAGGAACACCGACAACCTGGAACTCTCCCATGAGAGTGATCAAGAGGTGAGGGTCCCAAAGAGCTGGCTTGTGAGGACCTGGGGAGGTGGGGCAGGGAGGGACACACAGACAGACACACGAACCAACAGGTTCCAATTACATCAAGGACTGGACAGGACTGGACACAGTACACACAGGTCTTTTCCAACCATCAGGGTGGCATCTGCCAGCTAATGGATTCATTAGGTCCATGGGATGTTAATGGAAGTTATTGTGGGAAAAGGAGGGGAAATGAAGGCTACACAAAATCAAACAGATTTTTATCTTTATGAAACTCTGCCAAGTCTTGACACATTAAAGTGTGCTCTGCTTCTCCCCGAGGAGGGGAGAGCGTGCTGGGTTTCCCAAGCTGATTTCAGGCACACATCGCAAGAGAAGGGTTAACTGGAACATCTTTGGGGACAATTCAGACTCAAGGAATTTTACAAAGCAGCGAATTGCCCTTGGCACTGGAGAGCTAGGTCAGAGGGGGAAAGGCGGGGATTCTGGCACCTTCCCAGGTGAGAATTGGGACCAGCCACCCTCTACAAGCCTCCTGACAGCACTGTGGCATTTTCCCTCTCATTCACCCAAGTATGGACACAGACATATCACCTTTGACAGCTGCCCCAGTAATCAGTGTATAGGATACTGCCTTTGCTGGAATGTTCCCCGTCTCCCTCTGGCTGAAATGCAGACAGGCGGGACCTGTCTGATCATGAGGTCTTCAGCAGGAAATTTTCAATTCTCTGGAGATAACACATTGCAGGTCTCAAGTCATCAAATGACACTATGCAGCCCCAATCCCCTTCTTTCTCCTCCTCATTCTGAGTGGCAAAGAGCATGGGAGTCTTGTCACCTTGCTTCCCACAGGCCACCACGTGTGAGCCTGCCTGCCACACACCCTCCTTCCACACCCCTTCCTCCCTGGGTTTCTCTGTCCCTGTCAAGGCACCTTAACCAAATGGGGAGGGGGGCAGCTCCCTCTTTGTAAAATCCCCTCCTCTCCTCTCTTCTCTCCACACCCCCCCCTTCCTGTCCGAGACACCTCCTCCAGCCTCTCCTGGAGGTCAGCTCCCCAAGGATCTGTAGACCAGCCTCTTCTATCTTGGGACAGGACCCTCTGGGCCATGCTGTGTTCCCACCCTCCCCAGCCCTCTGCTGGTGATGTGAGCTGACAGAAGCAGACATATCCATGGGCATGTCCGCAAATTTCAGTCTAAGTGAGGAAACTCAAGATGAGCCCCTGGGTTCTAAAGCCATACAGTGAGGACCTATCCACACCACTGGGTGTTGCTAAATGGCTTTCAATCAGCTGGAGGAAGAACCTTCGGAGGGGAGGCCAGGGGGCGTTATGGAAACACCTCTCAGGTTTGCCATGCCCCAGGCTGAGGCTTCACACGTTCTGTCTCAGTATAACTCATCCAAACCAAGATCCCAGGGTCTGATCGGCTCACAAACACCTGCTGATGGCTTTTAGTGTTCTAAAGGCATTCGGGGATGAGCCCAGGTTACCTGTTGCTAAGAGACCTTCCTCTAAGAGTTTCCATTGATTCTGGAATGTTTTTATTAAAGTGTTCTTGGTATTTAGAGAAGATTGGGCCACTCATTCTAATAGACTCACCAGTCTGCAAATTGGGGAACACTGTATGGGCCACATTATATTATATTAATAATTGTATTATTAACATTAATATTGTTAATGTTATTAAATATAACATTAATGTTTAATAACATTTAATGTTATTAAATATAACATTATATTAATGTTATATTTAACATTATATGTTAAATAAGAACTTTGTTTATTCAGTCCCCTCTCAACGTATTCAAGGGTCACCCGTTGACAAGACGCTTACAAAGACTTGCTAGGATGTTTGTCTTTGCTTTTGATGATTAAGGTTTAAATAAGTTTGCATAGCAAAACTAAGCCAGTAACATTATTTTCTGAGTGCTGACTATGTACCCTGCTAAAGAGTTCGCTTCTCTTCTCATTCAATCCTCTCAACATCCTAAAGTAGTAACTACTGTTAAATCTATTTTAAAGAACAAGAAAATGAGGGGGAAAGAAGTTAAATCATTTGCTTATGGTCACATAGTTTAGTAAATCAAAGTGTCCCCACAAAGTGTGTGAACCCAAACAGTTTAATACCAGAGCCCGAGATCTTCACCACCATGCTGTACACGAGGTACGCTGCTACCAAGTAGCGTAACTGACTTCGGTCATATGGTCTAATTTAAATTATTAGGCTTATGCTAAAGACCTAGGAGTCTGAAATTGGGAAGAAGGGAGGGAGGGTTAGAGGAGGGAGGAGAGAGGGAAATGGGAAAGCAGGAAAGGAATCAGAAAGAAGGGCACACTAAAGCTTTTCTTCACCCAGATAAGAGTAGCACTCACACTATACCTAGAAAACAGAAAATTTTATACAAAAGAAGTTTTAAATTGCCCGTAATTTCAACACTTGAGTTATAACTGCTTTTAACAACATGTGGGTATATATTGAGTATATTTTCTTTCAGTTTATTCTATACCTTTTATACAATTGATTGTATTATACATAATATTTAGTATCCTTAACTGTGTCACCTTGCTGTACAGCAGTAATTAACACAACACTCTAAATCAACTACACTTCAATTAAAAAAAAAATAGTGGGCTTCCCTGGTGGCGCAGTGGTTGAGAGTCCGCCTGCCGATGCAGGGGACGCGGGTTCGTGCGCCGGTCCGGGAAGATCCCACATGCCGCGGAGCGGCTGAGCCCGTGAGCCATGTCCGCTGAGCCTGCGCATCCGGAGCCTGTGCTCCGCAACGGGAGAGGCCACAACAGTGAGAGGCCCGCGTACAGCAAAAAAAAAAAAAAAAAATTAGTATCCTGCACTTTTTGTGTGACAGTGTAAGCATCTCCTCACATGACAGAATTCTTAGCCTCACATCGCATGTGATAGGTCATCACTTAGCTAAACTTTCTATTGTCAAATAGTTAGGTCTTCATTTTTTTAAAAGTATCATGAATAACACCATCAAGAGCATCTGGGAGCAGAAAGTTTTTTCTATTTTCAAATTATTTCCTTGGTATTGATTCCTACCCAGTCAAAAGATTTTTACTATTCTTTTTTCTAAAAACCTTTTTACTTTTGCATTTTTCTTTTTTTAGTAAAAATTTAACTCTCCATTAAAACACAAATTCAATAAGCATTAAGTGGTAATGCAGACAATCTCCCAAAGCCAATTTTATACAGAAGCCCTGCCTCCGGTACAGTCTGTACCTCCGTGCCGATGCAGCCCCAGCAGCGTGCCAGGGAAACCGCGCTGCTGCAATTGCACACGCCCACTGTTCCCTCTGCCTGGAGGGCTTCTCCTACCCTCATCCCTATGGCAGACACACACGTGTCTTTTGAAATAGCAACAGGAGAATCTCCTCCTCGTGAAGCCTCTGTCATTAACTCCCAGGCACGGTGAGACCATCTCCTCTTTGCCCAGAGCCTCCTGTGACTATTCTATTACACCGCTAATGGCATCGCCCTGTGTAGCCACCCCGAGAGTAGGAATCGTGTCCTCCTCACCTCTGCCTCCTTCCCATCTGGCACACAGGACATGACATGCTGTAAACATTCAATAAATTTTGACTGAACGAATAAGGTTTAGAAATGGCTCTGCCACAAACTGAAGTCTGAGGCAGGATGGACACTTATAAAGGAAGCCCAGCAGAACTTCGCCAGCCAAGCCAAATAGGGAGCATCTCCAAATAGGGAGCATCTCCAAATAGGGAGCATCTCCAGACAAGCCAGACTCACCAAACTTCTCAGAAAAGTAAATGGGGGGTGGAGGTAGGGGAGGAGTATTAGGCCTAATGTGGGGGCGTAAATCTTACCCCCAGAGACTCACGTTTCCTTTGAGCTTATCCCTCAGCCAGCTTTGGGAGGTCTGCATTTGGACTTATTCCTTAAATGCTTGTCCCTACCAAGCCTCCATTCTCTTAAACTCCCATATTCTCCTGGTATACATCAGGATAGGCTAAGCTCTGCCACAATAACAAATTAAACCTGAGATTTCAATGGCTTAGCAAATGTCTGTAGATCGCTCACACAAAGTCTGAGCGAGGTAGTGGCTCTTTCAATCCATCTAGTCCCTTGGGAATCCAGTTTGGTTTATCTTGTGACACTCTTCTCCCGTCGGTTTCCATGGGAGGCAGTGGAGTGAACATGCAGGCGACCTACAGTTCTTAAATGCCTCAGCCTGGAATTCCCACAATTCATTGGCTAGAAGTAGTCACATGGCCTTGCCTAATCCTCAGAGAGGCTGGGAAATGTAGTTTTCCCTTTTGCCTAGAAAGAAGTAATGTCCTTGAGACATTAAAATGGTTGACGGGGAGTTTAGTGCATTAAGTTATTCAGGATATCAGACGCATCCCTATTCAGAATTACACACAGTCCTGGTGGAAGAAGAGCATCAGGACAGTAACCTGGCTAAAGGTGCTCATCCTGAAGGTTCCCTGGCAGCCTGTGGTCCTCAAGCAACAGAAGGTCTGGGGATAGCAGAGGCTGGGGATGGGGGTGCAGGGAAGCACAGGATAGGGAGCAAAAAGCCAGTCGTAATCCTGGGTTAGCCTAGAATTCTGGAAATTGAGTGGCTGGCCAACCAAGCATCATCAAGAATGAGAGAGTGTAATGGATCTGAAAGGTGTCATGAAAGGTCATTCTTGTGTCAACTAATAAAGAACAGAATCACAGCAAGTACAGTGCTAACTATTCCTGAAGTTCATTCATTCTTCTTCCATTCATTAATTCAGCCAATAAATTGTTATTGGTGCCTACTGATCCAAGCCCTGAAGATACAGTAATGAACAAGAAAGACAAGATCCTTGCCATCCTAGGGTTTTCGTTTTACCTGGAAGTGCGGGAGGTGATGTCAAGAAGAAGAGGGGGCGCTTCCCTGGTGGCGCAGTGGTTGAGGGTCTGCCTGCCGATGCAGGGGACACGGGTTCGTGCCCCGGTCCGGGAAGATCCCACATGCCGCAGAGTGGCTGGGCCCGTGAGCCATGGCCACTGAGCCTGCGCGTCCGGAGCCTGTGCTCCGCAACGGGAGAGGCCACAACAGTGAGAGGCCCGCGTATCGCAAACAAAAAAAAAAAAAAGAAGAAGAAGAAGGGGACGAATAGGGGGCTGGTGTATCACAGAAAGACATCACCTTCTCAGAGGCAGTGGCCCAAAGTTAAACTTTCACTCTATGATTTCAGGCTTGCTAGAACAGCCCATCCACAAGCAAATCAAAACCCTTCCCAGATTAGCCCCTTGCTGCTTTGCCTTGGCAGGAAGGAGGTCCTTCCGTGTGGCACCCGGCAACTCTGAGGCGGCCATACTACAAATACATGTCTTTTAAGGAAGTGTGAACAGTGAACTGTGCATGTGTCTGAGTTGGTACTCTTTCTTTTTTTTCCTAAAAAACCACAGAAACGCCCTTTTTAACTCTCTAACACAACTTCCTATACTCACCGAGTCTTTTCTTCTAGAGCTGCTACAACTTTCTAACTGTTAACCTTGGAGGCTTCAATCCTGTGCTTATTTATAGCCTAACTACTTGTGAGAGGCCTTAAGCATCTTGCAGATGAAAAGCCAGCACCGGATAAGCCATTGACCACTCTGCCTCAAGTGCCCGCCTAACAGATTTAGCGGAAGGGGCTGGGTTTTCTTGGCTGGAAAGAGCAAGGATCCCAGCCCACAGTGCTCCCCGCAAGATTCTGAGCACCAAACACAGGGCTCGTTATCTGCTCCATGAAACGCATTCAGTGAAAGCCAAAGGAAGGCTCAGAGAAGCACCTAAAGGGACAGTCTGGCCCAGGTATTCCTAGAAGGCAGCCACCCCAATTCCTCCCTCCCTGGCTCAAGACGTGGAGACTTTCTGCAGGGACCTGGGCAAGCCTCTGGTGCAGTTTATGTTTAACGGAGAAAAGCTCTTACTGACACAAACTAGACTCCTGGGAGAAAGACCAGACATGGTTTCCTGAGGAATAAGTCTCTGAGTGAGGCCCTGCCAGGGTTTCCTTGGAGCCTAACACACCCAGTGACTCTGAGCCCTTGTTAGCTACCATCTTCACCACCACACAGCCAAGGAGGTGAGTCTCTGCCTCCTCCAAACAGCAGCGCTTTATCACCTCTGCTGCCCAGACCTCAGCTCAATGTCCACTCCTGGGGCCACCAGAACTCTGTCCAACCAGGGGCAGGTCCCCGGAGGCACTGCTGGAGGTGCCTTCCTTGCCGCAAACCTCTGGTGCAAAGCAAGGGTGGCCACTTGTGTCTGCCCCTGAGTAGAGGAGGTGACCACCCCCAGGTCCCTGCAGAAAGTCTCCAGTCTTGAGGCAGAGGGCAGGGAGGACATGAGGGCTCCACAGAAACAACACACAGCCCCCAACTCACCCCAGCTAAAGCCACTAAGGGCCAGACCCAGCTTCCTCAGAAACCTACAGGGGCCTCTCCAAAGAATTATCAACTGTCGATCGTCCTTATGTAGTTTACTCTCCTTGCTATTCTTGGCAAAGTCTGGGCCAGTCTAACAAATGTGGGGTTCCAGGATGTGACTCACAGAGAAGCAAATTCCTAAGAAACAACTCTGTTTGGCTAAGTTGACCCCAGAGGCATCTTGTCTCCAGTCAATTCCTTTCTTTGGGGTTTCTGCTAACATTTTCTCACACGTTGCACTGGTTAGCTAGGACTGTCTTAACAAACTGTATAATTTAAACAACAGAAACATATTGTCTCACAGTTCTGGAAGCTGGAAGTCCACAATCAAGGTGTTAGTGGTGTCATGCTCCCTCTGAAGGTGTTAGAGGAGGATCTGTTCTAGGCCTCTCTCCTAGCTTCTGGTATTTTCCTGGCTTGGGACAGCATAACTCCAATATTTACATGGCGTTTTCCCTTGTGTGTCTCTCTGTGTCTTAAGTTCCTCTTTTTATGAGGACACAGTCATATTGGATTAGTGCCCACCCCAATGATCTCACCTTAACTTGATCATCTGCAAAGACCCTACTTCCAAATAAGGTCTCGGTCACAGGTCCTGGAGATTAGTATTTCAGTGTGAGAATTTAAGGACACACACACAAAAAAAAGAATTTGAGGACAAAGTCTACTCCTAAGGCATATCAATCTCAGCTCTACTCTCTTTTGAATAGTTAATATGGGGCTTCCCTGGTGGCGCAGTGGTTAAGAATCCGCTTGCCAATGCAAGGGACACGGGTTCAAGCCCTGGTCCGGGGAGATCCCACATGCCGCAGAGCAACTGAGCCGGTGCGCCACAACTACTGAGCCTGCGCTCTAGGGCCCACGAGCCACAGAACTACTGAAGCCCGCGTGCCACACCTACTGAAGCCCACATGCCTGGAGCCTGTGCTCTGTAACAAGAGAAGCCACAGCAAGGAGAAGCCCGCGCACCGCAACCAAGAGTAGACCCCACTCGCCGCAACTAGAGAAAGACCGCGTGAGGCAACAAAGACCCAATGCAGCCAAAAAATAACTAAATTAAGTAAATAACTTTTTTAAAAGATAGTTAATATGCATATGGTAAAAATTTCAAACAGTACAAAGAAATGAATCTCCCTCCCATTCCTGTTCCCCAATCACCCTCTCTAAAAGTAATCACTGCTGCCAGTGTCTTGAATCTCTTTCCAAGGATAGTCTCTGCATGTAAAAACAGACAGATAGATACACAGACAGACAGATAATAGATAGGTAGGTAGATAGATAGATAGATAGAAAGAAGCAGAGATATCACCTCCACCTTTTATTGGTTTTGTTTTTGCTCCTTTGGCCTTTAAGCAGTCAAATAAAAACCTTTCCATAAATAAATACTGAAGCTATACATTACAATGTAATGTAAAACAATCAAGGAATAAAAAGCCAAGTCTTGGCAAACAGAGGTAACTTCCATTGTTTCTGAAGTAAATGCAGGCTGAGACTTCCTATCCACAAGGTTAAATCAATGACTAAGGCGAATCATAGAAAAGGAAAAGGGAAATTTCTGACAGCAAGAAGGGACAAAATGAAGGTTTCCTAGGCCTTTCCAGTGAGAAAGCAGGTTGGATACAGAAGCCCCTTGGAGGCATCCCAGAGGTGACCCCACTGCCCCTAATCCAACGATGTCCTGGGACCTCTGCTCTGGGCTCAGGCTGAGTCAGGCAGATCCCAGGGAGAAATCCTGGCAGAAGTCTACAGTTGAAGATTTCATACAGTCCTACAAGGATTCAGCTTCCTTTCTCCAAGATCTCAGAGGAGCCTCCCCTTCCAAACACGCAGATGGTTTGGTTTTCTCAGAAACCTCCCAAGCCAACTTTTTTCCAAAACACAGATTATATCTCATTATCCATCACATCATCATGGACCTAAATCTCAGCAGGCCTCATGCACTGCTCTGCAGCTCGTTCATCTCCATTCCTCCAGGCATCAGTCCACACGGTGCATCCAGGGCTGCTCCACGCTTCCTAACAGCTGCACATAAACCAGGACAAGCACGTGCACTAGCCCCCTTGGAGGCGCCGCTTCTGTAATGACAGCTCTGCTAGTGTCAAGCACCGCCTACATTCCCCCCCCCCCCCCCCCCCCCGCAGGTGACTCCGACATGCAGGCGGGGCTGGGAGCGATTGACTGAATTCAGTCAGGGTCAGAGCTCTAAGAACCTCAAGAGATGAATACCGACCACATTCAACTCTTTCAAATATGAAATGTCTTCCGAGAGCTGCAGTGAGTTACTGGCTGAGTCCTCCGACCCTGACTGACAATTCTCCTCACCATAGTTTGCAGAGTCTGACTCATATCCTCACAAGGAAGGATGTGGGCTATCAGGGTGTTGGCGGATGGGGCCAGCATGCTCCTGAAACAGTACCGTTTCTACGGTTTTTCCACACAAACATAAGCCGTTCTGCGGACTCAACTAACTAGAAACCTCCACTTAAAACATTATTTCAAAAGAAATCCACATTCTGCCTTCTCCAGTCCAGCTTTGGGAATGCACCAGGAAGCTCCAAGAATTCCTCTCTAGGGCTTCCCTGGTGGCGCAGTGGTTGAGAGTCCGCCTGCCGATGCAGGGGACGCGGGTTCGTGCCCCGGTCCGGGAAGATCCCACATGCCGCGGAGCGGCTGGGCCCGTGAGCCGTGGCCGCTGAGCCTGCGCGTCCGGAGCCTGTGCTCAGCAACAGGAAGAGTGAGAGGCCCGCGTACCGCAAAAAAAAAAAAAAAAAAAAAAAAAAAGAATTCCTCTCTTCCTCTCTAATGCCTCCTATATGGTTGCCATCCTGCCAAGCTACTGTGCTGACACAGCAACAACCAATTCTCTTAAAGAAAAACTGCTGGGTAACAGACACCTTCACACAGGTCCTTGTCACTCACTGTCAATCTGTTAACAGCACCTGAGGGCAAAGCAAGATGCATTAGAGAAGAGAGGATGAGAGGTGGAGGTGGTGGAATATTAGAACTCTGAGCGCCTGGAGGGGACAACAAAGAGATCAGCAGAATGTATTTACAATAATAGTAATAGCAATAATGATAATAATAGCAGCAGCAATCCCTCCCCCACGCTGCAGTCAGCCGTCCTCCGGGAGGTGGAACTGCATTTGGGGAGGAAGATGGGGCCCCTGCCCTGAGGCATGGCTGTTGGCAGGGCAACAGGACAAAAGGGTCTGTGATGGCAACAGGTCACAGAGGGCAGTAAAGGATAACCACGAACACTCAGTGGGAGCTCAGGCCCAGGTGAAGACCCCAGAGAGAAACCATCACAGTCACTTCCTCACCCCAGAACTATAGTTTGGTCCTCCACATCAAAAAAAAAAAAAAAAAGGTGACGCCAAGAGCCTCCAAGACCTTAGAGCAAACCAGGCTACTTCCCTTGAAACCTGTAAAGATTTCTGTGCTCAACCATGCAGATAGCAGCTTTGCCTAAAGCTCTGCCACCAGCCATTCTTGCTAGCTTCAGGGTGTCCCCCTTGGGCTCATAGGAAGACTTCTGACCTGTTGGGAAAAACCCATTTACCTCTTGAGGGCACCAGGGGAGGGTCCCAGCAGCATCCAGGCCATCCCAGCTGGGGATACAGTAGATAGGCCTGTGTCTACAGCAGAGGACAGGCAGAGCCCAGTGCAATCCTCTGCAAGGAGATGGGCTCAGAGTGCTTCTGAATGGGTCCTGCAAAACCTTTGTTGTTCTCCAAGCCTCACCTAGAAAATGCATTGTATTTGGAAGGACTCACAGAAGCCACCAGCGGGGGATCTGCCTCCTTGGAGAGGTTCCCAGTGGTCTCCAGAGTGTGCCCAGCTCTACTTTTTGAACCCCTGTTACCCCAAGTCAGGTGCTCTGCTCTATCGTGAGACATTTTTAACTATTAGAAAGTCCTTCCTTCTTTTTGAGCTCCCTGTCTCGCCATGATTGCCATGTACTCATTTTTGTATGTATCAATACAGTGTGTGTTTCCACACATGCATAATTTGTGAGCAGCCATGAAAAGAGAAAAAGTACATGTCCCACTTCTAGGAATCACTCCTATAGAAATACGAGCACAAGTGTGTAATAAATATGCTAGTGCCGCCAGTGAATTTAAGGTTCTTTCTTCATCGTGAAAGAATTTGAAGACGAAGTGATAGGTAAGAATCAGACTTATTTAGAGAGAAATACACTCCACAGACAGAGTGTGGGTCACTGAAAGGCAAGAAGCAAGAGGCCTCGAAATATGGGGTGGTTAGTTTTTATGGGCTGGGTAATTTCATAGGCTGATGGGTGGGAGGATTATTCCAACTATTTGGGGGAAGGGGTGGGGATTTCCAGGAATTGGGCCACGGCCCACTTTTCAGCCTTTTATGCTGGGCCTCAAAACTGTCATGGCGCCGGTGGGTGTGTCATTAGCATATGCTAATGTATTACAATGAGCATATAATGAGGCTCAAGGTCCACTAGAAGTCAAGTCTTCCGCCATCTTGGACCCAGTTGGTTCTCACTAGTTTTCATCATGTCCTATGGCTATGTCATTCTTTTAAAGGTTGTGCCCTGCCCCTCTCCCTCCTGTTTCATTAGTGCACAAGGATGTTCCCTGGGGAACTGTAACAGAGCTCTCCCTGACACTGGGACTGTTCAATCAAAATTGGAATGACCCAAGAGGGAGAAGATATGGAGATATATGTATATGTATAGCTGATTCACTTTGTTATAGAGCAGAAACTAACACCCTACTGTAAAGCAATTATACTCCAATAAAGATGTTAAAAAAAAAAATTGGAATGACCCTTCTTCTTCGTAAAAACACCAAATGGCGTATGACGCCGGTGCTGGGAGAGGGCCCAGAGGCCCCTGGGGGCCCTGGAATGGGAAGCCCCGGTGACTTCCGCAGAAGCTTTGGTAGCGGCGTCCGGGGTCAGGGTCACAGCCAGGGTCGGGGCCTCAGAGCACACGGAGGCAAGGCTGAGAAGCAGGAGTGGCTCCCCGTCACCAAGCTGGGCCGCCTGGTTAAGGACCTGAAGATCAAGTCCCTGGAGGAGAGCTGTCTCTTCCCTCTGCCCATCAAGGAATCTGAGATCACTGACTTTTTCCTAGGAACATCCCTCAAGCAGGAGGTTTTCAAGATTATGCCTGTGCAAAAGCAGACCCGTGCTGGCCAGCAGACCAGGTTCAAGGCATTTGTCACCATTGGGGATTACAACGGACATGTCGGTTTGGATGTCAAGAGCTCTAAGCAGATAGCCACTGCCTTCCATGGGGCCACCATTCTGGCCAAGCTCTCCATCATGACCGTGTGGCGAGGCTACTGGGGAAACAAATCAGCAAGTCCCATACTGTAACTTGCAAGGTGACTGGCCGCTGTGGCTCTGTGCTCATGTGCCTTATCCCTGGCCCCAGGGGTACTGGCATCGTCTCAGCCCCTGTGCCCAAGATGCTACTGATGATCGCTGCAACTGACAACTGCTACACCTCTACCAGGGGCTGCACTGCCACCCTGGGCAACTTTGCCAAGGCCACTTTTGATGCCATTTCCAAGACCTACAGTTATCTCACTCCTGATGTCTGGAAAGAGACAGTGTTCACCAACTCTCCGTATCAGGAATTCACTGACCATCTTGCAAAGACCCACACCAGAGTTTCCGTGCAGAGGACTCAGGCTCCAGCTGTAGTCACCACATAGTTTTATATGAGAAAAATAAAGTGAATGAAGCCGTAAAAAAAAAATTGGAAAGACCGCATAGAGAGGATTCTTGCCCCCAACAGAGCAGGAGATTGGATGTGATGACCTCAGATGGTCACCTACTTATAAGTCCTTGAGTTTCTCTATCTCAGGAAGCGAGGGAAGCAGATGCCCTGGTCTCACTTTCTGTCCTCTCTGCCTCCCTTGTTTCTCCCCGCTCAGCACAGGCCATGAGGCTCCACGGAGCCTTCCATGTCTGTTAATTAATGGCCCTCACCCAGATCACTGTGTCGGGTCAATTTCCACCACTGGGGAAAAAACTCCACAAAACCATCCTCTTATTTCAGACTTTCTTCTCCGGCTAGGTGTTCCAGAAGTGCCAAATCACTGTGCTCCCTCCTCCCCCAACCCTCTACCCAAACCACAGCCCCTGAAGAGACAGCCCTACATAGGATGTGATTCTGCCTGTCCCCTCCCTCCCCAGGCCATGCCAGTTACACCTGTCTGGACATCTGACTCAATGGTATAGCACTGGGTGAACCACGAGATTTACACCCAAAGAGTACATCTACCCCACAGAATAGACTCAAAAAATCATCCACAAGCCGAAAATACTCATCTCCAGGCCAAAAAGCAATTGTTTTATTTCAAGTCTCTTAATCTGCATTGGTTGAGATTGTATGAGGGATTAAGAGACAGCAAGAAAGGAAGAACTAGTGGAAATTATTGCAATTATGATAAAACTCCAATTAGCATGAAGTTTCTAACAGTGCAAAGACTTAAAGGGACTTACTTTTCCCCTTCGAAAACACAGCTAGATAGACAGATTTCTCCTTTCACTTCAGTGTTTGTCTTTTATTATACTGTCTTTTAGAAAAAACATGATCAGTCCACCCAAAACCATGTCTTGTCAGCTGAATTCACTCTTCCCCTTCCCTCCAATGACACACACTCACCCCATCTGCACTGTCTTCTGAAAAGTTGTGTTCACTGGAAGTAACAAGCTTATTACCTGACAGTTTAATTCAGTGTTCAAATGCCACCCTTCCTTCCCCGCTCTCCCCGCCATGTCTCCCTTTCCACTCTCCCCTTGCCTCCCCACATCCCCTCTTCTCTCTCCCTTTCTTTCTAGGCTTGTGGAAAGAATCCATTAAGCTCTCTGTCCAACACGTGCAGCAGACTTCTTTCTCTTTCCCGAGACTTCTTCAGCTGTGGGGAGACCCAGGTCCCAGTTGGGACATTGTTGCGGGAGCCCACGGGCTGAAGGGGCGGGCGAGGGGGCTGGGGTCCAGCAGATGCCTTTTTTGTCG
Source organism: Stenella coeruleoalba (assembly GCF_951394435.1). Lineage (NCBI taxonomy): Eukaryota > Metazoa > Chordata > Mammalia > Artiodactyla > Delphinidae > Stenella > Stenella coeruleoalba. Next base: position 15,446,415 of record NC_137159.1, on the reverse strand, counting down.
AAGATAAAGGCCTCCCACTCCCTTCGAGCCTCTCCACTTTCCAGCACTTTCATCGCCCTCCGATCAAAGGGCTGCTCTGAATATGAAAGGCACCGCCCATTATGCGGCTCCCGTCAGCCCCACCTCACCCCGCCCCCAGCCGCCCAGCTCTCAAACAAAGCCCCTGGCATCTGTCTAGGCGCAGCCCTCACCTTCTGGGGCGTTGGGTTGTTGCGTCTTCTTTTTTTCTTAGTTCACTTTTGAGAGCCATTCGGTCCCTTGAAGTATAGTTGGGGAGCAGAGGGGAAGATCTCTCTCATCCTCAGAACATTCCGCCCGCATAATTTTTCAAGACACCTTGAGGATTTCCGGTCCTTGCCTCTCCCACCTCACCTGGGTATCCAGGCAGTCAGGACGTCCCCCTCAAGCTCATTTATTTCCCCCTTTCCCAGCCACTCTTAAAAATCGCTTCTCCAGGGGCTTCCCTGGTGGCGCAGTGGTTGAGAGTCCGCCTGACGATGCAGGGGGCGCGGGTTCGTGCCCCGGCCCGGGAAGATCCCACATGCCGCGGAGCGGCTGGGCCCGTGAGCCATGGCCGCTGAGCCTGAGCGTCCGGAGCCTGTGCTCCACAACGGGAGAGGCCACAACAGTGAGACGCCCGTGTACTGAAAAAAAAAAAAAAAAATCGCTTCTCCTTCTTTACCTGAAAGGGGACTATGCCCTTGGAAGAGTCTAGACCGACCCCTCATGGCAAGACGACGGAGAAAGTCCTGCTCCTTTTCTGTCATGTTAATAGATGGTGCCAGACTTGGGAACTAAAGCTTCCACACACATCTCTGAACATGAGGTCTGCTTTTCAGGGGGAGAAAGGTGCTTCTCAAAACTTGGACCTGAGTTCTTCTCAGACAAAGGATTCAAGCATAAGGACCAGAGAAACTGATTTTCAGGGATGTTCTGACCTGAAGAAGTGTCGTTTTGTAAATGATGACAATTCCGGAATACCAGGTGAGGACAGGGAGGGAACCTGGAAGAACGCACCAGGCAGACTGGGCCTCTTCTTCTGCAATCCCTGCCACCGCCTTCCTGCACACCCTCCAAGCCCTCTCCTCCCTTGGTCAGGTTCCCCGACCACCCACCCCTTCCACCCAGCCCATATCCTGCCCTGACTTCATGGCTGACTGAGCACATCCGTCTCCTGTTATGGATGTGGACTGAACTGTGCCCCCCCACACCCCCAATTCATAGGCTGAAGCTCTAACCCTCACTATGACTGTATTTGGAGATGGTAATTAAGGTTAAATGAGGTTGGGCTTCCCTGGTGGCGCAGTGGATAAGAATCTGCCTGCCAACACAGGGGACACAGGTTCGATCCCTGGTCCGGGAAGATCCCACATGCCGCGGAGCAACTAAGCTTGTGTGCCACACTACTGAGCCTGCGCTCTAGAGCCCGTGAGCCACAACTACTGAGCCCACGTGCCACAACTACTGAAGCCCACGTGCCTAGAGCCCGTGCTCCACAACAAGAGAAGCCACTGCAATAAGAAGCCCGCGCACCACAACAAAGAGCAGCCCCCGCTCGCCGCAACTAGAGAAAGCCCACGCGCATCAATGAAGACCCAACGCAGCCAAAAATAAATAAATAAATAAATAAAAATTAAAAATATATATATATATGTGGTCTTTAAAAAAGAAAGAAAGAAAGGTTAAATGAGGTCATTTGGGTGGGGCCCTGATCCAATAGGATTGGTGACCTCTCTCTCTCTCTGTGCAGAGAAAAGGCCATGTGAGGACCCAGCAAGAAGGCAGCCATCCGCAAACTGAGGAGAGAGGCCTCATCAGAAATCAACCCAGGCAGCACTTTGATTTTGTATTGTGAGCCTCCAGCACTGTGAGGAAATCAATTTCTGTTGTTTAAACCACACAGTCTATAGTAGCCTGTGATGGCAGCCCAAGCAGACTAGCACACCTCCTTTCCCCAAACCCCACACCATGCTGGGGTAATGATAAGAATTAACACCAATCTCTCCATCTCTAAGGCCCAGTGAAAGTTACAACCTCTGCTAAGTGCTTCAGGACTGTCTCAGTCCCTTCCTAGAAACTTCCATTCTTTTCATTTCTACTGCCCTGAAAGGTAATTTTCCTTTAAATTGTTAAAAGGAAAACAAGATAAACAAGACCAACAAGACAGACAAGCCCCAGGAGCAATAAGCGATGAAGAATGATATGAAGAACGAAATGAAAAGCACAATAAAGCTAACTTCACACACTTAACCACATCTGGACCGGCTACTGGGCCTAATTAGGCATATGTGGTAAGCAGCTCACAAAATGGCTACACACTGTATTTGCTTCTGCCATAAAGAATGTCACTCGCCATCTGGCTCTACAGGATTGAGTCACTTGCCACTGCAGTCACTGACCTTCAACACATCCTGAAAGGAGTTCCAGGTGGAGATCAGAAATGAGGTACCCTGTGCTCTGGGCAAACTGGCACAACAGGGCTTCAGACAGATATTTTTAGGAGAAATGTTTTATGAACCTGGATTCTAGCATCTTCCCATACTTAGAAGAGCGCTAAAATCATTAACAGAGACACCTGTTCCTTGTGACTAGCATCAACCTTCTTACCAAGATGTGTGCCTGGTTGCACATACCCACTTCGTCAAATCACTTATAGACTGACTGCCCCACTTACCTCTTGGAAGCAGTTCCTCAGAGTTATCTGAGAGGCTGCCTCCTGGGCTATAGTTCTCAGTAAGTCCCCAAATAAAACTGAAACACATCTCTCACAAGTGTTTTTATTTCAGTCAACAGCTTTAACCACCACAAAGGGACCCAGAGCAGACTTCTCTCCTTCACCTGAACTCTATAAGGATCCAGAGCCTTGGTACCAGCAGGGTCCTTTGTGCCCATCCACCTCTTCAGCGGGTCCAAACGAATTTAAGTAAGCCTCCCCTGGTTCTTGGATCTCCTGAGAATTGGTTGATGATCCTGAGCTCTATTTGGTGATATATAACAGGTACCTAGCCCACCAGTTGAAAGACACTGGGAAAAAAGGTGGCCTCCCCCCAGCTGAAAGATACTGGGGGAGCCCAGCTGAAAGACACTGGGATTTGCTCAGTTGAAAGACACTGGGCAGTCTGGACTGGGTGACTAGGTGGGCAGGCCTAAAGTCGTTCCTAAACAAGGGGCATCAGAAATCCAGCCTCCAGGTAACACTCCAGCCAGGTGTATGTACTTAACGAAACTTATACTTACAAGTTAGTTATTTAATTGGGTATTAAAGGAAATATCACACTGAAAATGGCCCAAATGGGGCTCTTTTCTTGCATACGCAGTTAACGTAGAGAAAGCTAGCTTGATAAAACATCTGTTCAGAATTCTGACCCTAAGGGAACAAGTCCTTCTAGGAAAAATTTGTATTTCTTTCCCTGTGCACAGGAATTCTTATCTTATCAGACCATCTCCAATTCCTGAGACTGAGAAAAGGAAAAAACACTGTATGTCACAGCAGTAGCCAAGTTTCATTGCCAATTGCATTGTAATCAGGTGTTTAAACTATGCCTTTCAAAGAATTTTCTCATTTATAGACAGTTATTGTTTTACTTTGGTGCTTTTGCAAAAAATCCTTCATCTTCAAGAAGATTCATAGAAAGAACTTTCTGACAAGAACAGATTTCTGATAAATTTTGGATCGTACCACTGAACTGAGTAAGAAATTAAAGAATCCTAATGGAAAGCCTGACGGCTTCATAAAACTGTTAGCAAAAAAGATCAGTTACATAGGAATGAGTGAACTGGTGAATATCGTCATAATTTTTATAGTTTTTGTCTGAAATATTACTGACTTTTAATCTGTGTTTTCCAGATATAAGGAAACCTTTCCCCTCAAGCTAATTATGACTTACAGCCACATGGTAAATTATACCTTTGTAAGCAGAATTGAAACATTTATCTTTTCTCTCTACCTGATCCCTCCAGAAATTGGGCAACTTATGTTCCCAGCAGCCTTATCAGATGAATAAGAAAGGTCACCTCCTGACAGGTGCAGGAATCGCAAGATATTCTGGGGACCTCAGGAACACAGGAATTCACCCAAATCACAGGCAGAATCTGTGGCAAGCCCTAGGTGTGGCTTTCCTGGTCTTGGGAGGCCTTTTAAAAACTCAATCTGAGGTTCCTTATGAAAAGCTCCAGCCCAGCCAGTTTAAAAGAGCCTATGTGATCCATTAACCAGCCTTATTTTGCAAACAAATTAGTCTTAATTTGGCTGTATGTGGTAGAAATTAGGGTAATTTTAGAGAGAAAAAGATTATGTTTCAGTGAATGGTAAATGCTCGTTTTGTTCACTGAGGTCTGTATTTACTGCCTCTACTCACTTCCCAGAGAGTTCCTTGTGGTTATATTACATGACTGTTACGTTTAAATGAATTATTAAAAGGACATTCCAAGTTTGTTTCTGAAGCTTATCTCAGTATTCTATCCTTGGATGAAGACCAGGTGCCCCATGAGCTGCAACCAGGAGATTATGCATACAGGAAAAGGCATCATTTAAAGAACTATCTCCAACCTAGATGGAAGGACCCTTATCGGGTACTCTTAACTAGCTCATGCGAAGTGAAACTGAAGGGAATTGACTCTTGGATTCATATTTCCCACTTAGGAAGGGCCCCTGCACTGGACTGGTCTATTGAGAGGACTGCTGACCTCAAAATCACCTTAAAACAATGTTCAAAGAGAGGAGAAAACTATACCCACAGCAGGACAAGAAGACAACATCAGAAGTAGACAGCTATCTCAAGATGCCAGACCTGACCCACATGACTATTTACAGTGTTTTCTTAATTTCTTGGACTTTTGCATAAATCAGTGTTTTTCTATCATGGTCACAAATCCCAGGCAGATTTTAAAAATTAATACAAGTGTTGGGTTTATGGTCAAGTACCTACATCCAGTACTTTTGGGTTACCTTGGTGGATTTTTCTTCTCCAAGGCTCTAATTGGATGGCCCTTAGGAAATTTATTCTAGAAGAAAGACAGGCTGTAGGTCCGTTCGGGCCATTATTGACATCACTCGATGGGAATCATACTTGTTCTGACCGTGACCATAAATATGAATTTTCTTTAAAAGTTACTCAAGCCCAATCAGAGCAATGAGCTAAATTTCAGTCAAAGAATAGAACTTCCTTCAGTTATGGGATGGATTTATATGGCTAACACCAGGCTGTGATCATTTAAGTTGAAAAGTCCCCTTATGTTGGGAACAATTAAACCATCCAAGGCTAATCAAACTAATAACACTAGGAAATTGGGCTGGTGCTGGTGTGGAACAGACTGGGCAGGCAACTGGGAATATAGTAGCCTGCACCGAATGGAAATTCTTGGCTTAAATTCTTACTTTTGGCCCTATTAATGCTACTAGCTATATTACTTATATTCTACCTATTTTACAAGATCGTTGTTTCTTGCATTACAAAATGCGTTACTGAGACTCCCATAAAAGCGATGACTAGGCAACTTGAAACAATTGACCCAATATATAGCTCTATTTGAGATCAATGATTATAATAGTGTAACTGTAGATATGGAAGGAAGCAACAAGAGGGAATCTTTCCTGGACCATCACGGACTAGTAAGACAGGTGGTCCAGAGACTTTTCGCTACTGTTAACAGGGCCTAGTCCAGTAATAGCACATTGAATGGCCTACCAGCAAAATCCCGGCCTGGCCTAGGAATGAGCATTCCTAGCACTGTGGTACAAAATAGTCAGGAAATGCCTTCCAAACCTACATTAAACTTATGATCATGAGGGGGCACTGCCAAGTAAACAATGTCACTAGCCATCTGGCTGTACCAGGATTGAGTCATTAGCCACTGCAATTGTTGACCTTTAACATAGCCTGACCTCAAGGAAGAGATCAGGAACGAGGCACTCTGTGCTCTGGGAAAACTGGCAGAACAGGCCTTCAGACAGATATTTTTAGGAGAAAATTTTTGCAAACCTGGATTCTTGCATCCTAGCAGCAGCCTTCTTACCAAAATGTGTGTTTGGTCCAATGTACCGCCATCGTCAAAATCACATCTATACTGACTGCTCCCCGTTCCTCTTGGGAGCAGTTCCTCAGAGCTGTCAGAGAGGCTGCCTCCCAAGCTATAGTCCTCAGGAAGTCCCCAAATAAAACTGAAACTCACTGCTGGCCCAGCTGAAATATCTCCCCCTGTTTCCTCTGCCTGTGTAAATCCTAGCTTTTCCTTGAAAATCAGCTCAAATGCTAATATGCTTATTAAAGTAAGCTGGATAGCAATTAGAAAGTAATACTGTTGTACCTTTCCCCCATCGATCACATTCTTTAGCAGTCACGTCACCACAGTGGCTGCAGAAAGTGGACCTCCTCCAGCAGAGGCCACATCGAAAGCCCACCCCACCTGCAGTGGGTCACTTCAACTACCAGCAGCAGAAGGCCTGGAAGGCACCTTCATTTTCAGGCTCTTCAGTCTACATGGTGTTCTCGAGGTTCAGGGCTGGTTTGGAGAGAAGCTATAAAACTGTGCCACAGAACTGGAAACCACTCCTAGAAAGGAAGGGAAGGCCTCCCTAGGGCACCCCACAGCCTATGAGCACACACCTCACGGCCCCCATGAGGTGCGTCCAACTTGCACTGCTGCTGGCCCTGGAGCCACCCACCAGGAAGCTGGGAGAGGCACCCTGCCATTACTGTGCAACCAGCCTCCCTGCCCTGGTGGCAGGAAAGAAGTTACTCTGGGAGGATTAACAGGGGAAGAAGTCAGGGAAAAGACAGAAACAAATCAGCAGAGTCAATGCTGCGGTTTTGGTTGTTTAAGACAGCGTGGCCGGACAGAGCGATGAGAAAACAACGATCTTCAGGAAGTACCTTCCAATTAGGAAATATCACCTGTGCAAGGCACTGTGCTAGACTCATTAAAAAAAAAAAGAAAAAAGTTAAATCAAGAACCTTGCTCTCTAGGAGTTTCCATGCTAGTTTGGGAGCTGAAATAAACAAACACATGGAAAGTTAGACACCAATCTAAGAATTAAATAAACATAAAAAGCCACTACAAGGCAGCAAAAGAACAACTGCCCAGTGGGGATATGGCAACAGATGCTCTTAATTGAGGAGAAAAAGGAATCTTTGGCAACCTGAGGTAACACTCAGAGGCAATACAAGGACAGGGACCAGAATGGTGACCAAGAATAGAGACCAATGGTTCTCAAACTTGAGTGTGCCTCGAATCACCTGGAAGGACTGGTTAGACCAAACATTGCCAAGTCCCACCCCACAGTTTCTAATTCAGGAAGTCTGGAGTGTGGCCCAAAATTGTGCATTCCTAACAATTCCAAGGTGACGCTGATGCGGCCGGCCCAGCACACACTTTGAGAACATTCCGCCTCAGAAGTAGGAAGTGGGGGCCCTAATGACCGATCCAGCTCACAGCTAAATCTTATTAGTACTACACAATGGGCTCACTTTGTTTTAGGTACTTACCAACATTTAAAAACCAGGGCATTTCCCAGAAAAACCCAGACTTCTGACTTCTCTTTTTAAAAAAATAGAAAAGTCTGGCAACTGGATGAAGGTGGTCAAAAAGAACAAACTTCCAGTTATAAGATAAATAAGTACTTAGAGATGTAACAGGCAACATGACGACTGCAGTGAACATTTCTGTGTGCTATCGATGAAAGTTTGTAAGAGAGTCAATCCTAAGAATTCTCATCACAAGGGAAAAAACCATTTTTTTCTTTGTCCTTTTTTTTTGTTATCTATAGGAGATGATGGATGTTAACTAAACTTATCGTGGTAATCATTTCACAATCTATCATTATACTGTACCTTAACCTTACATGGTGGTATAGGTCAATTATATCTCACTAAAACGAGAAAAAAGAATAAATTATATAATATACTTCCAAATTATGAATTTTAAAAATGGGAAGGTCTGGCCACACAGGGTGCACATTTCTACGTGGCCAGCAATCGACTAGGACCAAGCAACCACTGTCCTCTTCACTTGGCATATTCACCCCACAAATGCCACAATTCATGTCACTCCCCACTCCCAACACAGGCCAGTTTCATGCATGCCTGTTGCCTACCCAGCCCCTGCGATCCATGATCTACGTAAGCACCTTTAATAACCATATGGGATTCAACAACCTGGAGAGACCATAATTTAACCAGTTCCCAGTGGCTGCTGGGATTGCATCAATCACACTGCAATTAATAACAACCAGCATACATCTGTGTCATTTGCTCAATCATTTCATGGGATAAATTCATAGAAGTTGGATTGCTGGGTCAATTTGATACACAGGACCCCTGCAAAAAGGTTAAAGATACCATTTAAAATCAATTATAACACAAAATGAGAAAACCCAGCTAGCTAGATGACACGCTTTTTTCTCCGTCCCCCCCGTTACCCCGCACCATGCAGCATGTGGGATCTTAGTTCCCCTACCAGGAATCGAACCCACACCCCCTGCATTGGAAGCACAGAGTCTTAACCACTGAACCGCCAGGGAAGTTCCTAGATGACACTCTTTTCTAGTCGGTCATTTTAAATTAACCAGTGGCAGTTCTTACATCTCCTTCCATTTTGGCTCCACTCTAAGCCCTCTAATACCATAAATATTAACATCCAGTTAAACTTGCCATTTTATTCCATGACTTCTGCCACCTAAAGTTCTGTGACAGCATCCTTTAGCGACAGCCTCAAAAACCACTTTACTACAAGAGAATCAACCACACTGCAAATGCCTACAGTGTACTCAGCGCTGCTGGAACCCCTCTCGCCTCTCCCCATGGCACACACAGGTTTTCACCATGAGGTGGATACTTACAATGAGACACCTTTGAAATGATGCCAAAATCTGCCCCCCACCGCCCAAACTCAGCAACTTTACCCTGGGTCCTTATTATGGGCTGAATCGTGTCCCCCCAAAATTCATGCTGAAATCCTAACCCCCAGTACCTCAGAATGTGACTGTATTTGGAGAAGGGTCTTTAAAGAGGTAAGTTAAAATGAGGTCACTAGGGTGGGCTCTAATTCAATATGACTGGTGTGCTTATAAGAACAAGAAATTAGATGCACCCCAATGTTCACTGCAGCACTGTTTACAATAGTCAAGACATGGAAGCAACCTAAATGGCCATTGACAGATGAATGGATAAAGAAGATGTGGTATATATATACAATGGAATATTACTCAGCCATTAAAAAGAATGAAATAATGCCATTTGCAGCAACATGGGTGGACCTAGAGATTATCATACTAAGTGAAGGAAGTCAGGCAGAGAAAGACAAATATCCCATAATATTGCTTATATGTGGAATCTAAATAAAATGATACAAATGAACTTATTGACAAAACAGGAACAGACTCACAGACTTAGTGAACAAACTTATGGTTACCAGAGGGGAAGGGTGGTGGGGGAGGGATAGATTGGGAGTTTGGGATTGACATGTACACACTGCTGTATTTAAAATAGGGAACCAACAAGGATCTACCGTATAGCACAGGGAAAGCTGCTCAACATTCTGTAATAACCTAAATGGGAAAAGAATTTGAAAAAGAATAGATACATGTAATGTATAACTGAATCACTTTGCTGTTCACCTGAAACTAACACAACATTGTTAATCAACTATGCTCCAATATAAAATAAAAATTTTAAAGAACGAGCAAGAAATTAGGACACAGACACACACAGAGGGAAGCCCATGTGAAGACACAGGGAGAAGACGGCCATCTACAAGCCAAGGAGAGAGGCCCTCAGAAGAAACCAACCCTGCTGACGCCTCGATCCCAGACTTTCAGCGGTCTCTAGAATTGTGAGCAAATTAATTTCCGTTGCTTAAGTCACCCAGTCTGTGGCACTTTGTAATGCCAGCCCCAGCAAACTAATACAGCCCCTTATGTCCACTGAAGGTATTTAACAGCGATTCTCACTTCATGTCCTAGGGAATAGACCAGAAAAGCAAGATGAAAACTCCAGTCTTGCACTATCACACAAGACTGACCCTTTACTGCTCCTCGTCTCTTCTGCATAGTCCTTCTCTCTCTCATTGCCCACTGTTTGTCTTTTCTCTCTTCCAGGCACTGGCACCTAGATTCTGAACTGTCACACCCCAGAGCAGAGCAGGGAAAGGGGGAGGGGGAGGGCTGGGGGAGGTAGAGAAGGTGTGAGGTGGGAAGGGGAAGGCCAGAATCGGAGCCCAAAATGAGGGGCTGACAAGGGGGAGTGGGGGCAGAGAGGCACAGCCAGGTATCAGGACCCTGAGCTTGGGTTCAGTCACAAATTGTCTCAGATGTCTACAAACCCTTTCTCTCTGCCCAGCGCTAGGTTTGCGGGGCCATCCAGAAGGGTTTTTTCACGCTACAGCATCTCAGCATCACTTCTGGACCTGAGGGGAGGTCAAAGATATCAGCAGTCCTGTTGCACAGCAGCCAGTCTATGACCATAATGAATGCGGACAAGGCTGCCTAGTCACAGACAGCACAGGGCATCCCCAGAGCTGGCCTCTCCCTGAGAAGTCAGTCAGCAGTGCCCTCACTGCTGATATTCTGCACAGTGATAAGCAACCTCACCTACCCAGACTCCCCTGGAGAGCAGAGGCTGGTAGGAGCCCGGTTCTCATGTAGGGGGAGTCAGGGAAGGCAGGAATGGGGTAACTCCACATTTCGTGATTCCAGGCCCCTGCTGAAGCTGACGCCGGAGCCCTGCTCGCTCCCCTTTAAGCTCTGAGTGGCTGTGAATAAAAAGGGAAGGGCCTCGGGCTTCCCTGGTGGCGCAGTGGTTGAGGGACCGCCTGCCGATGCAGGGGACGTGGGTTCGTGCCCCAGTCCGGGAGGATCCCATATGCCGCGTAGCGGCTGGGCCCGTGAGCCATGACAGGCTCGAGGCCCGTGTACCGCAAAAAAAAAAAAAAAGGGAAGGGTCTCAAGGAAGAGAGTGGGGAGGGAGGGTGTCACAGAAGCATCAGGAGGGAGATAGGAAAACAGAGATGCCATAATGCCCATGGTGTGACATGATACATCCACCTCCAGGGTCCAGGACAGGCCCCCTGCTCCATCCCTAGGCCACAGAGCACCTCCACCTGCAGAGGCCTCACCTGGCTCCTTGCAGCGTCCCGGGTAACAGCTGCCCCAGTCGCACCCGGATACTTCCTCTTCCCCTTCCCCCTTTCCACCAAGCCAGGCAGACTCTGCCTCACCTAATCCTGCTTGGCAGGTGGATTCTTTGGAGGAGGGACAGACAGCTCTCCTCCCCCTCCTAAAGAGACACGCTGGGTGTTATTCCTACAGTCTAGCATGTCGTGGAGCTGACCCACCAAGAGCTGGCTGCCGGGGTCTCAAAGGAGCTCGCAGGGACATGGGGCCAAAATGCGGCTGCAGCATCCCTTGAAGTGCTTCTCTTATGACCCCAAAGGCAGCCAAGCAGGGTCAGATCCAGCTGAGGTCAGAACCCCAGCAGCACATGTGGGATCCATGCATGTGTACAAAAAGACCTATCTTTTTTAAGTTTGCTTTAGACTTTAGAGGGGCCGCCCAGAGCCAGGGGAAGGCAGGATCAATAACTGCTTTGTCTTTGAATCCCAAAAATGAGAAACAGCGTGCCCAGCCCATGCTGAGTGCTTAAGAAATGTGTCCAAATAAAGACTAGCAGGAAAAGGAAAGGTGACTCCCGAGCAGGCCTGGGCCCAGGTGGAAACACAGAGCTGAGTCTGCGGCGTCTGAACATCACAGCCAGCCATAGGGACACAGTTCATTCAAGTTTCCATTTCTGGTCAAAATATAAGAAATTAAGGGGATGGCCAAGGTGAAGACATGCTGTGGAAGACCCCACTGGGGGAGCTAGTGGCCCAGCCCACACCTCCAATTTCTGAAGACTGTGCCCACCTACAGCGCCTGGGTTGATGCTCTAGGTGAAAGAAGGGACAGGTTAATTCAAGGACGAGATGTCACAGCTCCTGGGGCATTTACAGTAACTGCAGCACTTCGCCCCGCTCTGTATAAGAACACAAAAATATTATATGGCAATGTTGGGAAAGAATGTTAAAAAGCAAAAGAATGCGGTATAAGCAAAAAGATTGGATTTAATGTGAATTTTAAGATGTCAGTCTATATCTACACAGCCGTCAGAAACGTCGTAATCCACTTTTGTAAGTAATCAGCACACACTCACGTTGTATCCCGGTTTAGCCAAGGTATCCACAAGTTCACTGGTTTCCCGTTGCTCTTTCCAAGCTCTGCCCACTGAAATCAGACTATCACACGTCCTACCTGGCTGACACATTAGCCAACAACCACTAGTGAGCACCTCCCACGTGCCAGACACCACATTAGGCGCTGGGGTACAAGGACCAAAAGACTGTAGCCCAGCTTTGGAGGAGCCTGCACCTTGGGGAGAGGCAGTCTTCAAGTCTCCTGCAGAGGCTGCCACGGGGACACTGAGAGGACAGCAGAGGGTCATCTCTGGACTTAGGAGGCCTTCACAGAGGACATAAGCCGAATCAGCCATCGGCCAGAGGGACAGCATGGGCAGGGTTCCCAGCAGAGGGGACAGTGGGTGCCTACACTGACCTTACATGCCTCCTTCACTAGGCTAGGAAGGATGTTCTTTTTTCTTTCTTTTTTTTTTTTTTTTTTTTGGCTTCCCCAACCAGGGATCGAACCCAGGCCCTCGGCAGGGAAAGCGCAGAGTCCTAACAACTGGAACGTCAGAGAATTCTCGGAAGGATGTTCTTGTTCACAAGTAAAGCTGCCCATATTTCAGGAAGCAGTTCTCTTTCAGAGATTTCAGGTATTTTTTTCCAGGTATTTATTTTATGTTTTTGTTTTTGTTTTGCTGTACGCGGGCCTCTCACTGTTGTGGCCACTCCCGTTGCGGAGCACAGGCTCCAGACGCGCAGGCTCAGTGGCCATGGCTCACAGGCCCAGCCGCTCTGCGGCATTGTGGGATCTTCCCGGACCGGGGCACGAACCCGTGTTCCCTGCATCGGCAGGCGGACTCTCAACCACTGCGCAACCAGGGAAGCCCCAGGTATTTATTTTAAACCAAACCTATCAAGGAAAGGTAAAATGTCAAGATCTCCATCTTTTTAAATTAAAGTATAATTGATTTACAATGTTGTGTTAGTTTTAGGCATACAGCGAAGTGATTTAGTTACACATACATATCTATATATTCTTCTTTAGATTCTTTTCCATTATAGATTATTACAAGATATTGAATATAATTCCCTGTGCTATACAATAGGTCCTTGTTGTTTATTTTATATACAGTAATGCATATCTGCTTATCCCAAGATCCCAATTTATCCCCTCCCTCCTTCCCCCTTTGGGAACTGTAAGTTTGTTTTCTATGTCTGTGAGTCTGTTTCTGTTCTGTAAATAATTTCATTTGTATCAAGATCTCCATCTTCAAGCACATTCCATCTCAATTATGGAAAATATGGTCAGTCTCAAAGATATGATCGCTTGCTTTTATTGGAATTTATGACTAGGGAGCAGCAGGAACTCCCTCAGCAAATCAGACTGTAAGTCTGGGCAGGTGGCAGGTAGTCTGCGTAGAGACCCTTACCATGCTGGTCAGGCGTCATCCACGAGGGCATCATGAGCTTGACGTACTCACGGTGGCGCTTAAGGCGGCCGTAAATGTCCCTGGGGAGCACGTCCTGGAGGTTCTCACCTCGTGGCAGCAACTGACAGCTGGTGAGGGCCGAGATAGTGTAAGGGTCCGTGAGGTCCAGCTCAAAGTACGCGATGCTGCTCTGCTGAAAAGCCTCCTTGGAGGTGTCCGGGATGAAGTCCCAAACCCGGGTGTACGGGACATGGATCGTGCCAAAGAAGTAAGAGAGCGGGTCTCGCTTTATGGTCCACAAGAAGGAATTCAACTCATTTTGCTAAAAGGAAAAGAGACAACATCAAGGCATGATATGGAGGGACAGGAACCTGAGAGGTAAATTAGAGAGACAAGTCACCCTGCAGGAGAAAAATGATCAAAATAGTCCAGGCAGATTCACCTACCAGGGGCAGGAGTCCTCAAAGCAGACTGAATTTCAGCATCCCCTCCCTTTTCTCATCGAAATGTTGACTAAAGATGAGAAAGCAATACAACCACCAGCTTTGAGTTTGCCCCATGCCTGCTCTAGCAGCTGGACAGGAGTTAAAGAGGGGATTCTCAAGGGACCACAAGGACGCACCTGGTACAGGTAAAGGGACACCTGAGGAGCCCACTGTTACCTCCCAGGCACACCCGGTGGTTTCTACTTCTTCGGATCTCAAATTCAACAACCCCAAAGGCAGAGTCTCTCAACTCTGGCTGCACATTTGGAATCACCTACAAAGCTTCTAGAAGTCTGATATCTGGGTCTTATCCCAGGTCAATCACAATGGGATCTCTGGAGGTGAGATAAGAGGTTATATATATATATATATATTTTTTTTTTTTTTTTCATTACGCAGACCTCTCACTGTTGTGGCCTCTCCCGTTGCGGAGCACAGGCTCCGGACGCGCAGGCTCAGCGGCCACGGCTCACGGGCCCAGCCGCTCCGCGGCATGTGGGATCTTCCCGGACCGGGGCACGAACCCGTGTCCCCTGCATCAGCAGGCGGACTCTCAACCACTGCGCCACCAGGGAAGCCCTAGGTGATATTTTTAAAGCTTCCCTGGTGACTCCAAGGTGCAGCCAAGGTTGACTCCACAGTCCTAAGAAGCCCCTGATTGCACAGTTTGCCCCTGTCCCTTTAGGACATGCATTGTCCTGCATTCCTCTCTTACAAAAGCCTTCTGCTTCAGCAGCAGAGAACTGGATGGTTCCACGATGTCTCCCAACAGTTTTATAGGCTGAGCACTGGTTACATCCTGAGGCCAAGCCACTTTGCCCTTTGGCCCCGAGTGTCTCTCAGTCTCAACAGCGGGCATTTATGAAACATCTGTTTATTAAGAGCTACTGTACAAAGAAGTGCACAGGGCAGCCCTCAAGGAGTTCAAGTGTAAAGGTCAGATATATGCATGGGGCGAGCCCCACATCAAGCAACCCAGAAATGTGAAAATCCAGGTTTTATAGGAAAGAATATTTGGAATTCATTCTCTGTCAAAGGCTTCGTTTCAGCAGCCCTTTAAGTAGCATGCTTTCCTGGATGGTGGGGTTTCAGTTTACTGTCAGCTCTCATTATGTATCATAGTTATGTTCTATAAAGTCCCTGTGAACACTGAATTACCGGATACTGAACCACTGCTCCTAGGGGAAACACAGGGTTAGGTTCCTGCGAGCCTCTGGTCACAACGCTTTAGTCAACAGAGCAATACATCACCTTGTTTTATGTTTTATGTGTGCTTCTGTTGAAAAGCACCTTCTTTAGTATATTTTGTTGACTTGTGAACATTGAACTCATAGCCAACAACACCGTAACTCATGCCTGCATGAGGCTCATCTAACTCATGTATTTTCTCCCTAAGGCCCATCACTGCCCTCCTGTGCTTAGGAACACTAGACAGCACTTCATTTTAAACAGGGAAATCACCTCCAAGAAGCACAAAAATGCAAAAAAAAGTGGCACTAAGTAAACTACAAAAAGTACACTTGTTTACTTGTTTCTAGTTTGAGGGGTGAAGAGACAAGCCAGAGCACTGACTCATTCGACCTCCGCTGGAAGCCTGTGCATCCGGCCACTCAAATTTTTTTGCAGTTCTGGGCACATCTGCACGTGAAAGTGAAAGCACCACAAGCTTGGGGTTCACAATTTTAGCAAGCTGGCAAATTCACAAACATGAAATCTACAAATAATGAGGGTCAACTATACTTGCACTTCTGTGTCATTGTTGCAGCAGCGGCAACCTGGTCTCAAACGAAATATTACACAGAATCTCAAAATATAAGACCGATGAGGGTGGAGCTGGCTGAAGCAGGGGCCCTACTCTCTTCAGCCTGCTCTTCTCCACCTGTCCCCCTGTCACCTTCACAAAACACCATGGGACCACTCAGAGGAGAGCAGAGGCAGGGAAGCACGTGGGCTGGGGTGACATAACAGCAGGGGGAGGTCAGGGGCCAACAAGCCCACAACTTTCCACAAAGGACATTGGCTAAGCAGCCTCAGCAGTGCTGGCCGCAGGGGAACAGGCCTGGTGCCCCAGAAGGGACTTTTCCAAAGAAACTAGAAATCCTGTTATTAAATAAAATCTTCCAGTTGGGAAATAAGACCTCAGTTTTCTCAAAACACCATGCACGTCAGATGGAGCTTATCTCATTAGCCTCCAGCCTGTGACCTTGTTTTTTAAAGTATTCAAATTATAGTTCTGCTCACACACCCAGCTTTTCAAGAATGCACTAATTGTGCTCAATTCTGCTTCTGTCTCAGCCACCCCACTGAGGTTTGGTTTTTTTTTTTTTTTTTGCCGTGCTACATGGCTTGCAGGATCTTAGTTCCCCAGCCAGGGATGGAACTCAGGTGGTGAAAGTCAGATAATAACCCCTATCATAAGTAATGGTAATAAACAAGTTAGACAAGTAAAAGTTAAATGACTGAACGAATGAGAGAAAAAACACATTTTTTAAATAATTTTTAAAACCTGATCCTTTTTGACCCACCTCCTAGAGAAATGGAAATAAAAACAAAAATAAACAAATGGGACCTAATGAAACTTCAAAGCTTTTGCACAGCAAAGGAAACCATAAACAAGACCAAAAGACAACCCTCAGCATGGGAGAAAATATTTGCAAATGAAGCAACTGACAAAGGATTAATCTACAAAATTTATAAGCAGCTCATGCAGCTCAATAACAAAAAAACAAACAACCCAATCCAAAAATGGGCAGAAGACCTAAATAGACATTTCTCCAAAGAAGATATACAGACTGCCAACAAACACATGAAAGAACGCTCAACATCATTAATCATTAGAGAAATGCAAATCAAAGCTACAATGAGATATCATCTCACACCAGTTAGAATGGCCATCATCAAAAAATCTAGAAACAATAAATGCTGGAGAGGGTGTGGAGAAAAGGGAACCCTCTTGCACTGTTGGTGGGAATGTAAATTGATAGAGCCACTATGGAGAACCATATGGAGGTTCCTTAGAAAACTACAAATAGAACTACCATATGACCCAGCAATCCCACTACTGGGCATATACCCTGAGAAAACCATAATTCAAAAAGAGTCATGTACCAAAATGTTCATTGCAGCTCTATTTACAATAGCCCGGAGGTGGAAACAACTAAGTGTCCATCATCGGATGAATGGATAAAGAAGATGTGGCACATATATACAATGGAGTATTACTCAGCCATAAAACGAAATTGAGCTATTTGTAATGAGGTGGATAGACCCAGAGTCTGTCATACAGAATGAAGTAAGTCAGAAGGAGAAAGACAAATACCGTATGCTAACACATATATATGGAATTAAAGAAAAAAAATGTCATGAAGAACCTAGGGGTAAGACAGGAATAAAGACACAGACCTACTAGAGAACGGACTTGAGGATATGGGGAGGGGGAAGGGTGAGCTGTGACAAAGCGAGAGAGAGGCATGGACATATATACACTCCCAAACGTAAGGTAGATAGCTAGTGGGAAGCAGCCGCATAGCACAGGGAGATCAGCTCGGTGGGAGGGGACCGCCTGGAGGGGTGGGATAGGGAGGGTGGGAGGGAGGGAGATGCAAGAGGGAAGAGATATGGGAACATATGTATATGTGTAACTGATTCACTTTGTTATAAAGCAGAAACTAACACATCATTGTAAAGCAATTATACTCCAATAAAGATGTAAAAAAAAAAAAAAAACAACCTGTTAACGGTTGAATTAGTATTAAGAGATGAACGGTGTACAGGGTCTCCAGCCAGTCCTCAGGCATCCTCTTAGGGAGTAATGAGAGTCCCCAGGGTTATTTAAATACTACTTCAAAAAGCCACATGGAAACTGTAGTCTACAGAAAAATGGTTGCCAAAGGCTAATTAAGCAATCAAATGTCTCACTGTTGGTTAAAATTAGATCAAGCTGGTAGAAAAATATTGGTTAGACAGTAATCAAAAGCTGAGGTTGACAGTTATGGCTTTGGTTCATTTTAAATGGGTAACAGAATAATTACCTCTAAATGCAACTGGTTTGCTAGAGCTGGGCTTCCAAGCATAGGTTTAGTTTGTTTTATTTGTTCATTTTAGTGGGAAGAATTGGTGATCAAAGGGGTCTTGGATGATGATACAATTGGAGACCACTGACCTATACATCTGGTTACACAAGTTCCACACAGTCTACCAAAGGGCTTCTACACAGTTTCCAACTGGAGACATGGCAAATAGTTGAAATATTATTATTAAACACATGGGCACCTGATTCATTGTCATCTATTAGGAGACCATGATAGTAAACAAATATATTCCAAGAAAAACCAAACCCATACTGCAGGATCATAGCGTGGGGTTGGTGGGGAGTGGTGAGGGGGTGTTTCATTTTGGTTTGGCTTTGGTTTGTTTTCACCCAACACACTTAATGTCCCTAATGTCCCATCCTATCTCAAAATGCCTACACTTCTCTTCAGGAACAAAGTCTGTTCAATTACATGTATCCATTCTTAGTTTCTTATTTATTTTATTGTTGTCTTTTCAACCAGTATGAGTCTAAAAATAGGGTTATTATGTGATCTTTTCACTGAAAACTGCTCAGCTTTTTTTTATATATAATATTTTTCTAAGAACATTTCTTGGTTGATTTTTTTTTTTAATATTTATTTCTTTGGCTGCACCAGGTCTTAGTTGCAGCTCGCAGGCTCCTTAGTTTCGGCTCGATGGCTCCTTAGTTGTGGCATGCGAACTCTCAGTTGTGGCACGCATGTGGGATCTAGTTCCCTGACCAGGGATTGAACCCGGGCCCCCTGCATTGAGAGCGTGGAGTCTTAACCACTGCGCCACCAGGGAAGTGTCTGCTCAGGTTTTTTAAAAAACAGTACTCATGTTCTGGCATCCAGCCATGCACTGACAGTCATGATGCTGAAAGCAGCTGGCTGATACTGACTGTTCGCCGTGTGCCAGGCACCATCCAAGCGTTGCACATGGATGGTTCTGCTGCATTTGTTCAATGCTCATTTCTTTCCCAACTATCAATGCTGTGCCCCCCAAGCGCCAGGCACGGCTCCAGGCACGAGGCACTAGGAATACAGCAGTGAATGAAGTATGGGTCTCTGCCTCCGGTATGTTAACGGTAACTGCTGAGGAGAACACAGAAGCAGAAGGGGAACAGGAAGTACTAGTGGAGGAGGGATGTTGTCTTAAATAGGGTGACCAGGGAAGTCCCTGAATGTCCAGTAGGTCATTTAAGCCTTGCCGTGAAGGAGGTAAGAGGTCAAAGTACAGGACTATCTGGGAGCAATCCCTCCAAGAGGAGGCAACAGCAAGTGCAAAGACCCTGGGGCAGAAAGGCCCTCAATGTGTTGGAGGAGCAGGAAAGAGGCCAGCATGACTGCAGCTGGACAGCTCCAGAGGAAGGCAGGAGGCAAAGGTCAGAGAGGTCAACAAGGCCTGGCCGCACAGGGCCCCCGTGTCCCTGGAAGGGTGGAGGCTTTTATGCTGAGTAGGATGGAAGCTGGTGCAGGTTTTTAATGAGAGAAGTGAAACGACCTGAGTTAATGTGTTGACAGGATCACTCTGGCAGCTGTGATGAACAGACTACTGAGAGATGAGGGCAGATGAAAGAAGGTCAGTTAGGAAGTTACTGAGATGACCCAAGTGAGAGAACAGAGCAGTACTGACAGACTTGATGAGAAGTGATCAGAGATGGGATTCTGGCTGTATTCTGGGAGCAAGGGCCAACAGGATTTGCTGATGAATCAATTAATTAAAAGGATGAAGTTACCATCAACCCAGATGGAGAAGACAGGGTGGAACAGGATTCGAGGGAAGGTCAGAAGTTTGGTGCTGGTCCCGCTGAGTTGAAATATCAAGCAGACATCCAAGTGGGGAGGTCGAGTGGATAGGCGGATACATGAGTCTGGAGTCTGGGAGAGATCTGGGCCCCCGATGAAAAAGAGGGTGTGGTCATTTCGATGTTATTTAAAGCCATAGGACTAGATGAGATCTCCAAGGGACTAAGTGCAAACAGGAGAGAATGGGTCTAGAAATGGTCCAACCTTGTGAAGTCAAGGGAAAGAAGAGAAGCCAGAAGAAGAGAAGTGGCCAGCGAGGTAGCAGGGAAAATCAGAAGAGCAGGAAGCCCCCTGAAGGAAGAGCTTCAGGGAGGAGACAGTAAGCCAGTGGGTTGGATGTGGTTGATGGACTAAATAAGCCGAGGATGTGGGCCACTGACCTCTGGATAGAGCAACACGGAGGTCGCTGGCGACCCAGACAAGAACGGTTTTCGTGGCATGGTGGGGGTGAACGCCTGCCCGGTGCCCACATAGGAGAGATGGGGAAGAGAGGAAGAGGGAGGATACACAACTAAGTAAGACACTGGCTGTTTCCAGACGGAGACATCGAGGCCTTGAGAGGTTTATTATGCTACAGAAGGTCTCATAGCTGCTAAGCAGTGGATCCGGGATTTGAAGCCAGAGCCTCAGGTTTTAAACACCGTATCAGGCGGCCTTAGCATGCAGCAGACATCCCCCGCGATTCAGACTTACATCTTTTTCAATTCGTACTCTGCTAGGTGCACCATCGCTCGGGAGGACCACCTGACTCCACATCTAGAGAGGCTCTGTCCAGCTCCCCATCTGGGGCCTCACTGACCTACCCAGATGAACCCACACTGACATCTTTCACTCCTCAGGGGGCCATCCTTTCCCATTCTCTCTTTAAGGGATAACACAGCTTGGGGGGTGGGGGACTTTGCCACTTTTTTTTTTTTTAAGCCAGGGGTTTTAAAGTGGTTTTAAAGAAATGATCCTTATCCTGTGGAGCTTCTTCAATACATGGAGTTCTGTTCTGACCCGGGAGGGCACCCTGTCTCCCACTCTGGCTACTGACACCTGTCTACCAGGCCCTTCTGAAAGGCGAGTCTTCAGGGCTTCTTTTCAGGGAGCTCTTACCTTGTCTTTGCCCACAGGTGAGCCCCTTGGCTGCTGCACTGATCTTAGGGGTGCAGCTGCCCCTGCCTCACACCGACACCCTCAGGGGAAGGGCTATTTGTCTCCATAAAAGAAAAACAAAATGGCTCTACCACCCCCCTTTCACTGTAATTGTGGCCCCTACCTACTACTAGAGGGAGTCATTATCTTAACATTCTGATGATTTCAAAGGAAAAAAAAAAAAATTAACACCATAACAGGTTTCTTTTAAAAGAAGAAGACATGTCCATGGATGACAGAGACACACGAAGTTCTGCGGACTGAATCACCTTACCGGAGATTTTAACACACATGTGTAATCCATACAATGAAATAAAGTAGCACAATGACAGCTTGTGTAATGTGGGCTAAATCCCTAAGCCACGGGCCCCCTCAGCTCTTCCCATCCAGCTCCTGGACCTGAGATAACTGCTCTTTTCCAAGAGGACCCTTCAGCAGACTAGCTGGAATGATATTAAAGTAAGTTGGCTTTAGTGTGCCCTTTTCATTTGAGAAATATTTATTTAGCATCTACTATGGCCAGGCACTCCTGTATGCACTGGGGATGCAGCAGCAAACAAAAATTCCTATGCTTATGGAGATTGGAGGGGGGACAATAAACAATCATTTTTATCAGATGGTGGTTAAGTGCTACACAGGAAAATAAAGTCGGAAAAGCAGATAGGAGGGCAGGGTGGCCGGGGAATGGGGGCGTGACATAATCTTTAATAGGTAATCGGGAAGGGTCTCATTGAGAGAATTTGAGCAAAGCCCAGATGGAAGTATGGGAGCAAGCATGTGGATATCTGGGTGAAGAAACAGCAAATGTGAAACAACGCTAGCAGGAATGGTAAGAACGCTCCGGAGTTGTGTTTGAGTGTTGATAAGGAACAGACTCAACCTGTGTGGCGGACTTTGGCTCAGAAAACCTCTCTAATGATTAATGAAAGTTGAAAACCAAGCCAGCTATCAAGCCACAGTCCTTCCAGAAAGCTACAGGAAGCTGCCACACCGGATGGGAGGCTGGATTCCAGACCCTCACTCTACAATCTCAACACCCCAACCCCCTGGGGGACCCACCCACGGTGCCCTCTACAGCCTGCAGGTCAAGCAGACAGCCCTGCCACTGACTGACCTTCTGACCTCCACACAGGACAAGGCAGTTTGCCCACAGAATAGAACACTGATTCTCAAAGTGTGGTCCAGGGACTTGTGAATGTCCCCAAGTCCCTTTCAAGCAGTCTGTAAGATCAGAACTATTTTCATAATAATACAAAGATATTTTCATTCTCTCACAAGTGTACAAACAGAATTTTCTAGAGGCTACAAGTCTCTAGATAACATCACCCTCCGACAGTCAATGACATGTGTGCTTGTGTATTCTTGCGTTTTATTAATATTTCCATTAACCCACACAAGTGTTTTACTATGAGACCAAAAAGTATGAGAACTGACAGAACAAAAGACCCACGAAGACAGATTCAACAGAAGGGAGAAACAGAGACCTTATCAAGACTCACTCGATAATATTATTACAAGTTGGTAATAGATTCGCAAAAGTGCAAAGCACTCTGCTTTCATATGAAAGGATGGACTTCTGCCTTGTATAACAAGCCCGCAGCTGCCACTCCGCAGCAGAGTTTGGAACGATCCCTGGTGAGGATTTCCCTCTTCGGCCTCCACGCGTCCACGCGTCCGCAGCCCAGGGCGCCCTAGGAACACAGTGCAGCTTCCCGGGCAGCCCTGTGCGCCAGGAACGGCTCAGTGAGGTCACCTTCTCCCTTGCTGTGGTTAAGACGATGAATAAAATCACGGAGGGAAGTGGACGCGGCCCCGGATGCTGCGCAGGTGTCACCGAAGGTGGGCAGACCCCTGAACTCCGGCAACCGGCGTTCGAGGGCGCTCAGTCTACGATCACCCTCCCCAGCGCCAGGGATCCACAGAGACTGGACCCACCGATGTAAACTCGCAAAAGTCAACTTCCACGGAGCTCAGAAGAGAGGGACTTCAGACCTGCAGAAAATTCCGAGCGTAGGAAAATTGATCAGGAAATGGAAACGCTCTTCTCGAAAGAGGCTCAGCCCCGGAGACGCCAGACCTGCCGGGTTTCCGTTCGGCTTCTGCTCCTATAGGGCTGGGTGGACACGGGCAGGTCACTGGGGCTCTCTCACCTCGGCTCCCCTCACCCCAAAACGCTGATGCGAAGATCTAAGGAGGCGCCGGGTGTGTGAACGCTAGGCTGTCAGACCTGGTCTCTCCACGAACGCGCTCTGTAACCTGGAGCACAAAAGTCCCTCTCTGAGCCTCAGTTTCCCATATCAGTAAAACAAGGGGGATGGCTTCAGCTCCCCCCACATTCCACCTAACTCAGGCACTGAATAGACGAAGGTTAAATCAAGCAGCTGCTGGGGGCTATTACCATTTAGAAACAAGCAGAAATGAAACGCTAGGGACGAGCAGGCAGAACAAACTTAAAAGTAAATGTGCCCAAGTCCCGGGCCCACTGGGTCTTCGCGGATTCGTCCCTCAAACGCCAGCGAAGCAGGCTGGCGAGACCCGGGGGACCCGGCCCGGGACTCCCTTCGGCTGACGAATGGCGATGGCTGCGGGACAGGGTCTCTCGTGTGGCCGGAGTTCTGCACCCCCGCCGGAAAGGGGAACCCGGGGGCTCGGCAGGAAGCGCGAGCTAGGAGGCGCCGCCGTGCAAGGTGGGAGCCCGACCCGCTGAGTCGGCTCGGGGTCCAAGAGCACGGGGCTCAGTGCGCTTGGGAAGGTAACCACCCCCAGGAGGTGCCGGGAGGCCGCCGCGCCCGCGCCCGCTGCGCGCCTTACTTGGGCCTTGAGCTTGCAGTTGGCGGAGGCGGGCGCGCCGTGCGGAGGGGCTGCGCTCGCGGGCAGGAGGCAGAGGGTCGGCATCAGGAACCAGCTCCAGGGACTCATCCTCCTCTCGGTGGCTCCGAGGCCTGGGGCGCAGAGGGAAGGAGGGACCCAACAGTGGCCTCCCGGCTCGGCTAGCCCGCGGCCGCTGGGCTGCGTACTCGCCCGGCGCCCGCCATGGCGCGCCGGGCTCGAGGAGCCGGGGGCGCTCGCCCCTTTCCCCGCGCCTCTCGCCGGCTCCCTCCGCGGTTAGCGCGACCGCCTCCGGGCGGGGCTCACCCCCAAGCCCGGAGGCGGCGGCCAAGTGAGGCTGAACCCCGACCCCGCCCAACCCCTCCGCCGCCCGTCTGCCCTGAGCAGAGGCAGCCGCGGGATACGCGGCCCCAGTTCTCCCGCCCAAACCCTGCCCCGGCCGCCGGCCACCCCGTGAACCAGAAGGGAAAAGTGAGGCTCCAGGACTGTCTTCTAAATTCAACCGAAAATCGTACTAGCTCCTGCCCTTACGTCTGCGTTCACGCTGCCAATTCTGAGGGTGGCTCTTGATGGAAAGAAATAGACCAAAGAAATAAATGAAAGGCTATTTTTAAAGGCAAGTTCATGTAAACAAAGGCAATCGCAGGGAAGTTTTGTCTGTAAAAGAGACTAGTCAGTGTGTGCATTCAGTTAAAACCTGGAACCACGAAAACCGGCAGTCCATCAAGTGCCCTCTTAAGGGATTTGGGAGAGTAATAGGAAGGATTAACAGCGAACTCGAAGGATTACTGCAAAGATTAAATGAGGACATTTAGGACGCACATAATAGGTCTGCAAAACGTGGTCCCTCTCTTTCCGCTTTAAACTCCCCAAGGGGTTTTTTCCAGCAGTGACCCTTCAGGAAGAAAAAGTTATAAAAGCAACTGGTTGTGCCCGGCCTCTCCCACCTCCCACCCAAGGCCTGGGTGCACTCCACCACCTTCCTGTACAGCCCAGACTCCTGCCCGATTAACTTCTGAGTGGTGTTTAACGGAGCATTCGTAGGCAGGGTATCTTAATTGTTTTAAGTCCCCGTCCATTTTGGGAATCTGATGTAAACTTTGGAGAATCTCGGGGGCGGGGGGGGGGGGGGGGGGGCGGCGATTTGCTCACAGTGGGAGGAGAAGTTTTCTGAGCCTCTGGTGCCCATCAGCAGTACTTCCAGTTAAGAGCCCCAGGTTTTTAAAAGGCAAGTTTTTCAAGCTTTCATTCAGGTTTTCCAGATTTGTGTGTGTGTGAGAGAGAGAGAGGGAGGGAGAGACAGAAGGAGGGAGAGGGGGAGAGAGGGAGAGGGGGATTGAGAGAGAGATCTCAAACTTTTCCCTATTCTAAATTCGAGTGAGGATTTGCTTTCTGGAGTTGACTCTCTCTCCTGTCTTGAAATAACTCCTTCGTTTCAGCCCGGCGGCAATCATTGGTCCCCAGCCGACCCAGAAGGCAGCCTGTCCGGGTTTTCAAGTTGCCAGCGCTGCCACCTACTGGAAAAGGAAGTTCTCTCTGGTTGTGAGATGCAAGCATCAAGAACTCAAAAGGAAGTAATTAACTATTATTTCATACTCTTTCCCCCACTCCAAATGAATTCTCATCCAATCAGCTGTGGCTAGAGGGAAGAGGGGGAGGAATAATGTGTCAGAAAACATGACTGAACTTGTTAGTCTTCTTACTGTCTCTTTTCTGTTCCTTTGATTTCTACTCTTACCTTTATTATTTCCTTCCTTCTACTTACTTTGGATTTACTTTGCTCTTCTTTTTCTAGCTTCTTAAGGTGGAACCTTAGATCACTGACTTTTAAACTTTCTTCTTTTCTAATACAAATATTTACAACTATAAATTTCCCTCAAAGCACTGCTTTAGCTGCATCACACAGATTTTGAAAAGATTTATTTTCATTAGCATTCTGTTGGGAGTACTTTCTAATTTCCCTGGTGATTTTTTTTTTCTTTGAACATGGATAACTTAGCAGTATGTTACTTGACTTCCAGGTTATAGATTTTTCCTAGATATTTTGTTTTTACTGATTTCTAATCTAGCTCCATTATAATTATACTCTGTATAATTTCAAATAGCTTAAATTTGCTGGGATTTATTTCAAGGCCCAGAATATAGTCAGACACTGAGTTTGAAATGTCTAGTATATGGATAACTTTGTTTGGTTCTAACATTTTTGAGGTGGAGCTTCCTGCCTTAGTCAGACCCATCATTAAGGAAGATTTATTCTATAAGACACTCAGTGTCCAAACATTCAGTAGAATCACATCTACCCTACATACATTGTCCCCTAACACTCCAGGGTGCTTCCCCAGACCTGGTGACAGGCAGGTGGGCATGGCCTGGTCCTCACTTGCCTTCTAAAGACATCTAAGCTGAAAGTCTTCCTTGCTTCCCTTTCATGGTCAGAAAGGAGATGCTAAAGGTCCCTGTAGCCTCCTCTGCCTATGCACAGAGTTTCTGTATCAGGTTCACCTCCCCCAAGTATTGTTCTTGGTCCATACCTCTCACATCCCACTGCCAAAGACCTGGATGTTTTTAATCCTTTCCCTCCACCTTCTGTTTCTCCTTCACGTACAGTTGATACCCCGGAAACCCTCCTTCTGTCCACCTACTCTTAATTTCTTCCTTTGTGCCCCTACCAATGGCTTCCTGAATTTACACCAACCTGTGAGTCTTGGTCCCTTCATAGCAGTCACCTGAGGAAATTATGCCCTGGATATCTTTTTGCTCTTTCCCCAAAATCAGATCTTTCCTCAAAAGCAAAGCTTTCAGGATACACAGAGGATTTGCTGTGGCTTCTGCTGCACCTCTGTGCCTTTGCCCTGCCTGGCTTGGCCAGCCTGCAGCCATCCAAGTCCTGAGTCACTTACCGCACCGCAGGCTTCCCAGAATGGCCAAAACAGCTGCCTCCTGGTATTCATACTTTTGTTTAACCCCCTGTCCTTGAGTGTGAGCGGGACCTGGGACTTGCTTCTAACCAATGGAATGTGGCGAGAGGGATGGAATGTGCAAGGAGTGCCAAGGTTGCTAGAGTCTCTCTCCATTGCTGTCTTTGAAAAAGAAGTTGCCTCCCCTAATTCTGCCAACAACCTGCAAGAGCTCAGAAACAGATCCTTCCCCAGTGGAGCCTCTGCTGAGAACCCAGTCCTGGGAAACACCTTGATTGCAGCCTTTTGTTACCCTAAGCAGAGGATCCGGTTAAGCTATGCCTGAACTCCTGACCCAGAGAAACTGCAAGATAATAAATGTGTGCTGTGTGAAGCCACTGAGTTAGAGGTGATTTGTTACACAACAACCGAAAACAAATACACCAGGTGAAGCAGAGTGCCAAGGAATTCCCAGGAGTTCCAGCATGGCGCTCCACCATCAGGGTGTGTTTTCGAAGTGGGCAGCTGAAGACGGATTTCCTACACCTCTAGGTCTTCAGACTCCATGCATTCCTGGAAGGGGGCTAGAGTTTTGCCACACTCCCTTGGTCACCCAAAGTTGGCACCAGAACTTCTAAGTGAGAAAGGGCGGCAGTCATCCCAAAGCTGCATTGGCTTAGTCAGTACACAGATCCTGAGAAGGAAGAAACATCCCCTGACAGCCAGAAACTGACCTGGCTCTATCAGTGAGGACTTGGTTGGCAATATCCACAGCCAGGTTGTGGGGTTCTCCTGCTGAACGTAAATAATTGACAGAATATCAACATCTGCCAAGGCCACTCTGTGACTATGATGGATAAAGACAAAAACAAGCCCACTCCACGATCGTGTCACAACACAGACAAAACACGAACACTATCCAAACCACAGAAAGGACTAAACATCCCCTATCCTGACTAATGAGTGACTGCCGCTTCTTTACCAACCCCAGCTCTAGCCTGCATCATTCCCCCCACCTTATAGACAAGATGTGTTAAGATGCTGTTATGGGCTGAACTGTGTCCCCACAAAATTCATATGTTGAAGCCCATACCCCTGTATCTCAGGAGGTGACTATGTTTGAAGATAGGGTCTTTAAGCAGTGATTATGTTAAATGAGGCTGTTAGGGTGGGTCCTAATCTAATCTGACTGCTGTCCTTATAAGAAAAGGAAAATTGGACACACAATAGATTTGGACACACAGGTGCCCTCGGATTTGGAGGGATGATCATGTTAGGACACAGCAAGAAGGTGACCATCTGCGAGCCAAGGAAAGAGAGCTCAGGAGAAACTAAATCTGCCAACACCTTGACTGTGGACTTCTGGCCTCCAGAACTTGAGAAAATTAACTTCTGTTGTTTAAGCCACCCAGTCTGTGGTATTTTTGTCATGACAGCCGTAGCAAACCCACATAGATGCTCAGTCAGAATTACAACCACTTCCTGAAAACATTTAATCTAGAGCGAAGCCCTGCTTCCTTGAACTTCCCCCCAGGTCACCTAAAAACACAAGCCAAATTCTATAACAAGCCCTCCCAGCACCCTCTTACCGAGATGCCCCACAGTTCCCCAAGGTATGTGTTCTTCCTGGTTGCAAAGAGCAGTAAATCCAACTAATTCAACTTCAGGTGTGTCTCTGGTGGTCTTTGCCTGAAGGGTGTTGATAACTGCAGTTCTGCTTGGGGCCACTTCAACACCTCCCCTAACCATCCCTTGTGCTTCTACTGGTCTTACATCAGACCTGACCTAGGGAGAAGGTTTCCCATTGTTGGCACATTTCCATTCTCCGCCCCTCCTCCCCCTCTCCAGCCTCTCCCCTCCCCACATCCGCGTGGGTGACAGGGTGCTGAGGTGAATGGTCCCTTGCTCCTGGAAACCTGGCACAACTTTGGTGCCAGGTGTGAATGATTTTTGACAGAAGGGGCTTAATGGTGAATCAGGATGAACTGAGGCCTCCTGGTAGAGCACTGGAGACACTGTGAATGGTCACTGCTCAGCTAGCTTCTGGCTCAGGCTTACTCTGTGGACTATATAAGCAGAGGCAAGTAGCTGAGTTACCAGACATTGGAGAGAATTTTTTTTTTTCAGAGAGGGGAGGAAAGACAAAGAGACTAGAGACAAAGGAAACTGGAGAAGGCTACTGGGGGGGAAAAAGAAAGCAGAGATGTTGGCCACTGAGGTTTTTATGATGTTTTATTGTCCATAACTAATGAAAATTTCAGGAAAATTTAGTAAATTTCAGGACAATTTTAAAATTTAGTAAAATTTCAGGAAAATTTAAATTACACACCAATCCTAGGGAGGTGGGTTTTGGGGTCTCTGATAGTACAGCATTTAGCTTCAAGGGGCCCTGGGGAGAAGAGAAGGCTTCCAAAGAGGAACCAGTCACACACAAGTGACAACAGTCTAAATGTGTCAGTTTCACTAAACAAAACTACAGACTTTTTTTAAAGTGACCTAAATGATGGGTGCATTTTTACATGACAGGTGACTGATTGTTCTTTAGAAGCTTTCAAAAGCTCTAACTTGCTACCCAATGTATGTTTGGTGTGCATTATATTGATGTTTTTGTCCCCGATGGTTCCTGCATCCCTTCCAGAAACTGCTACATTCATTTCTTCAACACACTTACTAAATACATGAGCATTTCAATGCCAAGTGAGGGGTTTAGAATGATGACTCGAACAGACAGGACGCCTGGCCCCCTGGAGTACTGCTCTCACCCCAGGATGCTCATCAGACTCAACCTGGGAGACTTCCAAATCTACTGAGGCCCAGGCCCACCGCCGGTTAGTTAACCGGCAACCTTCTGGGGGACTGTGGCCCCAGCATCAGTTTTTTGGGTTTTTTGTTTTTGTTTTTTCTGGGAGCCGTGCCGCGCAGCTTGCGGGATCTTAGTTCCCTGACCAGGGATTGAACCCGCGCCCTCAGCAGTGAGAGTGCGGAGTTCTAACCACTGGATTGCCAGGAAATTCCCCCAGCATCAGTATTTTAAAAGCAGCCCTGGTGATGCTATGTGCAGCCAAGATCAAGAGACAGACCGACAAAAAGAAAATTACAAGGTGGTGGAATGTGTGCAACAAAGGTCCATGGCCACCCATAACCAAGCCCTCCTTCCAGGGAGAGCCTCCCAGTGGAATGTTATCTCAACAGAGACCTACAATTTGAGTAGGAGTTAGCAGGAGAACAGCATTCCAGGGAGAGGGAATGGTGCAGGCAAAGACCAGAAGTGTGAGTGAGAGCTAGCTAGTTCATGGAATTCAGCCTGGTGGACCCATCAGTGGAAGCAGGTGATAGGGAGACAGGGAGATGCCAAGCACTAGCTGGTGAAGGGCCTGCACTCTGGGCAGAGTTGGCCCCCATCCACAAGGCACTGTTGAGCCCCCAAGAGTCCCAAGCAGAGGAGTTGCACAATCGAATGTGCACTTTAGAAGGATCCCTCGGGCTACAGCGGGGAGGGGAGATCGGAGGTCTCAAGAGTGGAAGTGGTAAGACCAGTCAGGAGAGGCGATGGGGACCCAGACCAGGCTCTGGCAGGGGACGAAGAAAAGTGAAGTGACATCAGGGAAGTGAAACCCACCAGCCTGGGTGGTGACTTCGATGTGGGAGAGAGAAGAAACTTCCCAGAATTAGCCCCCAGAAAGGGCCTCCAGACCACACTCTCTGGCCTCTACTCAGCAGCCTTAAGAACCCCAATTCAAAAGTGCTCAGACGGTCCTTCATGCAGCAAGAGCGGTAGGGGAAGGGGGGAGCCTGTCTCTCGTTTTCTCCGTGCTTAGGAACACCAACTTCTTCTAGATCCCCCCAAACTCCTTTATCCCAGCCTCCCCCTGAAGTCTCTTGAGCTCCCCCTGGCCTTTCCAGATCCCCTCCTAGTCTTGCCCACCCTTAGCAGAGTCTTATTGCCTCAGACGGTTTCCCTTTAGTCCAAAACTGTGAAAAAGCCCAACCAACCTGGAGTCCCACCTCATCTGTGCCACTTATTACCTGTGTGACCTTTGGCAAATCAAGTAACCTCGTGCAACCTCAGTAAACTTTAGCTTCTTCATCTGCAAAATGGGACTAATAATACTTGTCTCGCAAAGAAGTGAAGATCAGAACTAACATAATGTAGAAGAAGCCAAGCAAAGTATATAAAACTAAAAAGAAATGATACCCATAATATAGAAAAGCACATCATTTTTAAAAAGGCAAGAAAGAAGAAAGGACATAAGTCTGGTTAGAAAATCTGCAAAGATCATAAAGAGGTTGAAGAAAGAAAGAGAAAGAGGGAGGGAGAAGTGGAGGGAGGGAGGAAAGAGAGAGAAAGAAAAATACAAATGTCAATAGATAGATGAGAAGCACCTCATTAATTTATTAAATAAAAGCAAATCACTTCTGGTGAAGGATGGTGGTCACGGTTGCTCAGCAATAAGAATGTACGTAATTTCACAGAACCGTACACTCAAAAACGATTAAAATGGTAAATGTTGTTATGTATATTTTACCATGAGTTAAAAGATAAAATGAAATATTCCTTTAACAGAGCAAAACAAAACAACTAAGCACATTTTTCACCTCTTAAATTGGCAAAAGTAAAAGCATGCAACATCCAGGAGGAATGTAAAGGCTCTGTGCAAGGCCATTCAGCACCATTTAAAATATGCATGCCCTTTGACCTCGTTCTACCCTTTGTACAGATTCTGCTATAGGAATCTGTCCAAAGGAAATATTGACACATATGTGCAAATACACACACATCCCCCACAGTTTGGGAATCACCAAGCTGGACTCACTGAAGCATTAGAATGATAAGAAATCTCAAACAATCCTTATAATGAAAAGTTATTTGGCCGTTTGAGCAAATGAACGAATGAGGAAGATCTTTATGTTCACACCAAACTGGTGACTTCTGGGGAGCGACATCCGTTTTTACTCTCTATGCTTCTGTCCTGCTGATTTTTTTAATACCAAGCACAGCTTTTATAATTCATCTAATTTTAATGATTTTTTTTGACCGAATGCTTCTTGAGCACTCACTCCGTGGCTTGACCAGTTGGGAGCGTGCCTCCACTTCAAAACCTAACGACCTCCTCATTCTTCCCGGCGGCTACAGAACTCTCCAGAACCGGGCCTGCCTGCTAGTTTTCATGATCACAGATAATTCTGCAGGGAATACTGCAGGGGAGAAAATCAGGGCTGAGGAAACCGTGGGGATAGTCATCATGCCTATGACTCGGACTTGTCTGTTAGGAGCAGTGGTCCCGAGTGGCTGGTCCCTTCCAAGAGATGGAATGTGCCACCAGCATCCCCAGCCACTGTCTCTCTGCTGTCCTCTGCCGTGACCCCCATTTGGCCCCTGAGACCTCATCAGCCTTTGAACACCACCTTGGCATCTGGCAACTGATACTCTTACGATGGAGGGGGGAGGCTTCTCGTCCTTGCTTCTTCATTCCTTGCCACAGGTCTGTCGTTTCCCAGAATTGCAGATTCTTTTTGCCACATGAATGGTGATCAATAGGCGGCCCGGCCTCACAGACCAATGTTAGTAGCCTTGGTGAGTGAGAATCTCTGCCCGAATCCCTTCTAACCTGTAGGCCATAAGCCATTCTCTCCAGGGGCTCAGAGGCCTGCTTTCCTTCCTCCTAAGAGCCCTGTGGAACTTCCTTATAGCCCAGAATTCCAGCCCAAGGGTGAGCTTCTTCCCAAGTCTGTATGGACACGCTTAGTCCAAGGACAGAGGTATGTCTACAGAGAAAAGTATATTTTACAGTCTTCCAGAAATAAGGCATCCATAAAATTATTTTCTCCAGTTGGTCCTTGTATACACACATGTACAACTTTAAAAAAAATACATTCTGGGCTTCATACTCGATATTTTTCCATAAAATAACTGCACGGACATGGACAGTGTCCCCAGCTGTCAAGAACCACCCGCCCTTGTTCAGGGAAGCAGAGCACAGCATAGAGAGGTTAAGTCCCTTGCCCAAGTCACTGCATCTAGTAGGTGTCAGATTCAAAGTCACATACTCTAACTTCAGAATCCAAACTTTCACCTGCTTCACTGTACCTCCTCTCATTACCAGCTCACATTTTCTTTAAGAAGGAGATATATTTGTTTATATTATTATTATTAAGATTTTTTTTAAACATACACAAAAGAAGGGGGAAGAGTATGAACCCGTGTGTACCTATCACCCAGCTTCTGAAGATCATATGAACATCTCTAGAGCCAGTGTTCCACAGAAGAGTTTGGGAATCCCAGACCTAAGCCAATGCGAGTAGCTCCTTCAGAACTTGGTCAGAAGAAAAAGGTGAGGGTGATCCAGGTGGTACCCAGGAGAAAGCAGACCAGACCCACAGGGGAACCAGAGGGGTCATGAAAGCTGAAGGGGCTGGGGGGGGTGGAACTCAGAGTTCCTGGGGGGCTGCTGGCAGCAGTCAAGTTCCAACCCTAAGACATTCTTACCCTAAGTCCCCTGGGATGGACACTGTGAGGCACAGCCCAGATGCCCCTTCAAGGGAGGGCTTGCTGCCCTAGCTGGCTGAGAGCACTGTCATCAGACAGAGGTCAGGTCCTTCAGTATTGTCTGAGCACCTCCAATGGCCGTCTCAGCCCATCTTGGGACAACTCTAGCTCCAGAGGCCAATTGGGGTGTCAAGAGGACTGAGACTGTCACAGCTTGACTTTTCCCTCTGCCCAATCTCACTTCTTTCCTCCCCTTTGACAGGAGGTCATCCTAGGGCACTCCTTAAGAAACATCCTGCACATTAAACCATCTCGGAGTCTGCTTCCCTGGAAACCCAACATGCAACACTACCTTTCTCTAAAAATCATTATTAATGCAGTCACCCAGAAAGTCATCATATTGGGGCTGTGATAACTACTACACCCCATTCATAGAAAACATACAGATATCAGGACAGGAGAAGGACAAAGCATATGGGAGAGACTTTTACATCATACGTGTCTGGGCAATATGCGACCCATATTTGGGGGGCGGGGGGGACGCAGCTTGCTCTATTTCTCTGGGAGTTCTTGGGAGCCCACTCCGGCATACGGGGAGTGGGTGAGACAATTAAATGTGATTCGGTCTCTTCCTGCTCAAAGCAGAGTCTCCTAGGGCTTCATTCAACTCTCCCCCACCACCCCGGGGAGAAATGCTCAGTCTGGGATCGTTCCTTCTCTTTTCCTTTTCCCCGAGGAGGTCCAAGGCTCAGAAGTTCACCTGTCACTGAAGCATCTGACGCTGGTGTAACTCAGAGCCTGTTTTCCTGGCTGACCTGATTTTGCAGGTTACCTGACATCTGACTGCCACTTTTCTTAAATCTCTGGCTTGGGCAGCCTTCGCTGGGGCCTTCTTCACAGGGCCAGTTCACCCCTGCTGTGGTGACACCCTCACCTCTGCAAACTTATCAGCCAGTCCCTCAGGGAACTTCCATATTTCTCACGGAGGCCCTGGGGCGTTCTTGGACCTCTTACACTCGGGCCAGCGGGTCCTGCAGGTCACAGGGAACTAGGTGTTCTCTAAGACCAGGCTGCCTGACTTCTGTGATGGTTTTTTTGATGTGTCAACTTGACTAGGTTATAGTCCTGGCTATTTATTGAATATATATATATATTCAATATGTACATACATAGTCAGGTGGTACGGTAAATGCTATGAAAAAATAATCAAGCTGGGTGAGGCTCTGGATACACAGGGAGGGACATTTAGCACAGAACCTAGCACATAGCTTTAGTTATTTCTATTAATGCCACTACATCACCCAAACCAGCTGGAGACCTCTCTCTGTCACCCACTACATCACATCCACTACTGCTTATTTTCTGCGATGATTAAGTCTCAAATTCTCCAGGTTTTTTATCCCCACCTCCACTCTGTGAGTCTGACCCTCATGATGTCTTACCTGGACAGCCTCCTCCATCCCTCTTTGCATCTTTCCTTGCTCCTCCCTGCCTCAATTCTGTTGAGATTTATACCAACATAGCTTCAAATCACTGCTCTTCCACTCAGGACCATGAGACCCCGGGCAATTTCCTTCGGTTCTATCTTAGTGAGCTTGGGCTGCCATAACAAAACATGATAGACTGGGTGGCTTAAACAAAAGACACTTACCGCCCACTGTTCTGGAAGCTGAGAAATTCAGAATCAAGGTGTCAGCAGTTTCAGCTCTTGGTGAGGGCCCTCTTCCTGGCTTGCAGACAGCCACTTTCTCACTGGTGCACACATGGCCTTTCCTCCGTGCACATGCGGGGGCGGGGCGGGGAGAGAGAGAGAGAGAGCTCCCATGTCTCTTCCCCTTCTTAGATTAGAGCACTAATCCCATCATGAGAGCTCCACCCTCATGGCCTCATCTAAACCTAATTACCTCCCAAAGGCCCCACTTCCTAATACCAATGTATTGGGTATTAGGGATTCAACATACGTATTTTGGAGGGGACACAAACATTCAGTCCATAACAAGCTCCCTAGGTCTTTGTTTCCTCATTAGTAAAATGAGGGTAATAATACTCCCTCCCAAGGATGTCATAAGGGCTCAACAACCCAGTAGTAGTTGTGGTTGAGATCATTATTATTGAGATAACACAATTAAAACATATAGCACCAAACTAGCCACATAGAAAAGATTGCATAAATATCAGCTACTATTATTAGTGGCATTACACATGCCTTAAGACTCAGCTCAAGTGTCCACAGCCATGTGGACCAGCCCACGTCATCACTGAATCTGGTGTAGATTCGTCCTGTTATATCCATCACACATCATCATATCTATTTATTTACGAGTCTGTTTCCCATTACAGACCATGAACATCTCAAGGTTAGAGGTCAAGATGCCTTGGAAAATCCTGCACCTGTTCTGCTGCCCAGTCCCTGCCCAGCACCAGGAAATGCTTATTGAATAAATACAGGAGCAAATGAAAGAATGAGCCATGGCAAGTGAAACTCAGATTCCCAGGTAAAGGTTCCCTGGTTTACTCAACTGGTTACAACATGTATTGGCCCATGCTTTGGGGACAAAAATTCGTATGTTTGCATCAGTTCACAAGAGAGCTAGGAGTCAGAGTTCCTGTCCTGGACCAAACTTGGCACCTGTACTGACATGTGATTTAAATGTTGGTGGGTGTTATCTGCTGAATGTGTCTCCTCCCCAAAGTCATAGGTTGAAGTCCTAACCCCCAGTACCTCAGTATATAACTGTATCTGGATATAAGGCTTTGAAAGAGATGATTAAATTAAAATGAGGTTATTAGGGTGGGGCTCAAATTCAGTCTGACTGGTGTCCTTATAAGAAGAAGGAATATGGACACACAGAGGGACATCGGGGATGTGCGTGCACAGAGGACGACCATGTGAGGACACGGTGAGAAGGCAGCCATCTACAAGCCAAGGAGAGAGGCCTCAGAGGAATCCAAACCTACCCACACCTTGGTTTTGGACTTCTAGTGTACACAACTGTGAGAAAATTGATTTTTGTTGTTTAAGCCACAGTCTGTGGTATTTTGTTATGTCAATACAAATGGTAATAAAGTAGGTGGCTCCCCTCCCACTTCTGTATCTAGAAACCTCCCCTAACTTCCTGGCAAACATTTTCCAATCAATCCCAGATATCATCTGATTTTAACTTCAGGACTCTGACAGTTTTTTCCACCAATCACCACTATGCCCCAAATGACCCTGTCC
Source organism: Stenella coeruleoalba (assembly GCF_951394435.1). NCBI lineage: Eukaryota > Metazoa > Chordata > Mammalia > Artiodactyla > Delphinidae > Stenella > Stenella coeruleoalba. The sequence continues at coordinate 15,409,919 of NC_137159.1, read as the reverse complement.
CTTTAACCTGTCCAGAAACCTCTTTTGAAGAATTCATATTCAGCTTGGGAGCATTTATTGGGCAACAATGGAATGCAAAAATAGAACAATACTGAGACTAGCTCAGAAAATACTCCAGAGAAGTAATTAGCATAGTGCAGGAAAATTATCAGAATGAACCAAAGTAGTTGAACCACTCCCCTTCATATAATACTTCTCACCTACAAAATTCTTTCAGATAGTTGATCATGAGAGCTCAATTACTATCTTCATTTTTTAGATGAGGAAATTGAAGCTCAGAGAATGAAGTGACCGTCCAAGGACCCAGGGCTAGTACATAATGGTACCAGCACTTGGACCCAGGTCTCCTGAGTCCTGAGGTGCTGTCTGAGGTGCTTCATAAATATATCTACACCTTCATCAGAAAAGAGGGGTTTGCCTGAAAGCACACATTTACCACATTCCTTTCTGGAGGTACAGAAAAACCTTTTTTCTCCTTGCCTGTTATAAATTATTACTCCTTTCCCAGTAAAGCTTGTAATTGGCTTTTCATAAGGCTTCATCGGGAGGAAGCTTAGAAATTTGGCTCCAAGCCAAAGAGTAACACATTACATAAAAGAGACAGAAAAAGAATATGAATTTTCAAATGAGCAAATTAACTAAAAAGAAAATAGAAATTTCACATATTCTTTAAGGAGGAGGATAAAAAAATACAGTATGCAGAAGGGGGCAGTTTTCTAGAAATTATGCAAATTAAAAAGGAGTTAGAAATGAATGAAAATTGTGACAACTACAAAATTGATTCAAAAAGCAGAGAGAATTTATCCTACACAGACGCTTGCCCAGGTTTTGTTTGCTTTAATTCATTTGCATCATTGTTTGTGGTGGTCCCTTGCAGCAGACCCAGGCGAGGGGACCTGGCATTTTAGTGGACTCCCCTCCACACACAAACACCATGCAAACTTTGAGCACAGGCTTCCTCTGCTCTGTGTCCCGGAAGCAAAGGGTGACCGCGCCTCAGTGTCAGGGAGCTTTGTGGGCTGTGCTGCTGACAGCACCAAAAATGATGTGCTTCTGTGTTTGGGGATGATTGGAGTGATAGAGACATTTACCCAAGCTCTTCTGTCACTCAAACTTTTTCTCTCATAGATTCTTGCTTAATGATGATTCCCAGGAGTACCAAGTGCCCATTTTCTTGCTTCTTTTCCTGTTCCAGTCTGTGCCTCCAAAAATTAGCACAGGAATTCCTGCAGCTGCAGGAATCGCTCACAAATTAACACAGTATTCCCAACAGTTGCATATGCAGCTAAGGAATATTTTGCAATAGTAAACGGCTCATATTATTCTTTAATTTGTGTATGTGTAGGTCTGGACTTATGAAGCAAAATACAGGTTCTTTCCATTGGCCACGAGATGGATGCTGAATGCCAGAACTACAAATAGTTTAGTTTTTATAAAATTATTCATTGAATTCAATTACACCTACAAAAATTTTAATTTTTTAAATGATTTATAATTTTGAAATTTATTAAAAATGATTTGTATTTTGCCTTAGAATACTAGATAATGTTACTATTTTAGAAGAAAATATCCTGTTTAAAACATATATGAAATTTAATTTTTCTGTTTTTTACCTAATTGCATTCACATTTTTTGATGAAAATAAAGTGGATCCTCGTTATTCATGGATACCATAGTTGAGAATTACCTACTTGCTAAAGTTTATTTTTAACCCCCAAATCAAGCTCACAGCAATTTTGTAGTCATATGAAGACATGCACAGAGCGCTGGAGTATTTGAGCCCCCGACACACACCTTCCCAGCGGAAGCCAAACAAGGCAACACTCTGCCTTCTTATTTCTGCTCTTATACTATAAATGTGTCCTTTTTTCCAGTCTACTTAGTACCTTGTTTTTCTCATTTTTGTTGGTGATTTCACTGTTTAAAATGGCTGGACCAGAGTGCTGAAGTGCAGCACTACTGTTCCTGAGTGTAAGAAAACTGCGATGTTCCTTACAGAGAAAAATGCACTTTTTACATGAGTTTTGTCCAGGCATTTTATGCTGTTGGTTGTGTGCATTCAATGTGAATGAATCAACAATATATACTAAATAAGTTGTCTTTTAACAGAAACACACACAAAAATAGCTTATGTGTTGATCAGCTGATGAAAATGTTCTGACCATAGGCTTACAGGAACCTAACTCTATTTCTTGGAGCAAGGGTTTGATATTCACTAATTCAGCATTGGTGGCGACTTTATAGTACAAAACTACCCTGAATAATGGAAATCGCCTGTATGTTTAAATTTTGTACACTTTGAATACAATTACGTTTTAATTTTTGTTTAGGTCATTACCATCTATAGAACACAAGTTATGTAAAAATCTTGTTAACCACACAGTCACTAATTATGCTTAAGTGAGAGCAGGAAAAAAATTGTGGAATAAATTTCTAATAATGTATTAGAAATGTTTTTATTAGTATGTCTTAATTGTATTCTTCTTTTAAACATTCCCAGACCATCAATAGAACACCCAGACCTGCATAAGACTTATCAAATTCAATTATCTGCGAGATTTTGCCCACTTTCACTCATACAAAAACCATCACTTGTCACATTTTTAAAATTACATCATGAAATTGAATCTGTTATGCAGGAGGATAAAATATAGTTTATTTAACAGTATGTTAGTTTGCTTTATAACTTAAATATTTAGACACTTGGTATGTGAGTCTCCATTTATATTCTTGCCCTGGGATCTGTAAACATTAGGGATAGTAGTTTGCAGTAGCAAACCACTGAAACAATATAAATGTGAATCAATGTGTATAAATTACTGTATGATTCACCCATATAATAGAATCTTATACAGCCTTTAATAAGAAAAATTAAAAATAGTGGACTTGGAAGCAAATGGCTAGGATTCAGATCCTGGCTCTAGTACTTACTAGCTGTGTGACCTTGATTTATTTAACCTCCCTGTGCCTCAGTTTCTTCATCTGTAAACAGGGAATTACTAGTACTTTGCTCATAGGACTCAGAGTCAATATGTGTAAAGTGCTTAGAACAGTGATAAACACATAGAAGTTGTATGTAAATTTCACTCTCAGAATTAAATGTTCAGTATTTGCACTGGCATGATACAACCTCTAAGACAGAGTAAGGGAAAAAAGTAAAGTGCAGAGAGTGTAGCAATATACTATCATTTGTGAAAATAAAAGAGTAGGTATGTGTACATATATGCTTTTATCTCCACAAGAAACTGACAATAGTGATGGCTTCCAGGGAAGGAAATGGGAGGTCTGGGGCTTGGAGGTGGGAGAGAGATTTTTCACGGTATGTCCCAGTTACTCCGTAACAAATCCAGCCCAAAAGCTTAGTGGCTTAAAACAGGAGTCATGTATTTTTCATGGGTTCTAGGAAATCTGACAGAGCCCAACAGGGAGGCTCATCCCTCTTCCGTGATGTCTGTGGTCTTTCCTCTCTCGTTGCCCTTATTTCATTTAGCCAATATTTTAGGTTGATTTTTCAGGTCTGTGTCCTCCACCAGACTATATGATCCCCGAGGACAAGAACCACAGCTTATTCATCTCTGTGTCACTCACAGGACATAGCATAGGCGCTCAGAAAAATCTTGGTGGAGTAAATGAAGAAGTAAGAATTCATGTCCCAATTAACACAACACTGTAAATCAACTATACATCGATTTAAAAAAAATAAATAAAAGAATCTATGTCCTCATTTTTTCTATAGTCCTTTTGTTGTTTGGTTTTGGTTTTTGGTTTTTTTTGCGGTACGCGGGCCTCTCACTGTTGTGGCCTCTCCCGCTGCGGAGCACAGGCTCCGGACGCACAGGCTCAGCGGCCATGGCTCACGGGCCCAGCCGCTCCGCAGCATGTGGGATCTTCCCGGACCGGAGCACGAACCCGTGTCCCCTGCATCGGCAGGCGGACTCTCAACCACTGCGCCACCAGGGAAGCCCTCTATAGTCCTTTTATTCTTCATTTCCTAATCCCAGGTATGCCCCCTACCTCTTCACTGGCTAATACCGTGCCACAGAGGTTGAAATTTCACAACCTTAGGAACAACCTCCTTTGTTTTTAGGTAGATGCATCTTGTATCAGAATGACTTTTCAAAGAATTTTATCAACTAAGAGCACTGGTGCTATAGACTGAATGTTTGTGTCCCTCCGAAACTCATATGCTGAAATCCTAACCCCCAAGGTGATGATATTAGGAGGTGAGGACTTTGGGAGGTGCTTAGGTCATGAGAGTAGAGTCCTCATGAATGGAATTAGTGCCTTATAAAAGAGACTCTGCAGAACCGCCTTGCCCCTTCTGCTATGTGAGGACAGTGAGAAGACGGCTGTCGATGAAACAGGCTGCACGTCCTGACCAGACATCGAACCTGCCAGCGCCTTGACCTTGGACTTCCCAGCCTCCAGAACAGTGAGAGATAAATTTATGCTGTCTATAAGCCACTCAGTCTATAATATTCTGTTACAGCAGCCCCAACAGACTGAGCCAACTGGAGTAGAAAATAAAGGACTGAAGCACATTGGCAAGTACTGGTGCAGAGAGCAGATTTCACATACAGATCAGGGCCAGGCAAAATCCAGGACCTCGGGGCTTTCCACTGAGATATATACAAGCAGGGATGGGGGATGATATTCATTCGGGGAAAAAAATAATTCTTTAACATTTAAATGAAAGGAAAACACAGAAAACAGGCTATCCTGTCAAAAGACACAAGTAGTGGTATCTTAACAGCTAACACTGAAAGTCCACTGAGGAAGGGAACCAGCTTCAGAGGAATATCTCCATCAGTTGCTTGTGGTACAGAGAAAGGCCCAGAAATCTCCTTTCAGCAAAAACCAAGGTAGCAGAGAACAAGTACACTGTTCTGCTGGAGAGAAAGAGGGGAGTTGGTATTTCTCAAAGGGAAGAATGGAGAGAAGAAGGAGGGAATCAGAAAATGGAAAAGAGGACATAGTGAGAAAGTGGGAATTTGGGGCTACCTAGGAAAAGCACAGAGTGGGGGATCTCCCAAGGCACCCAGAGGGCTTTTGGGATCAAGGATGTGTCATAAAAAATATAGATTTTTCCCCTCCCCTTAACCCACAAAACTTTGGTAAAAGGAATGCTGCACACACCAGCCTTATAGTCATAGTTGCTTCGAAAAACGAAATCAAGGCCAAGGGCTGTCCATGTTTGGAGATGCATCAGCGTGGACCAAAAATTCAGAGAGACCGGAAGTAACCGTAAGAGCAGAATATTCCTGAAAATTCAGAGAAACCATGGGAAAGCATCAAAGAGGATGTCTTCATGAGACCCCAGAGGATAACTGTATTACACATAAAATTGCAGAAGCATGTGTTGTGGAAGTGAAAGGAGAAGTTAGAAGTTAAGGGGATGATCTCTGAATAATAGATGCTAAGCCACTGATTGAATAATCCCACTTCAGCAGCGTTTGAACTGCTGGCCATGACGAACTAGTGGGTGATAAAATCAAATTGGCAGGTCCCAACTAGTAATTTTAATGAAATGATAAAGTGTAAAGGGATAGTTCAACCCCACGAGCCACGAGGGAAATGTAAATTAAAACCCTGATGAGATATAATTCCATGCCTATTAGAACAGCTAAAATTAAAAATAGTGACAATACCAAATACTGGTGAGGATGCTGAGAAACTTGATCTCTTATATATTGGTAGTGGGACTGTAAAATGGTGCAGCCACTCTGAAAAGTTGTTTGGAAGTCTCCTACAAAACTAAGCATATACTTACCACATGACCCAGCAGTCACTCCCCGGGACATTTATCCCAGAGAAATGAAAATTTATGTCCACACGTACCAAAAAATGTACACAAATGTTCATAGCTGCGTTATTTTTAATAGCTAAAAACAGGAAACAGTCAAAATGACCTTCAATAGGTGATACATTCATACCAGGCAATACCACTCAAGACATAAAAATGAACGAACCACTGGTACATTCAACAACTTGCATGGATCTCAGGGTCATCACGATGAGTGGAAAAAGCCAACCTCAAAAGACAAAATTTTGCAGATGGAGAACAGATCAGTGGTTGCCAGGGGTTATAGGTGGGGGTGGTGTGCTGGTAGATGAGATTATAAGAGTAAGTAGCACCAGAGATTCCCTTTAGGGTGTTAGAATAGGTCTGTATCTGGACTGGGGTGGTTGTACAAATCTATACACGTGATAAAATTGCATAGAACTACACACACCCACACACATACACACAGGGAAGAGTGCATATAATTGGTGAAATCTGGAAAAGGTCTATAAATTGCACCAATGTCAGTTTGCTGGGTTTGATACAAGATTACCGTTGTGTAAGATGTTGCTATCTCGAGTACACAGAGGACTTCAGTGTACTGTCCTTGCAACTTTCTGTGAGTCTATAATTATTTCAAAACAAAAAGATTTTTTAAACGAAAAGGAATAGAACAGAGAAAGAGGGCGTCACTCACAGTAAGAGTTATCAGTTCTGGTGAAACTTTTGTTTCATTTGTGTGTGCTCGTGTGAGTCCTGGGTCACCGTGTGAAATGTACTTCTTGGGAGATGGGAGGGCAGTCATCAAGGTCAAAACCAGTTTGAAAACCACTGCTTTAGAGCAAGCTTGGAAGACTCAGAGACCTAGAAGGGGCCAGGCGGATGGTATGAAGAAGCGAGACAGGTCTGGTTCATTCAGATGTCATCACCTCTCTTTTTCCCGTGTATCAGTCATAGTTCTTACAGTGGCAGGTCTCATAACGATATAAATATTCTTTACTTCCACAGACACATATGCTTTTTCTTAATTTTTTTTTAACTACGTGGCACTTTTGATCCACGTGTTCTCCCACTTTTGATAGTGAATTCGTTTTTCTATTGCCAAGAAACAAATTACTCCAAATCTTAGCAACATAAAACAGCATTTATCATATCACGGTTTCTGGGAATGGCTAAGCTGGATGGTTCTAGCTCAGGGCCTCCCAGGAGGTTGCAGTAGAATTGTCCGTCACAGCTGCAGCCTTCTGAAGACTCAAATGCAGCCAGAGGATCGACTGCCAAGCTCACTAGTTGACAATCTTCAGCTCCTCACTGACTGTTGACCAGAAACTCACCATGCAGGCATCTCCTTAGGACTGTTCCCAACATGGCAGCTAGCTTCCCCTAGAAGGAGAGATACAAGAGAAAGCGAGAGAAAGTCAGGCACCAAATAGAAATTCATCTTGTATAACTTAATCTCAGAAATGGCATACTATCTCCTCTACCACATGCCATTGGTCACACAGACAAACGCTTGTACAATAGAGGAGGGTTGGACATGAGTGAGAACAAGAGGCAGGACCGTTAGGGGCCATCTTGAAGGCTGATGTCTACAGATAGAGACCTGGGAACAAGAAATATTTACCTATTATAAGTAAAACACCCATACATATATAATACATGGCAATTGACACTGGTCTCCATGCTGCAAAGACATTAGGGAGTGTTGGAGAATCCAGTAAAGTGAAGTTGACATACCCCATTTCTAGGGGGCAGCTGCTAATCATGGTGCTGCCACGAGAAAATATAGACCCAGGGTTGCTAGATCTTCAACTTGGAAATCTTCCAACGTTTGAGTATTGCCTTAAGTTTTTTGTTGAGTTTAATGTGGCCAAACAAAACAAATAAACCATCTGGATCCAAGTTGCAGGTTACAAACCCTGCTGCAAGGTCCAGGTGAGGGTGGTGCCGTGGTTGAGAGCTCAGGGTTTGGAATCAGACGTGGATTCAAGTTCCAGCCACGCCAATTTACCTGCTGTGTGACCTTGACGACGCCTCAGAGCCTACCCCGTAAAGCAGAGTTGATCAAAATAGTGCCATTTCACAGTGTTTCGGTGAAGTTTAAGTGAGATAATACATAAAGTTCTTCTCTCAGGGCCTGGAACACCACAACTGCACAAAAAAATATTAGTTGCCCTCATTACTGTTACTCTAACACCAGAGGTGAAAACTGAAACAATAACTTCCTCACCCAGACTGTACTGGGACTGTTAGCCACTGGGGCAACCTCAGCAACCGCCAGGCTTGATTTAGGGGTTCATCCACACATCTCCAGAGCAGAACAATCATTACTGAGGCTGAACCTCAAAGGCCCACTTTACTTTCTTCACCATTTTATCTTGGGGAGTCCTTAAACTCCATGACCTACAAAGAGAAACGGTGTTTGAATGGTATGGAAAACAGAGACGTCGCATCTTGATCTCTTTCCTTCCCATACTTCCTTGGTGTGAGAGTCACACAGCTATTTTCAGGCTGGCAAAGCTGACAACCAAAAGGAGGCTGTTTCACATCTGGAATAACAGCACAAGAAGGACCCGGGAGGTCATCTAGGGAGAAGCAGTCTTGCTCACTTGTGAACCTACTGAAGCCCAAGGTCTGAATCATCTCTATCACAGTCCACATACCTGGCTATCCACTCCTCATTGAATGCCTCCAGGGATAGGGAACTCATCACCTCCCCCAGAGTGGCTTATTCCATTTTGGGTAAGAATTTTATGCATTTGTTCAAAGAATATTGATTGAGCACTTATTATATATCAGGCATTGCATTTGGCGTTGGTGACGCAGTGGTAAATGAGACAAATGAGGTCTCCCATTTCCTAGTGTGGGAGACAGACAATAAAGAAATGAATTTATAACATGTTTGGTAGAGATAGATTTGTTGATGAAATAATCAATACACAATCTATAATAGGAATAGAAAGGAGTTTTATCTGAGTCAAACTGAGGACTATAGCCCAGAAGACAGCCTCTCAGTTAACTCTGAGGAACTACTCCAGAGAAGCATAGCTTTCAGCACAGTTTTATATCTTGTCAGAGCAAAGAACATTAAACAAGTCAGGGATACATTCCTTCAAGATTTCAGAAAAAAAAAAAAATAGATCAGAACACACCCAGCGCGTCAGTATGGCCTTGGCACCTGGGAAGGGAGTCATTTCATTGAAGAAGTACTAGCATTGGTGCCCCAGGAAGGGAAGCATTTAATCTTTATTTTTAACATGGGCATTCTTTACTTCTGGTCAATGCGCCCTTTTCTTCAATAATTAAAACAGATGTACAATGTACGTCTGATAGGCCACAAATTCAAGTTAATGCATGAGTAAACCAGAATGACTTCCCCATACCTCAATATGTACAAATTTCTTTTATCAGATTCTAAGAAGAAAAATGAAACAGGGTAAAACTTTAGAGAATGTCAGGGGTGGTCAAGGAGGGTTCTCTGAGGAGAGGACGCTCAAGCAGTTTTCTTAATGAAACGAGAAGGAACACAATGTGAATATCTAGACTAAGAAGAACATCTCCCATGAGCATTTCATCAAGGAGTAAACAAAGCGGAAGTAAATGTCTTCCGAACATTCAAAGGAAATCTGGACTGAACTCTTTCTGCTTATTCATACAGCCAGAAATCTCACTGCCACTTGAGAGTTAATCCTGTGACGTCTCCCTGTACTTGCAGGGTTAATGGTCAGGCAGAGAACGCTCTGCAGCTGTCCCGATCAGGTTCATTTCATCATATTTTGTCCATTTCTCCACTGGATCCACTTTGCTTTGGCATTTAAGGTGTTGCATCCTTCCTAATATAGTCAGCATTCTATCTACATCCCCATTCAAGTCCCTAAAAAAAGTCGTCAAATTGGCCAGGTCTGAGGGCTGGAGTCCCATGGCAAATCTCCAAAGGCTACCCCCCGCCCACCAGATTGACAGTCATCAAGACTCCCTTTGGTCTCTCTTATTAGCTCTTCGATTTCCCATGCATCCTTCTCAATGAAGATGGAAACGTAATTGGAGTTGAGTGGGCCTCCTTTCTCTACACCATCTGTGAACAGTACACAATCCGTTCCAAGCAGTAGGCTGATGTGTTGTCAGACAAATGACGCCCCAAGACATAAGGAAACACAGGGCACAAGCATGAGCTTGTTGACTGACTCAGAGTCATTCAGTTACTACATAGACTTGTCACTAAGAGTCTCATCATCTTTCTATCTTCCACATCCAGAATACTGCCAGATGCCCCGTGGGCATTTGATAAACCTCTGTTGAAGAGTACGTGTGTGAGTATTATAGAAGATATTTAGGGAAAAATCCCCAAATGAGACCTAAGACCCTGGCACCCCTAAGTTATGATTTTTCTATCTCATGGGAAAATGAGTTGTGTTGCTACGTAACAAAAATTCCCAAGACTTAGTGACTTACAAAAACTGCAACATTTATTTTGCTCATGAATCTGGAATTTGGCCTGGGACAGCCTGTGTCTGCTCTACTCAGCATTACCTCACGTGCTTGCACGCTTAGTGGTTGATGCTGGCTCAGAACTCAGCTGAGGCTTGTGGTTGGAATGCCTGCAAGTGGCCTTTCCTTAGAGGTGCTTGGTTTTCTCAGAGTGTGGAGGCACCCAGAGAGAGAGTCAGGCAGAGCTCTGTGGCTCATAAATCGAAAAGCATAATTTCTGCCACATTTTATTCACTAGAAGAAAGTCAAGAAGGACAGTCTATACTCAGGAATTAGTGGGACAAGTGTCAAAGAATATGCTGACTTTTAAAACCATCACCCGTAGGATTGAATGAGACTAATAGGTTTGACCGTTGTTCTTAAGCAACAAATGCCTGAGAGGATCCCTGCTTCCTTAGAGATGGGCCACAGAAGTGCACTGAGTGAGAATAAAGAAGGTCTGCAAGTCTACTTAGAGCTCCTTAGTTTGGAAATCATGCAGGCTTGATATATTTGAAACATGTGTCTCTACAACTGTATCGAGAAGACAATATTCCCTTGTTTCCCAAATAAAAGGAAGTTGGAATTGGACTTCACCAAGGGTCCAAATTAGGACAACTTCACAGGCCATAGGTGGGACCCAGGAAGGTAAAACCTAAATAACACTTGGCATTGCATCTGTAGAGGAATCCAGTGCCACTGAGACGCTCCAAAGAGTCGACGTCTCTGGATGTCTGGATATTTTCATGCTCAAGTCTGGCAGATCCTTCAATCGTGTATGGTAGAGACAGCTCCAAGACCCTCCACCCCTGCTCTTACTCCTGGGCACACAGCTTGACTACATTTCCCAGTCTCCCTTGCAGTTAGGTGAGATCATGTGACTGAGTCAGGCCACAGAGATGAGGGCAGAACTCATGGAGGCTACTTCCAACCCGGTCCATAAAAACTCTAGTGCAGTCCTCTGTCTTCTCTTTTCCCATCCACTGGCTAGATGGAGTAAAAATCCAGGACCTAGAGGAGGGCGGAGAGATGAGAGAGAAGGTACATGAGTCACTACATGGAGGAAAGCTGCCTGAACAGAAACAGCATAAAATGTTGCTGCGTGAATGGAGAATAAACCTCCTTTGGAGGTTGTTTGTTATGGTTGTTTGCCTGACTGTGAAGTTGGATTTTTATTTAAGAAATGTTCATTCACCTCCCTCTCCCACCATGGGTGGAATATAATACTTCTCCATTCCATTGAGGGTGGGTTTGGCCTGTGGGATGTTAACAGACAAGAGGTGACATGACATGCTTTTACACACACTTCAACACTTCTGCACTCTCTTTTGCAACAGCCGTCTTGCTGTTTTCCTATCACCTTGAGAAGAACAAGCTCCAGCTAGATCCTGGGCCAGAGCATGAGACAGCTGTGGAGCAGACCTAGATCCAGTGAGCCTAGCTAGCTCAGCTAGCTCAACCCAGCAGCTCCTGCCTGCAGGCGAGTGAGTGAGAATAAGTGATTACTGCTTTAAGCTACTGAGTTTTGTGATAGTTTGTTACACAGCATACTGTGGCAATAGTTGGCTGATACACTAATGAAGTGTGTGTGCCATTCTCATGGGGCTGCCATGTTAAGCTTCCACTTGATGCCTGCTCTTCATCTAAGTTTTATGCCAAAACTCTTTTACATATAAAGAGGTACAAGGAAAGACTTGCCCAAGGTCACACAAGGAGTTTGGTATATCAAATTCATGAGCCCAAATTTATTTCCTTCTGTTCCAAACGCACTGAGGGAATGTGAAAAAAAGCGGTTAAAATCAGGAAGGGATGGAACAGAACTTAGGATGTTTCCATCAAATGCCACTTCAAAAGTGTTTGGTAATACTCCTTGACATTTGGAAACTTCAGGACAAATAAAACAATGACCAGCTTCACCTCCTGGGTTGTTCATTTGTGGAACTAAAGATGTTGCACAGGATGAAGATACAACTTTTCTAAGAAAGATTTGAATAGTTGCAGTATACCACTCCCATAATGGGTTAAAAAGGGAAACAAGAACCTTTGTAGGGACACCTTCAAGGTTAACTCAAGGAGGAAAATGGAACCTGGGGACACAGCATCCCCAGGAGCCCTGTGAGAGAAAGAACACCGCAAGGCCCTGGGGACGGCCTGCTCTCACCACCGCCTTTCAAACCATGCTTGCATCAAACATCTAAGGGAGCACCAGCCAAGGGTCCTGCAGGAGCTGCCCAGCTCAGGGAAGGGAGACAACCGGCCCCCAACCTGAGCAAGGAGCAGTGGAAACCTATCTGCAACCCTCACCCCCACCCCGTCTTTTCATCTCTCGGACCCTTGGCTCGGATTCTTTTAGTGTGAGACCCCGCAGGGGTTCACCTCCCCGAGGAGAGGAAAAGGGGGTGGGGGTGGGGGGTTTCTGGTGTGCTAAAAGCCGAAGACGCGCGGACTGCCCAGGGGTGGGGTGTCTCCTGCGAGCGGGGACGGCTGCAAAGCGCGCGAGCACGCCAGAACACCCATACTCACAACGACACGCTACACACCCACACCCACACCCAACCATACACCCCTCCCCCGCTGGCCCCCCACGCCCCTCCTGCGGGTGAGGAGCAGACTCCCGGAGAGGGGAGTGCAGCACCCTATAAAACTGAGGGCCTGGCGCCCACCCTGGCCGCGCCTGCAGCCTCCACGCCGGGGACCCGGAGAGCTGTGGGCACTGGGCGCAGGGGGCCCCGCGCGCGGGAAGTGCCGCGCCCAGCCCGGCGGGTAGCCAGACGGAGGGCACGGCGGGAAAGCTAGCCGCCCGCCCTGGCCCCGCCCCCCCCAGCCGCCGGTGCCGCCCCCGCTGCGGCGGGCGAGGGGCGGGGCGGGGCGCGGCATATATAAGGCGAGGGGCGGGCGCCGCTCTTTTGTCTCTTGCTGCAGCGACGCGAGTCAGAGCACCGGAACCGCGGGCTTGGAGCGGAACTTTTCGGTGAGCGGCGCGCTGGGGCGGAGGCCCCATCCGGGTGGGGTCGGAGCCGCCCTTCCCCGACGGGACGCCCGGGCCGGCCGGCCACGCCCTAGGGCTGTGGATGGGGTGCGGGACGCGCCCAGATCCTTGGCCTCCGGGCTGCCGGGAACGCCCCGGCCGGAGTGCCACGTCGAGGGGCGGCGGCGGGGAGCGCGGAGGGGGCCGCTGGCCCCGGCTCCGGGCCAACCGCCTTGGTTTGCCCGCTAGGTTTGTCTTAAGAAAATGGCAGACAAGCCGGACATGGGGGAAATCGCCAGCTTCGATAAGGCCAAGCTGAAGAAGACGGAGACGCAGGAGAAGAACACCCTGCCGACCAAAGAGAGTGAGTCCGCCCCCGCCTCCGGGTCCTCGAGCTCCCAGCCCAGTCCCCACCCCGCCCTTCGCCTGAACCGAGCCCCGCACCCCATCCGGCCGATTCCTCCCGTCGGGCAGCCCCAGCCCCCCTTTCTGTTGCACAAGGCGCCTGTCCCCAACCCCAAGCCTCTTTCTTAATCCCCAGACCTCGTGGGTGCCTCGCCCAGCCCAGGTTTGTAAGCGCCTCGGTTGGCGGGTTGCAAGAGGTTCCCATCCCCCAGTGCCCGCTTCCTGCCCTCCACAGCCATTGAGCAGGAGAAGCAAGCGAAGTGAAATTTCCTAAGAACCTGGAGTGTTCTCCACCTCCATCATCTTGGAGACCCTAGTCGTGATGTGGAGGAAGAGCCACCTGCAAGATGGACACGAGCGACAAGCTGCACTGTGAACCCGGGCACTCCGTGCCGATGCCACCGGCCTGTGGGTCTCTGAAGGGACCCTCCAATCGGACTGCCAAATTCTCCGGTTTGCCCTGGGATATTATAGAAAATTATTTGTATGATTAATGAAAATAAAACACACCTCGTGGCATGGCTGGCGTGGTCTGAGTCTGTTAGTTGAGTATGCGTGGGTAGTGCCACTGCAGCAGAGCTCCAGCCACCGGAGTCGGAGTTCCTGCCGCAGAGCGGGGGAGGGGGTCGCAGGATGGGCTGGCTTGCAGGGACCATCTCTTAGTTTTGAGTTTCCCTGCTTCTGTGTAAGATTTTACGGGTTATTAGCCGCCTACTCTTGCAATCCATGCAAAATTTAACCCCACTTTTCATTCCTGGAAGCTGTTTCGGAAAATGCTTTTTTAAAAGCAGAATTTGTTTTTGATAAGCTTTTACGGTCTCACCGTTTTCTCTGGCCTCATAGTTGTGGTGAACACCAGGAGAGAACAGTGATTTAAAGTCTGAGAAGAAAGGGGGAAATGACTGAATCTGGAATGTTGGAAATTGGGCGAGGTCACAAATTCCCCGAGAGGCTTTCTCTTGGAGCTTGAAAAAGGAGGCATTGGAACAAAAACAAAGGCGGGATCCAAGGAAAGAACAGCAAGAACATCACAACTGGAGGAACCAACACCAGAACTAGAGAAGCTGTGGGGGACAGCCTAGCTTTTTGTCTTTTAACCCGGGCTCAGAACCTTCCACAAAAGCGTTAGCCATTAGAGGGAGTGCTGGGCCGAGCAGCCTCCGGTGCTGTGATCAGCAGGGAGAGTGGGATTCTGGAGGGAGGGCTGGCGCCAGCAGGGGCAGCAGCAGAGCCCTGCTGGGTCACACCCGCTGGACCCACAGGGAAGGGGCGGGCCCGCCCAGAGGCCCTAGCGGAGGAGGAGAACCTGGGGCTGCAGGGCATTCTAAAGCACAAGAAACAGGCTTGTGGTTTCAGGGGTGGAGTTTCCTTTTAAGGAGGGAGGAGATGACACATCGTGTAGTGATTTGTCCCATATCTGCCTGCGCGTCAGGGGCCGGACACTGGGTGAGGGCAGGTAATTTGAATGAGGTGTGATCCCAGTCCACGGGGCCTTAAAATGCAGTGGGTGAGATCTCCGCCACAGTAGACCACAGTCAGGGATACCTAGGCCAAGGGAGTCACTGCCCATGTGACATGGAGTGGCTTGACAGTGAAACCTGTGCTGTGGAGGGTAAGTGGGCCTGGGGAGGAGAAATAAGGAAGGGACACATTAAGAGACCACCGGGGCAAGGGACACTAACCTTTACTGAGGTAAGGTTAAGATTTCTGAAGCGATAACTCACAGCCCGCTTGCCTATCTGCCTCTCCTTTCCCCACCTTGCCGAGGCCCCAGTTAACTCATTTTCTGAGTGTAAAACAAAAGTGCCCTTAAGTCTCCTGGATTTTTGTCTTCTTAAATTCTTAGGAAGAGCAAGGCTCTCATGGGCACCCACCACCTCAGAATAGAAAGGATTTTCAGAAATCTTTAAATTTCTTCAGAAATTTTAAATCAGAAATCTTAAATCAGCTGTGGGCCAGGCACTGTGCTTGGAGCTTTAATTCTCAGAAACTCTTATTAAGGCAGTATGATTATCATCCCATTTTATAGACGGGGAAACTAGGGTTCAGAGAGACTAGGAATTTGCTGAAGACACACAGCCAGTGAGTAGTGGAGCCGGAATCTGGGGCCAAGGGTGTGCTTTGGGGGATCTTATAACCCCAGTGTTCAGGACATGCACTGCATCCCACGTTTCATGAGCATCCACTACTTGAAGCATATTTATAATTGCCCCTATTGGGGTCCATGGTTGGGAGGTTGAGGAAAAGGAAACAAATCACTACTACCTTCAAACAGTAACACAGTTGGTGGTGAGAGGGCTTTGGCATTCCCAGGACCCTCTTACTCGCAGAAGATTCCCATGACTTTCTCACCTGCTCCGCAGGAAATCCTTTCTATTCTGAGGTGGTGGGGTGCCCATGAGAGTCTAAGAATTTAAGACAAAAATCCAGGAGACTTGGGCTTCCCTGGTGGCGCAGTGGTTGAGAGTCCGCCTGCCGATGCAAGGGACACAGGTTCGTGCCCCGGTCCGGGAGGATCCCACATGCCGCGGAGCGGCTGGGCCCGTGAGCCATGGCCGCTGAGCCTGCATGTCCGGAGCCTGTGCTCCACAACGGGAGAGGCCACAACAGTGAGAGGCCCTCGTACCGCCAAAAAAAAAAAAAAAAAAAAATCCAGGCGACTTAAGGGCACTTTTGTTTTCCACTCTGAGACAATGAGCTAATTGGGGCCTCGCCAAGGTGGGGAAAGGCGATGCGGATAGGCAAGCGGGCTGTGAGTTATCCCTTCAGAAATCTTATCACACCACATTGGTTTACAAGGTA
The DNA here is from genome assembly GCF_951394435.1 of Stenella coeruleoalba. Lineage (NCBI taxonomy): Eukaryota > Metazoa > Chordata > Mammalia > Artiodactyla > Delphinidae > Stenella > Stenella coeruleoalba. The sequence continues at coordinate 15,393,495 of NC_137159.1, read as the reverse complement.
AGGCTGGCCTTCCTCAACCCATCCCAGCTCCTGAGCTGCTTCAATGTGTGCACGTCTACACATCTCTTGGTCTGAATGGCAGAAACCCCGTAAGACAGACCCAGAAGGCCAAGCACTGGCCAGGAAGGCTGCCTTCCTAGGCCCCACCTCTCTCCCCATGGTGGATTGCAGGGAGTCCCGTGGGCATCACAGTGGAGTCAGCACCAGAACCTGGAGTGTCAGAGAACATTGAAGCACCTCAGGCCCACCCTTACCTTCCTTCCTCCCTCCCTTATCCCACCATTTCTATTCCTTGCCACCTGGGAATACTGACACCCTTGGGAGAGTTATACTGAATTACCGGTTTCTGCCCTTTTCCTCCTATCTAAGCATTCAGGAACCAATTATGAGTCCAATCACAAAACAAGGCTTGCTCTGAAACTAAAATACAATGGTAACTTTTCTTTTTAAACCTGGATTTCTGGCTTCATTTCCTTATTTCATCCCTAAGGCAAGCGTTAATAATTCGGCCTCCATGTGATGAATGGGGCTCAGGGCTTGGGACTTTCCACTGTCTTTGTTAGGGTGCACCAGGGGACTCAGGACGACAGAAGGTCCCCATACACACACTCCACCTCCTATTCAATAAGCTGAGTGCCTGGTATGTACCCCAGGCTGCTCAAGGTGCTGGGAAAACAGATGGAGGCTGCCTCAGGGAGCACCTAGGCTAGATTAGAAGGAAGACCCAGCCTGTCTTCCCAGCACTTCCCAATCCCCCAGATCGCTCTCCCACCCTCTTCTCTCATCCTCAGGCAAGCACTTCCTCTTCTCAGGCAATATTAGGTGGCTTAAAATAATAGAGTCTCTCTAGATCCCTCACTCAGCATCCCCTAACATTAGCATCTTACTTCATTATAGTCCAATTATCAGAATCAAGAAATTAACATTACACTACTATTAATCCCACTCCTGGTCATGTACCCAGACAAAACTATAATTCGAAAAGATATATGCGCCCCTACGTTCATAGCAGCACTATTTACAATAGAGAAGACACAGAAATAACCTAAATGCCCATCGACAGATGAATGGATAAAGGCGTGGTACATATATACAATGGAATATTACTCAGCCATAAAAAAGAATGAAATACTGCCATTTGCAGCAACATGGGTGGACCTTGAGATTATCATACTAAGACGAAGTAAGTCAGAAAAAGAAAGACAAATACCATGATATCGCTTATATGTGGAATCTAATATATGACACAAATGAACATTCTATGAAACAAAACACTCACAGACATAGAGAACAGACTTGTGGTTGCCAAGTGGGAGGGGGCTGAGGGAGGGAAGGATTGGGAGTTTAGGATTAGCAGATGCAAACTACTATATGTAGCATGGATGAACAACAAGTTCCTACTGTATAGCACAGGGAACTATATTCAATATCCTGTGATAAAACATAATGGAAAAGAATATGAAAAAGACATATAACTGAATCACTTTGCTGTACAGCAGAAACTAACACAACATTGTAAATCAACTATGCTTCAATAATTTTTTTTAAAATTATACTACTATTAACTAAACCAAAGATCTTATTCAAATGTCACCAGTTTTTCCACTAACGTCCTTTTTCTGTTCCAAGATCCTATCCAGGACCGCACATAACATTCACTTATTTCTCTTTAGTCTCCTGCAATCTGTAATAGTTCCTCAGTCTCTCCTTGTCTTTTATGACCTTGACACTTATAAAGAGTATGGCCAAGTATCTGCTGAATATATCTCAATGCGGGTTTGTCTTATGTTTTCTCATAACTGGACTGATGTTCTAGATGTATTTTTTGGTAAGCTGCACCACGTTCTTTTTGGAGTGGAAAGAAAAGATTAAGTGCCTTAGTTCTCATGCTTTTTGCCACCTTCTGTCATTTCCCTCGCATGGGAGAAACACTCCTGTGTTTCCCCTCTCTACTCTTCCTGCACTACTCAACCATACGTGCAGGAAAAACTCTTCTGTTTCTCCTTTACTCCAGCATTCTACTCACAGAATACCCTACCTCAGGTCACCAAATGGGTGGATTTTCCACACCAAGCAATTCTCAGATTCTCCAGACACCAGCTGAGTGTCCCACAATTCAATTCAGTTCTGACACCATCTACCTGGAGTTAGCATCAGAGCCCACAGGTTAAGGGCTCAGTACCACAAAACTGCCCCCTCCTCCCACTTCAGACACCAATTGCAAGTCCAGCTTGACAGTATGCATCTAATAGACTGAGGCTGAGCAGAGCTGCCCTATGACACAGTGACCCCAGGCCTCGTGATACATTCCAGAGGGACGAGTGCATGTGTCCACCAAAGGACCTGTCCAAGAATGTTCCATTCATATTGGTCAAAGAGCAAAAACAACCCAAATGTCCATCAACAGAATGAATAGACGAATCTGTTGTATTCACACAGCTAATCACTGAGTTACTCAACAGTAAAAAGGAACCAAGTGCTGGTATCTAATATTGTATGATTAAATCTAAACGACAGGGCTCCCCTGGTGGCGCAGCGGTTGGGAGTCCGCCTGCCGATGCAGGAGACGTGGGTTCGTGCCCCAGTCCGGGAGGATCCCACATGCCGCGGAGCGGCTGGGCCCGTGAGCCATGGCCGCTGGGCCTGCGTGTCCGGAGCCGGTGCTCCGCAACAGGAGAGGCCACAACAGTGAGAGGCCTGCGTACCGCAAAAAAAAAAAAATATATATATATATATATATATATATATATATATATATATAAACGACATTCTAGAAAAGGCAAAAATAATTTTTGACGATAAAAGTCAACAGAACCTGGGGTGATGGAAATGTTATATATCTTGATCAGAGTGGTAACTATATGAGTGTGTAAAAAATTATCAAGATAGACACTTAAGATTAACACTCACATACACTTCACTATATGTATGTTTTACCTCAATACAAAGATTTTTTTAATCCTATGAAGAACTAAGGATTCCCAGCTTTTAAGACCACATACCACTAGCTCAGAGAGAAGATCAGAAGATTGTATAAACAGAGCCTGTATCTGGTTCCAAGGGGCAACAGGAAAACATGTTTCTCTGGCCCTTTCCTTCCTTCTTTCCTGCCTTTGAGTATTTCCCCCCATTTGAATGACCCTCCATCTCTTTTCTAATTGGTCAAATATTAGCCTACAAGGCCTTACCAATCACCACCTTCTCTGATTAGCCCGCCTCATTTCCCAACCAATGCCATTCTCTCTGTCCTGTCAGCTCCTATCTGCCCCTCTCTACTGGTACTTGGACATGTCACCTTCTCAGTTAGACTGAATGGAGAAGGATCTGTATTCATTGATACTGGTGGCACCCACAGTAGCCAGTACATAGTAGACACTCAATAAATAATTATTGAATTGTCACTGAAATACCCCACTGGCCTCACCTGCTGCATCTTGGCCATACTACAGCCAGGCTGCTATCAGGCCCCCTACTGTCTTACTATGGGTTCTCTTCTGCATTGAAAGGGCCTAAGCATAATCGGCATGTGGGAGTGACCATAGTTCAGGGAAGCCAAATAGCTTCATTTCCCTCCCAGAACCAGAACAGGATGCAATCCTATGACAATGAAGGGAAGTACAGTGAATTCACAATTGAGGCTATTGATGGAAAGCTATTTATTAATTACCCAGATGGCAACTGTGAGTCTCAACCAGTTAAAAGAGTTTAGATATTGGGTTGCTGATTTCTGTGAAATACAGAGGCTGTGCTCTTGTTCAGTTTAATTCAGCAGGCATTTTTTGAGTGCTAGTGAATTCCTATCACTGTACTAGGGCTGTGGAAGCTGTAAAAGACTAGGGCTGTGGAAGCTGTTAGTAGACCAACTAACTACACAAAAGGTGGAGTGAAGTAAATGGTAAAGAGGGAGATCAGCAAAGCACCATGGGAAGGTATATGAAGGAACCGTGAACTCTGGACAGGTGGTTGCTTCATTGGGAAGAAGCATTTGAATGAAGACCCAGAGGAGTGAGAATGGGAGCAGAGCTTTCTTAACAGAAGGAGGAGCAGTGCATTGTGATACCATAGCATGTTCCGTGGAGGGAAAGGGCAATGGTTCAGTGAAAATGGAGGACGCCTCAAAATTAGCCTAGAAAGGTAAGTTGAGTTCTTTATCCTATAGACAGTTGAGAGCCACTGCAGATTTGAGGTTGGGGCAAAGTGATCTGGAATGTATTTGATAGCATGAGAAGGATGTTGTGGCAGACACAGAGGGTTATCTACCTGACCACTATCACCATCACCACCAATTCTACCATCGCCACCATCACCACCACTACCACCACACACTTCTCATCCTCTGCTACCCTGCCTTCTTCATGGCCAAGGGAAGCCCAGTTGTATTTAGATATAAAGCAGTTGATGAACCTCAAGGGGCACAGCCCCAGGAGCAATGCTTGATTATATAAACCTAAAGCACCCAGGGGTTCAGCATTATAGAAATTTGTGAGGTTGTTTTGTTTCAGTTTGATTGTCATAAAGATTAAGGGACACTGTCGATAGTTCATGGACAAGGATCAGGAATGTCTGACATCCTGCAATGCACAGGGCAATCCCATATATCAAAGATTTGTCCCATGCCCTGTATGACTTTTTAAAAGACCCTTGGGCTTCCCTCGTGGCGCAGTGGTTAAGAATCTGCCTGCCAATGCAGGGGACACGGGTTCGAGCCCTGGTCCAGGAGGATCCCACATGCCGCGGAGCAGCTAGGCTCGTGAGCCACAACTACTGAGCCTGTGCATCTGGAGCCTGTGCTCCGCAACGGGAGAGGACGCGATAGTGAGAGGCCCGCGCACCGCGATGAAGAGTGGCCCCCGCTCGCCGCCGCTGGAGAAAGCCCTTGCACAGAAACAAAGACCCAACACAGCCAAAAATAAATATTAATTAATTAATTAATTTTAAAAAATGGTCCTCATTAAAAAAATCTTTAAAAAAAATTTTTAAAAAGACTCTCTATTGTGGTATAATTACGTATAGAAAAGTACACAGATCATTAAGTATACAGCTCAATGAATCTTCACAAACTGAACACAGCCTAGTGTCTCCTTCCAGTCATATACTTATTCTAACTGCAAACAGCATGTACACAGTATGCCCATTTTTGAACTTTATATAAATGGACCCATGACTTGTGAATAAACCACTAGACATTCACGTAGATGAAATATCTCTTTATAATCATGTGACTCCAGCAACAGCCAATTTTATTCTACATTTTGCATTTTCCTGGAATGCAACCGCCATGTAAATGTAAATTGAAGGAAGCCTTTTTTTTTTGGCCGGGCCTTGTGGGATCTTAGTTCCCCCACCAGGGATTGAACCCAGGCCCTCGGCAGTGAAAGCACAGAGTCCTAACCACTGGACCGCCAGGGAATTCCCCCAGGGATGCCTTTTTTTCGAACTCAGAGCTTTACAAAGAGTTGATTGCCATTGCAGAAAATTGTGGCATGGAGAGCAGTATCTCTTTTAGGTTTTGAACTGTTGTTACAACACAATTGTATCAGTGTTCGTCTGAAGTTGTGGACTGCTTCTTTCTGTGCAGAATATTGTTTTGCCATATTATATTAGTCAGCTTTTGATAGGTTGTGAGGCAGTAACAAACAACTCCAAAAATCCCAATGGCTTACAACAACAAAAATGTATCTTTTGCTGTTGCTCTTCATATATACATCAGTTGAAGCTCTGTTCCTGTTGCACATGTCTTTTTCATTTTGAGAGCCAGGATAAAGGAGCAGCCCTATCTGAGACATGCTGCTGTCATAGCAGAGGAAAAAGGTATAGCAGAACCGCGCAATGGCTTTTCAAGCTCTTCTCAGATGTGACACTTCCATTCACATTACACTGACCAAAGCAAATCATAAAGCAAGCGTGACATCAGTTGGGTGAGGCAGTGCAAGTCCCATGCCCTCAGGCTGGGATATCTAATTCTGGTATAGGGAAGGCAGGAAATAATTTGGAGTCATAATATAATTTACCATATATATTGAAATGCATATGCATATAATTTTTGCCAATTATCTTTCTTTATTTCACCTTTATATTCCAATGAGAGCTTGTATTGATTTGTTTTTCAAGTGCATGTGTGGATAGATTATATTATCTTTGATTTTCATTTCATGAAAGAGGAGTGCCATAAAATATTTACACGAAAAGAGATGTTGGTTCTAAGAGGTTGAAAACCGGCAGTCTGAAGCAATCACAGTAATTCCATTACCCTGCAGTGACTGACTGAAGAATAGGTATGGGTTGCAATTCTGGCCAAGGAGACCCAAGAGGAAGCCTGCAGGGGGACTTCAGGGAAGATGGTATCTGTACTTTGAAGACATAAGGAAAAGTTGCATGTGTCACTGTGTGAGGATGTGAACCTCAAACCACAGCAGTCATCTCGAAGCCATGAATGGCCAGGCCCACATGCTGAGAGTGGAAAAATGAAAAGAATCTGGGTATTTGAGGAGTTCTTGAGCTGCTGAGTTTTCCTGAAAATGCCTCATCTTTGAACTTTCTGTTATATGAAATAATACATTTTTCTTACATTTAAGAAATCTATAATTGCGTTTTCTGTTCCTGGTAGTCAAAAGTATTCAACAATGATCACCTGGAAATGGGAAGACTGTGTGGGTAGAGGTGTTGGTTTGTAGGATACTGTTATAGTCCAGGCAAGAGGTAATGAGGACTTGAATGAGGGGAAGACATGCGCATAGTCATGTGCTGGTATGTGTTTCACAACCAGCTCTCAGTTCGGGGTGGAGGTGGAAAGGAGCTGAATTTGTAGCATCTGCCAATGTCTATGGTGTAAGTATTGCCAATTTCAAGCTGCCAACAGTTTAACCACCAACTTCCCTGCTTTCTGAAAATTTAACAAATGGATCTTTGCAAGCTAGCGCCAATTGGCTTCAGCACACCACTGGCTGTGGGGAGTAGGAAATCAGGACAGATACAAAAGATTTTGCAGAGGGAGAATTAGTACGACTTCAGATTGTGTGGGCAATTATAGAAGTTGTAATCTGACAAACAGGAAAACAGAAACAAACCTTTGCTTGTCCATGTGACTTCATTTCTGTCTTCAAGAGTGGAAGATCAGGGCTTCCCTGGTGGCACAGTGGTTGAGAGTCCGCCTGCCGATGCAGGGGACACGGGTTCGTGCCCCAGTCCGGGAAGATCTCACATGCCGCAGAGCGGCTAGGTCCGTGAGCCATGGCCGCTGAGCCTGTGCGTCCGGCGCCTGTGCTCCGCAACGGGAGAGGCCACAACAGTGAGAAGCCCCTGTACCGCAAAAAAAAAAAAAAAAAAAAAGAGTGGAAGATCAAAGCATCCAATAACCAGGGCATTTCCCGGAAAGTACATTGGGAGACACAGTATCACTTTGGAGGCAATTTTACAGTCCCCAAATAAGTATCATAAATTAATTTTATGGCCAACACATTGTACAGAGATACAATAAAAGGAGGCCATGATAAAGTGGGTGTGTCTGGCACTGAGCCCTGGGAAGGGCAGGATGAACTTGTAGGACCTCACAGCGTCCTAGAACCTGCGTCAGGCAAAACATCAGTGGGAGTCTGCGTGGAAACACCCGGTGGGAGGAAAGCAGGCCAGGTTGGCCAGAATCAGCGAGCTATTAGGGCCAGCCAAAGTGGAGATGCTATAGTTCATTAATCGATCGATCCATTGTTTTCTCCATTTATTCACCACAATTTATTCAGCACCTGGTAAGTACTGGGTCCTAGGCTACGCATGCTCAGGATAAACAAAACGGATTTCCTGGACCTCATTCTCTTACAGGTAAGATAAACAGGTAACCTAGATTACTGACAAAATACGGGAATTCTGTATTCTGATTTAAAACTAAAAGGGCACTAGTATTATTTTTTTACCTCCTCAGTGAAATTTAGAAGACTGAACCCTTAACACTGGGAGATGACCCTGTTGGCTCAACCCTGGCATTTTTCAGCATTTATTCTGAATTTCTGTAGCATTTATTTCTATCTCTGTATTGTTAAATTGATGTGTTTCATAGAAATCAACAAGATCAGAAGGACTTTGTTATTGGTAAGAACATAAAAACCACTGGCCCCATGAATGCTATTTAAGATTATCAAGGGACTTCCCTGGTGGCACAGTGGTTAAGAATCCACCTGCCAGTCCAGGGGACACGGGTTCGAGCCCTGGGCCGGGAAGGTCCTATATGCCGCGGAGCAACTAAGCCCGTGCGCCACAACTACTGATCCTGTGCTCTAGAGCCTGCGAGCCACAACTACTGAAGCCCATGAACCACAACTACTGAAGCCCGCGCTCCTAGAGCCCGTGCTCTGCAACAAGAGAAGCCACCGCATGAGAAGCCCGGGCACCACAACAAAGAGTAGCCCCCGCTCACTGCTACTAGAGAAAAGCCCGTGCGCAGCAACGAGGACCCAATGCAGCCAAAAATAAATTAATTAATTTTTTTAAAAAATCGAGCACCCAAACCACAGCTAAGAATATTTTCTACATTATGGAGGAATCCTATTCTTTAGGAAACAGAAAAATTCTCACTTTTGTATCAGTGCAGCCCCAAGACCTTCATCTGAGGCATCTGTGACTAAAAAGAACCAATTCTTTGAGTTATTTTTTTGTCCAAGCGTTATCTCCTGCCAAGCTGTCCCTTACTTTGTTTCCTGCTACTTAGGTGCCAGGTTATTTGATATGGCTTGTTCTTAGGAAAAAACTCAGTGGAGTGCATGATCTTATCCTGAGGATTCTTTGGTGTTTTATTCTTAAAAATCCTATCCAACCTGGCTTAAGCAAAAAGGATTTATTTACTCACGTCAGTGAGAAATCCAGGGAGTAGTTTCTGCTTCAGGTGTGCTGATGTGAAGATAGTCAAATGATGTCACGGGGACCTGGTTTCTCTCTCTCCATCTCTCACCTCAAACTTTTTCTTTTCAGGCTAACCCTCCCCCTCATGGTGACAATACAGCTGCTAGTGCCCAGAGACTGCATTCTTCTCATGGGTAAGAACAGTTGAAGAGAAGAGAGAACTTCTCTTCAACCAGTTCAAACATAAACCCTGGACCTAACTTTCAACGGCCTGAATTAGGTCAAGTGTCCATCCCTGACACAATCACACTGGCCGAGATAAGGGAAGACAGAGCTTAGTTTAAAACTAGGTCCCATAATGACCTATATGGGAAAAGAATCTAAAAAAGAGTTGATATATGTATATGTATAACTGAGTCACTTTGCTGTATAGCAGAAACTAACACAACACTGTAAATCAACTATACTCCAATAAAAATTAATTTTAAAAAGATAAAATAAGGGGACTTCCTTGGCGGTCCAGTGGTTAAGACTCTGCGCTTCCAATGCAGGGGGCTCAGGTTCGATCCCTGGTCGGGGAACTAAGATCCAATTAAAATAAAATAATTAAATAAGATTTAAAAAACTAGGTCCCGTGCTATCCCTGGAGTTAGGAGATGGGTCAGCTTCACCAGAATCACAGGGACATCACATGCAGAAGGAGTACATGTGTGAATGAAAATCAAGGACTAGGGGCTTCCCTGGCTGTCCAGTGGTTAAGACTTTGCCTTCCAATGCAGAGTGTGCGGGTTCGATCCCTGGTCGGAGAGCTAAGATCCCACATGCCTTGCGGCCAAAAAACCAAAACATAAAACAGGAGCAATATTGTAACAAATTCAGTAAAAACTTTAAAGAAAAAAAGAAAATCAGGGACTATTATTAAGAACAGGGTAGGACTTCCCTGGTGGCGCAGTGGTTGAGAGTCCACCTGCCGATGCAGGGGACGCGGGTTCGTGCCCCGGTCCAGGAAGATCCCACGTGCCGCGGAGCGGCTGCGCCCGTGAGCCATGGCTGCTGAACCTGCGCGTCTGGAGCCTGTGCTCCGCAACGGGACAGGCCACAACAGTGAGAGGCCCGCGTACCACAAAAAAAAAAAAAGAACAGGGTAAATGGATATTAAGCACCCAAACTCCTCCATATCCACCACAGTCATGTGCTAAACTGGAGTCTGAAGGTCCCATTTTAACCTCTTAACCCCTGGGGGCTGCAGGGGCTACTGTGAGTCTGATCCTGGGGGTAGGCAGATGTGAACTGGTGGAGAAAACCTAACTTCTCTGTTATCACAGCCCTATTCCCAATGTCCCTGCCAAAAACCAGGGCTGGGGCAAAGGCCCTGAGATTAAAGACACACACACACACACACACACACACACACACACACACATCACCTGTGTACATACATACATATATGTGTACATGTATAGATGTGTGCATGTTCCTGCGCATATATAAAGAGGTTTTTAAGGAATTAGCTCACAGGATTATGGGAGCTACTGAACCCAAACTCCATACAGCAGGTCAGCAGTCTGGAATCTTGAACAGTTCTTCCATGCTACAATCTTAAGGCAGAACTTCTTCTCTAGGAAACCTCCATTCTTGCTCTTCAAGCCTTCAACTGATTGAACAAGGCCCACCCTTATTATGGCAGGTAATCTCCTTTACTTCCAGTTAACTGATTGTAAATGTTAACCGCATCTACAAAATACCTCCACAGCAACATCTAGACTGTGGGGTTTTTTTGTTTTTTTTGCAGTACGCGGGCCTCTCACTGTTGTGGCCTCTCCCATTGCGGAGCACAGGCTCCGGACGCGCAGGCTCAGCAGCCATGGCTCACGGGCCCAGCCACTCCACGGCATGCGGGATCTTCCCGGACCGGGGCACGAACCTGTGTTCCCTGCATCGGCAGGCAGACTCTCAACCACTGCGCCACCAGGGAAGCCCTAGACTGTGTTTGACCAAATAACTGGGCATCACAGTCGAGTCAAGTAGACACGAGAAATTAGCCATCATCACAGTGACTGAGGTTGATTTTTCATTTCATCCTCACAAGCACCCAGATTCCAGCAGCCATTGTCTCCTGGGATCTGGGCACCGGACCATGCCATGCCAAGCTTGGCTGGCAGCAAGGAACGCCCAGTGCAGAAGTCTGGCTCCCACTCCCACCCTGGGCCAGGAAATGAACTATATGTTGGATGATGGAGCAGAAAGCTGGAAGGAGCCTCAGTTCTGAGCCTGGGATCTCCATGCCACCATGCCAGACCTGGGTTGCCTACTTCCAGACTTCTTTTGAGGGAGAGGAAAAAGCTTCTATGATGTTTAAGTCATTGGGTTTGGTGGGTTTCTCTGTTATACGCAGCTGTTACATGAGCCCAATTCTATGTAATACAAAAACCAAAGAAAATGAAACTCACTTAAGATGATAAACAAAGGACTAAACAAGAAAGCATTTTTTTTTAATAAAGCATAATTCAAGATGACGGAAATAAGACTACAGAGATTTTTTTTTTTACCATAAATATAAATTAGTTTTTAAAATCCTTCTAAAAGACTCTCAGACTGGGTCAAAACCATTTCAATCATATTTTTTCAGGGAAGGTACATCAGCAACAATTTCCAGAAAGGTTAGGGTGTTAATAACAAACAAAGTAAAATTCAAGCCAGAAAACAGTCAACAATTAAAATGTTGTTTAATATTGCCACTGTCTTAAAAACATTCACAGGGCTTCCCTGGTGGCACAGTGGTTGAGAGTCCACCTGCCGATGCAGGGGACACGGGTTCGTGCCCCGGTCCGGGAAGATCCCACATGCTGCGGAGCAGCTGGGCCCGTGAGCCATGGCCGCTGAGCCTGCGTGTCCGGAGCCTGTGCTCCGCAACGGGAGAGGCCACAACAGTGAGAGGCCCGCGTACAGCAAAAAAAAAAAAAAAAAAAACATTCACAAACTTTTATGCACTGAATAACATACACACACACACACACACATGCACACACACAGGCACATACATGCCCATTGTTACCACTTAGAAGAGTGCCAGGCCCAGATGGTTTCACAGATGATTTCTTTCAAAGCTGCAAGAAAGTAGTAACTTCACTACCTCAAAATTTGTTTCAGTAGCTAGAAAAAGACATATGCTACCAAAACATTTTACACAGCCAAACTGATCCTGAAAACAAAACCTACTAGGAATATTGTTGCAAAACTAAATAAAATACTAGCAAAATTAATCAGGAAATAAACTAAAATAATACGACAACAATGCTGCTAATTAAAGTTTACTACAAGAATGCAAGGATTGGGACTTCCCTGGTGGCGCAGTGGTTAAGAGTCCGCCTGCCGATGCAGGGGATACGGGTTCGAGCCCTGGTCTGGGAAGATCCCACATGCCACGGAGCAGCTAAGCCCGTGCGCCACAGCTACTGAGCCTGCGCTCTATAACCGGTGCTCTACAGCAAGAGAAACCACTGCAATGAGGGGCCCGCTCACCGCAAAAAAGAGTAGCCCCCACTCTGGCAACTAGAGAAAGCCCGCGTGCAGCAACGAAGACCCAACGCAGCCAAAAATAAATAAATAAATTTATTTTTAAAAAAAAAGAATGCAAGGATATTTCAATATCAGAAAACTTACTGATCATATTTCAGCACATTCATTGGGAAAAGGAATATATATATATATGTTTATCTTGATATGAGCCACAAAGTTTGCTGTTTTTTTTTTTTATTTCAGCTATATCTGATTTTTTAAAGTTCTTGGTAAATTAATCATAGATGAGTTCTTTCTTAACAGGACTAAAAATATCTGGTTCATACTAATTAGCCAATTATTTAATGGTGAAATATTAGAGTAATTTCCTTTAAAATCAGGAAGGATATCAGGTTGTGAATTAGCGTCACTGTGTTTTAACATCGTTCTGGAAGTCTTAAGTATCACCGTAAGAAATAAGAGACATTATTATGGAAAGGAAAAGAGAAAAATGTCATTATTACAAATAATTATCCAAATTAAGATTCAGCAAATAAATGTTAGAATTATTCAGAGAGTTTGGTTAGATTATTTAAATCACAAAATAACCATAAATCAACTGCAGCTATAATCAGTTAGAATATATAAAGAAAATATGCCATTCATAAAGTTAAAAAAAAGACCTAGCAGATTATATTTTCAATAAACTCAGGCAGACTGTATTTTTTATTTATTTATTTAATTTATTTATTTATTTATTTTGTGGTATGCAGGCCTCTCACTGTTATGGCCTCTCCCGCTGAGGAGCACAGGCTCCAGACGCGCAGGCTCAGCGGCCATGGCCCACGGGCCCAGCCGCTCCGCAGCATGTGGGATCTTCCCGGACTGGGGCACGAACCCGTGTCTCCTGCATCGGCAGGCGGATTCTCAACCACTGTGCCACCAGGGAAGCCCCCAGACTGTATTTTTTAAATTCTCAGCAACAGTAAATCCCATCCCACATGCTCTTCCTCAGTGTGTCCTGGCCACTCCCCTATAAGAGACAGAGTCCAGGCCCCTGGCCCTTGAATCCAGGCTGGCCTTGTGACTTGCTTGGAACCAAGAGAATTCAGCTGGCTTCTGAGGCTAGGCCAGAAAAGGTCAGGCCTGGTTCCCCCTGGATGCCTGCCCCCATCCCTATGCCAGGTAAGAAGTCCTATCCTCTGAGGCCACCAGGTTGGAGGGGTCACTCTTAGCACTCCAGCCCACAGGCTCCCACAGTCCCAGTTGAGCCCAGTCTTCCAGTGTCCCCATCAAGGGGCCAGATGTGTGATGACTCCACTTTGGAACTTCTAGACTACCCCATTTGCTAGCTGAGTACCATGAAGTACCATGAAGTACCATGAAGTGACCTCAACCTCAATGCCACAAGGAGCAGAATTGCCCAGTTGAACCTGCTCAGACTCCTGACCCACAGAATGCAAAATGGTGCAGCCACCGTGGAAAACAGTTTGGGGATTTCTCCAAAAGTTAAACATAGAACTGTCATCAGACCCGGCAATTCCACTCCTAGGTACATATCCAAAAGAACTGAAAGCAGAACTTGAACAGATGTCTGCACACTCAAGATCGTAGCAGCATTATTCACAATAGCCAAAAGGTGGAAACAACGCTAGGGTTTTTCATCAACAGTTGAACGCTAGGGTCCATCAACAGATGAACGGATAAATAAAATACGGTATATATGGACTTTGGAATATTATTCAGCCACAAAAAGGAATTAAATTTTGATACATGTTTCAACATGGATGGCCCTTGAAAACATTATGCTTAGTGAAATGAACCAGACACAGAAGGACAAGTATTGTATGATTCCACTTATATGTGGGACCTAGAATAGGCAAATTCATAGAAACAGAAAGTAGAATAGACGTTACCAGGGGCTGGGGGAAGGGAGGAGTGGGGAGTTATTCTTGATGGGTACAGAGTTTTTGTTGGAGATGATGAAAACGTTTTAGGTATAGATAGCGGTGATGGTTACAAAATACTTTGAACGTATTTAATGCCACTCACTTGTACACTTTAAAATGGTTAAAATAGGAAATTCTATGTTGGGTATACTTTATCACAATAAAAAAAAAAATGTCCCTGATCCACAGAATACGTGAGATACAGCAAAACAGTTGTTTTAAGCCACTAATTTTGGAGTCATTTGTTAAGCGGAAGGAAACCAGAACACAACACGTTTAGGAATAAATTTAGCAAGAGATGTACAGAACACTACAAAAGTCTACTGGTGGAAACTGAGCATGATTTGCATAAGATGGGAGATAAATTAGTCAGAGTTCTCTAGTCAGGGTTTCTAGAGAAACAGAAGGTCCTGCCACTTCCTCCCTAGTCTCTTCCTTTGGGGTCAATCTATATCATCCCTCTCTCCCTCACTAGGGCAGCCTAAAGCATGTTAAACCCAACAGAGTTTGCTTCCCACCAGCACTGCTCACCAATGTACCTGTCACGCAGGACATGATTTGTACCAAGAGACGTTTGCCCCACTCTCATCTTTATCAAACTCGTAAATAAAATAAACACTTATAATAACACCCTCATGTAAATGTAATAAAGACATCTCTAGACAATGTTGCTCTTTTTATTAAGCTGCAAAAGGGTATCCTTACAAAGCAAGTCTGTAGGTACCTCCCTCATTCCCACGCCACAGATCACCCTCTTCCAAGCACATTGCTGCCTAGCCCCTTCTTTTCAGAAATTCTAGAGGCCTTACCAACTACTGACACAAGGCAGATGAATGGCCCTTTAGCCAAGGCTGTGCCAGCGCTTCTGCCCAGCTTACCTGGAGGTACCTACCGGCTGCTGGAGGCCCTCACATGGCTGTGTCCCCCTCTTCTGCCCACAGGCTCAGGGTGCTGAGGGGGTCTTTCCAGAACCTCTCGGTCACACTCGGGGCGGGGCGGGGGGCGCAGGGCCTGTCTGCCTGGCCCACCCAGATGCCAGGCTTAGTCCTCGGCCTCGTCAAGCCTGGATGCCACGGGCGGATTCAGGGCAGGTCTAGGCAAGTGGGATGCGCAGGGCTGTTATTTTCAACTCAAGCGTCATGAGAGCGTCTGATGACTCGGGCGGCAATTTCTTGAGTCAACACCGTCCGTCATGTGGGAAGGAATTGAGCCTGAGGGTGTTCAGAATCAGCCATGGGGCAGGATGGAGTGGAAGGCACCCCCCCAAGGCCGGCCTCTACTGGGCTCAGGGCTCCGTGGCCACGTAGAGCAAGAAGCGGCTTGAGATCCAAAAGCGCCAAACAAACGCGTGCGTAAACCTGCACCCTCCCCCCCCCCACCCCACCCCACCCCTGACCCCCGGTCCTCGTCCACAGGTGAACGCGGAGCCCCTGCGGGGCGAACAAGCGTCATCTGGCGGCCCGCCGTGGAGGCTTCCACAGAGAGAGTGACCCCAGTCACTTATGTCACACTGAGTACCTGCTCCGTGCCCGGCAGCGGCGTTGCACAACTCATGGGATACCCGGGGGCGCCATTCTCACAGAATCCAAAGTAAAGTTGCCCCTTGGAATGAAGCGCCGCTGTGGTCCTGTCTCAGCCTGTGAGGGACCCACAAGCCAGTGGAGGAGAGAGCACGCTTGAGCTGGACCGCGAATGAGGTGAGGAAAGGGAGAAAGGGCCTTCCGGACAAAGGGCGTGTGCCCAGCGCAAAGGCTGTGAAGGGTCTCGGCATGCGGGTCTGGCTAGAGCCTAAGTGCATGGAATTTGGATGGAAAAAGAGGTTAGGAATAGCTGTGAAGCTTCCCCAGGGCCATTCTGGGGAGTTAAGGTTTTATCCTGGGCCACACATTTTTTTTTTTTTAATAAATTTATTTATTTATTTTTGGCTGCGTTGGGTCTTCGTTGCTGCACACGGGCTCTCTCTAGCTGCGGCAAGCGGGAGCTACTCTTCGTTGCGGTGCGCAGGCTTCTCATTGCGGTGGCTTCTCTTGCTGCGGAGCACGGTCTCTAGGCGCGCAGGCTTCGGTAGTTGCGGCACGCGGGCTCAGTAGTTGTGGCTCGTGGGCTCTAGAGCGCAGGCTCAGTAGTTGTGGCGCACGGGCGTAGTTGCTCTGCGGCATGTGAGATCTTCCCGGACCAGGGCTCGAACTCGTGCCGCCTGTATTGGCAGGCAGATTCTCCACCGCTGCGCCACCAGGGAAGCCCATCCCCCAGACATTTTAAATGTAAGAAGCTTGCAGATATGCATTGCTAGGCCAGCACGGTGTTTTAAGAAATTTTAAGTTGGCATGGCTTCAAGAGGAGCTCATGCTCTCAACCAGACCCCACCAAGCCCTGTAGTCTGCAAACATGCCCAGCCTCACCCCTATGCATCATTTCCCCAGCCCTGAAGCACATGAGTTTATGACTGTGCAAGGTCGTGGGGTGTTGGCTCTGGACGGCACACGTAGGAACTGGCAGAGGAAAGAGGGGGTACCATCAGACTCCATTCCCTCTCACTGGATGATTGGGGGTGAAGTGCCCCCCCAATCATCATCACGATATGAGGTGCCCAGGCTTCCAAGGAAAGGCTGTGCCCTGGTCCCTACCAGGCCCTGGACACAGAGCACTTACTTCAGGGTCAGCTTTCCTGTCCTTGCTTAGACCAACACTGTCTGGGCTGCCCCTATTTCGAGGATTGCCCCTTCCTCCCTGGCCCAGGACTCCCCATTCTCTGTGACTCTGTCCTCTCCCAGGGGAGCACTGGATGTGTTAGAGGGAGAGCAGACTTCTCTCATGCAGGGTTGGAGGGACACGAAGGAACTCAAACCACCGGCCTGCAGGCAGCCACAAGCAGGTTCCAGGTACACCAGGGCACAGGTGGTGGCTATTGAGCCAAAGACCTTAGGAGGGAGAACGAGCGCCATCTTGTGTCCATTTCTGGAGTGGCAGCAGAGAACTGGGACACGTTTCTATATTTTGTTCCAACTCTGTTCCAGGTCTCGAGCAAAGCAGAAAAAATACAGAGAGTAGTGTAGTATCGAAAGCCCACAGCAGACCAGAAACAACAAATGTAAAACATTCCCTCTTCTCTGACCACAGCTGACCTCCTCCATGTTCCCCAGACAGTTCACACTGGGAGGGTTGAGGATGGAGGATCCTTTATGAGTTTTTGACCTCAGAAAGCTTCCTCCTGCTTTGATCCAACTTCGGAGTTCAGTTTGGGCTCTCAGGAGGTTGGGGGCTTCCCTACAGATCCCTGCACTCTACCAACTCTTGTTCAGCACTCTACAGCTTGTTTACCTTTAAGCTTGAGAAGCATTTAGAAGTAGAAGGAGATGCAACTTTCCTAGAGGAGGCCTTCAGAGGACCCTTAAAAGAGGGTGTTAGTGCAGCCACCAGGGCCTCAGCCGGGTCTCTGGTGGGATTTTTCCTCCTTTCCAAAGCTGCTTTTCCACCCATACTCACACACTTGTGTTGGGCACCTCTCAACACAAGCCCTGTCTGAGTGGGTAGAGTCCCAAACCCAGACACATGGGCCCTTATTATCACCTTGACTGCTGAGCACCACTCGGAGACAGACAGGAGAGCAGGTCTGAAGGCATTTTGAAGAAAGCAGGTCTGGGACCAATGACCCCTCCCCAAACTGTCTGTAAGAGGAGAAGATGCCCCAGAGCTTAGATGTTTTCTTAATTAAGGATTATAAGTTTGCATGGAATATTTCTGTTTGATGATCCTTGCAATTCTCTCCCTGGACAATGTTTTTTCTTCTTCTCCTTTTCTTATTTTGTTGCACTGTTAATTTTTTTTTTTTTTTTTTTTTTTTTGGTACGCGGGCCTCTCACTGTTGTGGCCTCTCCCGTTGCGGAGCACAGGCTCCGGACGCGCAGGCTCAGCGGCCATGGCTTACGGGCCCAGCCGCTCCGCGGCATGTGGGATCTTCCCGGACCGGGGCACGAACCCACGTCCCCTGCATCGGCAGGCGGACTCTCAATCACTGTTCCACCAGGGAAGTCCTGTATCCATTCTGGCATAAGGGGGGTGGTATACATATATAGGTATGTGTACTCAGAGGCTGGCAAATAAGAGGTCTTTTGAATTCGTGAGTGAGTGATTCATGAGGCAATGTAATACCAAGGTTGGAAAAGGAGGGGGCTTAGGTGAGCACGAGAGTTGTGTTCAGGTCACAGAAGGGGACAAACAGAAGCAGGAGACAGTCAGAAAATGAAGCAGGTGTTGGTGTCCAAAGGCTGCTTCAGCCAGCAGCTCATGGCAAAATGGACAAGCATCACTAACGCACCAGTGGAAGCAGGGAACTGAGTCAGTCAAGAATACAGATTTCTGGGCTTCCCTGGTGGCGCAGTGGTTGAGAGTCCGCCTGCCGATGCAGGGGACACGGGTTCGTGCCCCGGTCCGGGAAGATTCCACATACCGCGGAGCGGCTGGGCCCGTGAGCCATGGCCGCTGAGCCTGCGCGTCCGGAGCCTGTGCTCCGCAACGGGAGAGGCCACAACAGTGAGAGGCCCACATACCGCAAAAAAAAAAAAAGAATACAGATTTCCCCCTGCCCACCCCAAGGTGGCACAAATGCTATAAAAAATAAAAACATGCTAGACTGGTCCAAAGTCCAAGGGCAAGCAAATCTTCAACTCACACATATTTTTTATAAACCCCTAAATTCACAAGCAATTGCCAGGTATAATAATAGTGATTCCTGAGTAAACATTTTCAGAAATATTTTTTTGTATAGAAAACATTTCTTTAATTAAATTAATTTCTTTAATTTTTTTAAAGAAAATGCTTCAGCCATCAAATTTGTCAGCAAAATGAAACAAGGACACTACATACTAAAATGCCAAAGTTACATGAGCAAAACCAACCAACAACAAGCCAAAAACACCTGATTTTTTTTTTTTTTTAGGGCTGCATTCTGATGTATGTAGGGATGGAGTGATGTCCGGCATTTGCTTTAAACTTCTTCAATAGAGGCTAAAAGAAGAAAAATGAAAAGGAGAGGATAGGTAGAATAAACAAATGTGGGGAAATGTTCATATGTGTTGAATCTGAGCAATGGGTACATGGGGATCCTTTTTCTATTCTCTGTACTTTTGAATATGTTTGAATGTGTTCATGAAAAAATATGAAGACTTCCAGTTTCAGCTAAAACATGTAAACAGCTTGGAAATTGTCATCCCCTACCTCACAACAAGAAGAAAGTGAAAACTAACAACTTTTCTTAGATCCATCAAAAAATTGAAGAGGTAGGGCAAATCTCCATGATGAAAAATGGAGAGAAAGGGGAGTAGAGATCCTCAAAGCCAAGCAGACATTGCTGGAGCCAGAAACTGGTAGGGAACTTAACAGCTATTTTGACGAATGCCTGGAGGCTAAGTGTGGACTAGATTGAGAGTGAGAAACCCCTGGGGGTCCAGTCTTAGGGGCTCTACATTTTCAGGAGTTTTGGACACCAGGAACCCCATCTGGTTCTCACTGTAAAGATCCAAGAAAAATCTCCTGATGTTTCAGGTAGGGAGAGGGGAAATGTAACCATTGTGAAATACGCCCAAGTCATTCTCCATTACAAATGTCTGCCCACTAAGGGCAACTACTCTACCAGAGCCTTATCCGACTTGGGGGTGGGGATGGGGGCAGCATTAGGCAACTCCAGCCCCCTCTAGCCTTCCTGTCTCAAGTCAGGTGAAGGAAAAAAAGTCAAGGAAGTGCTTCTGAAAGTCACAGCTCAGGGACTCAGGCCCTCCCCTCCCCCACCCCCCAAAAGAACAGAGACGTAATCAAAAGATTATAGAATCCAATACCTTACTACCACTTCAGCAGGACTCATTGCTTAATAACAGTGGATTACCACTGAGATAGTTGCAATATACAGACTGTATTTAAGAAGGAGTTCTTGGAGATGGAAGCAACTTAAATGTCCATCAACAGATGAATGAATAAAGAAAATGAGGTATATACGTGTGATGGAATATACCTATCCATTCTTTATGAAGAAGGAATTCCCGTCATATGCTACAACATGGATAAATCTTGACGATATCATGCTAAGTGAAATAAGCCCATCACAGAAAGACAAATAGTGCCTGATTCAACTTATACGAGGTATCTAAAGCAGTCAGGCTTACAGACACAGAAAGAAAATGGTGGTTGCCAGGGGCTGAGGGGAGTGAGAGGCAGGGAGTAGGTGTTCAGTGGATGTTGGGTTTCATTCCGGATGGGGAGGTGCTGGGGATCAGCTGCATGGCAATCTGCATGGGGTTGACGGTATTGTACCACATACTTGGAAATTGTTGAGAGGGTGAATTTTATGTTATGTGGTTTTTTGCCACAATTTTTTAAAAGGCGTTCTCGGAAAACTAAAGACAACAATGAAGGAAAAAAAAAATATGGTAACTACAGGAAACTGAAGCCTCTGGCACCTACAGCTATAGTATACACTAAACACGGCCCAGCTATGTCTAACCAGATTAACATAAACCTTTCACATGAAAGCTTAATTATCTCAGTTTCTATCACCAATACATCATGTCTAGTTTTCAACAAAAACTATAAGGCATGCTAAAAGATTTTTTTTTAATACAATTGAAGAAACAAAGAAAACATCAGATTCAGATATGACACAGATTTTGAAATTATCAGATAGGGAATTTAAAATAACTATGTGTAATATGGTAAGGGTGCGAATGGAAAAAGTAGACAACAGGCAATAACAGATGGTTAATGAAGCATAGAGGTGGAAACTCTAGAAAGAATCAAAAGGAAAAGCTAGAAATAAAAAAACACTGTAACAGGGAATTTCCCTGGCAGTCCACTGGTTAAGACTGGTGCTTTCGGGCTTCCCTGGTGGCGCAGTGGTTGAGAGTCCGCCTGCCGATGCAGGGGACACGGGTTTGTGCCCCGGTCCGGGAAGATCCCACATGCCGCGGAGCGGCTGGGCCCGTGAGCCATGGCCGCTGAGCCTGCGCGTCCGGAGCCTGTGCTCCACAACGGGAGAGGCCACAACAGTGAGAGGCCCGCGTACCGCAAAAAAAAAAAAAAAAAAAGACTGGTGCTTTCACTCTCAAGGGCAAAGGTTCAATCCCTGGTCAGGGAACCAAGATCTCATAAGCCGCGTGGCGCAGCTGAAAAACAGAACAAAATAAAACAAGTAACAGAAATGAAGAATGCCTTTGATGGGGGACTTCCCTGGTGGTGGACTGGTTAAGAATCCACCTGCCAATGCAGGGGACATGTGTTTGATCCCTAGTCCGCAAAGATCCCATGTGCCGCGGAGCAGCTAAGCCCGTGCACCACAACTACTGAAGCCCGTGCACAGCAACAAAGATGCAATGCAGTGAAAATTAAATTTTTTTAAATGTTTAGGATGATAAATTTAAAAAAAGAATGCCTCTGATGGCCATATGAATAGATTGGACATGGCCAAATCAGTGAGCTTGAAGATATGTCAACAGAAACTTCACAAACTGAAATGTAAAGAAAGAAAGAAAAACAAGAACAGAATAGCCAAGTACTGTGGGGCAATTTCAAAAGATATAACATATATGTAATGGGAACACCAGAAGAAGAGAGAACAGATTAGAGAAATAACTAAAGTAATAATAACTGAGAATTTTTCAAAATTAATGACTGCTTAAAACCACAGATCCAGGAAGCTTTGAGAATACCAAACATAATAAATAAAAGGTCTACACCTGGTTATATATTCAAACTGCAAAACCAAAGGCAACAAGAAAATATTAAAAGAAGCCAAAGGAGAAAAACAGCTTACCTATAGAAGAATAAGGATAAGAATTACATCCAATTTCCCATCAGAAACCATGTAAACAAGAAGAGAATAGAGTGAAATATTTAGTGTTGAATGAAAAAAACACCTACCTAGATGTCTGTATCCAAAAAAATTATTCCTCACAAGTGAAAGAAAAATAAAGACTTCCCAGACAAAACTTGAATTTGTCATTCATAGACCTGCCCTTCATTTTAACAAAAAATGTTGTTTTTCAGAGAGAAGAAAAATGATAAAAATCAGAAAATCAGATCTACATAAAGAAATGTTAGAAAGTAATGCAACATTGTAAATCAACTATACTCCAATAAAATTTTTTAATAAAATAAAATAAAAAAGAAGTGTTAGAGAAGGAATAAATAAAGGTTTAAAAATCTTTTTTCTAACTCTTAATTGATCTAATTGATAATTGTTCAAAGTTATGATAGCAACAATGTATTTGGCAATTATAGCATCTGGGTAAATGAAATTAATGACAGCAATCTTACAAGGGACAAGTGGGAGGAATTGGGAATGCTCTATTACAAGGTACCTGCACTACTTGTGATACTCATGAAGTGGTATAATCTTATTTTAAAATACATCTAGTTCATTGGAAATGTATACAACAAACTCTAGGATAACTACTAAAAAAGAAATATACTTGATATGCTAAGAGGAGAAAAATAAAATTTAGAAAATACTCAACTAAAACCAGAAAAGGCAGGAAAAGCAGGGAAGATAAAAAAGAAATAAAGAAAAGCAGGAACTTGAACAGATACATATATAAGGATGTTCATAGCAGCATTATTCACAATAGCCAAAAAAGGAAACAACTTTTATCAAAACAATAAATGTCCATCCATCAACAGAAGAATGGATAACCAAAATACGGTATATCAATACAATGGATTATTATTCAGTCTTAAAAAGAAATGAAATTCTGGGCTTCCCTGGTGGCGCAGTGGTTGAGAGTCCGCCTGCCGATGCAGGGGACACGGGTTCGTGCCCCGGTCCGGGAAGAACCCACATGCCGCAGAGTGGCTAGGCCCATGAGCCATGGCCGCTGAGCCTGCGCGTCCGGAGCCTTTGCTCCGCAACGGGAGAGGCCATGGCAGTGAGAGGCCCGCGTACCGAAAACGAAAAAAAAAAAAAAAGTATGCTTTCAAACCATGGTGGAATCAAACTAGAAATCAGTAACAGAAAAATTGCTGGAAAATCCCCAAATATTTGGAGATTAAACAGCCCACTTCTAAATAACACAAGTCAAAGAAGAAGTCACAAGAGAAATTTTTAAATATTTTGAACGAAATGAAAATGAAAATACAACTTATCAAAATGTGTGGGATGCAATGAAAGCAGTGCTTAAAGGGAAATTTATAGCATTGATTGCATATAATAGAAAAGAAGAAAGATCTAAGAATAAACAATCTAAGCTTCATATTATTATGAATCTAGAGAAAGAAGAGCAATAGCAGCCTAAAGCAAAGAGAAGAAAAGAAATAATAAAAATTAGAGCAGAAATCAATGAAACTGAAAACAGGGAATCAATAGAGAAAAATCAATGAGCCAAAAGCTGTTTCTTTGCAAAGACCAATAAATGGATAAACCTCTAGCCAGGCTAAGCAAGAAAAAAGAGAAAAGACACAGATCACTAATAATAGAAATAAAAGAGGGGTCATCACTACTGATCCCAAAGACACTGTAAGGATAATAAAGGAATATAATGAACAACTCTATACCCACAAATTTGATAACCTAGATGAAAACGGACCAGTTCCTTGAAAGACACAAACTACCAAAATCCACACAAGGAGAAATAGATAATCCAAATAGGTTTACACCTATTAAAGAAACTGAATCAATAATTAATAACGTCCCCAAAGGGCTTCCCTGGTGGCACAGTGGCTGAGAATCTGCCTGCCAATGCAGGGGACACGGGTTCGGGCCCTGGTCTGGGAAGATCCCACATGCCGCGGAGCAGCTGGGCCCGTGAGCCACAATTACTGAGCCTGCGCGTCTGGAGCCTGTGCTCCGCGACAAGAGAGGCCGCGATAGTGAGAGGCCCGCGCACCGCGATGAAGAGTGGCCCCCACTTGCCACAACTAGAGAAAGCCCTTGCACAGAAACGAAGACCCAACACAGCCATAAATAAATAAATAAAGCAAACTGTCAACAAGTAAAAATAAACACTATAAAAATAAATAAATAACGTCCCCAAAAAGAAAGTACCAAGCTGAGATAGTTTCATTGGTGAAGGCTTCCAAACATTTTTTGAAATAATATCTATTCTCTACAGTCTCTTCCAGAAAATAGAAGCAGAGAGGACACTTCTGATCTATGTTTTCTTAGACTTGGTATTTATCTATTTGTCATCTATTCGTCATAGGCAAAGTTATTTACATCTCCCCTTCAATCCAGAGCCCTTACCCTTTATCTAACTCTCACAAATAAAGACAATATTTCTCCTGGCCTAAATCAATCCAGGGTCAAGTACCGGACACCTAGGAACAGCCCTGATGTCCCAAAGCCCACCAGAAGTATTCAAACTAGCCAGTCCTAAGCTGTTTCCCTTACCTGCCTTGCCTTTTCCATGGAAAACACAATAAAGGCTCTGCCCCAGACTTTCTTGCTCCCTCTGCCTCCTGACCAACCTTGGTGCTTCCTCACATGCCCCTGCCTGCAGTGGCATGCCCTCCTTCTCTTATGAAATGGAAGTAATAAGTTATTCTTTCAAAAGTGGTTGTCTTTGTGTCTGTCACCTTACCATACCTGGTTAAAACAAATCCTGAGAACACATCTTAGAACAACTTCCTAACTCATTGAATGACGCCAGGCTTACCCTATCACCAAAATCAGATAAAGATATTATAGGAAAGGACAACTACAGATCAATATCTCTCATGAACATAGATGCAATAATCCTCATCAAAACATTAGCAAATCTTGGGCTTCCCTGGTGGCGCAGTGGTTGAGAGTCTGCCTGCCGATGCAGGGGACACGGGTTCGTGTCCCGGTCCGGGAAGATCCCACATGCTGCGGAGCAGCTGGGCCCGTGAGCCATGGCCGCTGAGCCTGCGCGTCCGGAGCCTGTGCTCCGCAACGGAAGAGGCCACAACAGTGAGAGGCCCGCGTACCAAAAAAAAAAAATTAGCAAACCCAATCAAACAATGCTTAAAAAGAATTATACGCCGTGACTAAGTGGGATTTATTCCAGGTATGCAAGGCTGATTCAACATTCAAAATCAATTAATGTAATCTAACATGTCAACAAGATAAAGAAGAAAAATCTTATGATCATATTGATGGATGCAGAAAGTGCATTTGACAAAATCCAACAACGACTCATAATAAATGAACACCCAATCAGCAAACTAGGATTAGAGAGGAACTTCCTCAAGTTGATAAAGAATATCTACAAAAACCTTGCAGCTAACATCATACATAATGGTGAAAAACTAGATGCTTTCCCCCTAAAATCAAAAACAAGGAAAAGATATCTGCTCTCATCAATCTTATTGAACATAATACTGGAGGTCCTAGCTTGTGCAATAAAATAAGAAAAAGAGGGGGAAGGGTGTATGAATTGGGAAGGAAAAGATAAAACTATCTTTGCTTACAAATGACGTGAATGTTTAGGTGCCTAAAGAATCAATAACAACAAAAAATTCCTGGAACTAATAAGCATTATAGTAAGGTTTCAGGATAAAAGGTAAATATACAAAAGTCTATTACTTTCCTACACACTACCACGAACCATTGGAATTTGAAATTAAAAACACAATACTATTTACATTAGCAGCCCCAAAAGATAAATATTAATACTTAGGAATATGTCTAACAAAATATGCACAGGATCCATTTGAGAAAAACTATAAAACTCTAATTAAAGAAATCAAAGAAGATCTGAATAAATGGAGAGAGACGTTCATGGATAACATTTAATATTGTTAAAGTGTCAATTCTTCCCAAATTGATCTGTAGGTTCAAGGCAATCCTAGTCAAAATCCTAGCAAGTTGTTTTGTGGATATCTACAAACTGATTCAGAAGTTTATATGGAAAGGCAAAAGGCTCAGCATAGTCAACACAATACTAAGGAGGAAGAAGAAAGTCAGAGGACTGACACTATCCGACTTCGAGACTTACTGTAAAGCTTCAATTATCAAGGCAGTGTGTGGTATTGGCAAAAGAACAGGCAAACAGATCAATGGAACAGAACTGAGAACCCAGAAATAGACCCTCACAACTATAGTCATCTAACAAAGGAGCAAAGCAGTTCAGTGGAGAAAAGACAGTCTTTTCAACAAATGGTACTAGAATTAATAGACATGCATATATAAAAATAATAATGATCTAGACACAGACCTTACACCTTTCACAAAAATTAACTCAAAATGTATAATAGATCCAAAGGTAAAATGCAAAACGATAAAACTTCTAGAAACTAACGTAGGAGAAAACCTAGATGATCTTGGAAACAGTGATGACTTTCTAGATACAACACCAAAAGCACAACACATGAAAGGAAAAAAATGATAAGTTGGACTTCATTAATGTTAAAATATTCTGCTCTATGAAAGGCACTGTCAAGAGAATGAAAGATAAGCCACAGACTAGAAGAATATATTTGTAAAACACATACCTAATAAAGGACTTGTATTCAAATATACCAAAAATCTTTGAAAATCAACAGTAAGAAAACAAACAACCCATTAGAAATTGGGCAAAAGATCTAAACATACCACATCAAAGAAGGTATACAGATGGCAAATAAATATATGAAAAGATGTTGAACATCATATGTCATTAGGGAACCTCAAATTTAAACAACACTGAGAGAGCATCACATGTAGGGCGCGGTCAGCTAACTGCCACGCAGCAGGAAGCTGAAGTAAGCTGAATCATCCTTCCTGTGGCCACTGCGCTTGCGCTAAGTATACTAATGAGGTTTTAAAGTAGCGACCTATCCGATGCTGGCTCACAAGTCGCACCATCGGCGAAAGCCAATCACAGAGCGACACATGTTCTTAATCCCTATATAAGCAGACTGCTATAGGATTGCGGTGTCTTCCTTCCATCTTTTCTTTAACCAAGCTGTGCTCCAATAAAGTGTGATACGAGAAGAATCTTGCGTGTGGCGACTCGTCATTCTGCTGGTCGGAGGCGGCTCGCCGCATTGGCAAATAAATATATGAAAAGATGTTGAACATCATATGTCATTAGGGAACCTCAAATTTAAACAACACTGAGAGAGCATCACACATGTATAAGAATGGCTAAAAAAATTTTTTAATAAGAAAGAAACCTGACAATATCAAATGCTGGTGAGGCTATGGAGCAACAGGAACTCTCACTGATTGTTGGTAGGAATGCAAAATGGTGCAGCCACATTGGAAAGCAGTTTGGCAGTTTCTTATAAAACTAAACATAGTCTTACCAGGGAATCCAGCAATCAGAGTCCTAGGTATTCACTCAGTTGAGCTGAGAACTTCTCTGTAGGCAAAAAGCTGCACATAAATGTTCGTGGCAGTTTTATTTATAATTGCCAAAAACTTGGAAGCAATCAATGGAATATTATTAAGTGATAAAAAGAAATGAGCTATCAAGTCATGGAGGAATCTGAAATGCATATGACTAAATGAAAGAAGCCAATCTGAAAAGGCTGTATGATTCCAACTATCTGATATTCTGGAAAAGGCAAAACTATTAGAGGTGGTAAAAAGATCAGTGGTTGCTGGGGGCTTGGAGGTAGGGGATGAAAATGTTAAGCATAGGAGTTTTTAGGGTGGTGAAACTATTCTATATGATGCTTTAAGGGTAGATACAAGACATTATGTATTTATCAAAACCGATAGAACTATAGACACAAAGAGCAAACCTTAATGTAAACTAGAGACTTTAGCTAATAATAATGTATCAAAAATATTGGCTCTTTAATTGTAGCGAATGCATCACACTAATGCAAGATGTTAGTAATAGGAGAAACTGTGTAGGAAGTTGGTCTTGTGGGAACTCTCTTTACTATCTGCTCACTTTTTTCTGTAAATATAAAACTGTTCTAAAAATGATCTATTAATTTTATTTTTTTTAAATATTCATTTATTTATTTGGCTGCGCCA
Organism: Stenella coeruleoalba; assembly: GCF_951394435.1. NCBI lineage: Eukaryota > Metazoa > Chordata > Mammalia > Artiodactyla > Delphinidae > Stenella > Stenella coeruleoalba. The sequence goes on along the minus strand of NC_137159.1, from coordinate 15,365,304 downwards.
GGTCTTAGTTGCGGCACGCGAGATCTTCGTTGCCGCTGTTGCGGCATGCAGGATCTTTAGTTGCGGCATGTGGGCTCTTAGTTGTGGCATGCAGGATCTAGTTCCCTGACCAGGAATCTAACCTGGGCCCCCTGCATTGGGAGTGTGGAGTCTTAACCGCTGGACCACCAGGGAAGACCCTAATTTAAAAAAATATATGAAGCTTTTATTGATAGATAGCATTGCAATATAAGTGAGCACAAATGTTATTGCCTGTGATTTCCTGCTACCCCATGATTCTCCCTATCTGGGCAGCTAGAACAAGAGTCTCCCCCTTCCACTGGTTAATGGCAGGGCTATTATAGAGGAATGAAGAAGAAAAGAGTCTGAGTCTTGGCTTTAAGCTTTCAAAACTCCAAAGATGATTTAGAAGACTATTCTATCCATTAGGTAAGGTTTTCCCATGAAGGAGGAGGGAAGAAATGTGCTGGAGTGAGAGAGAAGAGTTGAAGGGGAAGCAGGAGGGTGAAAAAGACCTGAGAAGCTCCACATCTCCATCCAGATAGCTTTAACAAAACATCATAGACTGAGTGGCTTGAACAACAAACACTATGTCTCATGCTTCTAGAAGCTGCGAAGTCCAAAATCAAGGTGCTGGCAGATTCCATGTCTGAGAGGGCCCTCTTCCTGGATTGCAGTTGGTAGTCTTCTCCTTATGTCCTCACATGGCCTCTTGGTGTGTGCACAAGGAGAGGGAAAGATCTCATGTCTCCTTCTCTTTTATAAGGACACTAATCCCATCATGAGGGCCCCACCCTCATGACCTCATCAAACTCTAATTACCTCCCAACGACCCACATCCAAATACCATCACATGGGAGTTAGGGATTCAACATATGAATTTGAGGGGTACACAAGCGTTCAGTCTATAGTAGTCCCCCAAGCTACAGGAGAGGCCAAGAAGAGGGAATAGTGAGAGAAACCCAGAAAGGCATGGGTGATGGTCCAGGGGCAAAGAGGCCTACCCTTCCCTTCCTGGGGAGGGAGGGACTCTGGGGCTCCCTCGTGGGAAGGGGGAAGAGGCCCAAGACAGCCTCGGGACCCTGACTTCCCAGGCTGGAGCCTGAGGAAGCATGGCCAAATTTCTCCCTCGCAGGAGCTGTGAAAAAACCAGAACTGTGGGGACCCTCAGTCAGGAGAAGCAATGACACAGCAGTGACCTTGATGGACCAGAAGGACAGTGTCCACCACAGTGGACACCAGCCTGACAGACAACAGCAAGGATGGACTCCCTGCTCATCCAAATCCCCACCTGATGCTGTGATCCCCTCCACGTTCCTCAAAAAATCAGACTAACAATTAATCGAGGAAACTCTGACTGAAAAATGGAAGCTAGGTTGAGTTCTTTAAGTACAGAAAATTACATGTCTTATGCACCTGAGTTTGTGGGTTAGGATTCACTCACACAAAGACTAGATAAACCTTCCTTGCTTCAGCCTCCAGGGTAAAGACGCGCTCTCTCATTTACTGCTCTTTTAGCACTCTTTTCTCATCAAAGGCATCCATCATAACTTTCAAAGAATGCCTTAAAGAAGAAAAAAATTATTTTTTCAAACACAGCATGCTTTCTCCCTTAAAACAGGGTATGTAGCAACACATTCAGAGGTGCATGTTAAACCAGCATCTGAAATGCCTTCCTGGATAACACAGTCTACCCAGGAGCAGCAGTTCTTCCAAATGACATTTCTGATACACAAATAGAGTGGAGATGAAAAATTAGTTAAATATTTTTGCTGCCTTTGGTAACAAGGATGATCTGAACAGATTGCTACCATACACAGAAGCTTCTGTGTGGACAGCTCTACCTACCCTCCATCCCACCAGATCCCATGCTCATTCCAAACCTCCCTTTCACACCTGGTACTTGAAATGTGACTTAATTATCTTTTCTTACCCTGTATACAGCTCTGATTGGATGATTATATAATAATTGTATATACTTACATATCATTATAGGTATAGATAATGATTATATATTATCTATATATATGTGTAATAATTATGTTTACTGTCTTTTCAGAGGATGGAAAGACATAGAAACATGAGATACAGGGCTAAACCCTTTAATGTAATGGAGAATGGTTAACTTTTATTGGGTGATTACTATGTACTAGGTTTTCCATTCATTAACCCTTTTAGTCCTCACAGTCCTATGAGAGAGGTGCCATTATCGTCCCAATTTTTTAAGTTAAGGACCATGAGGCACAGAGAGGTTAAGCAATGTGTTAAGCAAGGCCACACACACAGGAATCCAACACCAGAGGCCATGCTGGTAAGGACTGTGGCTTACTGCCTCCCATCATGTGAGTCTCATGTAATGACATTTACATACATTATTTACTCTTACTGTAGTACTACAAGTTAGACGTCATCCCCAATTTTCTAATGAGAAAACTGTGACCCAGAAAGGTTAAGTGATTTTCCCCGCAAGACACCCAAATATTAAGTGGTAGAGGTGGAATTCCATTCTCAAGAGAATTTTCCATCACACCAGTAGAATGCAAGGTCAGTGAGGGCAGAGATTTTTCACTTTTGCTCATTGCTGTTTCCCCAGCACTGAGAACATTGACTAGCACACAGCAGGTACTCAATATATGTGTGTTAAATAAATGAAGGCTTCCCCTGCTACAAATGCCGAGATAAGCAACAATTATTGTCAGGAGGTTAGAATCACATATCCATGCAGATAGCCTTGATTTCATTGTGCAAGATTCGGGGATCTCCCAGCTGTTTGCAACTCAGATTCTTCAATTTACGTATGAGGGGAAAGTTATATGATATACATCTACTCATCTAACCTTCATCTTTTTCCAGAAAGAGTTTAAGGAAGTTTACAGGCTTATAACCAAAGAGAGATGAAAACTGAGGCAAAAATATGATGGAGACAAAGTAAAGCCAAGAATGGGGCTCAATAAGCTCCTTCGGAGCTTAAGGAACTCAATGCTTGCTAGGTGGGCCTTATATTATGCTCCAGGCTTCCTAACAACCTGTGCGAAAGGAATATCTGATTAGTTACACAATCCACAATGTCTGTGAGATGAAGGCAAACTCCTGGATCCGAAGAAGTATAACTGTTCTTAGTGCTAAAATCAGAAAAACCTCTATATTGGAATTTCCCATGAAGGTGACTTGTGTGCGTTTTATTAGAAACTCAAAAAGTGAAACCAGAGGAGGAAGGTCCCAGGGTAAGAATTTAACTGAAACTTTACATAGTGTAACAGAGCTTATAGCTCAGTGCACTGGATTGCATGCTAAGAAACAAGTCCCTACGCCTTGTCAGAGTGATATGCCATTGTGTGATAGACCTTACAGTTTTCTAGTTTACTTAGCTGAGGACACAGCAGTAAGCCTGCATAGAAGGGATGTTCCTAGTGGAACTCCACTGGCCCCTCTCAGATCCATGGGGATGCACTGGTGACTATTCCCTTAGCTGCACTAAGACATGACCAACATTAATTCTCTTCAGTTGTTTAGTTACTCCAATCCTTCAGTTAAGTCTCTTCTAGACATATGGAATTACAAAGTGATCATGGTGGTGATGGTGGTGGTGGTGATGGTGGTGATGGTGGGGTTGGTGTTGGTGTTGGTAGTGATATTGGTAATAGTAATGGTGTTGGTGGGGGTAGTGATGGTGATAGTGATGGTGGTGATGCAGGTAATGGCAGGGGTGGTGGTGATGCTAGGGGTGATGGTGGAGATTATGGTGATGGTGATGGTGGTTTGGAGAATACAGGGAATGGGCAGTAAAGCTAAAGCAAGTGTAGTCTGCTGCCACATTTCTACAAAGTTGGAAGAAAACACAAACCACAAAGGAGACTAATCCTAGGATTTCTGGGCACTGACCAGCAGCCACAGGAGAAGCACAAAGGTGACCTACCTCTTTTGCAAGGCAGTACCTTCTGGAAGGGCCAGGATTCTCCTCAGAAAATAGTTTTACATTCCTGTAGGTGCACAGGCAAAAGAGGCCTCAAAGTTCTATTCTAAGTGACCTGGCCAGGGATTTCCCTGGTGGTCCAGTGGTTAAGACTTCGCCTTCCGGGCAGAAGACCTAAATAGACATTTCTCCAAAGAAGATATACAGACTGCCAACAAACACATGAAAGAATGCTTAACATCATTAATTATTAGAGAAATGCAAATCAAAACTACAATGAGATATCATCTCACACCAGTCAGAACGGCCATCATCAAAAAATCTACAAACAATAAATGCTGGAGAGGGTGTGGAGAAAAGGGAACACTCTTGCACTGCTGGTGGGAATGTGAATTGGTACAGCCACTATGGAGAACAGTATGGAGGTTCCTTAAAAAACTACAAATAGAACTACCATATGACCCAGCAATCCCACTACTGGGCATATACCCTGAGAAAACCATAATTCAAAAAGAGTCATGTACCAAAATGTTCATTGCGGCTCTATTTACAATAGCCCGGAGATGGAAACAGCCTAAGTGACCATCATCAGATGAATGGATAAAGAAGATGTGGCACATATATACAATGGAATATTACTCAGCCATAAAATGAAATGAAACTGAGCTATTCGTAATGAGGTGGATAGACCTAGAGTCTGTCATACAGAGTGAAGTAAGTCAGAAAGAGAAAGACAAATACCGTTTGCTAGGGCTTCCCTGGTGGCACAGTGGTTGAGAGTCCGCCTGCTGATGCAGGGGACATGGGTTCGTGCCCCGGTCCGGGAAGATCCCACATGCCACGGAGCGGCTGGGCCCGTGAGCCATGGCCGCTGAGCCTGCGCGTCCGGAGCCTGTGCTCTGCAACGGGAGAGGCCACAACAGTGAGAGGCCTGCGTACCGCAGAATAAATAAATAAATAATAAAATAAAATACCATATGCTAACACATATATATGGAATTAAAGGAAAAAAATGTCATGAAGAACCTAGGGGTAAGACAGGAATAAAGACACAGACCTACTAGAGAATGGACTTGAGGATATGGGGAGGGTGAAAGGTAAGCTGTGACAAAGCGAGAGAGAGGCATGGACATATATACACTACCAAACGTACGGTAAATAGCTAGTGGGAAGCAGCCTTATAGCACAGGGAGATCAGCTCCGTGCTTTGTGACTACCTGGAGGGGTGGGATAGGGAGGGTGGGAGGGAGGGAGATGCAAGAGGGAAGAGATATGGGAACATATATATATGTATAACTGATTCACTTTGTTATAAAGCAGAAACTAACACACCATTGTAAAGCTATTATACTCCAATAAAGATATTAAAAAAAAAAAAAAGACTTCGCCTTCCAATGCAGGGGGTGCAGGTTCGATCCCTTATCAGGGAGCTAAGATCCCACATGCCTCCCAGCCAAAAATCCAAAACATGAAACAGAAGCAATATTGTAACAAATTCAATAAAGACTTTAAAAATTAAAAAAATTAAATAAATGACCTGGCCAAAATGGTTTTCTTCAAAAATGTATGAAGGAAGCTGAAATCTGACACCTGACTTGGCCAAAATAAACACTCATTCAGTCACGCAGAGAACCATTGCCCAGCTTTGAGCAATGCTGCCTCCTCGTGCTCCTCTCCACCCATGAGGTGTTTGCAAAACTGCAAGATGGCATGGAAGGATGACTTGATTGTTTAGGTCCGGGGTAGGCAACCTTTTCCCATCAAGGGACAGACAGCAGATAGGCTCTGCAGGCCATATGATCTCTGTCGCAACTACTCACCTCTACTGCTATAGGGCAAAAGCAGCCACAGACAATACGTAAAGAAACAAGTGTGGCTATGTTCCCATAAAACGGTATTTACAAAGCTGATATTCAAATTACGTATAGGGCTTCCCTGGTGGCGCAGTGATTGAGGGTCCGCCTGCCGATGCGGGGGACACGGGTTCATGCCCCGGTCCGGGAAGATCCCACGTGCCGCGGAGCGGCTGGGCCCGTGATCCATGGCCGCTGAGCCCGCGCGTCCGGAGCCTGTGCTCCGCGACGGAAGAGGCCACAGCAGTGAGAGGCCCGCGTACGGCAAAAAAAAAAAAAAAAAAATACGTATAATTTTCGCAAGTCCTGCAATATTATTCTTCCTTTGATGTTTTTCAACCCTTTAAAAATGTAAAAACCATTCTAGCCTTGCAGGTCCTATAAAAACAAGCGATAGACTGGATTTGGCCAGCAAGCCATAGTATGCCAATCCCTGGATTAGAATGCCAGTTTCTAAACCAGTCAAGAGCTGGGGAACTTCTACCAGAAATCACAGATTGAGTTTTAGATTCATTGAACTGTGGGACCTTCTTTCTGATGACAGTTCTGCCAGCTGGGACCCCTTCTATCTATTTCAGTGTGACAGAGCCATCTCTTCATCTGTGACCGAAAGCTGGTCTTTCTGTCCTCTGCAGCAGAGGCTGAGCTTCCATTCCAAAGCTGGCCCAGATCATTAGGAAGAATGTTATAAAGAAGGGAAAAGAGGGAGGGTAGAAAACAGTTCCCAGGCCACCCCACCCCCCGGAGGCTCTAACTGCTTTGCTTCTATTGCTGCTGGCTGTCCCGGTGGTGCTACTTTTTTTCTTTCTTTCTTTCTTTTTTTTTTTTTCCTGTGTTCAGTCTTCGTTTCTGTGCGAGGGCTTTCTCTAGTTGTGGCAAGCAGGGTCCGCTCTTCATCCTGGTGCGTGGGCCTCTCACTATCGCGGTCTCTCTTGTTGCGGAGCACAGGCTCCAGACGCGCAGGCTCAGTAGTTGTGACTCACGGGCTTAGTTGCTCCGCGGCATGTGGGATCTTCCCAGACCAGGGCTTGAACCCGTGTGCCCTGCATTAGCAGGCAGACTCTCAACCACTGCACCACCAGGGGCTTCCCAGCTTTGAACAATGCTGGGGCTTCCCACTACTTTGTGGGCAGAAGAAGGAACCAAGTTCTAACTTCTGAGGGGGCAGACCTGGGGAAGGCACTGGTCTACAGGATAGGCGTGGAAGCCACAAAAACGCCAGCCCCTAGCCTTGATTTTTCATTCTTTCTCTAATGCCTGTTATCATATTCTTAACAACTGTCATGTCAACGTTTAACATTAAAGGGATTTCCCTGGTGGTCCAGTGGCTAAGACTCTGCACTCCCAATGCAGGGGACATGGATTCAACCCCTGGTCAGGGAGCTAGATCCCATATGCCGCAACGAAGAATTTGCATGCCACAACTAAAAATCCCACGTGCCACCACTAAGACCTGGAGCAGCCAAATAAATAAATATTTTTTAAAAAAACATATAACATTAAAAATATAACAAAAAGTCACCACCATTGGTGGGGAGCACCCTAGCTAGAGCCTTAGCTTTGCTTCTGTAGTTCCTGCCGCAGAGTCAAAGGCAGTAGAAATATCAACAAAAGCTTTAAATTGGGTGGTGGTTCCAAGTTCAAGGTCTAGAGTCAGGTAGGCCTGCTAGTTACTAGCTCTGAGATCTCAGTCAAGTTACTGGAAACTGCAGTCTGTACTCCACTGCCATGGCTACTGAGAATAGTCCCTACTTGTCCACTATCCTTGGGTCAGTCCTTCCAGATTCTTCTACCTGGGGGAAGCTCTGCATTGGCTGAGCCTGTCACATGGCAGCACCCCAGTTGCTGGGGGCAAAGCATCTGGCCACCTTTCAGCTTCTACCTTGCTTCCTATCAAAGTATGTACATTGGGAGATGCTCCCCAAATAGGAAGGAATACAACTAAAAATGACACTTCACTGAATTAATTACATTGTAGAATTATTGTAGAATAATACTTAAGGACATAGAAAAAATGCCATTTATTGGTAGGTCAAATTTTAAAAGATTACAAAGTGAATGTATACAGTATGATTTTATATATATGTATATATATGTTAATGGAAAAATGAAGACCAAAAAGTTAGAAGTGGGTACCTCCAGTAGGATGATAGGATTATGGGTTGCTTTTATTTTCTCATTTGCGGTTTTCTATATATCCCACCAGGGAATACCCACTAAGCTGGCTATAATCAAAAAACAGATAATAACAAGTATTGATAAGGATGTGTAATGGTGCAGTCACTTTAGAAAATAGTCTAGCAGTTCCTCAAAAGGTTAAATATAGAGTGACCATAATACCCAGCAACCTCACCCCCAGGTATATTCCCTAGAGAAAAAAGAAATATATGTCCACATATAAACTCGTACATAATGAATGGATAAACAAAATGTGGCATACACATACAATGGAATATTATTCAGCCTTAAAAAGGAATGAAGTTCTGATACATGCTACAACATGAGCGAAGCTTGAAGACATTATGCTAAATGAAATGTCAGTCACCAAAGAATAAATATTGTATGATTCTATTTATATGAGGTACTAAGAATAGGCAAATTCACAGAGACAGAAAGTAGAATGATGGTCGCCAAGGACTGGGGGGAGGGAAGAATGAGGAGTTATTCTTTAACGGGTAGAGTTTCAATTGGGGAAGATAAAAAAAGTTCTGGACGTAGGTAGTGATAGTGGTTGTACAACAGTGTGAAAGTACTTCATGGTCCTAAACTGTACACTTAGAAATAACTAAAATGGCAAATTTTATGTTTATGTCTATTTTACCATAATTTTTAAAATAATTACCAAAAGTTTTAAAAAGAAGTGGAAATGAAACAAATATAGTTCTATAAATGTAAGCAAATTATTTTATACACTTAATAAAGTATTCTACAATAATTTTATAATGATTAATATGGTAACTTTTTTTTTTTGGCCGGGCAGCTTATGGGATCTTAGTTCCCTGACCAGGGATTGAACCTGGGCCTTCAGCAGTGAAAGCACAGAGTCCTAACCACTGGACCACCAGGGAATTCCCTGGTAAATTTTATATTATTCATATTTTACCACAATAAAAAAATGTGTACATGAATATTCACAGTAGTCAAAAAGTAGAAACAGGGACTTCCCTGGTAGTGCAGTAGTTAAGAATCTGCCTGCTAATGCAGGGGACATGGGTTCAATCCCTGGTCTGGGAAGATCCCACATGCCACAGAGCAACTAAGCCCGTATGCCACAACTACTGAAGCCTGTGCGCTCCAGGGCCCACGTGCCACAACTACGGAGCCCACATGCTGCAACTACTGAAGCCCATGCGCCTAGAGCCTGTGCTCCGCAATAAGAGAAACCACTGCAATGAGAAGCCCGTGCACCGCAACAAAGAGTAGCCCCTGCTTGCCACAACTAGAGAAAGCCCGTATGCAGAAACGAAGACCCCACTACAGCCAAAAATAAATAAAATTATTTTTTTAAAAAGTAGAAACAGGGCTTCCCTGGTGGCGCAGTGGTTGAGAGTCCGCCTGCCGATGGAGGGGACACGGGTTCGTGCCCCGGTCCGGGAGGATCCCACATGCCACGGAGCGACTGGGCCCGTGAGCCATGGCCGCTGGGCCTGCGTGTCCGGAGCCTGTGCTCCGCAATGGGAGAGGCCACAACAGTGAGAGGCCCGCATACCGCAAAAAAAAAAAAAAGTAGAAACAAACCAAATGTCCATCAACTGATGAATACATAAAATGTAATATATCTGTACAATGAACTGTTATTTAGCAATAAAAAGGAACAGAGTACTGATACATGCTAAAACATTGGTGAACCTTGAAGACATTATGCTAAGTGAAAGGACGGACACAAAGGCGATATATGGCATAATTCCATTTATATGAAATGATAGAATACACAAGTCCATAGAAAATGAAAGCGGTGCCTGGGGTTGGGGAACATTTCTCCTGGCGAGTAAATGTATAGTTGCTACTGGCTGGGTTTCTTCTGGGGATGGTGAAAATGTTCTGATTGTAGTGGTGGTTGCACAACTCTGTGAATGTATGAAAAGCCACGAGTTGTACAATCTAAATGGGTGAATTGGAGCATATGTGAAGTCTGTCTCAACACAACTGTTACCAAAAGCAGTTAATGGGGGGAAAAGCAATCTATAAAGGCATAAGCAATTTTAAATTTTAAATGCTAGATGGTAGAGACACAGATTAAATAGTAAAAACAACCAAAACAAATGTTAAAACTATTCAAATCCAGGGCTGACCTCTCCTTGAGACGCCATATTCCTCTAACAGTGTTTGGTTCCACAGGGCCTGGGGGTCCTGTCTGGTACAAGGTTGCTATGGTCTGAATGTTTGTGTCCCCCCAAAATTCCTATGTTGAAATCCTAACCCCCAAGGTGATGGTATTAGCAGGTGGGGGCATTTGGGAGGTCATTGGGTTATGAGGGTGGCGCCTTCATGAATGGGATTAGTGCCTTATAAAAGAAACCCCACAGAGCGCCCTAGCCCCTTCCTTCATGTCAGGACACTGAGAGAAGACAGCCGTCTATGAACCAGGAAGCAGACCCTCAATAGACACTGAATCTGCTGGCTCCGGGAACTTGCACTTCGCAGCCTCCAGAATGGTGAGAGACAAGTTTCCGTGGTTTATAAGCTACCCAGTCTGTGGTAGTTTGTTCTAGCAGCCTGTGAGGACCAAGCCAAAGATGAAGTATCATGCAACCATCCTAAGGCAGTTCCAGACTGAAGGTTTCCTGCTGAGGGGTGCCTGAGAAAGCCGGCAGAAATACAGCCGCTTTCCTAGGGCAGAGCACGTGCTCAGGAGGCCTACGCTGGATTGGGACACTCGTAATGTTTCAAAGATGCATGAAATTTCATATCAAAGTCTCACGTGCCTCTACGCCTCAAAAAAAAAAAAAAAATCCCATGTACCTACATGGGCTGAACCAGGGTAGCAACTGCCCCATGTATAAGGCACGGATCTCACGGCTTCTACAGCACCCCACTCCTACCTGACTCCCAGTAGGTACTCACACTCGCTTTACCTGCCTGGTCCCAACCCCCTGCTTAAGGTTTCTAAGGGCAATGAGGGAGTCAGTTCATCAACTCACCTCTTTGGTTTGAGGGGGTAGGGGGATCACCCTGGGGCTGTTTTTTTGCCTTTAAAGAATGTTCTGCAATTCTTGGCTAAATTTAAAATGTGAATCAGAAAAGAAAAGGCTTGGTGGTGAGAGAGGCAAGGGACAAAATCCCTCCCCGGGGGGAAAACAAGTCTAGATTTAGAAATTACCAGGAGCTGGGCTCCTTGAGCCACCTTGGCCTTGAACGTCCTACAAAAGAAGGACATCAGTGAGGATTTAAGAGGTACTTAAGACCCCGACCTTGTGGTGGCCTTTACAGTTTGGTTTCAGTTTTCAACACGTGGCTTTAAAAGGGACTTTCCCTATCAGTGCAGGAAGCGTTGACAACAGGAACAGCCCCAGAGCAAGAAGCAAACTGAGCTGAATTCAGCTACAACTGGTGAGCAATAAGCTTGAGATGCTGGATTGTCACACAGCTGCCAGCAGTTGGAACCAGCCGGGGGCCGTCAGATCGGAGACTTGGGACCTGACACAGACCAAACCCTGAGGCTTGTGAAAGCACAGAGCCTTTCTTAGGAGGTGGAAAAGGAAATGAAAGCCAACATTAGGTTGAGCAGCTACTGGCAACGCTGAAAGTTCAGGCCAAGTCCACGTGAAGAAAGATGCCCCAGGTGGCCTTTCTGATGCAGGATAAAGGCATCATCTCGATGAACCTCAGCCAGGGACCCCGTCCCAGACACACAAATTACCATTCCCCTCCCTGTCCTCAGGTAAGGAGAGTAAGGAGAGGGGCGCCTTTAAAGAAAAAAAAAAGACAATACATTAAAATTGTAAATGGTGATCTTATTTGCAAAGCAGAAATGGAGACATGGAGAACAGGTGAGGGGAACAAATGTAAAGATACCAAGAGGGAAGTGGGGAGTGGGATGAATTGGGAGATTGGGATTGACATATATACAATCTTGATACTACGTATAAAATGGATAACTAATGAGAACCTACTGTATAGCACAGGGAACTCTACTCAATGCTCTGTGGTGACCTAAACGGGAAGGAAATCCAAAAAAGAGGGGATATACGTATACGCATAGCTGATTCATTTTGCTGTATAGTAGAAACTAAAACAACATTGTAAAGCAACTATACTCCAATAAAAATTAATTTAAAAAAATTTTAATGGTGAGAAGTACACATTGAAGTTTCCCTCTCATCGTCTCTTGGACACCCAGTTCCTCTCCCCAGAAGAACTGTAAGTTTCTTTTGTTTCCTTACAGAACTAGTTTATACATAAACGAGATATATATATATATATATATATATATATATATATATATTTACATATATGTATAATTGTTATATATATATTTTTTCTAAAAACGGCAGCATATTATAACGCAGTTCAGACACTTGCTTGTCCACTTCTCAGTATATCATGGAGAATGTTCCAGATCAGCACATACAGAGCTTCCTCTTTGGTTTTACAGTTGCATAGGATTCCTTTGTGTGGTTGCACCATCTTTTTTATTAATGTTGAACATTAAGGTTATTTCCAGTCTTTGCTATTACCAACAGCGCTACAGTGAAAAACCTTGTACATATGTAATTTCTTGCATGTGCAAGGAAAGTACATTCCTGAAAGAGAAAATGCTGGAAAATTTTTGCTCGTTACTGCAAAATTTTCCTACATAAAATCCATGCCAATTTACCGCCCCCCCATTTGCAATTCAGGGCATGTGCTCCAGGTAGGAATTGAGATGATTCTGCCCCGGGGGAAAGGGCTGCTCCTTCCTTCCAGAGCTCTTCCTTTCTACCTGTATTATTCGTAGTCATCAAATTCAGACTGGTCATTTGGTCAGTCTCCCCAGCTCTGGCCTGTGAACCCCACAAGAGCTAAAAATTGGGCCTTATCCACCTTTGTACCTCCAGTGTCTGGTCCAGAGCAGGTGATCAATAAATGTTTATTAGATGCGTGAACAAATTAATAAATTGGGTTCCTAGCTTCCATCTAGGAAAAAGAATTGGAAACTGTAGAATAAGGACTAAGCCTGTAATAACCGTAAGAGATTTCTTAACTCTCTGCAACTTTCCTGTGTTTGGGGGTTTTGTCTTCTCATCTGTATTTCCCTAGAGAGATTAACAGTTAAATATCAAAACTCTTCTATTTGGCTCTTGCTGAGTTATATCCTTTATAAGAAACTGGTGAATACAAGTAAATTGTTTCTCTGAGTTCTATGAGCCATTCTAACAAATTACTGAACCTGAAGAGGGGGTTGTAGAAACCCCCGATGTATAGCTGGTTGGTCAGGAGTACAGGTGGGAACCTGGGCCTTCCTATTGGCATCTGAAGTAGAGGCATGCTTGTGGGACTGAGCCCTTAACTTGTGGGATCTGACGCTAACTCCAGGTAGGTAGTGTCAAAACTGAATTGAATTGTTGGACACCCAGATGGTGTCTGGAGAGTTGGAGAACTGGTTGTTGTGAGGAAAACACCCACACATTGGATGTCAGAGTATCGTAAGTCAAAACAGTTCAGGCCTCCCCAGCTCCCAAACCGGAAAACCTGGCATCATCTTAGATGCCACCCTCCCACTGCCCACCCTTACCACTAGCCAATACCACCCTTACCAATACCTTGACAACTTATCCTGATTCAACCTCTCAAATATCTCTCATCTCCCCTCTTCACCTTTTATTCATCGGTTTACTCATTCAGTCCGATATTTACTAATTACCTTTTCTGTGCCAAGTTTTATGCCAGGCATTGGAAACCAATGAGACCTGGCCCCTGACTTAGGAAAATCACACTCTGGTCATGACTTAGAAAGAAAAATACAATCATAAAGCAATGGAATTCACGCAGAGACAGAGAAATGCCCAGAACCCCATGGAGCCCAGAGCAGGGGTCCCTAGCCCAGCTGGGAGAGGTGGGGGATGGGATGGAGATGTCAGTAAACTTTTCTTGGTGGAATGATGCCTGCGTTTTAAAAGTTTAAAGACTGAAGGGGAACTGGCCATGCCAAGAGGAGGGAAGAGGACATAGTAAGCGGAGTAGGCAGCCTTGAGAATGGCCCAGAGGTCAGGGCAGCATGGACAAGAGATCGTTAACGGCTCTCCCCTCCCATTCTCCTCCACCAGAAAATCTCTCTAAAGCTCAAATTTGACTTCCTGTCTCCCCTGCTTGCTGCCCTCTGCTAGTTCCCCTTCCTGATCTGTGGCTTCTCAGCCTCACCTCTGTTCATAAACTTCTTAGGGTGCTCTGGACAGTATTTCCTGTCTCTGCACCTTCATCTCTGCTCTTCTCTCTGTCTGGAATTTCCTGCCCTGCCTTGGTGGATTTGGCGAACTCCTATTCCCACTTCAGTGTGACTCAGCTGTGACTCAGATGTGACTCTTGCGCAAAGATCCCCTCCCACTCGCACTCACCTCTGTGGTGCACGTATTCCAGGGCCGTGAACTTCACCTATTTCCAAGTCTCCCTCCCGCTCCGGCTGTGCGGGGACAGACCTCCTCCACCCACTGGCACCAGGACTAGCCCACAGCGGATCTTCAGCAAATGAGGAAATGAGGGCTACTGACCAGGTGAAAATGCAGCCGATGACCCGGAAAGCAGAAGCTGCTGGAACATTCCTGAGACCCTTTAGAGCTAGAAGGGGCTTGATGTTGGGGGTTGGGGGATGCTGACTGCAGAAGGCCTGAGCTGAGGCTTGATGCCTCTGTCTTCAGCTCTGCCGCAGACCCTGGCTCCAGACACAGCCTCAAGCCTCCCAACCAAGGCTCTGGCCTGGCTTCTCAACCAACCTGCCTCCTCTTGTCCATGGATCCGTGTAGACTCCCATTTATAACCATGAGATGCCATGGCTTAGAGGTACCGTGTAATGGTGATTGTGTGGTTATTATGATCGCGAAGTTGTTCTGTTTTCCGTAGCACATAACTTTATGTACATCGTGACTAAGACTAGTAAAATTCTCTGAATTAAAAAAATCCCAATTGAATTTTATTTAATTACAAAAGCAAAGCTCTCTCATTTTGAATGTGCACAACATTCAGCAAAGTCAGGAAAAGAGCCCATCAGTCCCAACCTCCCACTTTCCCAATCCTAATCACTAGGTGTGACTACTGTTAACAGTTGGGTGTGTGTCCTTGAAGGTGTATGCAATTTTGCTCCCTCCCCCGAAAAAAATATACATGTATATATGTAAACGACTTGATGGACATCTCTGTCAAAACACCTAATTCTATTTGATTCTCTTTAATAGCCACATAGTAAGAATTCATCATATCAGAGGTGAGCAAACCATGACCTCCACACCAGAGATGGCCCAGCACCTAAATAAAGCTTTACTGCCACACAGCCAAGCCCATTCATTTACATATTGTCTGTGGCTGGGTTTGCGCTACAGTCACCGAGATGAGCAGTTGCATCAGAGACTCTATGGCCCACAAAGCCTAAAACATTACTATCTGGTCCTTTACAGAAGAAGTGTGCCAGCAAATTCCCTGGCAGTCCAGTGGTTAGGGCTCTGCGCTTCCACCGCAGGGGACACAGGTTTGATCCCTGGTCGGGGAACTAAGATCCCACAAGCCGTGAGGCTCGGCCAAAAAAAAAAGTGTGCCAACCCCTGAAATATATGGCTGTCCCATGCTTTATTTAATCTGTCCCTTATTAATCACATTTACATTGTTTTCATTTGTTCACCATTACAAACAATTCCACCATGGGGATCAGTGAGCGAGAACATGACAGAATGTGAAATCAATGTGTTCACACAGAAAGACTTCCTTTAGGGACTTCCCTGGCGGTCCAGTGGTTAGGACTCCACGCTTCCACTGCAGGGGGCACAGGATCAATCCCTGGTCAGGAAACTAAGATCACGCAAGCCATGAGACGCCCCCCCGCCCCCCCCCCCCGCCAATAAAAAGAGATTTCCTTTAAAGGGGGTCTTCAAGTTAATAGACCAAGTGGCTCATGAGGGGTTTCTGGGATTCCGAGCAATTGTTAAAGTAATTGAGATCTCGTTTTCATGAAAAAGAACCAGGACACCCACCAAAAAGCATCAAAGCACCCTCCAGGATCCAGGATTAGATGAAAATTCAGGGATGTAAGACAATGAAAAATAGATTCTAACAACCAGTGGCCTCCTCTCTATGATGGCGGGACATAAAGGAGCCAAAAAATAAGGAAAGAGAAGGAAAGGAAAGGAAGAGTTACCAACTGCATGCCAGGCACGTGTGCTGGATACTCTGTATACAGGCATGGTGTTCCAAATGTTAAATAACCGTTATGGAATGGGCATCAACCAGTCAGAACAGACGCAGACCTTAAACAATTGGTATCGCTGAACCAGTGTGAGCCACTGAATATCATACTGCCCATATTAACCCTCAACTGAATCCCCACAGTATTATGCCACCTGACAGCCAAGAAAAGTAACTTTGAGGAAAAACGTCAACCTGCACAAAATGTCTCTTCCTTCAAGGAAGCCTCAGGGACTATCCCCTCTGCTCTGACCGCCAATGATAACGAAGAAGCAATTATCAGAACTTGTGCACAGTCTCAGACTGTACTGGGGAATATGGGTATGTATGTGTACAGTTAAAGTTATACATAGGTATTTACCCAAAGAAGATATACTAATGGCCAATAAATGTTTGAAAAGTTGCTCAGGATCATTAGTAGTTAGAGAAGTACAAATCAAAGCCACAGTGAGGTACAGCTTCACACCCACTAGGATAGCTCTAGTCACAAGATGTACAATGACAAGTGTTGGCAAGAATGTGTGGACACTGGAACCCTAGTACGTTGATGGTAGGAATATTAAATGGTACAGACACTGTGGAAAACAGTTTGGTAGTTCCCCAAAAAGATAAACATGGAATTACCTACCACAAATGACCTAGAAACTCTAGTCCTAGGTAGATACTCAAGAGAAATAAAAATGTGTTCACACAAAACTTGTACACAGATGTTCATAGCAGCAGCATTGTTCAAAGAGCCAAAAGGTGGAAATAACACAAATATCTATCAACTGATGAATGGGTAAACAAAATGTGGTATATCCACGTAATTGAATATTATTCAGCCACAAAAAGAAACGAAGTCCTGATAAATGCTACAACATGGGTAAGCCTTGAAAACACTGTGTTAAGTGAAAGAACAGAAACAAAAGGCCACCTACCTGTTGTATGATTCCATTTCTGTGAAATGTCCAGAGTGGGCAAACCCAGGGACTGGAAGTAAATTACTTGTAGCCAGGGGCTGGGGGGAGGGGGATTGGGGAGTAACCACTACTAGACTCAGGGTGATGAAATATTCTAGAATTAGATAGTGGAGATGGTTGCACAACTCTGTGACTATACTAAAAACTGCTAGGTTCACCCTTTAAAAGGGTGAATTTCATGATATGTGAACAGAATTCTTTTAACAGTTACACATTGTTATATCAATGAACTTCATTGCTGATTAACCTTAATGGCTCGTGCCACAGATCTCCCTGTACAAGAGAGGACATTTGCTTCATTTGCGTAATTTTGGCACATCCCACCTGAGCCCTCATTCCAGCTAATCCTTCTGGTTCCTTTTTGAAATCAAGCTCTGTGCTCAGCCCTCCTACTGAAGAGGCCTGATTCAGACTGTGTTTCTCCCCTAGGCCCTGTGGGCCCCATGCCACACTTCAGACCCAGCCTGCTGGCTTTCTTCCTGCATACCGTGCCCTGCTCGGCCAGACTGCCACCCTGGTGGGGACAAAAGTTAGAGCCACTCCAGGATGGGAAATAGCCTCATTAAAGAAAGAGACAGAGAGAGAGATTGAGGGGGAAAGGGGAAGAGGGAGGGATGGAGGAAGGTCCCAGGTCACTGGAAGCCAAATCTTGCTCTTGACTCATTTATTTATTTGATTTGCTGGATATTTTCTTTTGTATTTTCTTTCTCTTTCCTTCCCCTCTTGAACCCATTTATCCATCCTTTCTATTGGGCTGGCCAAAAAGTTCGTTCAGGTTTTTCCACAACGTCTTACTTTGTTCTTACAGACCAGGCACAGGATCGGGTCCTGAGGAAGCTGCATGTCTTCTCTTTCAGGTTTGTTCTTCCCTTTGGTGAAGCGTCTCCTCCTTCTGGATTACTCCCAGCCGACATCCTGGCTGACTTTTGCCAGCGGCCACGTGGCCTCGATGGTGGATGTCCTCGGTTCCGGGAGTCTGTCAGCAACGCCTCAGCAGCTTCTGACAACTTGAAGTGCATTCCTTGTATCTTCCTATTTCAAGGCCCATGTTCACTGGAGTCCAGTTTCCTGCCTAAGAGACACCCCTCTTGCCCACAGTCTATTTACAAGAAGCCAGGGGGTGCTAGACACTCTCCAAGTCACCAGCTCCTTACACTTCTCTAGGTCTTTAGGGGAAGGGCAATTAACAACGCTCAGTCTTCGTTTGGGTGGAGGGTCACTTGTAGTGAGGAAGAGGAGAGATGACTTCATAGGGGGATAGGACTGGATGAAAGGATCGTTGGTCACAAGTTAAGAGCAAAGCCAAAGGAAGAGATGAAGAGGAAGTCCTTGTCCATGAAAGGTCAAGATGAGTCCTACAAGCCAGATACATGGAGCACAGTTTGAGGCAACATGGCAGGGTTGAGGGGGTGTCCAACTACCTTTACAACAGGCTTTTTTTTTAGCCGCGCCACGCAGCTGGCAGGATCTTAGTTCCCCCGCCAGGGATTGAACCCGAGCCCTGGCAGTGAAAGCGTTGAGTCCTAACCACTGGACCTCCAGGGAACTCCCACAATAGGCTTATTATTTTTAACTGCTATATATGTCTTCCTCTTTGGGGGCCAAGCCTCGCCTAGTTTAATTACATGGTAATAACAACAACAACAACAGTAAGTAACACTTATATAGGCTCACTCTGGGCCAGACACTACGTTTGGTGCTTTACATGAGTGAATAAACCTTACTGGGTGGGAGGAGCCACTGTTTGTGCTTCTAGACCAGTGGTCCCTGAGCTCCCCCCACGAGAGTTCTGAAGAATTGGCCTCAGTGGGAGGGTGGGCAGCCGTGGCACAGAGAGAGCACAGGACACTGGGTTCAAAAAAATCAAATGCAAACTCAGAATCCTAGTAGAGGAGCACCCGGGACAGTATCAGGAGCCAGGCTGCAGACCAGGATTAGAAAAGAAATCAGAGTGGGAGGTGGGTTCCCAAATGGGGACGATGCTCAGCACCCCACGGAGGGGCTCGTTCTACGCCACCTAATCCCAATGAAGCATGATAAATTTAAGCTGGGTCTACGTCAACAGTTCTTAGCGGGCTTCCCTGGTGGTTTAGTGGTTAAGATTCCACACTTCCGGGCTTCCCTGGTGGCGCAGTGGTTGAGAGTCCGCCTGCCGATGCAGGGGACGCGGGTTCGTGCCCCGGTCCGGGAAGATCCCACATGCCGCGGAGCGGCCGGGCCCATGAGCCATGGCCGCTGAGCCTGTGCGTCCAGAACCTGTGCTCCGCAACGGGAGAGGCCACAACAGTGAGAGGCCCGCGTTCCGCCAAAAAAAAAAAAGAGATTCCGCGCTTCCACTGCAGGGGGCTCAGGTTCGATCCCTGGTCAGAGAAGTTCTGCATGCCAAGAGGTGTGGCCCAAATAAAAGAGTTCTTCGGGCTGCACGTGGAGTAAGATTGGGGGCTAGAGGTATGGGGGTGAGGCCCAGATCTGGACGTGGAGCAGCGAAGAGGCTGGTATGGATTTCCAAACCTGGTTTTCCCATGAGCTCTGATAGGGCACCATCTGGGGGAACAAGGGCAGGAGCCAATGCTCTGGGTGGTGCTCAGAGTCAAAGATCCAGTCCACAGGGAGGACACGGAAGAGATCAAGACAGAACAGTAGGACCCAAAAAAAGCCAAACCCAGGGATGGGGATCATGGACAGGGCAAGAAGTGATTTCAGAAACACGTAGGTTCATTGGGCGTCCCTGAGCCAGAGACTCCTGGGGCCATATTATAAAGAAAAGGCATGGGACACAGCAACACCGGAGCTCAGGAACAGCCCAGGGCTAACAGAGCTGAGTCGCTTTGCAATGTGCTCCCTGGAATGAAGGTGGGCCCATGGGCTGCATAACAGGATGCTGAGAAAGACGGTCCAAAGTGTCAGTCTGAGGGGCTGGGCAGAAATAGACCAAATTTCAGGAGGCAAGACAAGGACGTTCAGAATGGAGAGAGGAGACAGTCCTGGAGAAACTCCCCCTTGCCCCTTGGAGCAGGTCAAATGTGGTTTTATGCCCCCGGGAAGAGGGTACTGATGACAGCTCACCATATGCTGGTTCAGACAGAGGCTGGGTCCTCACTCCTTTCTTGCTCAACCCCACCACACAGCCTTGGGAAGGACCGGCTCAAGAACTGGATTAGAGAAAGTAGCCATGGGCCAGCCGTGAGGCAGCGTTTATTGAGTTCTTACTGTGGCCAAAAGCAATGCTAAGCATGACTCTTTACTTACAGTTCATCTACCCAGACTTTCCATTCTTTCTTCCTTCAATGAAGTTCTCCTTTTGATTATTTATCAACCACAACCTCTACAAGAGCCTTTGTTTTGGGCAAAATGACAGATATCTGTTAATGTTTAGGCAAATGTGTAGGCAAAATGACAGGTATCTAGGAGTGGGGCCCCTGTAAACACGTTATTCTTTGTTTAATTTTTTTTGTAGTTTTCAGTCACTGAGATTTGGGAGTTGTTTGTTACTGCAGCGTAATTTACCTTATCCTGATTGATCTAAGTGCATAGAGGAAGGAAATCAGGACAGGCTTCACAGAGAAGCTTGGGAAGATGAGGTCAATTGGAGCAGCAGAGAGCAGAGAAAGGGACACTCTAGAGGGTGATTGGGGTGTGGAACCACAGAGCTGCACAAGCCACTGACAGGCTCTGAGGTCTGATGTGGCTGTCATGCAGGACACAGAGAGGAAAGGAAGTAGGGTGAGACGAGGCTGCAGGGAAACATAGGGGCCAGATCGTGACAAATCTTAAAAATATACTAAGGAGTTACAGAAAATGAGGAACCAACAAAGGTTTTATTGAGTTAAACCCTAGTGGGATATATATTTTAGGAAAATGACTAGCTGCAGAGTAGAGAGAAAACAGAGTAGGAGGAGGACCAGAGGCTAGAAGACCAGTTAGGGGGCAACTACAAGTTGAGAGTAAAGTGGCGAAGGCCTAAATCAGAGACTGACAAAGTTTTCCTGTAAAGGTCTAGACTGGAAATAGTTTAAGCTTTGACTACCATGCAGTCTCTGTGACCACTACTTAACTCCTCATGATAGCACAAAAGCAGCCAGAGATAATATGTAACAAATACACATAGCCATGTTCCAATAAAACTTTATTTACAAAAGAAGGAGGTAAGGGCCAGATTTGGCCCATGGGCTGCTGTTTGCCTAGCCTCGACCTAAAGTAATAATAGGACAGCTACCATTTTTTGAGACCTGCCATGTACCAGGCACTTTTCAGACATTGTTACTGATTCTCTCAACCTTGCAGGGAGGGATTATTGGCTCCATTTTACAGAGAAGGAAACTGAGGCTGAGAGCTGTTGGGTAACTTGCCCAGGGTCATACGGCTGGTATATGGCAAAGTCAGGATTCAAAGTCAGGTCTGACTCTAGAGCCCAGGCTCTTAACCCATGCCACCCGGAGGCAGCCAAGAAGGAAGGGACGGGGGATATACAGGACTGTCAGTTCTCAGTGCCTGAGAGAATCCATTCGCTCACTCATTCATTCATTCATTCATCCAACCTCCCTTCAACACATATTTTGCTTTATGCTATTTGCGAAGCATTAGGGATTTGAAGATAAATGAGATGTGATTCCTGTCCTTGAGAAGCTCAGAGTCTAGCATTTAAACCTATAACTGGATGTGGGGATGAAGAAAGGGAAGTGTGATTTATTAATAAGATCAAGGAAGTAAAACAGTGAAATCGCTTTCATCCCCACCTGCTTCTTTCCTCTAAGCATCCAGAGAGCCCTCCAGTCCTTTGGGATCAGAGACACCCAATATTTTCACCTTCTAGCAGGAACATGTAGGTGATTTACCATGAAACTATTGAAGTTTAAGCTTCAGGGTCCCTTGCTTCCTAAAACAGGCCCTTCTAAGGCCCTGTGTCTAATTTTGTATTTCTTTCTTAGGAATCACCCCTCAGAAGTGTATAGGCCTCAGGCTCCCAAATCTGGATCTGCCCTTGAGTGAATGTTTCACAGAGCCAGGTCTGTGAAACACTGTTTTTAGGAATTACCAGGGGCTAAGGATCCTGGTTTGGGCTCTCAGGGAAACTAAGAACCTGGGCTTGCCCTCAAAGTCACAGGTGTGGCCAATTCAAAGTCATTCCCCTTAACAGCAGCTGGTTCTGCTCCCTTTTCCTTTAAAATCAACCCTGGGCCCAGTGGTTTCTGCTGACTCGACTCCTTGGAATTTAAGACACCCAGGAATTCAAAAATCTTCCCATCAACCTCTCAACAACCTCTCAGTGGGCCACTGGGGCAGCAAAGGACACAGGCAATCCTAATGGTGCTGGGGGTGGGCCTGAGGCTGGGCAGGAACTGAGAGCCACTGAAGGTAGGCTGCTGGCCATCACAGGGCTTCCCAGGCTGAGGACGTCTGTCCAGCTCATCCGTAGGCCCAGAGGAAATCAGACTCTGCAGAGCTGGCTGTTTTACGCTCATCCGAGTCACACATGACTCAAAGCTAGAATGTTGTTTGTGTGAAAACAGGAGGCCTAACTGGCAAAATAATGGGCTCTGGCCATTGCTCAGAGTCCTGTGCCTTGCCAGGCAAACCCACAAAGCATCCCAAATTACAGGCTGGGAATTGGGTGAGTGAGTGAGCACGACGCTGAGACTCCTTCAGGGCAGGTACTATGCCTGTGTTGTCCACTGTCACATCTCCAGCATCTGGTACGGCCCCTGACCCATGGGAGGTGCTCAATAAAGACTTGGATTAAAGAAAGTGGATTAGCTGTTCTTGGGAGATAAATCTGTTTCTCCTAAGATGAATTAGCCATCCTTTGGACAGTTCCCTCTAAATGAACAGCACTGACCAATGGTTTCAGAGCATCTTTTTCCTTGGACAGTGTGAGAGACACACTATAGTTTCTAACCTTGTGGCCTCCCCTTTTTTGGATTCTGTGCAAGTCACACACAAGCCTTTTGTTATGACTCGTTACCTGCCAAGCAGTCACCTTATTAACAGTTACATTCCAGGGCTCTTTTCCAAAGCTTGTTTTAACTCCTTGGTGGGTGTTGGGGAGACAGGTGACATACTGAGAATCCCCACCGGCTGCAGGGACTGGCTCATCCATTTGGTGTGGGTTCCACTCACTTCACTTTCAAAGGGCCTCGGGTTCTGACTTTCCTTACAGCCACCAGTCCTCCTTAAATCCATTCTTCCCAGGATCTTCCTATGTGGGTTTGTAAGGGTTTTAGTTAGCATATGATTTTTTGGCATAGTTGAAGCAGGAAATGCTTTCATGAAGAATTCAGCGGCTTGTGGAGATAAACCATGATGTCAGAGGGACATCAGGACGCCTGGACTCATTTTGGACACACCATTCATTTTACAACTTAGCACCCGAAGCCCTCTGTGGTAGCCAAGTGCAGGGCTGTAAGCAAAGTTTGTAAATGAAGAGACACTCCCTCCCAAGGTCAGCAAGCTGGTAAAAGGGAATAGCTTAATTGCAATCACGGAGAATTGTAAAATGAACTGGGAGCGCTTAGTGGGGTGATCCTCCAACTTTGCATGACCGGGATCCCTGTGGGTGTTCTTTCAAATGCAGATCCTTGGGCTCCACCCCTCAGAAACTCTGACCAGTAAGTCCGAGGGGGCTGGGAAGGTTTTAACAAACAAGAGCTCCCCCCTCAACCCCCCCAAGAAGGTGATGCTACTGGAAGTGGCCCCAGCACACTTGAAGGGGTCAGGAAATTGTTCACAAGGGCAGGGGTCTACTGCTGACTTTTTTTTTTTTTTTTTTTTTTGCACCGCAGCGCGCAGTTTGCAGGATCTCAGTTCCCTGAGCAGGAATTGAACCCGGGCGATGGCAGTGAAAGCAATGAAAGCGCCAATTCCAAACCACTAGACCACCAGGGAACTCCCTCTACTATTGATTTTTTTTTTTTTTTTTTTTTTTTTGACAGTACGCGGGCCTCTCACTGCTGTGGCCTCTCCCGTTGCGGAGCACAGGCTCCGGACGTGCAGGCTCAGCGGCCGTGGTTCACGGGCCCGCCGCTCCGCGGCATGTGGGATCCTCGCGGACCGGGGCACGAACCAGTGTCCCCTGCATCGGCAGGTGGACTCTCAACCACTGCGCCACCAAGGAAGCCCTCTACTGCTGATTTTTAAAGGAGGAAGGGGTAGAAACTTACCAGGCACAGAGGCACAAAATGGCCTTACCTTCGACTTTGAGAAAATGAAGGCCAAGAGACACAGCTCTGCCTAAAACAACTTTATTTCTTATGACTGTCAGCAGAGAATGAGTCCTATTGCCTGGTGAACGCTTACTTCACCTGGGCTCCTCTTGTCTCCTCCATCCTCCCTGCTGCCTTACTCAGGCACAGACACACACACACACACACACACACACACACACACACACACACGCCTTCCCCTAAGCCTCTAAACACACTGGAGTCTCCCCCATTCCTCAGATCATCAGAACCATCCCCTTTACTCTGGACCCCTCCACTTACCACCTTCTAGTTCCCATTTATTTCAATGAGAAGCTTCTTTAAACATAAAAGGAAGAAAAAAAAAGAAACAAAAGGGATATGAAACTAGTACTTGTTCATTAGAGAAAATTTCAAAACTAAGGGGGAAAAGGTCCTTCACATCCACATCATAGACTCTCAAGACACTCTTATCAGAATGGCAATTCAATTAATTCTGTCACCAGAATGTAAATGGCTTGAGGATGAGGACGTGATTTTCTTTTTCATCCTTGTAAGCTCGGTGGACACAGAAGGCTCCCAATAAACATGTATAAATTGAACAAATAACATAAATCCTTCATATTATCCATTCAGTCTTTATTTTATGTATTTGCTTTATTAGAAAACAAAAATGGCATCATGCTGTTTATGCATCATTTACAAAAGGATCAGTGTATGATTAAAGTCTGATTTTCTTATGGAAAAGATACCACAAATATATTTCTAGCTGCTCTGGGTTTGGATAAATAATTTATTTAGGGGCTTCCCTGGTGGCGCAGTGGTTGAGAGTCCGCCTGCCGATGCAGGGGACACGGCTTCGTGCCCCGGTCCGGGAAGATCCCACATGCCGCGGAGCCGCTGGGCCCGTGAGCCATGGCCGCTGAGCCTGCGCGTCCGGAGCCTGTGCTCCGCAATGGGAGAGGCCACAACAGTGAGAGCCCCGCGTACCGCAAAAAAAAAAAAAAAAAAAAAAAAAAATCAGTGATGGGACCTTATATTAGATAAAGTAGTCAGGAAAGGCTTCTCTGAGGAGATGACTTTAGGTTAAGGCTGCTACGGGAAAAATCAGGTACGGACACTCCAGGGATAAGAAAGGAAACCACTCTGCAGCCAGAGCAACCCATCTAACACGGATTACATAGTGGGGGCAGAAGACAAGCTGAAGTAAGTAGAGGCAGACCCTACCAGGACTTTAGACCTTGGTAGGAATTTGAGTGATAGTCTGTAAGAGATGGGGAGCATTGAAGGTGAACCATCTGAAGGGCTCTAAGCAGTGGATATATGATCCATTTGTAACTCTGAACTGTAGCTCTAGGAAGGAAACACATCAAACTATAACAATGTTTACCTCTGGGTGGTAGGTTTATAAGTGATCTTTATTTTCTTTATGTTTTTCTGTATTTGCCAAAATTTCTCCAATGAGTATGTATTACTTTATAGTTTTAGAAATTTAGTCAAAAAACGGGAAAAATCTAACTAGAAGTGGTACAAAGGACAACAGAAGGGGTATGATTAGTGGCGAGGGGCCAAGATGTACTGAGGCTCGAGGAGGGAGGGTAGCAGCCTGGAGTGGTTTGGTTGCCATGGGAATGGAAAGGGATGAACCTGACCAATGTTTAATGGGTAAAATCCACTGGTGACTGATTGGCCATAGGAGGTAAATGGGAAGGAAGTCTAGATGACTACTGGGTTTCATCTTGGGTAACTGACTAGGTTGATGATGACTCTGCTCAACCCAGTAGAGGATACAGGAAGAGCACAGACATGGGAGGGAAGGTAAGAGTGGTATCACAGGAAATGAGAGTGGCCTACAGCATAAAAAGCCAAGCAATCAGATGAATCAGGTTATAAAGCTGAGGAAGAGGAGTGACATTTTATGAAGCTTGACTATGAAGAGAAACAATAAGGTGGTAAGCAGAGGGAATGGAGGGCTGAGGTGTTTCTTGGCCAAGGGAAACAAACCAGCAGAGGCTGCGTGGCTGGAAGTATAGATGTTAAGGAGGTGACTGAAGGAGTATGATCCAAGATGGGGTGAAGTGGGATCATAAGCAGAGGTGGGATTGAACTGGAAAAAGGACATCTTGGCTCTTCTGGGATGGGAGTGAGGGCATGAAGTAGCAGGATACACATGTACAGATTCCTTTGGGGGTTAATAGTGGGAAGGGGAAGTTCTTACTTTGTGAACTATATTCCCTCTGTGAATTAGAAGGTGAGGTTATCTATTGGCGGGGTGGATAGGTAAGTAGTGGAAGCCAAGTGGTGAAGGTCTGTAACAATCTGAGAAAGGAAGAGGGTGCTGATTAGATAAGAACTGCTCAATGGTACTGAGGTCCAACTGAAGTTGGATCCACTAGATTTTGTAACAGTTCCCCCCCCCATGAATCCGTTTATTTGCATCATATTTTACATTGTGTTCTGCATGCCAAGAAAATATAGGTGGGGGGAAATCGTCATGCAGTTGATTCCGGATTGGGAGTTTGCAGGGGTGGTGCAGCTTGAGAATGAGGGGTCTAAAGAGTTGAAGGTCATGAATGAGAATAGTTTTAGTTGACCATAGGGAACCCACTGGGTCAGGAAGAGAATAGGGTTAAAAGAAAAAGAAAAGAAGTTAAGTGGAAAGATCAAAGGATTGAGGTCCTGAAGAAGTAAAAGAGTAGATTTAATGGCAGAGTAAGAAAACTGGAAAAGTAGGCAGTCACAATAAAACAGGAAGTCGTGTAGTAGAGCTCTGGGTGTGGTCAGTAGAGGGGAATGGGTGGCTGAAGTGCAGGTGCACATAGTTAGATTGTCAGAAACCAAGGCATTGCAACGCTGTGCTTGAAAATACTCAGAGTGGCAGAATTTGAAATGAAAACTGGAAAGTTGGAGGCCTCCATGACTCTTACCTAGTGACAGTGAGGTGGGTGGAGAGCACAGAGCGGTGAGGTACCAGATAGCATGAGCCTTTCTGACCCTTTCCAGGGCTCCAGGGAGGTGGCAGAAAAGGGTGGTTAGCAGCAGGGCCTCTGAAACACACGGGGGCTCAAATCCTGGCTCTACCAGCGACTAGGTATGCGGCCAAGTCAATTAACTTCTCTGTGCCTCTCTTGCCTTATGAGTAAAATGAAGCTATAATAGCACCCACAAGAAAAGTGCTTATCACAAGCTCTACCTGTAGCAGAGCACTACTTAAATGTCAACATCATTATGATTTCTTATTTGTGCAATGAAGGGGTTGTAACAGTCTCTAAGGCAGAGATTCTCAAACTTTTTGGTCTCCGGATCCCTTTATGCTCTTAAAAATTACTGAAGACTCCAAAGAACTTTTTTTTAAATGTGTATTATACCTACTGATTTTTTAAAATAAATTTGTTTATTTTATTTATTTAATTTTTTGGCTGCATTGGGTCTTTGTTGCTGCGAGCGGGCTTTCTCTAGTTGTGGCGAGCGGGGGCTACTCTTCGTTGCAGTGCACGGGCTTCTCCTTGTGCTGGCTTCTCTTGTGGAGCACGGATTCTAGGCGTGCAGGCTTCAGTAGCTGTGGCACGTGGGCTCAGCAGTTGTGGCTTGCGGGCTCTAGAGCACAGGCTCAGTAGTTGTGGTGCACGGGCTTAGTTGCTCTGCAGCATGTGGGATCTTCCTAGACCAGGGATTGGACCGTGTCCCCTGCATTGGCAGGCGGATTCTTAACCACTGTGCTGCCAGGGAAGTCCCCTATTGATTTTTAATTAAAATTAAAATCTTAACATAACCCATTTCCTAGAAAATCTTTTAACATAACCCATTTCCTAGAAATACAAATATTTTTAAGAAAAGTAATTTTTCAAAATAAAAAATATTTGGAAGTGTGACATTGTTTTACATCCTTGCAAATAGTACCTCTAATGTTCGGCTTAACTGAAGACAGCTGGATTCTCTTAGCTGCTTCTGCCTTCTATCTACTGAGACGTGCTGTTTCAAGTATACAAGAAAACCCAAGCAACTCACCCTCTGAAAGGGTCTTGAGGACCCTGGACAACACTTTGAGAACAGTTACTTTAAGTTTTCTTCCAGCTTTATACCACACTACTGGATCCGAGACAGAAAGGAATCATGTGATTGTCTGTCTTGGAGGAGTTTAGCTAAGAAACAAGATGAAAACTAATTATAAATTATGCACAGCATAAGTGAGCACAGGGAACTTACTGGTGTGCCTGAGGGGCAAGGAAGGCTTAACAGAGTACAAGGAATTTTAATTTAGGCTTGAATTTCTTGTCCTCCCTTTAAGCAGAGGGAAGCACATGTGCAAAGGCCCAGAGGCAGGAATCAATATAGTATGAGATAGCACAGGGTACACTGGCAGAGGCAGGAAAAGTCCTTATGCTGGAAAAGAATGTTGGGCCTTATATGAGAAGTTAAACTTCACCCTCTAATCACAGGAGGCTGGGGTGACAAGAGTCTGCTTTTCTTTTTTAAAGTTAGGTTTAGTGAGGTACAATTTACACAGAAGTAAAATGTAATCTTTTAGGTTTACAGATCTATAAGTTGTGACAAAGGTATACAGTAAACACAACACAATCAAGACAGTATTCTCATCACCTCAGTAAGTTCTCTGTAGTCAATCCCCATCCCCCCACCCTCTCAGCTGCAGGTCACTATTAATCTGATTTCTGTTCCTACAGTTTAAGTTTTTACTTTTTCTTTTTCTTCTTTTGGCTGCACGAGCAGCTTGCAGGCTCTCAGTTCCCCAACCAGGGATTGAACCTGGGTCACAGCAGTGAAAGCCTGGAATCCTAACCACTAGGCCACCAGGGAACTCCCTAAGTTTTTACTTTATAAAATTATACACTCACAAGAAGTTGCAGAGAGAGCCCACGTACACTCCCCCCTGGCCCCCATGGTAATATCTTACAAAACTATAGAAAAATATCAAACCAGGAAACTGACATTAGTGCAATTAACTAGACTACAGACCTTATCCTGATTTCACCAATGTTTATGAGCATTAGCTTGTGTTAAGGTACATAATTGGGCTATTGTATGGATTTGGGTTGGCAAGGCAAGGACACAGAAGAACTCAAGGAAGTGCAGGCAAAGGAAAGGACTGGAAGAAGCATTCCTGGAGAACAAGAATCATTTTTTTAAACATTTATTTATTTATTTGGCTGCACTGGGTCTTAGTTGCGGCACGCGGGATCTTTTGTTGCAGCATGGGCTCCAGGGCGCGCAGGCTCAGTAGCTGCGATGCGCGGGCTTAGTTGCCCGGCGGCACGTGGGATCTTAGTTCTCTGACGAGGGATCGAACCCGAGTCCTCTGCATTGGAAGGCGGATTCTTAACCACTGGTCCACCAGGGAAGTCCCAAGACCAAAAATCATTTGATGAACAATTTGGTATGAGCGTTTACATTAATCCTTTTTTGGGAAATGCAGTCTCCTATACGAAGGACAGCAAGCAGGTTGTTTTAATTGAAGGGCCTGATCTCTAGTTGAATTGAGGAAATGTTTCATCTAGTCATGAAAACCCTGAATAACCATAATATTCCTGCTTACTCTTATTCAAATAGGAAAAAATACATTTTTTTAGTGTCTTCATTTTCTTACTTTTGCCTGATTGAAAACAATGTTAACTGTCAAAGATCCGATATTCCCTTCAGGTTTAGACAGTCATCTGTATGCTCTCCTTAATAGGATTAGCTAACATTTCCCCAAACCAAAAGAAACTAACTCTTATTCCTTCCTGGAGTATTTGTCAGCTCTCCTACCTGCTCCAGCATTTTACCTGACTATATTACTGATAATGCCCTAACCTCTATAACTTATTATTTACAGACATCATTTACTCATCACAAGACTATGGGGTGTTGCTGTCTTCACTTTTACAGCCCAAGAAATTGAGGGTCCTAAGAGTTTGGTACCAGGGAATCACACACACAATACTGTACAATGCTTAGAAAGACACTGGCACAGGGCAAGCATTCAGTAGATATTAGCCTTGTTGGAAGTCCTATTTTCTCTATCCCACCAAGCCCCCTTACGGCCTAGATGAACCTCTTTCTTCAACAACTGTGCTGGCCTGAATTTAGGCAAAAGCTCCGTACATGCACTGGAAGTATTTCTGGTGACAGTCCTCATTTAAACCCGTTTGTTTAAACCTTAGTTTGACTGGGAACTAGTTCATCATTAGTTACTACCAAATAGTGACCTAATACTTAGTTCCCTGACTTTTAAGATGAGCTTTTAAAAATACCTTTCAAATCGAGAAGCGTCTTGAAATCAGATGTAATGAAATATGGTAACAAACTGTGTTTTTACTGTGTCCCGTGCTGGATATTTTATATACACTTTAGCTCTTAATCGTCCAAATACCTGTTGTTATTATTATTGTTATTATCATGTGTAATCGCGCTCATTTTAAAGATGGGACAGTCAAGGCACAAGGAGGCTAAGTCATTTGCTCCAGGTCACACAGATAGTAATGGTGGAAAGGAAAAAGAGTAATCCCAAAGCAAGCAGTACCTTAGAATCCAATTTCAGTAGACTCAGCCTAGGGACACACTTCTAGTTTATGGAGAAAAACAAAAATTCAAATATAAAAGGGTAAATGCCCAAGGTTACATAGAGGATATCAGAACCAGAATCCACGGCATTTGTCTTGACTGCAAAGTGCGATCTCTTTCCACTAAACCACGCTACCAATCGACACGTGGTAAGGGGCTGTATAAATATTTGATGAACTAATTAAGGCCTGAAAACAAAGTTGACAAGAAAGAGGGTAAAAATGTAAAAGATAGATTAAAAACAGAAAAGTAGTTCACGGACAGGAAGAAAAGGAAACACACACACATACAAACACACCCCAACAGTTTTCAGAGAAGAATATTCAGGGTGAGCCAAGGTGCTGGAACAAACTTTGCGCGGGTGCTGCCGGACACCCGGGCTGGAGGGAGCGGAGTCTTCGAAGTAGATGGTTCCCGAGGAGCCGGCCCTGGGGCACAGCAGCCAAGACCGGCCGCCTCCCGGCTGGCCTCTCGCGTCCACGCCCTGCCGACCGCGAGTCACCCCGCCGGGCAACACCGGACGACTCCCGGAGGCCAGCCGCCTTCCCCTTCGGGGCCGCTGGCTTAAAAAGAAATACAAACACATGTCCCCAGCCGGTGCGCAGCCTCCCGTCTGGATCGGAGGCCGCAGGGCGCTGCCCGCTGTCGGCCCGGCAGCCATGCGCCCGAAAGGGGGGAGCCTTCCGGGGTCGCAGCTCGCTGCCGGGAAGCACCCGCCGTCGCGGTTGGCCCGGCCCACCGGCGGGGCGCCTACGGCCCGGGCTCGGATAGGCCCCAGGCGGGGCTGGGGGCGGCCGAGGGCCCCTCGAGCCGCGCGGGCCGGTCATACTGGCGAGCGGCTGGCGCCGGCGGCCGAGCATTTCCTCTTCCTGCCTACGCGCTGCGCGGCGGCGGCGGCGGCCAGGCCGAGGCCGGGCTCGGGCGCCCGACCGCGGCCTGCCGACGAGCGCGGGCAGCCGCCGCCGCGCCGCCCCGCCGCCCCCGCCGCGCCCTCCAGCCGTGGGGCTCCGGGCTGCTAGGCCCGGCGCGGGCTGCGAGAGGCGGGGCCGACGTGCGGGCGGCGGAAGGAGGCGGAGGAGGAGGAAGAGGAGGAGGAGGAGGCGGCGGCCGGGAGCCGGGGAAGAGGGGCGGGGGGTGGGCCGGGGGAGGGGAGGAGCGGGATTTGCGGAGCGCGGCACCGCCGCCCGGAGCCGGCGGGCCCGAGAGTGACCGAGTCACGGCGGGCGCCGGCGGAGCCGCGGCGTCGGACCCGCCTCCTGGAGGAGCTCAGCCTCGGCCAGGCCCGTCCCCATTCCCGCCCCGTGCCGCCTCCCCGCCGCAGCCGCCGCCGCCGCCGCGGGAGCGCTCCGCTGCCCACCCCGCCCCCGCGGCCGAGCCCGGGAGTCGAGTGGGAGTCGGCCGGCCGGCGCGGGCAGCGCCGGGACCCCGCGGGGGACACTGCAGCCGGAGCCCGGGAGGGGCCGCGCCGCCACCGTCTGAACTAGGATGTCCCGACATGAAGGTGAGAGGAGCCCCCACCCCCACCGCCAGGGCCTCGGCCTACCCCGCCCGGGCCGGGCGCCGCGGAGGGCGGCCGGGAATCGGCGGAGACTTGGGCCGAACCCGAGCCGGGCCCGAGGCGCCGGGCCCGAGAGCGAGCGAGGGCGGAGAGCCGCGGCACAGCCGCCGCCGCTGCCGCCGACACCGCCGCGGCCCTGAACTGGGCCTGGTGCCGGAGGCGGGGCGACCGGGCAGGCCGGAGGGTTTGCACTGTCATGGGGCGGGGGAGGGGGAGGGGAGGCGGCGGGGCTCGTTACCGGCGGGAGCCGGGCCCTCGGGACTGATACCGGACGCCGCGGCCCGCCCGCCCGGCCCCGGAGTCGCTGGGCCCCGGCGCGGCCTAGCGCTCCCGCCGTCCCGGAAGGGCCCGGCGCGGCCGCCGAGCGGGGCCGCAGACGGCGGCAGGAGACCGAGGAGCCGGCCCGGGACCCGGCGGGCGCGTCCGGTCGCCGGGAGACGACGGCGAGCGCCCCTGCCTGCGGGCGACTGCGGGGCGGGCGGGAAGGCTCTGCGGCCGGGGAACGGGAAGCCCCCGCCGCCTGGAGCCCGCCCCGGCCTCGCGGCTAGGCCTCGGCGCGGCCCTGAGCTCGGGTAACCAAGTTCCCGGGGCGGATCCGTCCCGGCCGGGCGAGCAAACTCCCTGCTCGGTCACCCGGTAGGAGGGGGACTGGCTCCCGGCCGGCCGTGGGCCCCTCTCCCGGCGTGCACGTCTGCCTAAACCAGGTTTTGGTAAATGACCGTGGTGAGGTCTGTTAGTGGTCAGGGAGCGTTTTGGACTTTGTTTGCGATTTAAAAACATGATGGGGGTACAGTTGCAAATCAGCAGACAGCTCTAGCCCGGCCCCAGGGCACAAAGAGAAAAATGTTTAGAGCCGAGGTATAGGCGTTGATCTGGTAAAAAATAAGTTAACTTCAGTTTGCTGCCATATGGTTTAGAAAAGGGGGAGGGGGGTTGTGTTTTCTTTGTTTCACTACCACAGGTATTTAAATAAAAAGTATTACGAGACTTGGCGAAAAGTTTATCCTAGTAAGGTTAATGCAACATTGTAGAAGTGGCTTGAAGATATTGTGTACTCTGGATGTTAAAATACTGTATAGGTGATGTAGGAGTGGAGAAAGTTTAGTGAGTCACATTTGTGTGTGCATCACACTGTTAGAAGGGTATTCTTAGGGAAATACAGGCCTTAGACTTTAAAGATTGAAAAACTCAGATTGTTCAAAATTATATTCAGAGCATTACTAATTATAATGTAATTTGAGATGGACTCCAAGAAAATATTGTGTCCAAGGGTTCTGTATTTTAAAGTCAGAAAACTAATAGGAAATAGGTTATATTTTCTTCACTTACTGTGTACAAGTGTTGGACAGTTTGAAATAATAAGGTACATAGGCTCATACAAATATTTAGAAGCTATGCCTATTTTCCCATTTTTTTCTACTTAATGGCAATACATTTTCTATCTTGTAATTTAAAAGAAGTTGTAATTAAAGTTATAATAAAATTTTAATTGGGGATATTAAAGTTTATTTTAGGCTGAAGTCGTGTGTACATTGACCACCTTCAAGACAAAACGAAAGTGAGTAATGGCTGCAGGCTCTCTTACTCATAAGAACTAGGAGAGTTAAAGTTACAGAACCATAGCAATGGAAGAAGGGTGTTTGAGACCCATTCTCCTTGCTTTAAGAAAATATCCAGGTAGTTCCAGATGGAATATTCAGATTGAATGGTGTCCTGGGAAGATTCCTTTACCCTCAGTAATCTTTTAGAGTAATTAAAATCCCACAGCGTGAACATTCTTGAATGTAACACAAATTCTGTAATTTAAGCCCAGTTTTCCCTGTTTGGTCCTGTGGAAAGGCATGTGGTCATGAAACTTACATTTACCGTTTAGTTACTTGAATATTACTGAACTCCTCAGCACATGAATAGCACACCTTTTCTGGTAGCTTACATAATGCCAGAGGTTTCTGAAGAAGGAGCATTCCTATAATGTATCAGTTTAAGACTTATAGTACAATATTTGACAAGTGATTACTTTTTAAGGGTCTGGTTTATGGCCTAAGGCAGGAATGGCAATCTCATTAAGAATCACATTTAATTCATTAGATAAATGTTTTGTGGAATTTTAGTTTAGGCTGCCAGTTATTTTCATCAGTAGAAATTTAGCCTATCAACAAATGTAGAGTTTGACACCCTCGATATTATAGTTTGTTTCTTACCCTTTCTTCTTTGGGCCAAGTAATCCCATTTCTTTAGTGGTATGATTTTTGAGCCCTTTCAATCATCTGTCCACCTCCAAATTCTCTGTAGTTGTTGTTTTCCTTTCAGTAGTATGAGCCAGGACTGGGTGTAGTAGTCTGCGAAAAGATCTGAACTGAGCTGCCTGTACTGTTGTGCTTGCATTGTGCTTCCTTTTCAGTGCCTTCTGTAGGCATGTAATTTGTTAATTTGTCTTTGGGCCCATCCTAATGAGTTGCGCTATTTTATATGTAACATGTAACTTTGGACAACACAGCCCCAGGATGGACATCTGTCAAGCTTAGAGTCTGTACTTGGTGAAGCAGTGGACTACCTCTGAGAAATGAGATGCAACTAGAAGCATAGAAAAATGTCCTAGCCCAGGGGTCAGCATGCTTTTTTCTGTAAAGGACCAGGTAGTAAGTATCATAGTCTTGGCAAGCTATAAGGTCTCTGTCCACTCTGCCGTTGTAGTATAAAAGCAGACAGCATGTAATTAATGAGCACAACCATGTTCCAGTGAAAACTTTCTTTATGGAACTGCTGTTGAATTTCATTTTAATTTTCATGTGTCATGACATACGATTCTTTGTTTTACCATTTAAAACTGTAAAAACTGTTCTTAGCGTGCAGGCTGTTCAAACACAGGAGGTGGCCGAATTTGGCCCATTTTGGCCTGCAGGCTATAATTTGCCTACTTTTACTCTAGAGTAGAGCTTTAGAGAGCTGATAGAACTGGAATTGTTGGGAGTCCAGAAAGGGCCCGCTCTGCTTGGTGTTTCCTTTGGGAATGGGGAGCAAGTCCATGGACTGAGCCAGTTCTGTACCTGTTTCCAGCAGTACCATGTCAATTGGGATAGAAGTCATTGTTCCTGAGGCATGGGAAGCAGACTCCCCAACCACCTTCCCAGACACTGTCTGAGTGGAGATGATGGTACTCTACATTGTCTCCCGCTTGCCCAACGTGACTTTTCCAACCAGAATTCCAGGGCCTTTTAATTCACTTTGTAACGTTCTTGTCACGTTAACAAACATTTTACAACATCAGTTCCTAGTCACTTTATGTTCAACATACCAACACCATCTAGTTCCATGTTATACACAGTGAAACCAATCATTTTCTATTTCATTTGTAAGAGTATTTTTTTTAATGTTTCACTACATACTTTCCTTTTAAATACATTTAAAGTATAACTGTGTTATGCAGAGCTTAAAAACTATATAATAGCTTTGCACATGTTTTTAAAAACATCAAATTACTCAGTGCTTATTAGCTAAAATGAAATTATGAGTGTTCTTGCATGAGTTGGAGCCTAGTTGATTACCTGGGGTTATTACCTTAAATCATTCAACCTTTTTTTATTCGCTACTATGTATAAGGCCCTGGGTTAGTTACGGAGAATGTGGGGATGAATGAACAAGACACAGCTTCTCACCTTAAGTTTGGTGGGGAAGGTGCATGTGTGCACAGCTTCTACCGCCCAGTAGACATACCATAAGGAAGGGATAAACAAATTGATGACAAAATAATTACCAACTTTTTTCTTGCTAATTTTGCCCAATTTCAGAGAGGGAATCTATTGTGATTCCTAACTCCTTTTTCTTGAGTGCCACCTCAGCTTTTTTGTGGGCTACTCTCGATTTTGGATAAAATTGTTCGAGATTTCAAATAGAGTTCCTATCTCTACCTGATTTATATTTCCCCTAGTTTTTTGAAGATTTTCATATGTAAAAATGATAGTGAATAAATGGACAAGTGATGATACTGTGTTATTCTCAGAAGCATCTGATACTGTTTATTTTCAGAATGTAATGTACAAGAGTAAGTAGGCCATTACTCTAGTTTTTGAAAGTTGTACCATTTTTTTGAAATTGTAGAACTCTTCTGTTAGTAGATTTCTCTTCTCTGAAAGTGCTGTCTGATGCTAAAAATGCACATGCAGACAATCCCGTAGTGAATTGCAATAATTTTGTTTTCAGGATTTGGGGACTGGAAAGCCAGGATTGGCAATTAGCATGTGATTTTAATGTGGTGACTTTTGCCTTCCTGTGGCAAAGTAGATTCACTCCCACTGAAAAGAGCTTTGCCATCATGTCAGACAACTTATTTTACTTAAATGATCTGTTGAAAGATTATGACATTCTTACTTGACTTTAAATTTCAATAAATCATGAATTACATTTACCTTGACTTTCAATAAAGGATAGAACATAAATATTTTAATTTCTGGGGTCTTCAATTTCATGATTTTGTATAAAGTTGATTTTGAAGCCCATTTTCCCCATATATTGACATTTGTGTTAAAGTTAAAATGTGACGAAATATAACTTCCCTCTCTTATTTTAAATTAGAAATTTAATTTGGAAGAAATTCCTTTTAGTCTTAGAATTTTAAGAATTTATTAGCAGCAATCTTGCTTAAAGATTGAAAACTTTTTCACAGTGGAAAATTAGGAAGCTTCTGATGTGAAACTACCAAATTCCTTCATATTACACTTGCGACATTTCAGAAAAGAAATCCATGCCCTTATGAGTCATTACTTAATTTTCAAAAATCAGCTTTATAACATCTACCATATATATTTGCTGAGGTTTGGGTGTTTCTTTTAGACTGGGGGTTCCAAAAGTTGTTCTTAGTGAAGATTAAGGTATCGTTGTGTTATCCTAAAAATAGTGTGTTTTTAATTTCATTATAAATATTGCTGTGTGGCTATATTCATGAATACGGAAACGTTTCCTACCCATCATACTCATAAAATTTAAAAGGAGTGCTATTCATAATTAAAATCTTTGTTGATAAAAGTTTCATTTCATGTTAATTTTAGTGTTGTGCTAGGAGCCATGATGTTGTTCATTTCCTTAAAATGATATGGTATGCTTTTTTAGTCACTTAAGCTATTCATTATAATTGAAGAGTCTGTAAGAGGTATACAGATCAGAGCATTTTTTAAATGTGCTAATTTTTATATATTATCTATGTCCTGATTCATGTTGGAGATATTGGATAAGGCAGACAGTTTCCTGAGGGAACAAATTACCTACGTTCCATGGGAAGGAAGTGAGTATTTTGGGTGAAAAGAGAGGACGTTTTGGGGATGGTAAGGACAAGAGGCCAGGAGGGTGATGGCAGAGGAAAGTTAGGGTGGGCCTGAAGCTTGGAAATTATCTGTAGTCACAGGGAGTCAGAAACACAAAACTAACTCTTATGCCGATGAAATGTCTTAAGAGCTGCATGCCAGGAGGTAAAAACTCACTGTCCTGTGAAACTAGCAAGAGATGAATTGCCTGATAGGCACCTTCCAGGGTGCCATCCCTGCTACCTTTCTCACTGCCTTCCCACATGTTTGTTAATCCGTGTTTTTAGCTGTGTCTTTCTGAATAGTGACAAGCAGAGTGTGGGTCTATCCAGTTCATGTACATGGTCTGTGTATCTTTTCAGGGCCACAGTACCAGCCATCAGTCCAGCAGACTTTGCCCGTAGCCACAAGGGGTATCAGGGAGAAAGTATGGATGGATCCTTGCAAATCCATCACTGCTGTGAGAAAAAACCAGCTGAAATCACAGGAGTGGGTCGGTCAATCGAGTCACCTTCAGCTTGCAGGGACAGACAATAAGTGGGTGAAGCCTCTTGACATCATGACTAATTAGGTTTGCACATTATGTTCTGCTGAAGTGTGTGTCTGTGTGTTCCTTCTCTTGGTAGTATTCATTGCCACTGTCATGAACTTCAAATTTTTCTACAATCAGAGGATCTTCATTCAGAGCGCCACTTTAGAGTGCTAACTTGATGAGTTGACCATTCGAACAGTCACAGGTATACTCAACTATAATGTTTGGTTTTGACTTTTGTTTCTTTTGTTCCTTAAGACTCTGTCACCCTCCCCATCCACCCAGCAAAGTTAAGTTCCTCCGGTGGCAGTCCTGCCTCATTCTCCAGGCGTTTTTTTATGCTGCAATTGTTTACTTGTCTGCCTGCCCCACAAACTACCTGAGGGGTAGGTATAGTGTTACACTTACCTTTGTACCCTACCACCTAGCATAGTGTCTGGCCTTTGGAGGCCCAGTGAACATTTGCCGGTGATTGTTAGAGATGTTAATACTTGTCTAAAAAATGGTGAGACTGGACAATGCATTCCTGTTTTTATCTGGAGGAACTGGTTAAGAGGGAGAGAGATTGTAGGAAAGAGAACTTGGAACTTCCATAAAAGTCAGAGGGGATGAATAAACTATGTACATAGAATGAAAATAACTTAGGGTAGCTGACTCCTGTGGGGATGGCCTGGGACTGGACTCCGAGGTACTGTTTTGTTCTCCTTCTGGCTCTGGTTTCAGATTAGCTGGCTGTGGGTTCTGCATATTAATTGTACTGTGTATGAGTTTTTTGGTTCATTCAGTCATTCATTCAGCAAATATTTATGGACTACCTACTCAAGTACCACTCAGTCATCTCCAGAGCTTGCTGCAAGTTGTTGACCCTTGCTGCAGGATGATGATATTCAGCGGGTTAGAAACACATGTTTGGGAATTAAATGCTGTTGCATAGGTTGTGGCTCTTTTCCAGTGTGCTCGAGTTAGTCCTTGAAGTTTATATTTTATGACAGGATAGTTAAGTCATGTAAGTGTTTTAATGTTTTGGCAATATTTGCTCCCCCTCCTTTTTTTTTTTTTTTTTAGCTTATTTTCATTCAAGCTTCACAATCACTTCTAATGCTGTCCAGCAGTACATTTCTTTAACAATATTATCCTTAGACTGTAAGACTCAACACACATCTGCATATATAAGTATCTTTTTGATATTGAATACTTAGAAAAGAGCTCAAGGGATTAAGCTTTTTGTATTCAGTATAGTTTTTTTGCGAAGTCCTTATGGTTATATAGCAACTGTTGGGGTGAGTAACTAGACCCTACTTCCTTCTGTTATTCTTCTTCAGCCAGCATTCTCCTTTGGTGTCCTCTGTGATTGTAGAGGTTTGGCAGTGCAAGCAAATGAGAAACTTTCTAAGTCAGGAGTTAAAAACATTGAAATAAAATGGGCGGGGATTATATAAAGGAGTTGTTACAGATGTGTCCCTTCTCTGCAAGAATGAAATACATCCTGGGAGCTGGGGGTTGGTTTGGTGTTGGGAACCAGGTAGTTTTCATAATCAGAGATCTTATGTTCATCCTTATTGACACTACTAGGGATTCTGACACAGTTAATTGCAATTTGAATTGAATGTCACCTGTTCACGTGTTTGTATAGCTATAGATATGGATATACATAGTAGTCACAGAGGTAGAACCAGTCTTCCTATCCTTGGGAAAAATGGTGATTAGAACCTCAAGTTACAGTGGATGAGCATCTGGCCCGTGGTGATCCTGTATTAGGCCAGGATCAGGGAGCTTCACTCCATGTCAGACATACTGCATATCTTCATGCTCATTCATTGTTCCATATCATTTTCTGCAAGCTTCTTAGAAATCACCCAAATGGTAGAGGAGATAGCAAATCTACTTGCAGAATTGGGGTGCATGATCACACTGTCCAACAGAAATCTAATTGCAAGTCACATGTAATTTAAAATTCTCTGATAGCTACAGTAACAAAACTAAGGAAGTGAAATTAATTTTAATAATTTAATGCTTTTAACCCAATATATACAAAACAGCATTTCAACATGCAATCAGTATACAAATTGTTTATGAGATATTTTTACATTCTTTATTCTTTACAATGCTATAAAAATCTAGGGTATAGTTCACACTTAATACTTTTCAATTCAGATGCTAGATTTTCATAAAGAATACTTGGTCTTGGGCTTCCCTGGTGGCGCAGTGGTTGAGAGTCCGCCTGCCGATGCAGGGGACACGGGTTCCTGCCCCGGTCCAGGAAGATCCCACATGCCGCGGAGCGGCTGGACCCGTGAGCCATGGCCGCTGAGCTTGCGCATCCGGAGCCTGTGCTCCGCAACGGGAGAGGCCACAACAGTGAGAGGCCCGCATACTGCAAAAAAAAAAAAAAAAAAAAATGAATACTTGGTCTTAGTTGAGACATACTTTAGACTCATATATCGGGGGTCTGCTGATTCATCTTTTGATCATGTACTGTCTCTTTTTGTAAGTACATGTTGATGCAGTATTGCCATCTACTTAATGGTCTGTTCATTAGCATTCTAGATTTCTGTTCCTAGAATTTCTCTCCTATGAAGCTAGGTTTTACCTTACTTTTGCACCTTAAAATTATTTTTAACTTACTTTAACTGCATATAACCATCACAATAGAAACCTACTTTATAAACAGCTACAAATGTATATAAATTCTAATCCCTTTGTGAGCTGTTCAGATTGATGAGGTATAAAGTAGTGGCTTCAGGGTGATTTTAATGTGAGTTTGGGGGTTATTTTAAAGTCCCCTGCGTTGACAAATGTAGAATTTGGGAAAATTGTTACTAGTCCATTTCAAGGTCTATTACGGTGAATTCATCATTTGAAAACAGTGACCCCCTAGGCTTGGTAATTTATTGTCGATATATTTCATTGTATAGATTAGATCTCTAGTATCCATCTCCAAAAGTCTCTTGGCATCTAGCAATAGAAAGACAGGTGGTTATGATTGTTCTTTAAAGTAATTTTAAGGAAACTGACTATGGAGTTAATACTTAGCCCACTATCAAGGTTAGCCACCCACTGGTGACTTCTCTCTTTTACCTATTTGGCTTATTGTTTTCCAGTTACAGCTAGATTTGCAAGTGAAAATAGAGTGTTTGGAAGACAGTCTGTTAAAAATTAAAGACCTAGTGTTTTTCTGTCTTCATTTTATTGGAGCAACATTTCCACTGAGCAGTCAGTTTTACGGTTCTTTTTTTTTTTTCCCTGCAGTCCCCCTCCAGCCAGATCACTGGAACATAAGGAATCTGTGGCTCTCTCTCTCTTTTTTTTTTTTTTTTTTAGTAGTATAAAAATGCTAGTACTGTCATTTTTGGGTACTCTCATCCAGTGGTTCTCAAAGTGTGGTTCAGGACCAGCAGTATCAGCATCACCTGGGAATTTGCTAGAAATGCAGATTCTTGGACTCTACCCTAGACCTACCAAATCAGAATTTCTGGGGGTGGGGCCCAGCAGTCTGTGTTTTAACAGGCTCCTACCTGGACCCAGTTACAACCAAAGGCATTCTTTGCCTGAGGTTGTTATTGCTGGTGACAGGCACACAATGGTTGTGGGACCACTTTTCATGGTGTGATACTAACCAAATGGAAATGGAGCTCATGACCTTGGCATCATTCTTCTTGAACGTCATGCTGTTGTCACCTGAGGAGGTGAAGAGGAGCATAGCTCTCTGCTCCAGACTAGTTCTATTTGTTTGTTTACTCAACATATATTTATTGAATGTGTACTTGGGGCTAGGCACTATTCTGGCCACAAGGAAACCATAGTGAACAAAACAGAGAAGCTTCCTGTCCCTCTGACACTCACACTCTATAAGAAGGAGTATACTGGGGGTGTATGGCCTACAAGCCAAACTTGGCCACTGCCTGTTTTGGTCAATAAAGTTATATTGGAGCACAGCCACATCTCCTCTTTCCCATATTGTCTAAGCTGCTTTGTGCTACAGTGGCAGGGTTGAGTAGTTGTGACAGAGAAAGCTGAACATATTTATTCTCTGCCTCTTGGCAGAAAAGGTTTGTGGATCCCTGAGAAAGACCATGAAAGAATGAATAAGTAACAGAGTGTTAGG
Organism: Stenella coeruleoalba; assembly: GCF_951394435.1. Taxonomy (NCBI): domain Eukaryota; kingdom Metazoa; phylum Chordata; class Mammalia; order Artiodactyla; family Delphinidae; genus Stenella; species Stenella coeruleoalba. The sequence goes on along the minus strand of NC_137159.1, from coordinate 15,322,980 downwards.
AGGTGACAAGTGTTATGAGAACCCATACAACAGGTTAAGGGAATAGAGAACGGGGGCCTACTTTAGATACGGTGGTCAGGAAGGGCCTTTCTGAAGACAGAACTTTAAAAGAAAAAATTTGAATTAAGTGAAGGATGTGTAAAGGAGGGTACAGCAAGTGCAGAGGCCTTGAGACTTGGAATGCTCTGGGAACAGCAGCGAGGCCACTGTGGATGGCAGACAGTGATCGAGGCGGAAGAGGTAGGAAATGGAGTTGGCATAGCCAGGCCAGACCCTGCATACCCTGTATGGTGGGCTGTGGTGAGGACTGTTGAATTGTTAGTGCTTTGAGAAATACACTGTAGAAGCCCTTCTTTAGAGAGATCTTTCTGGCAAAGGCTGGAAACTAAATCCCTAATGAAGCACATTCCAGCATCTCTAAGAAACATTTCTTTTTGAACTTTCCCCTATACTCTTCACTCTAGGGAGTCCACCAAGTAGGAGAATGGGAGGGAGTAGACTGCAGAGCTAAGAAAACATGAGCGAGTTGGAGAGAGGTAGATGGGACAATACTGAGGAGACCAGGGCTTCTAGAACAGGAGACTCCCATATGCCAGTAAGTCCTAACTTCCAGTTCAGTGCTAGGAATCTGGTTTCTGTAAAAGGATACTAATATACTTCTTTGGCCTCTTCCCAAGGGTTGTTGTGGAGATGAAATGGCAGCACGTGTAGGAATGTTTTCTAAGTTAGATAAAGTGCTGCACAAATGTAAGGTGATGGTATTTTTATTATGGGAGATAAGATTAGAAAGGAAGATTGGAGCAAGGTAGATAGGGAAGGATTTTGATTGCCACACTAAGGTCAGTCTTTTCCTTTTTCCATACAGGTTATGGGATGGAAGGGGGGTTGGGGTAGTGCATCAAAAGTTTTAAGCAGAGAAAGGGCATGATGAAGAGTGGCATGTTTTAGGAAGAGTAGTGGGGTCCGTGTGCAGAGTAGGTTGGTGCCTGGGGCAGGGACCAGTTAGAGACTCTGGCGGAATGAGCTTGAAGTTAAAAGGACCTGAATTAGTCAGTGACAGTAGGAGCAAAAAGAAAAAATATGACTTGAGAGAAAGTCCTATTGCAAGAGAGGAAGGACTAAAGTATAATTTCAGGACAACCAGCCAGGGTGCTGGGAGGATAGCAGGTTCTTTTGGTAGTTAAGGAAGATAGGAAGGGACAGGTGGGGAAAAGATGGGGAAAAGAATAATCTTCAGCTTTTGACGTTCTGAATTTAAGGTGATGGTAGGCCATTAGGTAGAAATCAGGAGTTGAGAAATACTACACTGGGGCTCAGGAGAGAGAAATCTTGGTTAGAAAAAAGAATTTTATAGCCCCCTACATTGAAGTCTGGGGATTGGCTAGATTTCTAAGGAAGAAAGCATCTAGAGAAGGGAGGATCAGAAAGCAAAGGGAGAACCATGATTGTGATGTGACTTGGAAGCCACAGACCATTCCTGACCACCCATCATCTGCAATAGCACTTGTCATGCAAGTATTGACTTACTCCTTTAGATATAGGCTGCTTTGAATAGGGGTGAGAGGTAGAGTAGATGAGGAGGTGGGAAGGGGAGAAACTAATACTAACCAAACATTTGCTATAGTAATAGTAGTATTTATTGAGTGCTTACTATCCGAGGGGCACTGTGCTCAGCATTTCACATGTACCAACTCATTTAGTTCTCACAACTGTCCTGTGAGGTGTATATTTATTATCCCAGTGTAATGGATGAGGAAGTTGAAGCACTGAGTTCAGTACCTTGCCCAAGGTCACACAGTCTGCGATGAAGCTGGAATTCAAACCCAGGTCTGGGTTCTCAACATTAAGCTGTACTCTGTACCAGGCACTTTATAGACTGGTTCCTACAGCGGGGATCACAATTAAAAGGCTTAGTAAAATTTCAAAACAACCCAGCAGATATGTTATCCTGCTTTACAAATTAGGGATTTGAGTCTAAGTAAGAGAGGTTAGCTTATTTGTCCTAGGTCACCCAGGTAGTAAGTGGTAAAGCCAGGACTTGAACTAAGTTCTGTCAAAAACCAAAGCCCATGATCATTTCATTTCATTCAGAGGTCAGTAAACTTTGTGTACAGAGCTAGAGAGCAAGTACGGCTTTGCAGGCCACGTGGTCTCGACTGCAGCTACTCCACTCTGCTGCGGTGGTATGAAAGCAGCCATAAGACTAAACATAAACAGATGAGCGCGGCTATAATCCAATAAATCGTTATTTGTGGGTACTGAATTTGAATTTCATATAATTTTCAGGCATCACTGAATATTATTCTTTTTAAAATTTTCTAAACATTTTTAAATGTAAAAACTGTTCTTAGCTTGTAGGTTGGACAAAACAGGTGGTGAGCCAGATTTGGCCCATGGGCAATGGTTTGCTGACTCCTACTTTAATCCATTCATTTAATAAATATACATTGAATACTTTCTCTATGCGGAGACATTGTGTTCGGCACTGGGGATGAAAAGCAGAGGGAGTTCCAGTTCCAGCCTTCTAAGATGAGACAGGTAATTATAATACAATGTAGTATGAACTATAATAAATTTATACCTGCAAGGTATAGTGAAGGAATAGATATGGGAGGCTTCTCAGTTTTATGGATGAATTCATGAATGCATCCCAAAAGGAGTTATGTATTTGAGCTGTATCTGTTGTTGGGGAAGAGTATCCCATGGAAAGAGACATGGGCAGAAAGAATTTTGCTCTGAGGGGAGACCATAAGAAATTTAACATTATTGGAGCAGAAAGGGAGGGGCTGATGCCAGGAGATGAACCTTGTCAATAGGATAGGTTAATGGGAACGAGTTTTTAGGAAATTTTAAACCAGTATGACTTTTGTGTTCTAGAAAGAGATGCTCTGAAGGATGGATTTGCGGGGGGTGGGGCAGGGGGACGGACAGGTAAGTTACCACAAGATAAGATAATTGCTATAGTGGGTGCAAATGAGAGACCTATCTGGTGAATGGTTAGGCGTGGGGATTTTGGAATAATGAAGAGTCTAGGAAAACTCGGGGTTTGGGCTTCATTAGTTGGGCAGTGCTATTCATCAAGATGCATATCTAGGACAAAGAAGCATGCTTTAAGGGTGAAGGTGGGAAGTAGGGAAAAGAGAAGTGACTTCCATATTTAGCATGTTGGGTTTGAGGTACCTGTGGGACATCCGGGTAGAGATGACCAGGGACAGTTGAACATGTGGGTCTGGAATTCAGGAGGAATAGGTCTGGGCTAAGATAAATCCATAGTGGTAGAGTTGATTGCTCAGTGATGGTGAGAACATACAGATTAAGAAGATTGGTAGACCAATCATTCAGCCCTTGGGAAAAGTTCACGTTCAAGGAGCAGGAGGACTGGCTGAAGGGGATAGCCTGGAGAGCGGGAGAGCATTGTCACTGAAACTTAGGAAGGTGACGTTCTGGAAGGAGGATATGGTTAGTATTGCCGCAGAAAGGTCAAGAAGATAAGGAGTGAAGTGTTCTTTGGCTGGGACTGTTGGAGTGAGGAAGGTTGTGGAACTTAATGAGCACCTTCAAAGGCATAGGCTGGAGCCCAGATTGCAGTGTATTCAATCCTGAAGGAACATGAGAAACTGGAAACACTTCTTAAAGATTAAGCTGTGAAGGAAAGGAGAGATGTCTGTAGCTAAAAGGTAGATACTACAGACTGATACTAAAGACTGGGAAAAGTCATTCACTCAACAAATACTGTGCCAGGTACTGGTGTTGAAACTGGGGATAGAGTAATGAAAGATAAGAGGAAGTTCTCAGCGTAGAGCTTATGTTTTAATGGGGAGGTTGGATACAGAAAAGGAACACATAATTTAATTTTGGTTACTGATAAATATTCTGAAGAAGATAAAGCAGACTGGGGGATTAAGGATTGAATATGATGGGAGGTGAATGAGTGGTCTGTGTGTTTTTTAAAAAAAGATTGGTCAAGAAAGCCTTTCAGAGGAGGGTGACCCATCTCAAGCAGAGACTTCAGGTATACAAGCCCTGGAGTTAGAATGAAGTAGGTTATGCGAGGAACAGGATGGCTGGAGCTGACTAGGTGAGGAGGTGGGGATAGCCTGGGCCAGATTACATGGGGCTTTACAGGTGATGGTGGGGCATTGGGGTTTAATCCTTTGAATGTGGATCTAACAAGGACACAGGCAGGCCAGGTGGGTGAGAGGAGGGCCATTTACTGAGATGTGGAGGGGAGGAGCATTTGTGGAGGCTGGAGTCAGGAGTTCTGTTTCAGACATATTAGGTAAGAGATGTCTGTTAAATGTTCAAGTGGAGATGTGTGCTGAATCAACTGGAGTTGGTTGAATGAGTGTGAACAGGTACAGGCTCAGCAATATCATTAGGTATCTTAAAGTCAAGACTTGGTGTGATTCTGCTGCCTTTCTTTCCAGTTTATTGTGGCTTGAGTCCCTGAACCTTTTAGTAGGTAAGTGTCTGTTTGGGGGGGCCTGTGAACCTGTTTTTTTCCCCCAAAGTAGCAAGAGAGAGGGAGCATAGAGGTCACAAGCCCGGTGTGTCTCCTGTGCCAGTGTTGCAGTGATACAGGTCCAGGCCAGGAGAGCTCAGTGTGGAACTTAGGCCAGTTTGGCAGCTGGATAATGAATTAGTTTATTTGAATCCTTTTCTCTCCAATAAAATCAAGAGAAGATAGAATAATAGACCTTTTGGTCCAGAAGGAAATCAACCTTTTTTTTTCCCAAATAAAATTGCAGTCTGGAAAGACTGAGTCACACTACCTGAGATCACAGTGAGGGCTAGAATTCAGATCCTATGACTCTTATTCCAGGCTCACTTTGTACTATATATGCTGCTGGGATGAAGTTACCCAAAACTGTAGGCTCAGGGAGAGTTATTAGTTTGTAGATACTCTGAGGCTAGATTTCTTCAGTGGATAAAATTTTCTGTTCACTCAAGGTTTTTTTTTTCTGAGATGCTGACTAGTAAATTTATCCATGGGACTTTGGAGCCAGACCACCAGGGTTCAGACCCCAGCCTGGTCACTTACTTTACAAACTGTGACCTTGGGTAAGTTGTTCACCTCTGTGTGTATCATTTCATGAGGTGGGCATAATGCTAGGGTGGTTATATTTGATGGTTATTATATATATAATGTTTGGAATAGTGCCTGGCATATGGTAAGCACTCATTGTCTGAGCCATCATCATCATTTTCATCTTGGACGTACGAAACAGTTGTCTACCATACTTCTCAGTTCCGTGCCTGTAATTTGAGTGTTAACGTTATGCAAAGTATATAAGAGAAGATATAGGAAGGTAGGGTAAGATAAGGTATATAAGGTAAGATATAGTCTCTACCTTTGAGGAATTTGCATTATAATGGAGGGAGAAGTTTTAAAAGGCTTACCTATTTGTTATAGGACAGTGAAAGCCATGAATAATCTCTTACTTTCCTAACATTCTGTGAATCTGAGTGTTCAGATGAAGGCAAAGGGACTAAGGAGAAAGAGGTTTGAGCAAGTTTTGTGGATAAGGGACTTGCCTGGGTAGAGGAGAAGCAGACATTCCAGACCAATGGGGTGGGCAGAAATGAGTATGTAATAAGAAGGCCAAGGTAGGAAAACACAATTTGTGAGAATTTGTGAACAGTGAAAAGAACAGTTTTGCTAGGGAAAAGGCCCATGAAAAATAGTAGTGATTAGGATATATTGAGGATATATCAAAACCAAGCATACCAGACTTATCTCTTTTGATTGGGCTTCTGAATTGGTATATCAAAGTATCGCCATAGACAATATCTTTCATTAAGGTGTATAAAAGACTGTCATTGTCCTCGTGGACAGGATATTAGCTCTATTAGATGATGATGTCAGAGGAGTGCATCACTGAGTAGCTCAGAGTGTTGATTGGTAGATTAGTGGCAACCTAGAGTAAAGAGAGGACTAAGGAGGTGATTCTGTACCTCTTTTTTTCTGTTCTAAGATTTTTTTTTTAATTGACTGAGATTAACACATTGGTAATGTATTCCCCTGTTCTATTAACCAGGTTCATCACATCAGCATTTTGCCATTTTTAAATCAATTTCCTACCCCCTTCCTTTTGGGGGGCTTTGAACATTTTTAAAGCAAATCCGAGACCTGTGTATTATTTTACCCACAAATATTTCAGTATTTATCCCGTTGATGGGGATGCACACACACGTGCACACACACGTGCCACAGTATCATTATCACACCTCACAAAATTAACAGCAATTCTCTAGTATTATATAATACCCAGTTCATCTTCAGTTTTCCCAGTAGTCTCAGAAACGTCTTTTTAAAGTTAGTTTGTTAAAATCAGGATCCAAAGAAGGTCCACATAATTACATTTGGTTGTTATGTCCTTTAAAATCTCTATAACAGCCCCCCACCCTTAAAAATGCTATTTAGTTTTTGAAGAAACCAAATCATTTCTTTGGTATTTCTAACATTCTGGTTTGCATTTTTATGATGTCATTTTATCATATTCTTTCATTCTCTGTATTTCTTTTAAGCGGTAATCAGTTCTAGAGGGTTGATTCAGATGTTTGTTTCATAGAATATTTTATAGGTGCTGAATATTTCATAATACTTATTATATCACATTAAGAGGCCCATAATGACTGGTTGTCTTAGTGGATTCAAATGTCAGCTGTCCCTCCGTTGGCAGTTACTGATGTAAGCTGCCTGGATCTGTTGTTTCATAGTGATTGCAAGATGTTGATTTTTCCATTTTTGTTTTCCCTATGTTTATTTTATTCATTGGAATTTTTCTATAAAGAACTCTGATTCACGTACTTTAAAGAAATCACTGTAATGCTCTCATAAAGGATAAATGAAATGAAATAGTGCCTTTCAGGATGTGAATGCTCAGGCATAATTAAATTAGAGGAAATAATGAAGAGGTTAGATACTTGTACCTATGTAAGACTCACTGTGAGTCAGATAGCTTCAAATGCAAATCCATACAGACATGTTGTGTTGGCAGTTCACCTTCAACAATGTTGCCATCAGTGCTGTTTCTGTTGAACAACTCTTGGTGTCAAGTTTTAAACAATTTACCCAAACAGTTACTGATGATTTCAGTGTGTGTTTAAATCTTACAAAACATACTTAGTATCTATACGTAAAATTCAGTGAGCTTCCAAGTTCAAATAATGATAAACAGGTTTTTCTGTTTGGACCTTTGAAAGATATGTGAAAGGTAGAACAGCAGTTCTTCATTGTGTCATATTGTCCATCACATTGCAGGTTTCTTAAATCCCTGGCACTGACCTCCCAAATGCCAAGATGACACCCAAATTTCAAAATGCCCTTTCGGAAGTAATACCACACTCTTTAAAAACCACTAGTCAGGGCTTCCCTGGTGGCGCAGTGGTTGAGAGTCCGCCTGCCGATGCAGGGGACGCGGGTTTGTGCCCCAGTCCGGGAAGATTCCCCATGCCGCAGAGTGGCTAGGCCCATGAGCCATGGCCGCTGAGCCTGCGCGTCCGGAGCCTGTGCTCCACAACGGGAGAGGCCACAACAGTGAGAGGCCCGCGTACCGCCAAAAAAAAAAAAAAAAAAAAAAACCACTAGTCAAGTGCAAATATTATTAAGACAGGAAATCAAATAACCACTATAAATAAACATTTGAAAATAGGAGGTAAAAACCACCTCTCTTGCTTCCCTGGTGGCGCAGTGGTTAAGAATCCGCCTGCCAGTGCAGGGGACACGGGTTCGAGCCCTGGTCCGAGAAGATCCCACATGCTGCGGAGCAACTAAGCCCGTGCGCCACAACTACTGAGCCTGTGCTGTAGAGCCCGTGAGCCACAACTGCTGTGCCCACGTGCCACAACTGCTGAAGCCCGCACGCCTAGAGCCCATGCTCCGCAACAAGAGAAGCCACCGTCATGAGGAGCCCGTGCACTGCAATGAAGAGTAGCCCCCGCTCACCACAACTAGAGAAAGCCCGCGTGTAGCAATGGAGACCCGACACAGCCAAAAATAAATAAATTTAAAACAAAACAAAAAAACCCAAACCACCTCTCTTTTTGCTAATATCACTTTATGCCTAGAAAACGTGAAACTCTTTTAAAATTATTACAATTATTGAGATAATTTAGTAAGCGGATTGGTGTATATACCTAGAGGTGAGAATTGCTAGGTCATAGGGTAAGTGAGCAGCTTAATTTTCATTTAAAAATTGTTCTTGCGCTCACTTATTTTCCGCCTCGTAGAATTGCTTGTTTCTTCCTGATTGTTACCAGTCTTAAGGATATTAAACCTTTTTTATATTATAGGACTTTTTTCTGAATCGCATTTGCCTTGTATATGCTTTGGCTCCCCCAAAGACTTTTCACTTTTATTATAGACCTATCTCTGTCTTTTCTGTATGCCTTCTGGGTTTCATCCTGCCTTAAAAGGCTACTTTTTTGCCTTTTGCCATGCCCACAGTTTTTTTGTTTATTTATTTGTTTTTTAAGACAGAAAAGATAAAAAGAAATTGAGGGAGTGACTTGAAGGCATCCATATGGGGAGTAGGGAAGGTGAAAGCACCTGCTTTAGAGAGACAGGGAGGACCTGGAGGTGGGAAGTAGATCCCAGAGTAGACTGAGCGCCCAGGAGGTGAGGGACGTTTGTGAAGCAGGCAGCAAGTGTGAGGGACCTTGTAGGACAATTGTTGGCCACCGATCTGTTCAGTAACTGGGGGACCACAAATTTATTTGACCTTGACTTCTAGCAAGAAATACATTTTTACAACACCCAGAAAAACACACACAATGGAAACAAAAGTTTCATGAAATGGTCCCCTGTTTGCAGTGTACTCTGATAATTTTCAGTTGTTTTCAAGAAATTCTGATTAAGATCCACTATATTAATGATTCTCAACCCAGTCAGACCTAGTGCCTCATTTATTCTTATAACAAATATTTTAAGGCTGTTGATTATCCTGAAATAAAGTTAGTAGATAGGTCATCAGGTACCTTAGATGTTACAGTGAAGTAGTTGACGGCCTGTACCTACTTACAGTAAATACCTTCGGATTCAATGTAAAATAGATAGCTAGTGGGAAGCAGCCGCATTGCACAGGGAGATCAGCTCCGTGCTTTGTGACCACCTAGAGGGGTGGGATGGGGAGGGTGGGAGGGAGGGAGACGCAAGAGGGAAGAGATATGGGAACATATGTATATGTATAACTGATTCACTTTGTTATAAAGCAGAAACTAACACACCATTGTAAAGCAATTATACTCCAATAAAGATGTTAAAAAAAAAAAAAGAAATAGGCTCAGAAGACATACCGTATAAAAATCATAGGAAAATGAAAGAGTTGAGATATATGTAGATACTAAAATAAAAACTGTTAGAATAAATAAAAACAATATATGATAAGAGAAAGAGGGAAATTTTTAAAAATGGAAAATATGATAAGAGAGGGAAGTAATTTTACTTGATGTGAGGATAACATAAGAAATTAGACTGTCCACATGGAGAAGTAGAAGTAGTATCACATACTCACCAGTGAGTTTGACCTTATTTATACCTGTGGTGTCAAAATAATTCCCTGTGAAATGACCTGGCATGAGACAAGGAAGTGATGAAGTCTCACAGAAAACCTGGAAGAAGCCATCATTAGCAACCTGCTTTCAGACTCTAGTACTTAACTACCCTGCAGGGCATATCCTTTGATGGGCGGTGGGGTGTAGAGGATGGATTAGAAAAAGAAACAGTTAACAGCCATGTGGTAAACTTGGAGAGACATTCTCAGAGTAAAAAAAGAAAGAGAAGCAGCCCCCAAATAAATAAGTTTATTTATAGTTACTTTTCACAACATAGATTTCTAATATCGGATAACATATAGGATGATCTTGATGTGAAATTTTTTTAATGTTAATAAAGTTTAGAAAGAACCCTCTGTTTCATAAATCCTTACTAACTTAGTGTTTAGAAATAAATCTATTCAGAGACGTCTCTGTTACATACTATTTGAAAGTTACGGCTATAAAAGCAGTCTGATAGAGGTATGCTGTACTGGAAACTCAGCTACTACAAACAGCTTGTCATCAGATTTTCTGAAATGCTAAACAGTCTTAGTCCTAAATGAAGCAAAACAGTCTTTTCTTAACTTATAGGATAGTGTCACACCTGGAAAATAAGTTAACTAAAGCGTCAGGAAATATTTTGTGTTTATGGGGAAGATGGAGTTTGGTAGTATGCTCAATTTTAAAGTTTTTTGTTTTAATTTCCTACTTGAATGTCTGGTGGGAGATTTGGAAAATCTTGTTGGGATACTGGGCAATTCTTTATTGCATTTCCAGACTCCTAGCATCTTTGGTGCCTTTCCCCCAATAAATGCCAGTAGGACCCCAATCATTGTGGTGACCAAAAAATAACCCCCATAGGCTCCCTGGGGATGGTACCTCCCAGGTGAAATCTTCTGTGATTAAACTGATTTTACTGGGTCCTGAGCTACAGTTTGCAAAAACACTTAGGGAAGCCTCTGGGTCCTCCTGAAAACTAGTAGAATGACTTGCAACATTATTGCAAATGTAAGATGGTTATTTCCCTAGTGTTGATAGGTCACTTCAGTTTGCTTTTGTTCTTTACATTCTGGCTTTCATACTCCAAGACAGATATTGATGGTCTTAATAAACTCATTTGACCTCCAATTTAGATGGCCTCATCCTCCAGTGAAACACTCAGAAATTCTTTCAAAGGCATGTATCAGTTTGTCTAATCTCTAAACACAGCCCATGCATTGACAGAGCACTCACTACACTGTTTTGAGTGTCATTCATTGAACCATCTGCCTCCTTGTTTCTTGGTTTTTTTTTAATAAACTTTTTATTTTGTAGTAATTTTAGATTTACAGAAAAGTTGCAAAGATGGTAAATAGACTTCCCACGTACCCCTCACCCAGTTTCCGCAGATGTTAACATGTTAACTTGACAAGTTTGTCATAACTAAGAAACCAACATTGATGTATTGTTACTCACTAAACTATAGAGTTACTCAGATTTTTACCAGTTTTTCCCCTTATATCCCCTTCCTGTTGCAGGATGCAGTTCAAGATTCCATGTTGCATTTAGTGCTTCCTGGTTTGGACTTGAGTAGCTGCATGGAGAGCAGTGCGTTCTTTCTCTGTACTGGGTGTGTGTGGAGCCGGCACATTTTCTCCACACTGCATGCTCTCTGTTCTTCTCATTTTGTCTCTTAGTAATTTCTCTTGACTGAGTTTCTAGATCTTTTGCCATTCTGTCAGTATGTTGTATTTGTTTCTCATTTTAAAACAAGACATCCAGAACTGAATGCAGTTCTTCACATATGGTCTGACGAGAGCAAAATGTTGTGGAAATATTACAGTTGTGTGTCCCACATGACAGTTAATGTAGCCTAAGCTTGTTTGTTTATTCCCTCGCTTTTGTAAGCAACTGCATCCCATATTGGGCTAATACTGAAGCTGAAGTTCTGCTTACTTAATTCACCCAGAGTTTTTTTGTTTTGTTTGCTTGCTTGTTTTAATCACATGGATTGCTCTTTAATCCAACATCAAGATATTATATGAACCCCTTTAAAAATTCATCTCGTTTGTTTTGGCACACCCATTTGCCTCTTTGAATTTCTATCCTGTCCTCCAGTGTTTTAACTGTTTCTTTTATGCAAAGCTTATAAGTATGCTTTCTGTCATTTTCTAAGACACTAATAAAAATATCGTATAGAACAGGGTCAAATACAGGACCTTACCATGGCACAAGATGGCAAGTGAAAAGAAGCTGTATAGCAAGTATGTAACTGTATGAGGAAGCTAAAAAATGTTGTCAGCATAGGCTGAAGGCCGTGATTCAGTCTTACTTATATGCTGACTGAGGTGGCGCCTAAACTAGAACTCTTGTAGAATGAGAGCAAATGAATTTTTTGGAGGACTGGTAGGCGGAGGGTCAGTTTTACCTAAGAATGGAGCCAGCTGTTATTCCTAAGACTGTCAGCTTATGCTTCATTTGACTGGATGTGCCTGAAACTTCTACTTTAAGAGTTCATGAGCCTTTCTTGAATTAGGCCTTTTTATGAATGGCATTGAAAATTTTGGAGGACTTTAGACACACTTTTTTTTTTTACTATCAAGGATTTTTTTTTTAATATTTATTTATTTATTTTTGGCTGCATTGGGTCTTCGTTGCTACGCACGGACTTTCTCTAGTTGCAGCGAGTGGGGGCTACTCTTCATTATGGTGCGCGGGCTTCTCATTGCAGTGGCTTCTCTTGTTGCGGAGCATGGGCTCTAGGCACGCAGGCTTCAGTAGTTGTGGCACGTGGGCTTCAGTAGTTGTGGCTCGCAGGCTTTAGAACGCAGGCTCAGTGGTTGTGGCGCATGGACTTAGTTGCTCCATGGCATGTGGGATCTTCCCGGCCCAGGGCTCGAACCCGTGTCCCCTGCATTGGCAGGCGGAATCTTAACCACTGCGCCACCAGGGAAGTCCCTCAAGGATGTATTTGAATGATACTTCCTTTTCAGTAGTGCCTGTTCATGTATCATTTCCCATTTTTCTTTTTTGTTTTTCCTGTTGGTCTTTTCTTAATCTTTAAGAGCCCATTGTTTGTTGTATTTGTTGCAAATATTTCTATCTGTTGTAATTGACTTATTTTGTGGCTCTTTTGTCAATATTAAAGTTTTATACTTACCTATTATCAAATTTACATTGTGCTTCCTTGCCTCCTTTATGGTTTCAGGTTCCCTGTATTGCTTAGAAACTTCTCACACACTAAGAGGTAAAATAAAGAGATCCTCTTGTAGTTTCTTTTAAGAAGTTCATAGCTTTTTTAAAAAATCTAAACATACTTGCCATTTTTAAGATATATGCCAACCAGTCAGTCCTTTTCGTTGAGAATGGAATTTTTATGCATGTGTGAGAAATGTGTCATGCATTCAGAAATGTGCAAGATGTCTACATTCAGTAAAAAGATAATAAAACAAAGGACATTGAATCCATCTGTATTAAAACATAGGCTGTCTCCCAGACATGTCCATAACCACTATCTGGACCTTTGTCTTGATCGTCCTCTTGCCTTTCTCTATAGTTTTATCCCCAGTAAATCTCTTCCTATCTAAGCAGCGTATTGTTTAGTTATGAATCGCTGAGTGACAAGCTCAGAGCTCTCTGTGTGAGGAAAGGGCAGTTTGCACCATTGGACACAAGCTCCTAGGAGAGGAGAAGCTGAACAAAGTCTGTCTTCAGCCTCCCTGGGAGTTTCCCAGAGACCCTTTGCAGAAGTCACTGGGTGAGGTCACGAGTGGACCTTGAAAGATCAGGGCCACCACAGAGCGGGGGATTTGGGTGGGCCTTCGTGTGGACCAGGGTGGATCTCCAGCCGAGATGTGGTCAGAGGACAGCCGCTCACATCCCCCGCTCTCAGGAGCAGGTCAGAGCAGAACACCTGTGGGGTGAAGCTGAACTCCCTCCTGGAGTGGAGAACAGGAACTTACTTCATCAGCCAAGTCCAGATGAGCAGCGGAGCCTGGGCCAGACGCCCTGAGCATCATTCTGTCCTCAGGTCAAAAGGAAAAAAGTATATAATTTTGTGTGTGTGTGTGTGTAGTTGATTCTTGTTGTTCTTGGTAGCTGTGTTCTATAAAGTTGCCGTGAACACTGAAGTAGCAAATACTCAACCAATGCTCCAGTAGAAATACAGGGCTACGTTCCTGTGAGCCTCTGGTCACACTTTCATCAACAGATCAATACATAACCTTGTTTTCTGTGTGTTTCTGTTGAAAGACACCTTACTTAATATACAGTTGATTCATAAACATAGAAGTCATAGCTAACAGCACTATAATTCATGACTGGACAGAGTTTATCTAACACATATTTTCTCAGCCTTGTGGTGCTTAGGAACACTAGACAGCACTTCAGCACTTCACTAGGGGCCACTTTAAACAGTGCGATCACCTACAAACAATACAGAAAGTTGAAAAACGTGACAGTACATAGACCATGAAAAGGATGCTTGTTTACAGGATGAACTGAAACAAGAAGGCAGAGCGGCCACTTGTTTGAGCTCAGCTAGGAATGTGCACATTGGTAACTCAGATGTGCATGAGTGACTTTGAAAGCACTGCAGGTATGCTATGTAAGTCTGTATGTGTATGTGTGCGTGTATATATACACATACACACACACATGTACACACACACACACACGTACACATACATACACACACACAAAAAACAGGGAAAGTTAATCCAAGATGTTAGACGCCAGGATAGTAACTTGGGGTAGTTACTACCAGAAGGGGCGTAAGGGAGACTTTTGTTCTGTTAACTTGATCTGGGTGTTAGTTACGCAGGATGTGTTCACTTTGTGAAAACCAAGCTGCGTATTTATGATTTGTGTATTTTTCTAAATGGTGTTCCACTTCAGTAAATAGTGTAAAACAAACAGTACTGTGGCCTCAGGATCTGGGCGGTGGCCACTCATTGTGCACGGCTTTTGAGTGTCACTGCTCTGTTGTGGACAAGTTGTTCTCAGCTACTGCATGGCTGTCATTCTGGGGGTTCCCACTTCACCATCTTCCTGCTGATTTTAGTTGCTTCTCTCTTATTTTGGATCTCCTGTTTACTAGATTCGATCTCCCCATTATTTCCTCTTCTCATTCTTCTGTAGTTTCTGGAGAAAGGGTGCACTGGGAATAATTTTGTAAGAACTTAACAAATATGAAAATATTGTTAATACTACCCTCATCCATGATGATAACTTTGCAAAGTATATAATTTTAATTTGGAAGTTCTTTCCTTTAGAACTTTGATGACATTAGTGTATTACCTTTTGGAGTCCAGTGTTCCTGTTTAACATATCAAATTCTTGATCTTTGTGTGTGACCTCTATTTCCTTCCTCCCCTATTCCCTCTCCTGGAAGGTGGTAGAATCTCCCTTAAGCCTGCTCTTTTGAAATGTGGTTACTTGCTTTCCTTTTATCCATTTTGTTCGGTACTGTATGGGTCTTTTCAGTCTGTCAATTATATCGTCTTTTCTGGAAAGTTTTCTTGAATTATTCTGTTGATTATTTTCCTCTCCTCCATTTTCTCGCTTTCAGGGTAAAGTTTTAAGAACTCTTAGGATTTACTCTGTTAACAACTTTCATATATAACACACAGCAGTGTTAATTATCTTTGTCATGTTGTGCATTTCATCCCTAGTACTTATTTATCTTATAACTGGAAGTTTGTACCTTTTGACTGCCTTCATTCAGTTCCCCTTTCCCCCACCCCCTGCCTCTGGTAACCACAAATCTGATCTCTTTTTTCTATGAGTTTGTTTGTTTTTGAAGTATAATTGACCTACAATACTGTGTTAGTTCCTGTTACACAACATAGTGACTCAATATTTCAGTACATTTCAAAATGATCACTACAGTAAGTCTAGGTACTGTCTGTCACCATGCAAGGATATTACATAGCTATTCACTATATTCCCCACACTGTTTATTGCATACCTGTGACTTGTTTATTTTGCAACTGGAAGTTTGTACTTCCTGATCTCCCTCACCTATTTCTTTCCTTTCCCTACCCCCTCCCCTCTGGAAACCACCTATTTGTTCTCTGCATCCGTAGCTCTGTTTCTGTTTTGTTATGTTTGTTCATTTGTTTTTTAGATTCCACATATAAGTGAAATAATACAGTGTTTGTCTGACTTATTTCACTTAGCATAATACCCTCTAGGTCCATCCATTTGTCACACATGGCAAGATTTCGTTCTTTTTATGGCTGGGTAATGTTCCATTTTATACATATGTATATATACGTATGTATGTATACATACACACACACGCACCCCACATCTTCTTTACCTATTCATCCATTGATGAGCACTTAGGTTGCTTCCATATCCAGCCCACTGTAAATAATGCTATAGTGAACAACATAGGGGTATATATATCTTTCCTAATTAGTGTTTTTATTTTGTTCAGATAAATACCCAGGAGTGGAATTGCTGAATTGTATGGTAGTTCTATTTTTAATTTTTTGAGGAGTCGCCATAATGTTTTCCATCTCCCTGATGATTAGTGATGATGGGTGTTTTCTTCATGTGCCTGTTGGCCATCTGTATATCTTCTTTGGGAAAATATCTATTCAGGTTTTAATCGGGTTTTTGTTTTGTTTTTAATGTTGAGTTGTGTGAGGTTTTGGTATGTTTTGGATATTAACCCTTTATCGGATATATTGTTTACAGATATCTTCTCCCATTCACTTGGCAGCTTTTTCGCTTTATTGATAGCTTCCTTTGTTGTGCAGAAGCTTTTTAGTTTGGTGTAGTCTCATTTGTTTATTTTTGCATTTGTTTTGCTTGCTTCAAGAGACATATTCAAAGAAATGCTATTAAGACCAATGTCAAAGAGCTTACTTTTTTTTTTTTTTTTTTTTGGTTGCACTGGGTCTTAGTTGCGGCAGCTGGACTCCTTAGTTGCGACTCACGGGCTCTTAGTTGTGGCTCACCTGCTCCTAAGTTGCGTCGTGCGCTCCTTAGTTGCAGCCAGTGTGCTCCTTAGTTGCGGCACGTGTCCTCCTTAGTTGCAGCCGGTGGGCTCCTTAGTTGTGGCTCACCGGCTCCTTAGTTGTGGCATGCGAACTCTTAGTTGTGGCATGCATGTGAGATGTAGTTCCCTGACCAGGGCTCGAACCCGCATCCCCTGCATTGGAAGGCAGATTCTTAACCACTGCACCAGATGGGAAGTCCCACATTTAAGTCTTTAATCCATTTTGAATTTATTTTTGTGTGTTGCTAGAGAGTAGTCAGTTTAATTCTTTTACATGTAACTATCCAATTTTCCCAACACCATTTATTGAAGAGGCTGTCTTTTCCCCATTGTATATTCTTGCCTTTGTCATAGATTAATTGCCCATATAAGTGTGGGTTCATTTCTGGGCTCCCTGTTCTGGTCCCTTGATCTATGTGTCTGTTTTTGTGCCAGTACCATACTGTTTTGATTACTTTGTAATATAGTCTTGATGTCAGGGTGCATGATTCCTCTGGCCTTGTTCTTCTTTCTCAGATTGTTTTGGCTATGCAGGGTAGTTTGTGTTTCCATACAAATTTTAGAGTTATTTGCTTTAGGTCTGTGGAAAATGCCAATCGTATTTTGATAGGGAATTCATTGAATCTGTAGATTGCCTTAGGTAATGTGGTCATTTTAACAATATTAACTCTTCCAATCCATGAACGTAGTATACCTTTGCATCTATTTGTGGTGTCTTGAATTTCTTCCATCAGTGTCTTACAGTTTTCTGAGTACAGGTCTTTAAGCTCTTTAGTTAGGCTGATTCCTAGGTATTTTATTCTTTTTGATAGGATTTTAAGTGGTATTGTTTTCTTAATTTCTCTTTCTGATAGTTGTTAGTGTATAGAATATGCCACAGATTTCTGTATATTAAGTTTGTGTCCTGCAACTTTACAAATTCATTGATGCGTTCTGGTAGTTTTTTGGTGGTGTCTTTAGGATTTTTTTATGTATAGTATCATGTCATCTGCAAACACTGACAGTTTTACTTCTTCCTTTCCAATTTAGAATCCTTTTATTTCTTGTCTGATTGCTGTGGCTAGACTTCCAATGCTATATTGAATAAAAGTGGTGACAGTGGGCATCCTTCTCTTGTTCCTGATCTTAGAGGAAATGCTTTCAGCTTTTCACCATTGAGTATGATGCATATGTGACCTTTATTATGTTGATGTTTGTTCCTTATATACCCACTTTGCTGAGAGTTCTTTTTTTTTTATCATAAATGGATGGTGAGTTTTGTCAAAAGCTTTTTCTGTATCTGTTGAGATGATCATATGATTTTTATTTTTCAGTTTGTTAATGTGTATCACATTGATTGATTTGTGGATATTGAACCCTCCTTGCCTCCGTGGGATAAGTCCCAGTTGATCATGGTGTATGATCCTTTTAATGTATTATTGAATTAGATTGCTAGTGTTTTGTTGAGGATTTTTATATCTGTGTTCATCAATGATATTGGTGATATTGGTCTATAATTTCCTTTTTTTGTGTGATATCTTTGTCTGGTTTTGGCATCAGGATGATGCTAGGCTTGTAGAATGAGTTTGGAAGTGTTTCTTCCTCTGCAATTTTTTTGAATAGTTTGAGAAGGATAGGTGTTAATGTTTGGTAGAATTCACCTATGAAGCTGTCTGGTCCTGGACTTTTGTTTGTTGAGAATTTTTTGATTACTGATTCAATTTCATTACTGGTAATTGGTCTGTTCATATTTTCTATTTCTTCCTGATTCAGTCTTTGCAGATTATACATTTCTAGGAATTTGTCCATTTATTCTAGCTTGTCCATTTTATTGGTATATAATTGTTTGTAGTAATTCCTTATGATCCTTTGTATTTCTGTGGTGTCAGTTGTAACTTCTCCTTTTTCATTTGTGATTTTATTGATTTAGGCCCTCTCTCTTTTTTCCTTGATGAGTCTGGCTAAAGGTTTATCAATTTTGTTTATCTTTTCAAAAAAGTAGCTCTTAGTTTCATTGATCTTTTCTATTGTATTTTTAGTCTCTATTTATTTCTGCTCTCATCTTTACGATATCTTTTCTTCTACTAATTTTGGGTTTTGTTTGTTCTTCTTTTTCTAGTTCCTTTATGTGTAAGGTCACTTTCAGGATATTGAAACGTCTAGATTTGGGTTCCAGTTTTCTTCTCTTTAACGTTCTATTCTCTCTCTTTCCCTCCTGCACCTTCTCCTTCTGGAAATAATTTAGTTAAGATTTAACTCAGACTCTTCTCTTTTCAGTAATACTTGCATATTATTCTGTTGTCAACAGTGCCTTGAGTTCCCTAGGTCAGAGGCCCTCTGTTTTACCCTCTTTAATGAATAAACTTCCTATTTCCACTTGGAGTAGAATATGTTGGAAAGGCAACTTACAAATTTAACTGCTTCTGGAAGAGTTTTTACACCTTTCATCTTTAAATGATTTCCACTCTAATCCAAGTTCCAGCAATACCTGATGCTGCCAGTCCCAGACATTTTGTTGAATGTGTACTGTAAATTGGGTGGTTTTTTTGCTTCCCCCTTTACCCATACAAGGATTCAGCTTTCTCCAACCTCCTAACTCCATTACCACTCATCCATCTGCTTCCCAGCTTCCAAAATTTTGTTGCTATTATTTATTTGTGTTGTCCCTATTCTTACGAAATTGTCTTTTTTAAATTCCAATACTAGATTTTAAGATTTTCAGAAAAGAACAAAATTAGGTCTTACCTTATTATCTGTTCTAGACCTTATCATCACAGAATTATGGTTCAGTCTTAAATGCCACTGTCCAGTGCACTGTTGTCCAATGCAATAGCCACTAGCCATGTGAGCCCTTGAAATGCAGCTGTGCAATTCAGTGTGGAACTGAATTTTTAATTTTATTTGTTTTTGTTTGTTTGTTTGTTTGTTTCTGGCTGTGTTGTGCAGCTTGCAGGATCTTAGTTCCCTGACCAAGGATCGAATCCATGCCCCCTGCAGTGGAAGTGTGGAACCCTAACCACTGGACCACCAGGGAATTCCCTTTATTTTATTTTAATAAATTACATTTAAATAATCACATGCGTCTAGTGGCTGCCATACTGGACAGTGCAGGTCCAGTGCTGGTGAACTAGGAGTTGGAATGTAAATTCTAGTCAGCATATCTACTACATGGACGTTTTTTTCCTGTTTCCTTCTCCTTAATTTATTTCTTCATTCATATCAGTGTGGACACGTGGATTTCTGTATTATTCAGTGGGCATTATTTTTTTATTATTGATTTTGATGCTCAAATTATCCCAGATTTGGACAGTGGAAACCCCATTCAGGTTTCTTCTGTGTCCTTTTGACATGTACCCTCTTTCTGGATCATTCATTCTAGACCTTAGACATTACAGGCTCCTCACGTACTCACCCTGTCCTAACCTCTGGAATCATCCATTTCTCCAAGGAGCTCTGGTTCCTCTTAGTGGAGGATAATGGAAACCAAGATCTGGTTGCTTGGTGGGCTCATTGCTGCTGGACCAGCACTGCTTCTAGGCTCTGTAAGCTGACAAGGGATTTTTAAAGACTGATGGCTTTGGACAGCACGGATAAAGAGATATTTCTATCATTGCAAAAAGGGGAAAGATGGGGTTACTAGAATTTAGGAGTTCAGAGACTCCTACTTCCCCAGGCCCATCTCTACACAGCTGGTGCTTGGCCTTTGAGTGGATTCAGCTGGTTGGTGATGAGAATGCCAGAAGAGCTTGGTGCTAGAACCCCTCTGCTGCTGGAGGGGTGCTTTCTCTCTCCCTTTTTAACTTCCCATTGGCAGAACGTGAACCAGAAGCCAGCTGCCAAGGGAGTATGAATAACTTGAGTTTGCAAACCCTAGACCATTGTTTCTCAGCCTCAGCACCACTGACATTTTGGGCCAGGTGGCCATCCTGTGCTTTGTAGGATGTTTAGTAACAACATCCCTGGCCTCTATGCACTTGATTCCAGTATCCACCCCACCCCCAAATGTTTCCATATATAGCCAGCTATCCCCTGGGGAGGCAAAATGACCCCATTGAGGACCACCTCCTGGACCATCATTGCAGAAAAGAATAGAGAAGGGTAGACTTGGAGCTGAGAAACAGTAGTACTAACCAGCACCCTACTTTACTTTACACAACCTTGAAGTGTGAAGGAAGGGAAGAGAAATTAACATTTACGTTCCTGTTACAGCCCTGCAATATAGAGAGATTAGTATATGCTTTTTTTTTTTTTCTTTAGTTGATGAGGAAAGCAAAGACCAGTTAAGTAATTTCTTCGCAGTCAGGCAGGGTTCAAATCCTTGCTGATAAAGTTATTCGTTTACATGCTCTTGAAGTTTGTGCTTGAATTTTTAGGTTGTAGTTATTGCCATAGTCTTTTTAAGTGGGGCAACCATTCTTTTGAGTGTTGCATTTTCAAGTCATTATGGATATATTGTCAACCTGGGTGCATTTTCTGGATGGTGCCCTACTGGAGCCATGCTTAGAATAATGGCTAAAAATGTTCACAAACAGAGGGAAGAAGAAACATGAATAATACTTGTTAGGCAATTCCCTGGTGGTTCAGTGGTTAGGACGCTGTGCTCTCACTGCTGAGGGCCCGGGTTCAATCCCTGGTCAGGGAACTAAAATCCCGTAGGCTGTGCGATGTGGCCAAAAAAATAAATTATGTTAAAGCCAATGTCTTATTTTGTTTTTTAGTTTTGGATACTTATATTTAAGTACTAGTTAACTTGATTTCCTAGAGATTTGCTTCAGACTATACAAGCACTGCCTATTTTTCTCATTTTGCCTTTATGCCTAGTCCTTTACTTCTTTCTATTCCATACTGTTGTGTGTCACTCTCAGTGGTAGAAAGACATGTCCTCTCTCAAAGGAAATCTCCCAAAGATCAACCTAATACTTTACAGTACCTTGCACCTTGCATGACTCATGATCGCCTCAGACCTAACATCCAAAGTAGGCTAGTGTGCTTTCTAAGCCAGACATAAACCGCTTTTTCTCTTCCAGTGCTAGAGCATTCTCTGTACTTTGCGTTATTCCTAGTCCTCTCCAGAGTTTTATATCTGTTGTAGGTCTCTTTGCTTTAAAATCAGTGAAGGAACTAGAGCAGACACAAACATAACGTAACAGTTGAAGGTAGGATTTTTGAAGACCTGTTAGATTTAAAATCGGTTCGCCTAGAAAAGAGGAAGGGGACTTCCCTGGTGGCGCAGTGGTTAAGAATCCGCCTGCCAATGCAGGGGACAAAGGTTCAGTCCCTGGTCCGGGAAGATCCCACATGCCGCAGAGCCTCTAAGCCTTTACGCCACAAGTACAGAGCCTGTACAGACCCAACACAGCCAAAAAAAAAAGAAAAGAGGAAGAAGTGACTTGATTCTTTTTTTAAATAAATTTATTTATTTATATTTGTTTATTTTTGGCTGCACTGGGTCTTCGCTGCTGTGCGCGGGCTTTCTCTAGTTGTGGTGAGTGGGGGCTACTCTTCGTTGTGGTGCGCAGGCTTCTCATTGCAGTGGCTTCTCTTGCTGCAGAGCATGGGCTCTAGGCGCATGGGCTTCAGTAGTTACGGCACACGGGCTCAGTAGTTGTGGTTCGCGGGCTGTAGAGCGCAGGCTCAGTAGTTGTGGTGCACGGGTTTAGTTGCTCCGTGGCATATGTGATCTTCGCAGACCGGTGATCAAACCTGTGTCCGCTACATTAGCAGGTGGATTCTTAACCACTGCGCCACCAGGGAAGTCCGAGAAGCGACTTGATTCTTGTCTTAAGCTGTGTAGTGGCTTTCTGAGAGCGGATTTAGAGTAATTGCTTTATGTGGAGGAAACATGGAACAAAGGGACCTGAAGTTGTGTTTCAGTGTTTTGAAGAGAAGGTACCTCAGGGACTGCTTGATATGAAGCGTTGTGTCAGGGTGAGGCTAATTGTGGGGCTCTGTTGTACTCTCCCAACTAGAACAGGTCATCTTATATTGCTCTTATTTGTTGGATGTGTTCCCATAGTTCTCTGCCACTTACTCTTCATACTCTATTTTAATTGCTTGTTTACTTATCTTTATTCCCTATTAAACTTTAAACACTAAGTGGGCCTATAGGTGCTCAGAAACTTGTGTTCATTGAAGTAATGTTGTTACAGTAACTTAATACAAAATTATCTCCTAATATCCGTTCAGGACAAATCCTTTACACTATAATAGAAAGGGCTGTCATGTGCAGACTGTGAATTTATCACAAATAAATGTGCAGACATTTCTAGCTCAAATAATTATTAAATAGTATGTTTTCTGGTCCCTCCCTATTCATCTTGTGGTTTTCTTCCCCTTTCCCTAAAACAGTTGCAGAAGATCAGTTTTAAAGTGTTTAAACCATAGGCAGGATGTTCTGGGGTGGGGGGGTGGCAAATCCCATTAAGTATGTTTCACCCTTTAGTTGTTTAAAATGACATTCTTCTCTCTCACGAATATATGTAGTCTGTCTTTCCAGGAAAGGCAAGAGGTCCCCTACTGCTCTTTGTACTGCATTGGCCAACTATGCAATGGGAAGGCATTCTAAACAGCAACTTCAGCCTGTGTCAGTGCCCACTAGTACGCTGTCCACGTTGTCTGTGCAGTGCCTAGCGTACCCAGATTATACACTGTGCTTGGGAGAAGTCGTTCTGTGAACGCTTAGCTTGAAACTCAGTGACTAGTTGATACTTCAGCAAGAATTAACAAGTACGGGATATAGAATCCATCTCTGGGGCCAAAAAACATTAGTTTTATTCTATAATTTCATTAGGTCAACTATTTTACCCATTTATACCTCAGTGTAAAACCAGCCATCCTGTCAACCTTCCATGCTACTGTACAAGTTGAGATGGGATTGGGGGAGTTTTGTCTGTGTTAGGTTTTCGTGGAGTTTTTAACGAAACATTTTAAACATGTAGAAAGAAAGATTTTGCAGATATGGACGAATTTCACTTTGTACCCTTTCTTGATTCCATTCTGTTTCCTTCCTTTTTCTCCCTACTTCCCAGAGGCCATCACTTCTTGGAGCTGGTGTGTATCCTTTCCGTTCACATTTCAGCATGCTTTCCACATGTGTATGTGTCCATAAACTCTAATTATAGAGTATTGTGTATTTTAAAATTTACATAAATGCTTCCATGTGGTTTGTATCCTTTTACAACTTGTTTTTGTGGGGACTTATACATGATAATAGCAGTTTGTTGGAGTACGATGTTCTAGAATTTCATTATGTGATTATGTCACGTATAATAGGTTGTTGATTCCCATGTCTGAAGATGTGTGTATGCCAGATTTCCTTATGTTTGAAAAGACCAAAAAAGAAAAATAAATTATATATTTGAGTCATATTGATATTCTGCTGTGATTTGAAAGAGTGAGGCCTGACATGTTTCTTGCTTACTGAAATTTTATTTTTTTTATTTTTTAAGGTTTTTTTTTTTTTGTCTTTGTTTTGTTTTGGTTTTGGCTGCGTTGGGTGTTCGTTGCTGCACACGGGCCTTCTCCAGTTGCAGTGAGTGGGGGCTACTCTTTGCTACGGTGCACAGACTTCTTATTTTGGTGGCTTCTCTTGTTGCAGAGCACAGGCTTCAGTAGTTATGGTGCGTGGGCTCAGTAGTTGTGGCTCGTAGGCTCAGTAGTTGTGGCACATGGGGCTTGGTTCCTCCGCGGCATGTGGGATCTTTGCAGACCAGGGGTCGAATCCGTGTCCCCTGCACTGGTAGGTAGATTGTTAACCACTGTGCCACCAGGGAAGTCCCTGAAATTTTAAATAAAAGAGATGGTGATGTTTTTAAACATTTACCAATATAGGACATGGATTTTCAAAAAGTTAAGAGAACACTACTCTAGAATAAGAACTTAACAAAATAGTGACTTTAGGTAGAGCTGTGTTTGATCAATTATCAACCTCTGGAAATATATATATATATGTATATGTAAAAACACCTGCCTTGAAAGTAATTCCTCAATCTCAGGGTTTCATTTTAGAGAAGCTATGTGGTAGGTAAAATTAAAGTCTCTCACAAAATAAAGAATTAAGGGAAGAATAATAAACATGACATTAAATGTATATCTCTATGCCATAGTAAATAAAAGTTCTAAAGACATCCATTTCTGAAACAAACAAAAAACAGATTAATTGTTGTCAGATGATCTGCTTTAGTAGGTAACCCTTCATCGTCATCACCGTTGGTCACTTCATGATGGTGCGCCCTAGGAGCAAGCTGCATAGTGCTTGTGGGCCTCAGTTTATTCATCTGTAAAAGAAGAACAACAGTTCAGTGACCAAGCCCTTAGCAGGTGCCTGAGGCAGCAAGGTCAGTTAAACACTAATTGGTTAGTGGAGATGATCTGAGGGAGAGTCTCCTATGTCATTTTTTTTTAACATCTTTATTGGGTTATAATTGCTGTACAATGGTGTGTTAGTTTCTGCTTTATAACAAAGTGAATCAGTTATACATATACATATGTTCCCATATCTCTTCCCTCTTGCATCTCCCTCCCTCCCACCCTCCCTATTCCACCCCTCCAGGCGGTCACAGAGCACCGAGCCGATATCCCTGTGCCATGCGGCTGCTTCCCACTAGCTATCTACCTTACGTTTGTTAGTGTATATATGTCCATGACTCTCTCTCGCCTGTGTCATTTTATACCTGTTTTAAGGGCTTTAATTTTTCAGACGGATCCCAATAGGTTTGAAACGTAATGTATTTTTTACTAGTGTTCTCCTTTACAAGGCTCTGCAAAATGCTCATGTAATCACTAGATATTTTAATAAAAATTACCACCTTCTTTAAGGGCACTTGTCTTTTTGGGAGGGCTAGAGCTTTCTGCCCTTGCCCTGTAGGCCTGCCTGGAGGGTCTTTAAAACAGGGCAGGGCTTCTCTGGTGGCACAGTGGTTGAGTCCGCCTGCCGACGCAGGGGACATGGGTTCGTGCCCCGGTCCGGGAAGATCCCACATGCCGCGGAGCGGCTGGGCCCATGAGCCATGGCCGCTGAGCCTGCGCGTCCGGAGCCTGTGCTCCGCAACGGGAGAGGCCGCAACAGTGAGAGGCCCGTGTACCAAAAAAAAAAAAAAAAAAACAGGGCAGTGTTTCTGATTAGTGTGCATTGTTTATAGCAACTAAATGGAGTTGCACACATATTTGGAAATATTGAGATTTTAGTTTTGGCTTTTATATATGAAATTGTTAACACAATCTGTGGCTGATAAAAAACCTGCTTCCCAAGAACAGACCCTTCGTTTATACAGCTGGCAGCCAAGCTCTTCTGGGCTAATGTTGCCGAATGGGGGCTGATGCCTAGAAGTATTCGGCACAGCATTTTTGCTGACTTAATTTTCCTTTCTCCTACGGGAAACAAGTACCTGTTGTTCAGTCCCTTCTTTTTCCCCCCTACTTTCATCATTCAGTCATTCTTACATCAAGAGGTCTATTATAGACACACATTAATCCTTGTTTCCCTTCTCTCTTTTGAGCTCTTATCTAAATACTCTAGGAAAATGTCCCTTTCTCTTTTCATCCACTTCATTCAGCAGATACCCACTGAATTCCCACTTTGTCCCAGGCATTCCTTACACACCTCTTCTTCCTTCGTTTTATGTGTGAGTCAGAAAATAGCTCTAATCATGGCTGAGTATAATAGTAGATTGAGTAATATAGAAGCTTCTCTATTTCCAGAGGAGAGGTTCTGAAAGACTATTCCTAACTAAGCTTACTCATGAGCAAGTCCATTGTTACTAAGGTAGGTTTCTGTTCGCAGGCCAGGGATGCATTTCTACGAAATAAGAGCATAGAACAGTTCTTTAAAACCAAGGAAAACAGCCAGTTGTTCCAAAATGGACCAAATTTCACTACACTAAAAACTTTTAGAAATGAATTAAACTTCCCTCTGAAAAAATGCATAAGGAACTCCTTAAATATAATGTCCAACCCCTGCCTTTCTGTCCACTTTGTTGAACAGACATGAACTAGCTTGGAATCATCCACAGCCATGAAAGAAGTTTTATCGTATTTTCCAACTACCTCATGACTTTGTTGTGAGGATTAATAAAGTAATTATGAAAATGGGCACACAATAAATAGTGATGGAAGTTGCTGCTATTACCACTGGAGTATTATAGCTCTGTGTAGCAAAGACCTTTACTCACTGCTGTATCTTGGCGCAGAATAGATAGTAGTGGAAGGATAGGTGGCTGCTCCTCATTGTTACATGTCATCAAACTTGTAGAATTCCACCTGAAAACAATAAACCGGAAGTTAGAAAGCTGAGTCCCAGTACAGAAAAGGTTGTTTTAAATGGCCGGGTAAATGTATCACAGGTTCAAGCAAGTCTGCTAAGTGTGAAGAACACACATACTACAAGATCTATTTACCAGGCTGTTCCATGTTCTCCCATAAAATTCCTCGCCATCACCCTGCCCTTGTTCTTCTGAATCGTACCCTCCCCAGGTGTATACGCTCCTTCTGATTTCTCTTTTCTCTGCCCCTGGCGTCTCTTTAACTATCGGTCTTTTTTTTTATTTTATTTATTTTTTAAATTTTTCTATTTCTGGCTGCGTTGGGTCTTCATTGCTGCGCGCGGGCTTTCTCCAGTTGGGGCGAGCGGTGGCTACTCTTTGTTGTGGAGCACAGGCTCTAGGCGCACAGGCTCAGTAGCTGGGGCTCACGGGCTTAGTTGCTCTGCGGCATGTGGGATCTTCCTGGACGAGGGATCGAACCCCTGTCCTCTGCATTGGCAGGCGGATTCTTAACCACGGAGCCACCAGGGAAGTCCTAAAGGTCTTTTCTTTTTTTTTTTTTTTTTGCTGTACGTGGGCCTCTCACTGTTGTGGCCTCTCACTGTTGTGGCCTCTCCCGTTGCAGAGCACAGGCTCAGCGGCCATGGCTCACGGGCCCAGCCGCTCCGCTGCATGTGGGATCTTCCCGGACCGGGGCACGAACCCGTGTCCCCTGCATCGGCAGGCGGACTCTCAACCACTGTGCCACCAGGGAAACCCATCTCCTTTTGAGTCTCTCCCTTTATCATATGGCATAGATTTTTTTTTTAATAAACATGTATAGAATTACGTGTGTATTTAATTGGGGGGGGTGCGGGATTCTGCTCCTAATTCTAAAAATAATTGAGTAGGGCTTTCTTTTTTCTTTAAAAAGAAACAAACTCCTAGAGTTACTTTACCTTTGCAAGGCATGATTGATTCTATTTCCCCCAATGTTTCTTTTTTTTTTTTTTTGCGTTACGCGGGCCTCTCACTGCTGCGGCCTCTCCCCCTGCGGAGCACAGGCTCTGGACGTGCAGGCCCAGCGGCCATGGCTCACGGGCCCAGCCACTCCGCGGCACGTGGGATCCTCCCGGACCGGGGCACGAACCCACGACCCCTGCATCGGCAGGCGGACTCTCAACCACCGCGCCACCAGGGAAGCCCCCCAATGTTTCTTTAATAGAAGGGGGGAAAGCTTTCTACTCCTGATCTAGGCTCCCAGCTTGTGAAGCATTATAAAATTTGTCTTAGGTTCCAGCAATTTTGCTTCTAGAAATATCCATTGATCATCTTCTTTAATTCTGGCTACTTCTGCTGTTCACTGAATTATAATAGTTCATTTCTTTAACTGCTTGTGTTCATCTGAGATCCTCTTCAGAAGGTTGCATGATTCTTCAACCATCTAAATGCAAAGAGCCTCTTTGGGAATTGCCCTTATCATTGTCAAGTTATTTTAGTGGCATAGTTCTCTGTGCAGATCTTAATATTAAAATTGTTCTATAGCATGTAACACACACACATTCTTTTTTTAAAAGTCACACTTATTTAGAGATGCATAGGGCCTGAAGAGAGAATTCACTGAAGTAAAAAGAGAGCCTTCTCTCCAAATTACATGGCATCTAGAAGTCAAAATAGATTGTCAGTGGCAAAGGCTGAATAATCCCAGGGCTTCAAATTCAGGTGGATGGAGTCTCTTCCTGTTGTGTTTCTTTTCACTGTGTATCTTGACAGATAGCTTTCCCTTTGTCGACCTTCCCTTCCCACCACCTCTCTGTTCCCTACCTAAAAATTCGTTCAAATCAAAAGAAAAAGCTGTATCAACCTTTGGGTTTTTCTTTTAAAAGATACATAAATGTATATTTAATGTACACGTAATATATATATAAGTAAATAAACCTTTGTTTATTTTAGAAAATTAAGAAAGAAAAAGACTTTACATATTATTTCGGTGGATTTTTAAACATCTGTTCCCACTAGAGGGCATTCTTTCCTTTGATTTTAGTTCATAGCTTTTATGTATTTATTTTACAGAACTGCTAAATATAAAGGTAAGTGTTGAGGGTTTGAATGTGTTCAGATATACCTATTATAGATAGGGGTTGTCAGATATACACCATTCTTTTTATGTAAGTTTCACACATGGGCGTGTCAAAATTGAGGATAAGCTGTATTTCCTAGCATTTTTGTTTGTCTTGTTAGGTGAACTTGGTCAGATGGGGAATCACAAATATCCCACCATAACTTTAAGATGTAGCTTGTGTAGATGTAGATATGGTACATATATACAATGGAATATTAGCCATAAAGAAAGAATCAAATAATGCCATTTGCAGCAACATGGATAGACCTAGAGATAATCATACTAAGCGGAGTACGTCAGAAAGAGAAAGACAAATACCATATATCACTTATATGTGGAATCTAAAATACGACACAAACGAACTTATCTACAAAATGGAAGCAGACTCACTCACAGGTACAGAGAACAGACTTGTGGTTGCCAAGAGGGTGGGGGCGGGGATGAATCAGGAGTTTGGGGTTAGCAGATGCAAACTGTTATATATAGGATGGGTAAACAACAAGGTCCTACTTGTATAGCAACAAGGTCCTACTGTATAGCACTATGTTCAATATCCTGTGATAAACCATAATGGAAAAGAATATGAAAAAGACTGCATACCTGTATAACTGAATCACTTTTCTGTACAGCAGAAATTAACACAACCTTGTAAATCAACTATACTTCAATAAAATTTAAAAAAAAAAAGATGTAGCTTGTGCTAGTTGCCATGTTACAAAGTAGTGACTGTCCGAATTTGTTTATGACAATATGGCTAAAGCTAGATTATTCAAGGATGAGTTGCGTATTTTATTATTTGGTTAACTCAGTTTTTGCAGGGTGTATATAGTATAGAGTAACTGAAACCTAACATTTTTTAAATCCAGGAGATCTCAGTGCTAACACATAGTGGTTCTCCAGCCTTGCCTCTCAAGGCGATATTTTATTTGACAATATTTGAATTCTTGTTTCTATTATAAATGATATTTTTCTATAGGAACTTTTTTTTTAACATCTTTATTGGAGTATAATTGCTTTACGATGTTGTGTTTCTGCTGTATAACAAAGTTAATTAGCTATATGTATACATATATCCCCACACCCCCTCCCTCTTGCATAGGAACTTTAGTTCTTAGCATCTTAAATATATCTTATTGTTATCTCACCAGAAGGAACTTCATTCTTCCTATCAAGGAATTGATCGTTTTACATATGCCACGTATATGTTCTGTTTCAGATTTTCCTGAATCTCCTGGTACCAGGTAGAACATTGTTATTAACCAAGCGACTGTGCATTGAAGAGCTGGCTTGTTTCCCTGATAGGAAAGCACCTGTAGTAGACACAAAGGGAGCACATTTTGTTAGTCTGTGTTATAGAGTGAATTCTGACAGGTATACTTGGAAGAGGTTCTGTTTTGAGTGAGAAATCTGGGGTTCTTTTCAAAGCTACATGAGATTTAGTAATTTCGAGTTGGGGCAGAGGGAGACCGGGTTACTGTTGAGAAACTGTGGCAAAGCCTATGCATGCTTCTGTGCTTCTATTCAGAGACTTCGAGCTACTGTCGAGAGGTGGTATGGAATCGTCTCTAAAGTGAGATATTGACTAAAGCTTATGATGACAGATTAGAAGTATTAAATTGGCAGAGCTGTTACAATGAGAAGGAGTAGCAGGTTGTCTGGAAAATTATATGTGATAAAATATTTTTACTTCCGACTTCTTATTCATAGTACACTCTTCACCAAAACAAATACTCTATAACATACTTGCTGCTATAGATTATTATTAAAGTTACTCTTACTTATGTTGTAAGAAACCCTGCTGAGAACTTACCTAATATAATGTTTAATGGTCAGACTGAAATATATATTTGTGTTTGAAATAATGACCTTGAATCACAAAAGTTGTTAAATGTCTTTTTTGGGTGGGGGGAGAGGCACATGACTTGCGGGATCTTAGTTCCCCAACCAGGGATTGAACCCGCGCCCACAGCAGTGAAAGCACGGAGTCCTAACCACTGGACCGCCAGGGAATTCCCCAAAAACATACATTTTAGAAATGATTCCATCAAAAATAGTTAATAGGGCTTCCCTGGTGGCGCAGTGGTTGAGAGTCCGGCCTGCTGATGCAGGGGACACGGGTTCGTGCCCCGGTCCGGCAAGATCCCACATGCCGCGGAGCCTGCGCGTCCGGAGCCTGTGCTCCACAACGGGAGAGGCCGCGGCAGTGAGAGGCCTGGGTACCGCAAAAAAAAAAAGTTAGTAATTTTTTAAAAGACCTCAGTTTCTTAAAGGGCTAACAGTTACTGAACTCCAGCTGGATTGTAGGTGAAGCCTGACACCACTCGACATCCTCACCCCTTAGGGGAGCATTTAGATTTAGATAGCTTCGAATTTTATCAGCCGAGTAGAACAGGCAGGGGACAGGCATCATCAGCATGTCCCTACTGAAACTGATGCAGTGTTTGGCAATATCACCATCCCCAGTCGCCTTAAGCTTTGTTCATTTATACTTGTCGGTGGGCATCCCCACCACAGAAAGAAAAGTGGGGCCCGCAGAGTAATGGTGGATGGGACATGCCGAAAAGTTAGTGTTCAAAACTGAGCTTGCCTTTCAGGCACCTCTTTAGCTCAGTTCACACTACATTTTGTTTGACAAAGTTATTGTACCCTGTTACATTAAACTTTCATTTGTGAATCTGAATAGATACTTACCCCTTTTCAGTACCTTCAGTGCTGTGCTAAAAGCATTGTCATGCTTGGAAGCTGTTTTGAATGGGCAGATTTTGAAGTAGTCCATCTTTTCGCCCACCATCTTTTCAGTGAAGCTTTCTTTGTCCACACTATTTATCCTGTTTTGCTTTATTTTTCTCCATGGCACCTATCTTCCAACTTGCTTTATAACTTAGTTTGGTTGTATGCCTGTCTTCACCCACTCTTTTAGGCTATCATTCATTCTTTTTTAATTCATTCTATAATGGACGGTTGATGGCCCTTTGGGTTGTTAACAGCCTTTTTTTTTTTCTTTCCAGTTGCCAAAACTGCTTTGAACATTCTTTTGCATTCTTCTGGTGCTCCTGGGCAAAAGTTTCCCCAGGGAATAGATTTAAGAGTGAAATTGCAGTCACAGTAATTGTACATGTTTAACTTGACTAGAATATGAACAAAATTTGCAAAGTCGTTGTGCAGATATGTGTTCCCACTAGCAGCGTCGAAGAGTTTCTGTTGCCCCTTGTCTTCTCTAGCACTTGATATCAACAGACTTCCAAGCTTTTGCCAGATTGGTAGATGTAAAATGATAGCTCATGATGGTTTTATTTGCACTTTTTTGATGACTAATGAGATGAGAGTCTTTTCATATATTTATTGGTCAGTTGTGTTTGTTGTTCTTTGTAGTGCCCATTGAGGTCTTTGCCCATTTTTCTGTTGGATGTTGGTCATTTTTTACTGATATGTGAGAGTTCCTTAATGTATTCCTTACTTCTGTCTGTCACGTATGTTGTATTTATCACCAGTTTCTGGGCCTTGTCTCTTCTGTCACTCTAGGGTATTAAAAGTGAAGGAAAAGTCTTAATTTTAACGTGGTTGAATATATCTTTTTATGGTTTGGGCGTGTGTGTGTGTGTGTGTGTGTGTGTGTGTGTAAGAAATTGTTTCCTACTCTGAGCTCATAAAAATATTCCCTACATTGTCTTCAGAGATTTTTTCACTTTCCTTTCACGTTTGTCTTTAAACCATTTGGAACTGGTTCTTGTGTGTAGGATCTGTGAAAGAGATCCAATTTTATTTTCCCCATATATGGGTGATCACCTGTCCTAGTACCATTTATTGTCTACTCTCTCCTTTCCCCACTGATCTCTAGTGACCTTACTGTCATGAAACAGATTTCAACATGTGTGCATCTGTTTGGGGGCTTTCTATACTGTTCCTTTGGTCAGTTTGTCTGTCTCTATGCCAATGCCATTCTATCTTTATCACTGTAGCTTTATAGTAGCTCTTGATATGTTAAGCAAATCCCTGCATCTTGTTATTCTTCAGGAATATCTTGGCTATTCTTGACCCTTTGCAAATTGTGTAAAAATTTGAGTCAGCTTATCATGTTCCACAAAAAATTCTTTTGTGATTTTTTTTATTAGAATTGTATTGAATCCACAGATCAATTTGGGGAGAATGATATTTTATTATGTTGAACCTTCTAGTCAGTGAACCTGGTATTTTTATTTTTTTAAAGCTCTTTGTCTTTGAACACATTTTTACTAATTTACTTCATAAAGGGCTGCATATCTTTGGTTGGCTTTTTTAAATTTATTTATTTTATTTTTATTATTTTTGGTTTCGTTGGGTCTCAGTTGCGGCATGCGGGATCTTCGTTGCAGCGTGCGGGCTTCTCTCCAGTTGCAGCACGCAGGCTTAGTTTCCCCATGGCGTGTGAGATCATAGTTCCCTGACCAGGGATTGCACCTGCGTCGCCTGCATTGGTAGGTGGATTCTTAACCACTGGACCACCAGGGAAGTCCCCTTTCGTTAGCTTTATTCATAGGCACTTTTCAGAAATGCTACTACAAATGACATAACGTTTTTATTGTGGTAAAATATGCACAGCATATCATTTTAACCCTTTTTGCAGGTACAATTCAGTGGCATTTGTACATTCCCATTGTTGTGCAACTATCACCACTGTCCATCTCTAGAATTTTTTTATCATCCCAAACTGAAACCCATTAAACAATACTCCCCATTCTCCCTTCCACCCAGCCTCTGGTAACTAACCACTGTTCTATTTTGGTTTGTTGGGTTTTTTTGGGGGGGGGGGTTTGTTTTTTCTGTGAATTTGACTAATCTGAGTACCTCATATAAGTGGAATCATAAGTGGCGTTTTAAAAATATACCAGTATTTGTCTTTTTTGAGTGAAGAAATCAGTGTTTTATTAAATTGGTTTTTGTATTTAGCTAACTTGCTTAAAATATTAATTTCAATAATTTAGCTGGGGTTTTCTGTATAAACAAGCATATCACATGTGAATAAAAGGCTTTCCTACTATTAATTAAACCTGCCTATTGAGTTTTAAATTTTAATTAATTTTTTGTATACCTAGATAGTTCATTTTCAAATCTGTTGGTTGCCTCTTCAAGCTCTTCTTTATTTCTTTTAAACTGTTAAGTGTTATTTGATATTCGATTCTGTTATAAACTGTTTGCCATTCTGATTCTGCTGTTTCTGCTACTTTCTGATGGTGTTTTGTTTTTTGTTGGTATTTTGTGTATGAGCTGTCATTCCTTCAAATTTTATTTCTGCCAGCTGCCTGGTGGCAGTACTAATTTAGGACCACTTTAAATTAAATTCTTGACCTGAGAACCATTTGGGAGTCTGAATTTGGGCTCTCCACTTATAAGAAGTCTGGACTGGTTTGTAGTTATAACTTTTCAAGGTTTTGTTGTTGTTGTTGTTGTTTTGTGCCTGGGGAGAGGGGGATTTCACGGGTAAGTTTTGTAATCCCCTAGGGAGGGTTTCTAGCTCACCCATATACTGAGGGTATATTAGGGTCTCAGCTTTATGAGGAGTTGCCTGTTCAGACAGCCCGCCGTGGCAGACCTTGGTCTTTGCTTCCTGTGTCTGTCCTGCAATGCTGTGAAAATTTAAGCTCAGATTTTTCCAAATAGATGCCCACTTCTTGAGTGATTCCATTTAACCATTCCTCTTTCACTTGGGTTTTACCCTCTTGCTAATTCATCAAGGCATTTAAAACGTTTCTCTGCATTTTTTGAAACATTTTAAGTTATTTCCATTAGGAATGTAAATCAGGGGAACAAATCCACCATGTAGTTGGAAATTCCTATATCATTTTACTGTGTTGTTTTTAGTCATTTTGGAAAGGAAATCTGGGATTAAATGCATATTTTTTTATTTATAAAATTGAAATGGAGAGTGGCCTTTTACGGCTGCTGATTAATGATATTTCTTTTTTTTATAGGTGTCAGCTGTGATGCATGTTTAAAAGGAAATTTTCGAGGTCGCAGATATAAGTGTTTAATTTGCTACGATTACGATCTTTGTGCATCTTGTTATGAAAGTGGTGCAACAACAACAAGGCATACAACTGACCACCCAATGCAGTGCATATTAACAAGGGTAGATTTTGGTACGTATTTAATTAAAATTTTAATGAATTATCATTTAGAACTTTGTGTGTATGTGTATGAAGAAGTAAAGGCAAAATGTTCTAAAACTGTCCCCAGTAGCGTACATGAGGCTCCAAATTCATTAAAAATAACATGAGTCTTACTTTTATATTCTAAGTAATTTTTCCTCTTATAGTTTATTTATGAAAGCCATTCAGAAATAAATACAACCGGCAAGGTATGAAACGGAAGAGTGCCTCAGTAAAGAAGGAATAAAGTTTAAACTGACCGTTCTTGCTAACAATACACAAGTCTTCTTGCTCTGGTTATCAGGAAGCAGATTATTTCTACAGTTGATTAGAAGGCACTGTCAATTCATAAGAAAAGCTTTAAATGTTTCATGCTATAATTTCTTACTAGTCAACACTTGTTATTATCTGATTATAGCCATCCTAGTGGGTGTGAAGGTGAAGTGGTGGTATCTCACATGGTTTTGATTTGCATTTCTCTGATGGCCAGTGATGTTGACCATCTTTTCTAGTGCTGATTAGCCATTTGTGGATCTGCTTTGGAGAAATGTCTATTCAGATCCTTTGCCCATTTTTTAATTGGGTAATGTGTCCTTTATTATTGACTTTTAATAGTTCTTTGTGTATTCTATATACAAGTTCCTTGCAGATAAATGACTTGCAGAAATTTTCTCCTATTCTGTGGGTTGTCTTTTCACTTTCTTGATGGTACGCTTTGAAGCACATAAGTTTTAATTTTGATGGTGTCTAGTTTATCTGTTTCTTTCCTTTGTTGTGCTTTTAGTGTCATATCTAGGAAACTATTGCCTAATCCAAGATCATAAAGACTTAAAATTATGTTTTCGTCAAAGGGTTTTATAATTTTAGTATTTACATTTAGATCTTTGATCCATTTTGAGTTAATTTTTGTGTGTGGAATGAGGTAGAGTTCCAACTTCATTCTTTGGCATGTGAATATCCGGTTGTCCCAGCGTCATTTGTTGAAAAGACTATTTTCTACCCAATGAATTGTCTTGGCATTACTGTTGCAAATCGGTTGACCAGAGGGAAAGGGGAAATTGGGGTGTGTTGGTCAAAGAGTACAAAGTTTTGTTATGCAAGATGAATAAGTTCCAGAGATCTAATGTATAGCATGGTGACCATACTTAACGATATTGTATTGTATACTGGAAATTTTCAAAGAGGAGATCTTAAATTAAATCTTCTCAACACACACACACACACACACACACAAAATGGTAACTATGTAGAGGTAATAGAGATGTTAATTAGCTTGATTGTGGTGATCTTTTCACAGTGTATACATATGTGAAAACATATTTATACCATAAATATATACAATTTTTATATGTCAAAGATAGTAAAGCTGTTAAAAAAGAAAAATCAATTGACCATAAATGTCAGTTTTAATTTCTGGACTCTCAATCTGTTCCATTGATTTATATGCCTATATACCGGTACCACAGTGTCTCAATTATGTAGTAAGCTTTGAAATCAAAAAGTATGTGTCTTCAAGCTTTGTTCTTTTTGAAAGTTGTTTTGGGTATTCTAGATCCCTTGAATTTCATGTGAATTTAGGATCAACTTGTCAAGTTTCTGCGAAGGAGCCAACTGGGATTTTGGTAGGAATTGTTTTGTACCTGTAGATCAGTTTGGAGAGCAATGTTATTAAGTCTGCCAACCCATGAATGCGGGGTATCTTTCTGTTTATTTAGGCTATCTTTCTGTTTATTTAAGTCATCTTTCATTTCTTTCAGCAAAATTTTGTAGCTATCAGAGGATAAATTTCACACTTCTTTCATTAAGTGTATTCCTAAATATTTTATTCTTTTTGCTTTTGTAAATGGAATTTTTTAAAATTTTTATTTTGGATTGTCCATTGCAAATTACAGAAAAAGAATAGGTTTTTATATATAGATCTTGTATCCTGTAATGCTACTGAACTTGTTTATGAGTTCTGATAGTTTTTTAGTGGATTCGTTAGGATTTTCTATATACAGCAGGGGTCCCCACAGCTACTGGAACCGGGCCTCACAGCAGGAGATGAGCGGCGGGTGAGCAAGCGAAGCTTCACCTGTATTTACAGACAGTCCCCATCGCTCACATTACTGCCTGTCAGATCAGCGGCAGCATTAGGTTCTCATAGGAGCGGGAACCCTACTGTGAACTGCACATGCAAGGTATCTAGGTTGCACGCTCCTTATGAGAATCTAACACATCATCATCTGAGGGGAGCTGAGGCGGTGATGCCAGTGCTGGGGAGCGGCTGCAAATACAGATTATCATTAGCAGAGAGGTTTCACTGCACAGAGATCATAATAAATCAATTGCTTGCAGACTCATA
The DNA here is from genome assembly GCF_951394435.1 of Stenella coeruleoalba. NCBI lineage: Eukaryota > Metazoa > Chordata > Mammalia > Artiodactyla > Delphinidae > Stenella > Stenella coeruleoalba. The sequence goes on along the minus strand of NC_137159.1, from coordinate 15,285,647 downwards.
TCAAAACCCTATCAGTGGGCTTCCCTGGTGGTGCGGTGGTTGAGAGTCCGCCTGCCGATGCAGGGGACACGGGTTCGTGCCCCAGTCCGGGAAGATGCCGCGGAGTGGCTGGGCCCGTGAGCCATGGCCGCTGAGCCTGCGCGTCCGGAGCCTGTGCTCCGCAACGGGAGGGGCCACAACAGTGAGAGGCCCGCGTACCGCAAAAAAAAAAAAAAAAAACAACCCTGTCAGTGAGTGGCAAGTGAAACAAGCTCAGAGCTCCCACTGATTCTGCATTATGATGAGTTGTATAATTATTTCAATATATGTTACAATGTAATAATAATAGAAATAAAGTGCATAATGAATGTAATGTGCTTGAATCATCCCAAAGCCATACCCCACCCCCACCCCGCCCGCATCCATGGAAACTGGTCCCTGGTGCCAAAAAGGTTGGGGTTTGCTGATATACAGGGTCACGTCATCTGCTAATAGAGATAGTTTTACTTCTTCCTTTCCATCTCGATGCCTTTCCTTTCATTTTCTTGCCTAATTACTCTGGTTAGATCCTCCAGTAAAATATTGAATAGAAATGGCAAGAGTGGACATTCTTGTCTTGTTCCTGGTCTTAGGCGGGAGGCATCCAGTCTTCCACCAGTAAGTATGATGTTAGCTCTGGGTTTTTTGTAGATGCCCTTTATCAGGTAAGAAAGTTCTCTTCTTTTTTTTTTTTATGTTTGTCTCCACCTACCCCAAATTCACTTGGCAAGTCTTATGCATATAATAAATGGTCAATATATATGTAATGGGTAAATATTTTTAAGATAGTCTTAATTTCCCTAAAAATGAATGTGCACGAATCTACCATGTAGTAAACACTTTCTTTCATTTTCTCTTCTCACAAAAACGATCATATCCTCTTAAAGTAGGTATTTGTTTCATGTTAAATAATGAGATCTTTGTAATGAAGTGACATAACATACTAAGTGTACTTTCAATTGCATTTCCTTTTGTGCTCCTAATAGAGAAAAATACTTATTCCTTGGCATGTGTTAATCAGGCAAACAAATTATTCCCACAGACTCTCACTAATTGGTCAGTTCTTCAGTAACCAAGTTGGGCAGAGTACGTTGTGGTAGTTCCCCATTCAAGTTAGCATTTATAATAACTGAATGCTTAGGGTCCTTCCTGCTATATGAATGGTATGTTCTGTAGATAAATAGCTGCATCTAGGAGTTAGCATATTGATCATTGTCATCTGTTCTTTCCCTCTGAGCACTTGTGTTCTTGTATATGATATATCCTGCTGATTCTTTGTATTGACATTGGTGTTGCCACAGTATATACAGAGATAAAGAAAAAAAATAAATTACGATAAAATTAGAACCAGATGTGAAATTAGAGATGTTTCAAAATTAAATGAAGGGATATAAAGCTGTTTGCTTGCTTTTCTCTTAAGGCTGTAGTAGCAAGTAGAGAAGGAATTTGGGAAGAGTGACATAGAGTCCTTGGGAGAATAAGGATGTTACAGAGGTAAACAGAGAGGTACCTAAGCACTCCTTGACAAAGTGAGGCTGTTGGTGGAGATTTCAGGCACCCTGGGTTTTTTTACGTTATTGTACCACATGGTTACATTTTTATACATTTTTTAAAAAACGAATAATAATTATTTCTCAATGCAGTTCCTCTGTTTTTCAGATTTGTACTATGGTGGGGAAGCTTTCTCTGTAGAGCAGCCACAGTCTTTTACTTGTCCCTATTGTGGAAAAATGGGCTATACGGAGACATCTCTTCAAGAACATGTTACTTCTGAACATGCAGAAACATCAACAGAAGTGGTAAGTGAAGCAGCCTTGTGTCTAAATGATATGGTAAAGTATATTATTTCTAACATAAATAAAGCCATGGCACTATCATCTACCTCCTGTTAAGTGTACTGTTACTGTTTGTATGATAACTGTTAAATTATCTTCAAACAGCAAATTTTACGCATCCTAGGAGGGAGGCTGCACGTGTACAAGATGATGCCCCCTATTTGTCCACACTAGCCTTTCTTGCGGTGTTGCTGAAAGCACAACGTGGAATCTTAACCAAATTCAGGAGCCTTCAGTAAACACGTGGTGAAAAGGTTTAAAGCACCCCGACCTGCAACACATCTCTTTCCATAGTATTCTAGCTGCCTGATTGATTTCCCTTTTATAAGGAAACCTTCACAAGGAAATTTTAAAATCTTTGGTCATATACTAAGTAGAAATCCATTGTCACATCTCATTGTGATAGATCACTGACCTTCCTTGGTTTTCATCAGATCATATTTCTTGCTTCATAGGTCAGAGCTTTGAGGTCCCTAGAAGTTCCTCCTACTCTGATCTTTGCCAGTGGCCAGGGACCCAGAATAATACCCAAAGAAAATCTTGGCTTGAAAGCTTTTTGGATATTTTACTTGACACCTGAGTCAGCATATATCCAACTTCAAGAAATGATGAGTGCACCCCAAAGAGTCCCCTTCCCCCCGTTTACCATTGGTAACAGTAGATAAAGTGAGCCATGAGAGCTGGAACTGTGGGTGTGGAACTCGGAGAGTTTGGGCCCAAGCATTTGCACATTGCTTCAACTCATAAGCCCCTGAATGTACTCAAAACAAATTAACTGAAACTCAGGAGAAGTAAAGTAATAGTGTGTCCAAGGACTCACAGCTAGTAAGGGGCAGAGTCAGGTGTTTGAACTCAGCCAGAGTCCCTCTGGGTTGTAGAGTCCCTACTTAACCACTGTCTTATTCTGTCTCCACTACAGCCCTGCTGTTACAGCTGTGAGAGTACAGGTTCACTGTTATCTCCACTTACACTGCTAGTTGATGTTAAAGTTGTTATAAGATTCATAGTTCAAACAGTTGGTAAATTTACATTATGTAGTTCTCAAATCAAATTTTACCGTCTGACAACTCAAAAATGCTCTCATCTTGCACCTTGGGGAACCTCAGAACACTATTGTCACATTTTACTTGTGTTCTTAATTTGTTCTTTTTATTCTACAAAGGTGATTTTGCTTCCTTTTGGAACAGTCCCAGATGACAGTGTGAAGAATGAATGCTGATTTGATTGCATCTCTGTCCTGGTTGTTGTGGGAAAGTTGGAATAATTTCTCTTTGATTTAAATTCTGTTAAGTTTGAGAATTTATTTACCTAGATATAATAAGGAGGGGTTTCCCTATTGTAAACCTGGCATTCTTAAAATCATTATTATATTAGCCAGTAGGCCCTAGTGTAGTAGTTCCATCACCCCTTTGGGACAGGACAATGTGTCGGTTTTCCACATCTAAAACTGGGGAATCCAGTGGAAATTCAAGTCCTCTCCATGAATGAAAAGCTAATTATTCATTTTTAAAAATGAGAGTCAACTACCAGCAGCCTTGCCTTTATTTTTTTCCAGAAAGTAAATACAATTTATTTATACTCCTTTGTACCTGATACACAGTTTGAAAATTAAATACCATCTACAAATAGTTTTATGGTCTGTCTCTCATAAGTTGTGTTCAGTTATATGCCTTCGTTTAGTTCCCCAACTTTTGGAACATAGCTCAAGGCAGCGGCCATACCATTTTTTCATATTAGTATTTGTGTAATATTTTAAGGATTTCTCTCTCCTCATGGGCTCTTAGTCTGCATGAGCACCGCATCTACCTCGCTTCCCACTCATTAGCACACCCAGACATTTCAAAGTGAAAAATAGCAAACGGGCAAGAATCTTTGATACAAAGGTGCTTGATTCTTTGAATCATGTAGGTCGTGTCCTAGATCCGGGGCTGACATCAGCAGGTGTACCACGTGTGGAATACTGGCCAGTGTCCATGCTCAGTGATTGCTGCCTGTGCCTTGCCAGGTGTTAAGTATTTTGAATGCCTCTAGGTATATATGTGAAACACATTATCAGCTCTGATGTGTTACAGTTATACGTAAATGTCCATGTGATATTATTATGTGTGCCCTCTCAACACCCTCCCCCCTGTGTTTTGCCAAGTCATGGTAATTAAAACATTTTTGAATTCTGGAGTTCAGGAGTGACTCATGTCATTTTGGAAGGTAGGGAATTAGATTTACATAATAGCTGTATCTCTGTTTCTATTCCTGTTTATATTTTTCTTCCTAAATGCTCAATTTTCTGTCCTTCTTTGCCCCTGCATTTCCTGCATATCTCTCCTCTGTACCACCAGCTTGTACCTTCCTCTAGGACTTAAGGATCTCACTCCTCTAACCAGCATCCCTTTGGAACATTTAGGAGTGAGAGGATATATCCCTGCAGATATTACTGTCACCACTAGTAAGCACTTACCGATACCTGACATAGCTAGTAAGAAAGTGTACGGAAGGTTAATTTTTAAAATAACTTTGTAGTCTTTGTGTGTATATATATATTTTGTTGTTGTTGTTGTTGTTTGTTTGTTTGTTTTTGGGGTTTTTTTGGCGATACACGGGCCTCTCACTGTTGTGGCCTCTCCCGTTGCGGAGCACAGGCTCCGGACGCAGGCTCAGCGGCCATGGCTCACGGGCCCAGCCGCTCTGCGGCATAGGGGATCCTCCCAGACCGGGGCACGAACCCGTGTCCCCTGCATCAGCAGGCGGACTCTTCAACCACTGCGCCACCAGGGAAGCCCCTTTGTCTATATTTTTGTCTCCTTTTTCAACTTGGGACTCTAAGGCCCCAACCTAAGATTTGCCTCCTTCCTTAAGATTAATTTAAGATTGCTCAAGAGGCTTTTGATTTTGAGGATATGGAGGATCCTTCAAACTAGATATTATTAAAAACATCTGACATAGAATGCATAGTGAAGATGATTAAAAATTTTACAAGCAGATTGGGTGTAGTCTCAGGGATCTTTTTATAAACACCAAATCTGATAAGCAGTGTGATTTTGAAGTTAAGCACAAGTTCTTAAAAACCCTCATAGTTATGAAATCTGGTTGATTGGGACTAGTTTTTGGTTGCGGGAAGAATTAAGAGGGGAAGTAGCACAGTATGTAATTATCAAAATCCATCAAGCTGGTAGTAGAAGTGAGCGCTAGAGGTCAAATGGGATTGCAAACATGAAGGATTTGTTGAGGAAGTGGTAAGAATGTGGAAGAAATACGGTGGGAAAGCTTTGAACATAAAAACATTAAGCATGACTCCTGAAATTTTTCTTAAATCTTACATTTGAGGTGACTTGCACTGCAGCTAATTAGAAAGCCTTCAGGGATTTTTGTTGTTGTTTTTAAATGAAATGTAGCTTTACCTCTAATTAATGATATGTAATTAATCTTTCACTTCCTTGTTTAATAAATCTCTTGCAATTTATATTAAGAACATTATGCTTTAAAAAGTAAAAGTACTTTTGTTCACCAACATTTTCTTCTCACTTCTAGAAATCTGTGTTGCAGTATACTACTCCGTTCATAATTGCATCAGTTCTCTAGCATTCCCTGCTGGAAGCTTTTTGCTTTCTATTTTTCATTTGGTTTTACTCTTTGGTTTCTTTCCTCTCCAAAAAGGGGAGGTTAGGGCAATCTCCAGCTTTTAGGTTTTCATACATGTAAGTGATACAGTCCCTCCTTTTTTTTTCTCTTTTAATTGTGTTAGTTTGTTCATTTTTATTTTCCTAGGGATACATCCGTATAAGTTTCTGAACTTGGCACAAGGTTATTCATAATATCATCTTATTATATTGTCGATGTCTACACTATCTGACTCTTTCTCATTTCTTTTTTGGTTTGTTTTTTTTACCTTTTTTCTTTTTTTAATTAATTTTTATTGGAGTATAGTTGCTTTACAGTGTTGTGTTACTTTCTACTGTACAGCAAAGTGAATCATCTTGCACCTTGGGGAACCTCAGAACACTATTGTCACATCCCTCCCTTTTTAATGAAGACCTAGATATGTTTGTAACAAATTGAGTTTAATTTTGAAATAGCATGGTTGTATTGTGTTCTATTTACACTGATTTGATAAGAAGTAAAAACCAAGAAGAAAGAATTATTTTAGAAATTTTTCACAATCTGACTATATAATTTTATTCTTATGGAGAAACATGATGACATAAAAGGACTTCTAAATTTGTTTTTAATGAGTCAGAATAATCTGTTTTAGCTGATAATTTTTTTAATATTTAGACGGTTGTTTGTCAATTAAAAGGAGCCATAGAACACAGAATAGAAATTATCATCATTGTGGCGTTTTGTGTATAAACAGATGCATTTGATACCTAAATTCAACAAGCAGGAAAATATAAGATCTAATATACTGCAAACCAAAATAATGTGACAGGTATGGTTTATACATGAGGGCTATGAAAGGTTGCATATCTTTAAATTGTGTATAGGACTTTAAAATTTTGACCATCAAAATAGTATCTGTATTTCATTGAAAGACCATTTTAATATGTAGATATATAGAGCTAACTTCCCAACACAGGTATTTCCTTATTAGGAACAATAATAGTGGAGTGAACCACAATTTTTACAAATCTTCTAATCTAATCTTGTACATTTTCTTAAATATTATAATTACCTATTTACTCTTATAATCAGGTAATCAAGAAAAGTAAGCATTTAAAAGCCAAATACACATTTTTTTTTTTAAATAGGCTTTGATTGACTGTTACTACTTGCATTCTTCTTCAAAGAATGCAGTTGGATGCTGTCTGCTTTTCTGTGAACTAACAATGGTATTTTATTTAATAATAGTGGAGGAATACGTAAAACTGCCGTTGCTACAGGCAACCATATAGCTACTACTCATTTGCATTTAGCTAGAGAGATTATAGAAGACCAGGATTTGGTACTTTTACCATTTGTGCTTTTCATTACTTTTGACTCAGAACACTTTCTTTTTTATAAATCACTTTTTTACTATCTTTAGTATTTAGCTATCTTTGCACATTTTTAATAATAGTTATTTTGAGCATATTTACTTGTTTAAAATCGGATAGTAATACTTTTGATTTTAAGGGTGATACAGCCATTGGTTTCCCAGTAGATTCTTGAGTTGATAGCACAGAAGGAAATGATAGGAGACACGTTGGGCATTCCAGATTGTTCTAGGATAATTCAATTTATGTGTGTGTCCTGATATTTTAAAAGATATTTCTATAAGAGATCAGTTCCTTAAGGTGATGTGAAAACCAGGAGGGGAATCATTTAGAATATTATGAAAATGAGGTAATAAAAGCTTTTCCAAGAAGGTGTTGTGCCTGGTATTTCAGAGTATATTGTTATCCTGGGTAGGGTTTTCATTGCTCTGTACTTCCCTCTGTGTTGAAGTAAACTCCTGTAGGGGAAGGTGAGTAGGCAGTTTTCAGAATGGGAAGAACACCCAGTGTGAAGGGGAGTGCTGGGTAAGAGCAGCAGGTGTAGAGACATTCACTTTGAGTTCTTTTTTTCTTTGGCCACTGGTTTGGTTTCTTCTTTGTCCTGTGAAATACTGGCTTGTCTAGTTCAGTGTCTGGACAGCTAATTTCAAGCCAGTGCATAGAAGTGGGGCCTCTTCTTGCAGGGCTTGCAGAAAGATTTGTAGGGAAGGGGGTATAAATTAAAGATGGGACCTCTCTGGCAACTATTGGAAAATTATAAGGTAGCTCAGTAGTCCTTTAAACACTTTTCGGCCTTGTCTCTTCTCCTGGTATCCCTTTCTTCCCCATCGTGCCCCTCAGGTTAAAAAAAGAAAAACTGGTTAAGAAAATTATTTGAAGACGCCAGTCTCGGTCTTCATAGCTGAGGTTATTTTTTCTAGGAAATCCGACCAAACTCAGCCTCACTTGACAAACTTGTAATGCTCTTGAGGAGAGAGCATACAAAGCTTCTGTCATTGCCAGACACTCAACTCATAAACAACATAAACCCACTAACTTACGTGGAGCCATTTGTGACTTTTCACTAAAACTGTTGCTGGCTTTGGGCTCCGCCTCCCTGTGCCTGTCTCCCTGCAGCTCGCAGGTGCTTACGGACACACTATGCAGCAAGAGGTGCCCGTTTCCTTTTCTTTCTCTAGGTCTACAGGGGAAATAGATAGCTTACCCCAGGATAGGTGGAAACAGTGAAGCTTACACTGCAGTTCTTCTTCTCAGTACTCGTGGATATGAGTGCTCATATTCAGAGTGAACTGTGAACAGGATAAAGAAATGCGAGCGCCCTGACCCCTTTGGAGTTATTTTTCATTGTGGCTAAATTATGTTTTTTCAAGTGTTATGAATTTCCAGGACATCAGTATACACATGTAATTTAAATCTATATCCAAGAAACATGTTTAAAACCAAAACTTTATTTATTTAGTACTCTTAAATCATATATAAAAATGTAAGGAAAACTGAAATTTTTGTATTTAACAAAAACTCCCTAACATTCTAAATGCTGCTCTTGGGAAGCAGGTGACAGTTCCAACCTCAGCATTAAAATGGGGAGAATGGAACTGAGGAGAAAAATAAATTCAATATGAAGTAGCTTATACTTAATTATAAGTTAATTTGAGTGTTCCACTGCAACAGCAGAAAATTAGACTATAATCGAGTTGAACATTGTGATCACTCGGGTCTTGAAAGAACCTATATCTGTATTGACAAAACAGATGGCTAAGGTGCATGTAGCTACAATTTAGATGGTTCTAGAGAAGGCCCACAATGAGTTTGTTGACCATGTAGCATAGATTTTCCACTAGTGCTTTTTGTATGTCCTCAAAGCAAAACTTCACTCTGGTCTTATTTTCATTATATCTGCAGATTTTATAAGATAAACTACTTTTAATTACTCAAGAGATCCAAAAATCTGGAGTTATCAGTTAGCCTTAGCAGTTGTTAATTCAGTAGAATGTCAACTCTCTTTTTTTAGTATGAGGATTAAAATATAATGCATGTGAGGGGTTTTGTATGTCATGGCTTTAAATTATAATAGTTCCTTTGGGTCACCACCTTTCAGTAAAAGAAACTTTGTTAAAAACACCCCCATTGAATTGCAGTTGATCAGAAAATCTGCCTTACAGAACAAGCCCGTGGTATTTCTAGAGCTGAATTTGAGTTCCTCAAAAGGAGAGACACAAATTGTGCCCCAGATGTGAATTGTACCTAAGATTTACTCAGTAAATACTTAATGAATTAGTTAATCCATAGTAACAAAATTATACAGTATGGCAAATTTAACCAGTCAGAACTTTAAGTTTACCAGCTTACCTGGACTTCACAGCATAAGTCCTTTAACTTACAGAAATTAGGACACAGTTGTAAAGAGCAGCACAAGAGAAGGTATGCTTATCGCACTTCCAGAAGTTGCCCTTATCTTAAACGACACTCACAAGGCTTTACTTAAATGTTTTTATTTGAATTTATTACATAGTCTACATAAATATCGTAAAAAAGGAAGACCCCAACTTTAAAAAGAGGCTATTTTTGTAAATGTCCTTTGGACACCTGGTTTGGAGCTCAGAGCACAGTAAGCACATAAGTTGCCAGAACACATCATGTAGTGAACTTGGGTTTCAGAGCTAGCTTGGGAAAACCTAGGTAACCTTATACTAGAAAATTAGTATAGTATCAAACAACACAGGAAAATTATTTGGCTTGAAATTATGTTCTTGTGTTATTATTGGGGAAAAACAGCACATTCACATAAGGATGAAGAAATAATCAGAGCTTTTCTGAAGACAGTAGAGCTATGGCAGTGGGCAGGTTCTTCACTGCATTTTAATTTTGCTTCAGAACTTATAACTCTTCAGATACAAGGCTGTTACTTTTAATCTTTCAACCACGATTAACTTCATAACTTGACTCACAGCTGTAATAAAGGAATGAGGAATGGAAAAGGGGGAAGGAGTTTTGAAGTAATGACCGGACAAAAAACAGGGAAACAAAGGAGGATGGGGGCTGCAGAAGGGCTAGGGTGTGAGAGAAAGTGTGGGTGCCTGAGAAGAAATTAACTGAGGTGTTAGCTGTGATGGAGGAAATGGGTCAGGGTGGGGCACAACATTTACTTTGCCCTCAGACGGATGACGTCAGAAGAAAGGCTGTTCTGGGTCATGCCTGGGTCAGTTATTAAGGACAGCTTAGGGAAACATTTGCTGGTCTTTCTCAAGACTTCATATATTCCTAACTTCTCAATGTGTCTCTCCAACTATTAACCAGGAGCGTTACATCTAATATGTCAAGTGTGAAGTAGTGCTTTCCGAAGTCATCAGATTCTTGGAGTAAAGCACGATGGCTGTCAGCATAATAAATTTAAAACATGGCCTCTACCCACACAGACTTTATAGCATGTCTAAAAACCAAACTAGCTCTTTTGACACAATTGGAGAAAAACGCAAGGAGTCAGGGCTTTGTGACTTGAGGTAGGCCTTGAAAAATGGGTGTTACTTCAAAAAGTGGACAGAATGGAAGGAATGGTATTACTGGAGGGAAGAGACATGAACCAAGATGCAGTGTTAGAAAGAACACAGGAGGTGGAAAGGATGGTAAGGCATTGATTGTTGTGTGAAGTAGTGGGAAAACTGAATCAGCCAAATGAAGCCAGATAGTAGAGAACCTTTAAAGCCAGAATATTTGTCCACTTGGTTTGGTGGACAATAAAGAGAAGTGTTTGCCCCTGTACAGAGGAGAGACATTTTCTCTACCATCATGGCACCTAGGCTCTCATTTGGGAAGGGAAGGATGGTAGGGTTTGAGTGATTCTGTAGTTCTTTTGAAATGGGATGAACTTAATCATAATGATTATGTGGATGAACATGGATCAAAAAAGGGTAGAGGGGCTTCCCTGGTGGCGCAGTGGTTGAGAGTCTGCCTGCCGATGCAGGGGACGTGGGTTCGTGCCCCGGTCCGGGAAGATCCCACATGCCGCAGAGCGGCTGGGCCCGTGAGCCATGGCCGCTGAGCCTGTGCGTCCTGAGCCTGTGCTCCGCAACGGGAGAGGCCACGACAGTGAGAGGCCCGTGTACCGCAAAAAAAAAAAAAAAAAAAGGGTAGCAATTACAAAGAAGCTTTTGCTGCCTGTTATAAGACCATGATCATCAGAGAAGTGATGCCTCAGACATTTGGTATCACCAGAAAGTAACAATAGAAGATGATGTAAGGAAATCACAGCTTTGGAACATGTATTCTCAAAAGGAAAATGTTTCTCATGGGTGTAAAATTAGATCGAAGAAATAAATGAGCTTATCAGGTTTGTGATCCAGAAACCTAGTCGAGAAATGCCGATTGCCAGGGCAGTTATTTCACTTAGGGTGTTTGCTGTGAGAAGAAGCGTGGTGTCCCAGAATCTGAGTTCAAGGGCAGTTTCAAGTGGTCTGAGAAGATGATGCATCGAAGTGGATCCTCCTCATGGTGAAGAGCCTACCTCGCTCCCCAGCAGCTGCTGAACGAATTTGGTGAAAGACCAGTCTCTCTATAATGCTGCAGTCTAGCTTCAGTGAAGGCCAGGTTGTATGCTGGATCGGATAGGCAGTTTTTAAAATGCGTTTTTCTGTAGCAGTGAACAAAATGGGCAAGAAGTGTATTACGAAGCCTATCCAAAAAAAGGAGGGAGAGAGAGAGAGGTAAAGAACTCACCACATCACAGGAACTTAAATCCTCCTCTCTTGTTGTTTTAAAGCACTGTACAGTAGCCAGACAGAATGCCACCTGGAGAGGGTTTTCGAGCTCAAGAAAGAAGCTGGGGGAAATCCGAACTTGCTTTAGACTGGTTGATAATTATATGGGGCGCTTTGCTTTTAGATTTCTTTTTTAATGTAGTAGCCTGTCACAGGGAAAAAGGTTTTGTAAATTCAGTAGTGACTTAGCATTTACATGTTGAATAGTAACTTCAGAAGGTATGTTCTAGACATTGGTCACACAGGTGACCACCGGTGTTAAGAATCTGTACTGACTGGTTACTCACTGGCAATCATGCACTGGGAACATGTGGAAAAATGGAAACTCCATTATGTTTTTGGCCTGGGGTCTCACCCCAGTACATGGGTAACGGCTTCCAAAGGTGCTACAGGTAAAAAGCAGGACTGACGGTGACCCTCAGTGGCAGGATGACGCAGAAGGGGAAGACTCGAGCAATAGCAAAGGTTGCTAAGACTGAGAATAGCAAGGACATTTGTGAATAAGCTTGTGGGGGAGGGGTAGCTAATGACAACATTTGGTGTTTCATACAACAGGGTAAGTATTATTTTTCAGTACCTTTGTATATTCAAGCAGTATTTACCAAACTTTCTAATTATAAAGTAACTGGGACCCTTGTCAAAACACAGATTCTCAAACCTAGAATCACTTTCTAGGCAGGAGTTTAGGAAACTATTTTTTTATATATATATTTTTTATTTTATTTTTTATACAGCAGGTTCTTATTAGTTATCTGTTTTATACATATTGGTGTATACATGTCAATCCCAATCTCCCAGTTCATCCCACCGCTACCACTCCCCCCCGCCGCTTTCCCCCCTTGGTGTCCATACGTTTGTAGGAAACTATATTTTTAACAAATGCTCCAGATGAATTATATCCTTAGCACATTTAGGAAGCACTGACTTAAGCCAATTCAGTAAGCCTTAACGTTGACAAATTGTTGTAATTTTTTTAATTTTTTATTTTATTGAAATATAGTTGATTTACAGTGTTGTGTTGTCATAATTTTAAGCTAATGTGTTAGCTTAAAATTAATGGAATTTTCTTGTTCAGGTGATAGATATTTCTATATCATGTGGCGGTAGAAGTATGATAAATACTAATGTTGACAGGCTCATAATTTTAGGGTTAATAGCTTATCCTTTGTGTGGAATTTGCCTGTCCTGTAAAAGGTATTAGGTACCATCTCGGGGAAGTAAAGACACACTCAGAGCTAAGCTGCATTTGTGCTCCTGGGTGCAGGGTGGCATCTGTCTCTATTCCCACCTCTTCTTTGTTTCTCCTGCCCCACTTTGCTCTTCTTTTTCTCCCTTCCTCTTGTTCTCTCAATTATCTCTCAGAAAGTACAACCTTGATTTACCAAAGTTTTTATTCTAAAACATGAGTTAGCTTGCTAAGTATAAAATGTAAAAACTTGTAAGGTGACCGGGCCTCCAGTTCCATCAGCACTTAGTTTTCCCTTCCAGGTCTTCATCTGAATTAGCTTCATGTGGCCCCAAGTGTCACAGCATCTTCCACTTGGTTCTAATCTAGCCTCTTGATCTTTGTGTGCCAGCTGCCAAACTAGGTGGTCCTCCTACCCCAGTAGTTCCTTATCCTTGGTAATTCTTTATCCCTAGTTACTAGAGAAGTGTTTGCTTTTGTTATTTCTCTCTAAGTGAAGCAGTCTGAATACCTTCATCCTGCCTTATCCCGATAGTGAAATATAAAAGATTTTGAATTACAGAACTGAAATTAATATACAATATTGAAGGATCCTGATTTTCCTTCTATTTTACATCAAAGGTGATTTTCTAGTTTGTAGGAGATTATCAGTCCTATTAGGACATTCTTAGTATGTTTGGTATCTGTACTTTCCCATTCTGTCTTCCTTCCAGGAATGCATGTTCTCAAGGAGACTTTCCTCATCTAAGTTCACTTATATGCATCCTCACAGTACTGCAACTTCTGTAGCTATCTTTGTGCAGTTCAAGTTATAAATAGATAACCACCTTTTGGTGGTTATTTTCTCTTTGGATAAAAATCTCATACATGCAACTGGAGGTTGTTTCTGCTTCTCCAAACATTGTCAATCTTTTTCGTTTTAGCAAATCTGGTCACAGTTCCCAAACAAGAAAGAAATCACACTGTCCTGCATTTCTCAAAGAGTTTACAATCTAGCTAGACAAGACAGAAACATGTGAAAAGTAAAATAAGTATATCAGACTCTACCCCACAGTGTCACAGCACAGGAGTGGTACAGACAGTAAAACCCAAGTTCCTGGTAAGGAGAGAGTTGATAATCTGTACACTTGTAAACAGATCCAATTGCTTTTCTCTCTGGCACCAAAAAAAAGAAAAAAAAAAAAGTTTCTAGCATCTTCTGAAAAAACACAGGCATAGCTATCTACTTCTTTCATTTGCCTCACAAGTATGTCCCATTGTGACCTCCCTAATTCTTTTGCACAGTCTTGCTTAAGTGTTATTTTTCTTGAGCAACTTTAGGTTTTCTTGAGGATATTTCTCAGAGTCCTGAGGCAGATAATCAGGACAGCTGACTGTTTGCACATTAAGGGGAACCTAGGATCACATCAGAGTCCGGGAGCTTCTGCTTTCTAGTCATTAGAGATAGGGATTTGTGTTCGCTTAGACTCTAGGAATCAGAGTGATTTGTTTTCCCCTCCGTATCCCGGTATTGTCCTTCCAGGTCTCGCCTTTTTCCTGCTGCCTCATCTCCAGTGCCGCTCTCCTCTCCCACTTGCTGTGAGCCGGCAGTAAGGTCAACCAGATGCCCAGTTTTACTCCAGGTGAAAGAACTTAGGCACAGGACACATGTATTGGCAAGATGAATCCTACCCTCAGCTCTCCCGTCCCTGGAGGGGCACAAGCTGAGACCTTTCTTTGTCCGAGTCCTGTGGCTCCCTTTGGTTGTGTCCTTTGCTGATATCAGACCTTTCTTCTTGGTTCTGTTCTTTCAGGTTGAAGTTCTTCATACTTCAAGGCTTGGCTACCACTCTTAGGCCATCATCTGTCCAGTTGGATTTCTGGAAGAGTAAGGGGCTTTCCCCTGAAAGTTGTGCATTCTTCCTGTCCTTCCCTCTCCTGCCTCCTATTTCACCACTTCTGTTGAAACTGCTGTTTCAGAAACCACATTCCCAACCTGTCAAGCCTCCTCTGCCTGTGGACACGTTATTTTATTTCTTCTTTCTCCTCTGTCCCTTGCCCTCAGGCCCACAGCGAAGTTGTCTTCTACTCCTTGACCTGCTCTGATCACAAGCTTTTGTCCTACCTCCCATCCTTCTGGGAAGTAAAGTTCTAAAAATGGTCTCTCATACCCACTCGCCACCTTGGAAGTCCCATTCATGAATCGATAGAGCATATTTGCATATTATCAGTAGTCATTGTCTGTCTTACCATACCACATTCACAGTACTTAGGTTCGTGCAGTTGTGTTTTTAGTGAGAGCCTTGCTGTCTTGTTTGGCTGTTGGCCCTCAAGTCTAGCTTACTTTAGGGAAGCTTATGTCTCAGCCTTTACCGGTAAGACCGGACTTAGACATGAATGTGCACTAAATAGCACACTAACAAACTCTTTTTATGGAAACTGTGTTACTAGACCATGCAGATGAATTGGCCAGGCTGTTGGAAGTCGTTGCCAGAGCTCAGATTTGACCTGTGTGTTTAGAATTATCTGTCTGAGCCTGACAGACGTCTGCTTCGGTGGAGTCACAGCACTGATGCCTGTGGTTCTTGTTCAGCCTCCGCAGCTGTTCACTAGTTCAGGATCTGCTTTGTTTTTGCCTGGTTAAAACCTGGTCAAGGTAAAATGTATAGTAAAGTATTCATCCGGAAACATGTCTGATCAGTGTTCATCTGTAAGTAAACCTGCTTTCTTTCCTTTCATTTCAGATTTGTCCAATATGTGCGGCATTGCCTGGAGGCGATCCTAATCATGTCACGGATGACTTTGCAGCTCATCTTACACTTGAACACAGAGCCCCTAGAGATTTAATATCCTTTCGAGAGGCAACAGGGGGAAACGTTGTTTGTAACATTTATCATTTCGATGAATTTTAAGGACGGCATCCCCAAAGAGGAAAACTAACCTCCAGACTATCTTAGTTGATTTAACCTTTTCCTAAGAGTGACTCAGTGTTAAGGTGCAATTTCTTATTTCTCTTTTTCTGTGCTATGACTGTTATATTAATCATGCTCAGTAAGTGAAAGTTCCCTTGCTCGTCATCTTCAGTTCGTTACCATCAGATTTTTTTTAAGACAATTTGACCAGGTTATAAGTCTTCAGGAGGGTGTTTTCATACGAAAGAGGAAAATGCTAATCCAAATTAAAATCTCGTTCATTAACTATACGGAGGATGTATTTGCTTGCCACCCCTGTTCTCTGTTGCCTCACCCTGTTATAGGCTGGATGGTGGGCAAGTGTGCGTCGTGGGGCTCCCTTCCCTTTTGGAGTTTCCTTCTCCAGAGAGAGCCATTTCCTGCCCAGTCTCTGAGTAGGATAGCATAAGGTCAGGTCCAGCTCTAAATTCCTTTGCCACTTTCATTTCTGCTTCCACTCCCAAACCAATCTCATGACAGTTCCTGGCAGTATTCCCTAATAATCTCCAAGAGATTACTGGCCCCCCAGAGTAAGTTAATTTTGTAGACTCGGTGCTTCTGGTTTCAAGTTATGAATTGTTTTTCTGAAACTATCACCTATTAACGTAGGGTTCTGTTCTCATGTAAAGGTTTTAATGTTCGCTGCAATTTGAAGCAATTCAAGAGCTAATCACAACCTTTCTCCCTGCCAGACTTCATTCTGATTCCTTTGCTTGCCTCCTGGCAGTCATAATTCAAGCTTAGACTTACTTGAGGAAGAAACTGGTCTGGTGGTTTTCTTGTCCTATAGGTCCCATCCCTTGCTCACAATTCCTAATTTTCTAATTAGAAATATGGCCCTTTAGAGTTAGGGGAAGATAAGTGGAAACTAATGGAAAGAAAAAGATATCGACCCTTCCTGAGAAGTTAGAATATCAGCCTGGTCTGAGCCAGTCTAGGACAAGTACTGAAAGAGGAACCCACTCTTCCTCTCTCCTAAATGCAGGGGACGCTAAAAGCAAAGTGAAGAAAGCGGTGCTTGCTTGTTTTTGTTTTTGTTTTTTTCCAAGAGAATATGAAAATCCAAATAGGCCGAGAATACTTTAGCCTTAGGGTCACTTCTCATTTTGTATAAAAGAATCCTATAACGATACCCGGAGTTATGCTTGATCCCTGCTTCACTCCATCTTCATGGAGAAGCTGGGCAAATAACTTAAAACCGTGCTGTTATCCTGCACTTTTTCAGCAAGTTCAAGGGCCTCTAGTGAAATTAGTATCCATTCAGTAGAATGTCCCGTATCATCTACATGCATTTTTGTAAGATTTTTATGAGTCTTTCATTACCAAGAAAAGATTAACTTATGCAAAATATAAGAATAAGAGAAGTCATGTGTTGCATATTAGATTACTAACAAGTATTATCATTAAGTTCTGGAAAGCAAAATGTTGGCATAGCCGTTTTCCTGGAAGCATAACTGATTTCTCAGGTACTTCAGGTGCTGCTGTGGTAATTTTGTTTGACATGAGGGAGTGACTTGTTTCTAAGCCTCTTAAGCACCCAAACTTCTTTTTTTTTTTAACTACTTTGATGGAACTCCTCCTAAAGTGCACTTTTTACACTTTTTAAAAGCAGAGTGTGATGATCACAACATTGCTTTCTGCAGAACCCAAGCCACCGTCATACCACCATGAAACAGTGCATTATGGTGGCGCCTGAGGGCTTCCTGGAGCCGCCACCCACCCTGTCCCCACGTGACTCCTGAACCATCAGCTGAAAAAGCTGGGAAGTCAACACAAAAATTAATCTGTATTATATAGCTGTCTGTTGGCTGCTTTGTTTCTTTTTTTTTTTTTTTTTAATTTTTGTTAGAGTATGCTTGATTTAGAGTGTTGTGTTAGTTTCTGCTGTACAGCAAAGTGAATCAGTTACACATATACATACATCCACTCTTTTTTAGATTCTTTTCCCATATATTGGCTGCTTTGAAAGAAGATCTCCCCTGCTACAATAGCTAGTTCACCCAGTCGCCCTCCCCACCCTCTTTGCACACTCACACTCACCTGTGTGGAGGCAACACAGTGTTGTCTTCACGAGTTTCGGCAGCTTTTCGCTCCTCAGGACCTTCTTCAGTGTAACTCACACGCAGGTGCGTAAGATGGTCGAGGCTGCTGGAACTTCGACTTCTTGAGAAATGTGCTGTTACTCTCTCTGTGTCCACCTGTACAGGAAATTCAAATCTGGTTTTCTGCTTAGCAGCAGCATTGGAAGAAACAAAAAAACTTGACAGATTAAAACTAATAGCCAGAAGGAGTCTTTTACTTCTGAATTTGAATTATTTATACTGTTCGGTTCTCATTACAGATGGTCATTGAGATTTGATTAGCCTGCATATTGGCACAGTTCTCACCAAATATAAAAAATTGCTGGTTATTATTTGTGGTTACTTCAGTATGAACGTATATGGAATTCAATACTGAGTTGAGGGTAAGAGAATGTCTCACCCTGGGTGTCTGACCAGGCAGTGCCTCTCACCTCGTTTGGCAGTGTTAGGAGGGAACTTCTTCCCACCTGGAGAAACTTTTTTCTCTTTGAAAACACACACACATGCACAACATACACACACAGTATACACATACTCACATGTTGCTTTATATTTGAGTGTCTTTTTTTAGAGTTAATAGCCCTCATAGATATAGTTGTACCATTTGTATTCTAAATGAAATGTGCTATTTTAAAATGCTTATCATTTGGGAAATCTGCATGTCTATCTTGCAAGGACTCGAGTGATTTTTTTTTTTTCTTTCTCTGAAATACTTCAGTTTTTTCCTTAACTTTGGAGTTATGATGAATCGAGTGGCGTTCGACATGTACGTAGAATGTTTCACCCTGGCCGGGGATTGGGAGGTCCTCGTGCACGTAGATCAAACATGCACTTTACTAGCAGTTCTACTGGTGGACTTTCTTCTTCTCAGAGTTCATATTCTCCAAGCAATAGGGAAGCCATGGATCCTATAGCTGGTAAGTTAGTTTCACATTAATAAAGGAAATGGCTGGGGATGGTGGAGCTCCCTTGAAAAATTTTTGGTAGGATTTGTATTCTTAGTCTCTTATCACACGCCACATGTTCCTTTACAAAATTCCTCTAAATTTTATAAGTATAAAATATGTTTAAAGTAGACCACATAAAGTAGTTCATATTATTTTGGCATTTCTTTAAGTACTTAGAGGTATAAGAGAATAAGGAACAGTCAGTGTTCTATTTGTGGCCTCCAGTGAAACCCAAGAAAGTCATAGAAGATGTCAGAGTTGAAAGACCTGCAGAATTTCATGGCTCAGCCTCCACAAGCACACAGATAAGAAAATTAATTGACAGGACTAAAGAATTAAGCTCTTCTCATGGAAGAAAGTCAAGTAGGAGTGTCTTGTCCTTGCCTTGATTTGAGAACTATATTATTGTGAAACATTCGTGTTTTAATAGCTTGGGAAAATCTTACTTTAAAAAACATTTGGGGGCTTCCATGGTGGCGCAGTGGTTAAGAATCCACCTGCCGGACTTCCCTGATGGCGCAGTGGTTGAGAGTCCGCCTGCCGATGCAGGGGACACGGGTTCATGCCCCGGTCCGGGAGGATCCCACATGCCACAGAGCGGCTGGCCGTGGTCGCTAAGCCTGCGCATCCGGAGCCTGCGCTCCGCAACGGGAGAGGCCACAGCGGTGAGAGGCCCGCGTACCGCAAAAAAAAAAAAAGAACAATCCACCTGCCAATGCAGGGGACACGGGTTCGAGCCCTGGTCTGGGAAGATCCCACATGCCGCAGAGAAACTAAGCCCGTGCGCCACAACTACTGAGCCTGCGCTCTAGAGCCCGCGAGCCACAACTGCTGAGCCCACGTGCCACAACTACTGAAGCCCATGCGCCTAGAGCCCGTGCTCCACAAGAGAAGCCACCGCAGTAAGAAGCCCACACACCACAACGAAGAGTAGCCCCCGCTCGCCACAACCAGAGAAAACCCGTGTGCAGCAACGAAAAACCAACACAGCCAAAAATAAATAAATTTGTTACTTAAAAAAAAAAAAAACATTTGGGGCTTCCCTGGTGGCGCTGGGGGACACAGGTTTGAGCCCTGGTCCGGGAAGATCCCGCATGCCACGGAGCAACTAAGCCCGTGTGCCGCAACTACTGACCCACGAGCCACAACTACTGAAGCCCGAGTGCTTAGAGCCCGTGCTCCACAACAAGAGAAGCCACTGCAATGAGAAGCCCACGCACCGCAGTGAGGAGTAGCCCCAGCTTGACGCAACTAGAGAAAGCCCGCGCACAACAACAAACACCCAATGCAGCCATAAATAAATAAATAGGAAAAAATTATTTAAAAGAAACAACAACATTTGAACATGTAGTTCATAGCCAAGTCACCGGTCTCATGCACGGCCAACCTGGGAAGCCAGCAGCAAAACACAAGGTTTGACAGTCAAAATGTCAGAAGTCACTGTAGGCTGAGACCCTGAAAGACACAGTAAGCACTGGCAGGCAGTAAGAGTCCAGGGAGCCTGTACAAGTCCGAAATGTGTACGTACAGTGGAACGCATACCTGAAATGCAGCTGAGTATACATCCGTCATCGAAAGTAGGAACAGTGTTATTCATAAAATCTTCCTGAAAATGTGAGGTATTCAGTGTAAAATCGTTTCTTTTAACTTTTTTTTAAAATAGATTTATTTATTTATTTTTGGCTGCGTTGGGTCTTCCTTGCTGTGCACGGGCTTTCTCTAGTTGCGGCGAGCAGGGGCTACTCTTCGTTGAGGTGCTTGTCACCTCAAGGCTTCTCCTTTCAGTGGCTTCTCTTGTTGTCAAGCATGGGCTCTAGGTGCGCGGGCTTCAGTAGTTGTGTCACGTTGGCTTCAGTAGTTGTGGCTCGCGGGCTCTAGAGCACAGGCTCAGTAGTTGTGGTGAACGGGCTTAGTTGCTCCGCGGCATGTGGGATCTTCCCAGACCAGGGCTCAAACCCGTGTCCCCTGCATTGGCAGGCGGATTCTTAACCACTGCGCCACCAGGGAAGCCAGTGTAAAATCTTAATTTCAAATGTGCTTTGGGCATTTGGATGTGCAGTAAGCCCCAAAAAACTGAGTTTTGGGAATTTTAAAAAATACTTCTTCATCTAAAAGGATATTTACCTGCTGTCTTTGGTAGCAGGCTCTAAAAGTTAATGTGATTTCTGGGGGCAAAATTCACAGTTGAGACACTTTCTCCATTCAGTTTTTTTCTGTCAGTGAAAATTAGTTTATGTTAGTGATGGACTATGTGAAAGAATGGTGTTAAGAGCCCCTGGAATAAAACAGCAGTGAGCAATACGGCAGAAATTGCCCTGGAAACGAATTTTAATGGTGAAGAGCTTCGCCAGCCTAGTAGTGTTGAAAGGGCAATCATCAAATCCATGTAAGCCAGATAGACCCTCCACGTGGGAGAAGGCAACTACTGCACCTCACTTAGATGACAAGGCAGGGACAGAGAGCCACCTGGCTTCTGATGAGCACAGCCTTGTCCAAACAAGAGCGTCTAAATAGGCTGTACAGTCAGGAGCTAATCAGCTTCACTGGGCATCACCGGTGGTCCTCACTGCAGTGGTGTTCTGGGGCTCTCAAACAGCAGTACCAGAAGGTTCCAGAGAAAGAAGGCAGAGGCAAGTGTACAACCGTCACAGTTAGAAATGATGCAGGTCTCTTGGATTTAATTCTGAGAGTCATTCAATCATTAAATAAATGTTTGAGTGCCTACTATGTGTCAGGTGCTGTTCTAAGAACCAGGCATATCGTAAACAGTAGACTTGATCCGTGCCTTCATGGGGCTCACGTTGAGAGGGTTTGTGTTGTGTTTGGACCAGCAGATGAGCCACCTTAGCCTACTAAGATACTAAGAGAAAGTGTAACTGAATCAGCCCATTATGCAGACAACTTAAAAAACAATTTGCTATGTTTTGCTTAAGAATAATTGTATGTGAGCTAGTATTCATATGTATTTGCATTTCCCATACACAACACATACACAACTCTTGCCTCTAGGAGGCATCCTAAAAGGTATTAAGCTCCAAGCTGGAACTGTGTGGTGCCACAGGTTACCTTCCTGTTGACGATCATTTTTAATGTTCCTCTGGTAAAAGAATGATCTGTAGCATTTTGTTTTCCTCATATTGAAGTAGACATTAATGTCTTCATTTCCATTGGCAGAGCTTTTATCCCAGTTATCAGGAGTGAGACGTTCTGCAGGAGGACAGCTTAATTCCTCTGGCCCTTCAGCTTCTCAGTTACAACAACTGCAGATGCAGCTGCAGCTAGAACGGCAGCACGCCCAGGCAGCACGGCAACAACTGGAGACTGCACGCAACGCAACCCGACGTACTAACACAAGCAGTGTCACCACTACAATCACACAATCCACAGCAACAACCAACACAGCTAACACAGAAAGCAGTCAGCAAACTATCCAGAATTCCCAGTTTCTTTTAACAAGGTAGTTCATTTATTAATGTAACTTTGAGAAGTAGTATTTTATTAGCACCGCGCAGCCTGAGATGACCTTTTCTCTTTTGTGCTTATATGTGTTCTTAAAGACTCGGCCTTTGATCAAACGATTAAAACTCACAGATCTCTAATCAAAACTGTATATTCAGTATTTCCTTAAAAATATGAAAAATAGTTTATTTTAGATAAACTAGGAATGCTGATGGTCTTGTTCTGACGGTGTGTCATCATCTGATATGAATTTCTTTTCCCATGTTGCCCATAAAATGTAAACATCATGTCATTACATATATGGGACATACTAGGTACATTTATTGTCATAATTAACTTTGCTGTCTTTTTATTGCCAGTTTCAGTCTGCTGTGAAATATCCAAAAGTACAAGAGAAGATTTTATAATGTGGTGGTTTTCTCCTGACACTTTCTAAAGAAGTGGAATTTAAATTTTTGTGGTTAGCGTACACAAAATAACTATTTAAAAAAAATGGTTCACCACAGTGTAAAAAATTCTTAGTACACACAGTAAAGGGCTCTGCTGGATGGAATAGAGTTCTTATTTGCTTCTGAAAACTACCATTAGCAACCAAATATGTTCCTCTGCTGAGACCTCGTAGGCATTTTATGTGACTTTTAAAAATAAAGAATTTTAGAAAGAGCAGTAATGAGTAGGCTCAGCAGATAAAGAACCTGGACTAATTTGGACTTTTAATGGAATAGAGAGGAATATAAAGTTAAAAACTGTGACACGAAGAAGAAAATTAGTGTAATATATCATTTATCTCCAAAAAGTAATGTGTGTGGCAACTAGATGTTAGAAGAAAACACTATTTCTGTGTGTATTTCTTTTATCTCATACTTTTAAACATCTCTGTTAGTACAGTGGCACATGTGTATAGTTGTAAATAACATATTGTTGATGCAGAATAAAAACTGTTTGCACATCTCTGCAAATAGGACCCCTGTCAAGAGCCCCAGCTTTTACTAGTTTGGACCTTAGGCAAGTCACTTCACTTCTCCAGACCTCAGTTTTATAATATCCCATGAGTTCTGCCGCATTAGAATGAGAATTGTTTTGAGGATGAAATGGAGTACAGGTATGTGTATGGTCTGGCTCAGTATCTGGCGTGTAATAAAAGCCAGTTAATGGTACTTATTATCATTTGGTATGGATCTAAGGAGGAAGTTTCAAGTGGAAATTTTACCTTTGTATTATCTCTGCAAAGTGAGTAACTGTGCCTGATTGATTATCACCAGAAAATGTGGCTTCAACGTAGAGAAAGCACAGAGCCACAGATCTAGGTACCTGCCTCAGAAAGGAGCCCTACCAGTGTGTGTGTCTGCTGAGGGTTCGCTGGCCTGGGGGGTGGAATGAATGTCTTGCCCCACTGCCCTTTGGAAAATACATCTTCCCACCTTTGTTCCACTCTGGTTTTTTGTTTTTGTTTTTTGAGCTCCAGACTCAGTGAGCTTGATCTGGGACTTTTCTCTATGTAGTTATTCTAGACCAGACAGCCAGCAACCAGGGCACAGTATGGGTGGCCTCTGAGTGCTTCCCTTGGATTCTGGTTGTAGCTTCTGGAAGGCCCCCCTTCTGTCATCTGATAGTTAGTTGCATAGTACCTTGCAATTTGTAGACCACTTTCTACATCTTTCATTGTGTCATTAGATCCTGACTCATATAGTTTACCTAAGGCAATATTTCCCAAAAAATATTCCCTGGAACTTTATATATTCTAAGAAATATAAATAGTTATTTATGTTCGTTTTTTTCCTGATGAATAAGTTTGGGCAAAACTAACTAACAAATAGTTTATTTACTCTTGGGCGTCTCAGAACTTCAAATACATTAACATGTGTGCTGAGAATCTTCAAGGCTGGGAGAGGGCCTGCGATGTTTCCAAGGGGAAATCCCTGTCCCTGGCCACACAGCTGTCATGTGATATGTGTGGGGCTCCAGCCTCGTCTTTGGTCTCTTTGACCAGGGGCAATTCCTGTTCCTGTTGCCTTGGAACTGATGGTGGGACACAGTTTCTTTGGGATCCAAAAATGGTTGACCTTTTAGAAAGCAGTTGTGTAAGTGCCTATGTCAGATTCCAGTCTCTTGGTAATGGAGCCAACTAGTTTGGCTAACTCCGGTTTGAAGCTCCTTACAAGCTTTGCAGTTACTTCTAGATCCCAAATGAAGTTTGGCCATCAAGACGTCTAGTCCTAGTACCGATTTTATCTACCCCCCTCAGGAGTGAAACATTTTCTCAGTTATTTCCTAAAAATGAAAACAGTAATACTAGAATTACATGCTCTCCGAAGGTTTGGGGGCCTCAGCCTGTATGTTTCTAGTTTGCCTGCTTGCTGTGTAGGTAGTTTTCTATGCATCCTTTCTCTTTCTAATAGGTTTGACTTTAGTTTGTTTTTCTTTTTAAGGCCTTTTCCAAAACTAAGGATGTGGAATGTACTTCACTTCTTAGCACTTTCAGAGTTTTTGATTGAGAATATGTAGCCTATTGCTCAATCTCCTGTTTCATTAGATACTGTCTTACATTCTTAATTTGGTTTTAATCATAAATGTCATCAGTCATTTCCTTTCAATGTGGATTTAATGGCTTTTATGTAGTTACCTTCCAGATCCTTTTGTGTTCTTTCAGTTCTTAAATTTAGATCTTTTGTTTTCTAAGCCATGGATCTAATCATTGAGTGGTTTTGAACTTGATGGCTGTGAGATTTTTGAGCACGTCACTTAACCTCTTCTGTTTCTTCTGCCTATAAGTTGATAATAATGAGACCTAACTCGTAGGAGTTAAAAGAGATAATCCATACAAAAAGCCCTTAGAGCAGAGCCCATGGTGAGTGCCCAGTATGCCTCCTCCATGGCTGCTTTGGGATGCCCCCGTGCCTTCCAGCGTCGGTGGGACAGCAGGGAACAGGTGCGGGGTGTAGACGAGCGTGGGCTCCAGGTGCACCTGGCTTCGCCGGGAGGAGCACCTGTCACGCGTGCCTACTGAACCTCCTTTCACTGTCACCATCTTCTCCCTGTTTGTTACTTTTCTTGATCCCAGTGCTCCAACCAGCTTCCCTTTCTTTCTTTGCCACTAAAAATGTAGAGAAATAAAATTAGCACTGAAACTAAGCAGAATTTTGCATAAGTCACTTAACAGGTTAGTAATAAAAATTCAGCTCTTGACAGCCGTCCAGTCTCTGTGCAAACGAACCAGGTTTCCCAACATGACACAGGTCTCATAAGTGCCTGTTGTCAGGTGAGCATACTGGGCCGTTAAACCTTGGGTCAGACCTGTTACACAGTCCTTGGTAGAAGCGTAGGTGCGCACATGCTCGTGCGTGCGTGTGTGTGAGTGTGTGTGTTTGCCCTCTCAGTCTTCTGGACATATCGTCATTTCAGGAAGAATTAGATGGAAATAATAGAGAAAAGCCAAGAGAACTTGTAGGATTTTTTTCGGTTGACTGTTCTAATCACTGCACATTTTGTTTTTGTGACCAGGGTTGGTACTTTTCCTCTTTTTACTACCCACTGGTAAAATTTTGGTTGGGGAAATCACTACTTCCCCAAGTATCTAATCTGGTAGAAATTTTGTTTTCCTTAGGAAATTTTTCACCACAGTTTTCTCTAAAGGGAGTATGAGAAGTATAAATGTATTTTTTCTCATTGAATCTAATTAAAGCATAGACTTGCACCTCGGGGTAACAGTATTGCTGTTACAAGTGTGGGGAATTCATCTCAACATAATTAACGAGGTAAATTAGAGCAAGGTGTTCCATTAATACGTCTCAGATTCCGAGTTTTGCCGCCTGTGAAGCTTGTACAGAGTAGGACATTGTAGAAGTTGACCACGACATTGTTCATTGACTCTTTACCAATAAGCTCTTTTCTTTTTAATTTACACAGGTTGAATGATCCTAAAATGTCTGAAACAGAGCGCCAGTCCATGGAAAGTGAGCGCGCAGACCGCAGCCTGTTTGTCCAAGAGCTCCTTCTGTCCACTTTAGTTCGTGAAGAGAGCTCGTCCTCAGACGAGGATGAACGGGGGGAGATGGCAGATTTTGGTGCTATGGGCTGTGTAGATATTATGCCTTTAGATGTTGCTTTAGAAAACCTAAATTTAAAAGAGAGTAATAAAGGAAATGAGCCTCCACCACCTCCTCTTTGATGACATCCCAATTCGCAGACAATGTCCTCTGTGCTGTATTTGCCAATGAAAGTGGACAACAGCTATCTTGGGTTTGTTTGGTGATTGTAATTTCAGGTCTGTCACTCTGTTACATTGTGTACATTCAACAGGAAGAGAGAAGATATATATGATAATCATTTCCACTTAACTAATTTTTACTTCTAGCAGGTAAATGTAGGTAGCAGTGCAGGGGTGATCTCTGCTTCCTGTACCTTGACATGCAAAAGGCTCTCCTAATACTCCACATTCAAACTGAAGAGGAAAATTGAAATCTCTAATGAAGCTGCTGTGTGTATTTATGAATATTAATGAATAAAAACTGCTTGGATGGTTTACCTTAACTACTGCATGAGGTTTTTTGCAGCGTGCATGAGTTTTAGTGACCTTGTTATTTAAAAAACTTAAATACAAGGAGTAAAACTTAAAAATAAAAGCCCAAAGCTTTCCCAAACATTATTCAATGGTTACGCAACAAAAGGGTTACTTGACAAAGTAGCTTTTGAATAATGTCTGCCTGAATCACCTTTCTTTGTGTGCCTCTACGCACAAGCCAGCTCTGCAGTGGAACCTGGGGTCGTAGCCGGTGTCGCGCTCCGCCCTGTGTGACTGTCCTGTCGCCCTGTTAGTCATCTTACCGTGTGGAGCTCAGCCTGTCTAACTCATCCATAGAAGACACACCAGTACAGCTACTGTGGGAATCTGCTGCAGGCGTCTGTGTGCCCTGAAAACAAATCCTGTTCTACTTGTTTAAACTTTTTACTTTCTGTGGTTGTTTAAATTTTTTTTCAATTGTTAAATATGTTTTATTCAGGTGTAGATGAATTTCATTTATTCACTGTTCAACAAAGTTAACCTGAATTATGTTGTCTTTGTTTTTGAAAATCTCACATTCTCAATCATACTTTGCATTATTTATGTATTTGCTTCATAGTTTGCTGAGACAGATCAGTATCAGGGGAGCTTTGAGGATTTGCCTTCCCAGACTTTGTCAATATATTACAACCAAATTCTTAATGCTAACTTTAGCACCTTTTATTTATTGGGTTTTTTTCAGCATAAAAAGCAAAGCCTTTTAATTGAATCATGCCACCTATATGCCTATATTATTAATCCTATGTGTAAAAAAAAAAAATGTACAACTCTTTTGGGTTTGTTTTGGGGTTTGGAGGGGCCGGGATATTTTTTATTTTCTGTTTCAGTTTTTGTGCATAGACTTTTCACAATAGCTCCAAGGCAGGGACAGTGGGTTTGGGGTTGGGGGGCAGTTTTTGGAATGTAAATTTAGGACTTTTAAAAAAGGTGCGCACAGCTTCTGATAAATTTATAACTAGACTTAACCTAATCATGTCTTGTTCCAGTGCTCTCTCCTCTGAGCCCTTTCCTCCGTCTCCCCTCTTCCGCTGTAGTCCTTTCCTTCCCCGTCTGTGTTTCTCTGTTTCTTCAACACAAGCATACAGACTCAAGCACCCTCCGGTGTTTTCCCGAGAACTGTGAAGTCCATGCTCATCCAGATGTATCCAAAAAAGATGTCACCCCACATTTCTAAAAAACTGTTGCTTCTCCTTCTCTGAAACTTCAAACTCCAACGATTTCCAAGTATCCTAGCTCTGTTTTCTTTAGTTTCTGTGATGGAAAATGTTTTAAAGGAAAATTTTACACCAGGCTTCTGGTTATGCTAGAAGTCCAGTCCAGTAGGATTTTTTTTTTTTTTTTCAGTTGGTTGTTGAGACGTTTCAAAAACCAGTTTTCAAGCTGTGGTCTTTTCACACACATCTTCTGCACATACGTCACACATTTCAATAAAGCATTTTCAAGACTGTTGACCACTTGGATTTCTTTGGTGTTGGTGAATTAGCCTAACCATCATTCAGAGATTGTATATCTCTAATCTAGTCTTTTGGTTTGTCTGTGGTTGTGGGGGGGGGGGGGGGTTTTGTTTGTTTGTTTCATGCTAGACTTGAAGGTCCTGATTTTGTGTGAACGCATTACTTCGGATGTGAGAGATAGAAATTGCCAATTCTTTGCTTTCCCTTTACTGCACACGTTCTGGGAAAATGTAAGATCCTTCCTTTTTTAACGTGGTTTGAGGGAACAGCTGTAAGTCCAGTCAGGGCAGTTTTATTGAGATGATCAGTTTGACACTTCAGAAGACCTAAAGGTTTATAAGATTCCATCTCAGAATACTGTATATTAATCATTTTTTACCAGATATTTTACAAATACCTCACCTCATCCTGTATGTAATCAATAATAATGTATTAGGGTAGAAAGACACAGATTATCAATATAAAAAATATATTTAAGCCCTTCAAATTCTTGTGTCCTTTTTCTTTAGTTTCTGAATTAACATCATATTACTGGGATTATTGAATAAAAATAATTGCAAAGACGGTGATGTAGAGGAGAGAGAATCACTATACCATTGTTTATTTTGGCTACAGCTTCACCTTTCTAAGGACCAGACCCTGAGTTTTGAGAGGTTTTTGTTTTGTTGAGTTTTGAGTGTCTAGGCTGTACGTTTGTTAAGTGTTCTGCAGTGCTTCTCTTCACTTACTGTGAGGAAATAATTTAAATCTGCTCAAGGTGTTCTGGAAGAAGTTTAATGTCATGACTCACAGAGAAACCACCCCCCCACCCCACCCAAAAAAAAAAAAAGCTAGTGAAGGGGAAGACCTACAGGGAATGTTTGAAACTGTATTTGTTTCTATTTCTGTATAATTTATGGACTAGAATATGCTGTGTCTTAAGAATCCCAAAGTATCAGTAATTCCTGCTAAACTGTAACTGTGTAGGGGTTTGTGGGCTTCCCACTCCTGGATAGTTAATCATGGAGAACAATGGAATTTTGGAATTTCAAATAGTAGAACCTACCGCATGACTTTCTCAGATTGTTTTTCGTTCCTTTAGTTTTCTAAAATACTTCCGCTCTTTTGAACAAATAGAAATGCCTGTGCTTTTATGGCCATTGTCATAAGATACAATTTCTGTGATTGGCTACAGTGAAATATTTGGATTTGTATTTAGATTGTATTGGTCTTTTGTTTGTTTTCTTTTTTAACCCACAGAGTTGGAGCTAGGTTTGTTACGCAGTAGATTATTTCATTTATAATTAGACTCAGGCAATAGAAGAGAAGGTCCCTCTCCCTGTGACCCACAAAGAAATGTAGTTTAGGATAGCGGATTACGTCATTAGAATAACAGAAGCAACACAAAAATCCATCCATCCCATTCAATTTGAATTTCGATAATGTACAAAGAGATTTTATAATACTAACCCTGTTGTATTTTTTCTGGTCTGTGGGCCACAGTTAAAAACAAAAAACAGGTAAGGAGTTTAAAGAGTTCTCTTGACGGCCCCTCACAGCAAGTATTCCATTTCCCTTGTGTATTTTACTCCATGGCTCTTGGGAGGAAAGGTGGTCAAGAGGAAAGATAGTGGAAGGAGGTGCTCGGTGAAGAGGGCTCTTCTGAATGAGGTCCCTGCCACTGAAGGTGTCTGGTAAAGAATAGGAAAGTCTGCTGTAACTGGAGTCTGATGATCAGTACAGCCCTGTGAAACAGCAGTGTGTAACAAACTATCCAAGTGGGTGCTGAAGGCTCTTTGACACATGTATCAGTTTTGTAGCAAAGAGCCCCACATCAGTGTTCATATATGCGAGGTCTGCCGTTTCTCCCTTATTTGCAGGCACAGTTTTGGAGGCACATGCAAAATTGATTTCATGTGCAGGAATAAGTAAAAATGAAATTTTCCCAGAATTATATGCTGAAGTTGTGATGTCTGGCACAAAGGTCTTGCTTTTCCATGCTTATTTTATCTATTTGGTGGGGGGGGGAGGGCATGCTGCACAGCTCGTGGGATCTTAGTTCCCCAAATAGGGACTGAACCTGAGCCCTGGCAGTGAAAGTGCCAAGTCCTAACCACTGGACCGCCAGGGAATTTGCAGACTTTTCTGGTCATTTGTGACAATGTTGTGAAATTCTGTGGCTTTAAACATGGCCTTAATCTGAATAAGTTCATCACAGTATTACAAAGCCAAATTTAGGTTACTTTGTTTTTCAGAATAGTGTAGAAATGCAATTCCTATGCCATCAGCTTCAACCATGCTCAAGAAATGCTTTGTCTTTGTTTCTGACTAGTACTCTTGGTTCTTCTAGTTTTCAACCCATCTCTGTCAAATAATTGTTCTGTAAATAAATACATGAGCTTGGGAAGTTCCTGATTTAAGGAACCCTGCAGCAAGCCTTGCTAACTTGGTTAGCAGGTTCAAGTATGAAAGAGTATTCATCTCTCAGAGAGGCTGGTCCAGAACCTCAAATCCACATGACATTTTAGCCAGTTGCTATCAGGTGGGTAGTGCCTTGACTGGCCTCCTCAAATTACAAAGCGTGATGCTCCCCTCAAGTTCTCAGGTTTTACAAAGTCAGTTGAACTTTACAGCAACTAGTAAAAGAGATGGTTCAATCAAAAAGAAACCCTTCAGCATGACTCTGTGTCCCTGATAGCTGTCCTTGGTGTGCAGACTGTGCACGGATGGATGTGCGCATGTGACCTGAAACCCTGCGGGCCACACGTGCGCACACTCTCCGGAGGCTGCTCTCCTCAGACCTCGACTGATGAGTGTTAGTCTGAGGTCTTCACTAATACTTTAGGAACCACCAAGAACCTAGTCTGTACCTTGTTTCCTTTGTAGACAGTGGGTGTGGCCCCACTGTCTCCATAAACCACCATCACCCCTGATCTCTCATTCATGTATACTTTTTGAGCTCTCAGTAGGTACAGAGCTTTAGTCCAAGCCTAAGCATTGCTTACAGCTTGTGGTTTTCACAGACGTTCCCCCCGTAAGAGAATTCATCAGAAATGACTCCTAGAAGAGCCTTTCACCCTCACCCAATTGGGAGTGTTTTCAAAGGTCACCAACCCTGTTGCCTTTGGTAGATAGGGTGACCGGTCTGATCTGGTTGAGAGAGCTACTTCTTTAAATCTTGCTGTCAGACTGGAGTGCCCATGTTTAGCATCCCGCCTTACACATAAAACATCAATCCGAATTTGATGTTTTAGCAAAGCCGGCACAAAAACAGTTGGGACATCCTATTCTGTAAGCTGCATGAGGTCCCAGTTCTCTCCTTTTAGATCTTCTGACCACACCCTGTCTAAAAGGTTTAAACACTTGAGGTAGAAGCAACAATATTCTTAAGGTAAGATTTTGTAATACTCCTAAGTCAGCAAGTGCGCCAGACCAGCTAGGAAGCAGGCCTCAACCACGGTCTCTACCGGCTGAAGATTTCATGGATTCTTACATCCTGCATAAGGTGCTCTGCCTAGTCTGGAATGCCTTTAATTCTGTCTGTGAGAGCCTCTCATGACAAGACACTGGTTTCACCAATTAAAAAAACCCATCTTTGCATATGCAGCGTCCTAATCAAAATCTGCTGCATTGCAAAAGAGCTTGTCACTGGAGTGCAAGCAGATTGGATGGCAGCCACCTTGTTCACTGACCAGTCTGATGTAAAGCTTACCTTGAAAAATATCCCACCGACAATACAGCAGTATTTTTAAGTGAATTACATCGTAACAGGCGCCCAGACTAATTGACTCTGAATCCTTACATGGATTATCTTTTATAACATCATCACTTAGCCACCCAGTTTATCTGTGTGGTCTGATTTGAATATATTTTGGGGTACATATATAAACAAACTTTGTGTTATACAAGTCACTTTCCATTTCATTCATGTGGAGCGTCAGTGGCTCTGTTGATTACCTCTTTAAGTAATGCTCAACAGACGCTGTGGTACCAGTGTCTTAGCTGTTCTACAGGGAATTTTCTATAGTTTTAAATGCCCCATGAATAGCTTCTTCCTCTTATCCCTCTCTGCTTCCTCTATTTCCTCTGTCTTCCATCTGTGTGTGTGTTTCGTTAGTGCTTCTGGTGACATGTAGAAGTTTTAGCTCCGTTTGCCTACAGAATTTTCAGGACCCACCCAAGTTACCCTGAGACCCATTGCTGACGGCACTTGGGATGAACACGAAGACTGCTGAGCCGGAGAGGTGAAGGTGTGGCCTCTGCTCAGTCCAGACAAGGACTTCGGAATACTTACCCTACTCACAGCCTCACAGGACAACAAGACTACAGAGAGGGAATTGGGAAGGAGCCCCCGGAACTTCGTCAGCACAACATGAGTCCTACCCCCCCGCCCCAGGACCTGAGAGGGGACAAAGCTTAATCCTCATCAATTTTTTTTTTCCCTCTTCAGAGTCCCTGTTAACTTTTTGCTTGTTGCTGGTTTTTCCCTTTTGGAACAGCCAAATGCCTCCAATGAACAAAAGTGGGTTTAAAAGTGATTGGTGAAAATCATAAAATGTTTGGCATCTCCCTGAACAAGAGCCTTTCACTTTAGCCCAGGGCTCTAAGGGTAGAGATGAATGAGCCTGGAGTGGTCTCTGGGAGGGAAGATGGAGTGTATCTTTTTTTTTTTTTTTTTTTTTTGCGGTACGCGGTCCTCTCACTGTGTGGCGTCTCCCGTTGCGGAGCGCAGGCTCCGGACGCGCAGTCTCAGCGGCCGCGGCTCACGGGCCTAGCCACTCCATATGGGATCTTCCCAGACCGGGGCACGAACCTGTGTGCCTTGCATCGGCAGGCAGATTCCCAACCACTGCACCACCAGGGAAGCCCCGGAGTGTATCTTTTAAAAGTAATTTTAGTATATTTCAACAAGGCTTTCAATTCTTTGTAGTGTTTTTTTCCCCAGGTTCTCACCATTCTTTGGTTACAGAGCACCAAACAGGTCCATCTGATTAAACCAAAACCCACCATGTAGACTTTCAGGTGCTTGTCCAGTGGCCCTGGTGCCAGACATTTTTATCACACTGACCTATTTCAAATTGCCTTCCAGGCAGCCAAGGATTGGCTAAGATTTCTTAAAGAAGGCAACAAAGGTTGCTTTTCACAATTTATTATGCTGTTATAAGTTAGATATGGTTACAGGGCATTTCACCTAGAATTTAGGGCAGTATTTGATGAAGAATTTGGAAAATGCTCAGCTTTTCCATGTTTATGAATTCTGTAACTGCCGTAACAGATGGTAGTCAGGAGAAAGAATGGAATAAGATTGGTGAGGAGAAGTGTTGGAAAGATTACAATGAATGGTAAGAATGGATATGAATGTTGAGCATTAGAAATTAGGGTTCAGCTTATCACCTGAAGGTTCCCTCTCCCACCTTAAAAGTACCCAAATATGCCTGGACTAGTAGACAAGTCCTCACGTCCCAGGCAATAATTGGCCAAGAGTCTGAAACTTGCAGGATTCCCTGGATTACTGATTCGCTCACCCCCAGGGAGGGGGAGGGAAGATGATGGTGTTCCTTGATCAAAGGTTAGAATTTGAAATTCACAGCACAGATTAAAAGATGCGTGCTTTCGAATCAAGAGCGGTGGATGGGGTTTGAAATCCAGTTGAGTTAAAGGTGAAATTTTGGGAAAACCTGGAGAATGGATCTCCGGGATTAAAGTTCAGGGTTGGAAAGGTTCGATCGCCGTCTGAATGCAGGGGTTCCCCGGAAGCACTCCTGACAGGTGAACATCCACCCAGAACAGGAAGACGATAAAGTGCAGTGCGTACAAGCACAGACGTGGGTTTCAGTCCCCGATCTACCACTTACTAGATGTGTGATCTTGGTTGAGATAATTAACCTTAATTAAACAGTTTGCATATTTCCTCACTATTAAGTGAAACTAATAATAGTATTAAATAAAGTGCTCAGTCAGTGCCTGGTACAAAGTAACCATTTCAATAAATGGTAGGTGGTAGATCAGATGGCAGAGAACAGCACGAGATTCGCCTGGGAGCAAACTCCAGACGGCGCAGGCTTCTACAAAGGCAGTGCATTGATTCAGTTAGCCTGCCCTCCTTCCAACACTTCTAAGAGATTCTGGCAACCATCTCCATGAGGCTCAGTGACCTAGTAAACAACCACGAAAACTCAAGATTCTTTATCTGAAAAGATCAGGGGGAGGGGCGTATCACCCCAGGTCAGGTGACCGCAGGTCTAAAGAATAGAGATGGACCGAGGCCCTACTGAGGACCCTGCCACCTTTCCATTCACTCAATTTGTTGAGCCCTCCTACGTGCCAGGCACTGTTCAGGCACTCGGGTTCTACAGGGAGCAAAGCAGAGCTGTCCCCAGCACAGTGGATAACAGTCTGCTTTCTTTTCAGTTGCTTAGGGCAAAATCTGTTGGGGTCATTTCTACTCTTTTCCTTTCACTTCACATCCATTTAATCAGCAAACTCCGTTGGCTTTAATTCCACAACTTGTCCAGGAACGGACCCTTCCTCACCATCTCCACGGCTGCCCGGGCCCAGATCTCCGCCGTCTCCCGCCAGGACCATCGCCGTGGTCTCCTGACCAGCGTCCTTGTCTCCTCGGGGTCTGTACTCAACGCAGCAGCTGGGCCATCTTGTTAGAACCCAAGGAAGATGCAGTCATCACATGCCTCAAATCCTTCCGGTGACTCTCTTCTCTCTCAGGGTGAAGGCCAGACTTCTCATCTTGGCCCCAGGGCCCTGCAGGATGCAATTCTTGTGACTTTTCTGTGCTCATCCCCTGCTACTCTCTTTATTCCCCCACCCCAGCCCCGCTGGCCACCTCACTGTCCTCGGGCTCAGCACAGCTTCGGGACTGTTGCCTTCGCAGTTCCCTTTTCTTGGAAGGTCAACATTCCCTCACCTCCTCCTCCTTGTTAGTGAGGCCTTCCCTGACCTTTCAGTTAAAAACAGCGATCCACATATACACCACCAGACGTAAAGTAGATAGCTAGAGGGAAGCAGCCACATAGCACAGGGAGATCAGCTCGGTGCTCTGTGACCACCTAGAAGGGTGGGATAGGGAGGGAGGGAGGGAGGGAGACGCAAGAGGGAAGAGATATGGGAATATATGTATATGTATAACTGATTCACTTTGTTATAAAGCAGAAATTAACACGCCATTGTAAAGCAATTATACTCCAATAAAGATGTTAAAAAAAAAAAAACAGCGATCCCACCCACCCAGACTTCCCCAGTCCCTTTCCCTGTTTCAGTGTTTCCCCAACACTCCTATCATCATCTGACTCCCCCTCACACACACATACATACACACACGTACACACACACATATTCATATAAACACATACATATACACATGCAAACATACACACATACATTCATACACACAGACACATATTCATATAAACACATACATATACATAAACACACATTCATACACACGTACATACACATATATAAACACATACATACATACACATGCATACACATATGCACATACATAAACACACACACACATGAATCCCAACTTTCTATTACTCACCACTATTTTCCTATGTCTACAACAATGTTTTTGGCAATAGTAGGTGCTCCATGAATATTTATGGATGAAAGGATGACTATTGTGGGCCAGGTTCTGTTAAGAGTGGTTTTTATGATTTTAAAAGTACACACCAATATAAAATACTCAGCTGCTGTGGAAAAGAGCTTGGCAGTTCCCAAAAGAATTAAGCATAGAGTTACCATATGACCCAACAATTCCACTCCTAGGTATATACCCAAGAGAATTAAAAACATTTGTTCACATATACACTACCAAATGTAAAATAGATAGCTAGTGGGAAGCAGCCGCATAGCACAGGGAGATCAGCTCGGTGCTTTGTGACCACCTAGAGGGGTGGGATGGGAAGGGTGGGTGGGAGGTGCAGGAGGGAGGCGATATGGGGGTGTATGTGTGTGTATAGCTGATTCACTTTGTTTTAGAGCAGAGACTAGCACACCACTGTAAAGCAATTATACTCCAATAAAGATGTTAAAAAATAAAAATAAAAGTAAAACTCAAAAATAAATAAATAAATACAGCTCTAATTACCATAATTTTTAAAAAAAGATGTGTCACATATATACAATGAAATATTACTCAGCCATAAAAAGAGATGAAATTGAGTTATTTGCACACATTTTAAATCAACTATTCTCCAATAAAATTTTTTTTAAAACCTGAAAAAAATAAAGCAGTAACATGTAGACAATAAAAAAATTGTGCCAATAAATTTCAAGTTTAAAAATCAATTTTTAAAATGAGTTGGCATTATAATTATTTCAATAAAAAATCTGATCTTGAGTGTAAAATTGTAAATGTTAAAATGTTCTCTTAAAGAATATTTGCCATTTTCTAATATACTATAACTTTACTTCTCTAAGCCTTATTATATTATCACATTAGTTCTTAGTTCTATA
The DNA here is from genome assembly GCF_951394435.1 of Stenella coeruleoalba. NCBI lineage: Eukaryota > Metazoa > Chordata > Mammalia > Artiodactyla > Delphinidae > Stenella > Stenella coeruleoalba. Next base: position 15,248,998 of record NC_137159.1, on the reverse strand, counting down.
AAAAAATTTAAATGTTATAACCTTTCTTACTTAAAGCCAGGACCAAAAATAAAATTATTTCTAGAAAATCACAGAAAGTTTTATTGCCCAAAGATACTTTTGAGAAAGTTAAATGCAGTTCAAAGCAAGAATCTATAAATAAAATTACATCCTCTCTTGACTAAAGTGTTCACAACTGTAGACACAATATAGTTTTAACTTTTTGCATTCAATAGACATTATCCATTAATCCCAATGAAATATATTTTCCCTCTGGGTTTTGGTAGTTCCAAGCAGAATCTTTAAGAAAACAGAATTTAATCTGCTGTTTTGTGGTCTTATACTGTTTCAGCAGAGTTGGGCTTGAGGTCAATTGATGTGGCAGATATCAGAGGAACTAATTTTCTACTATCAGAAAAAAATATTCATCTATTCTTATCCAGATTGTATCCTGATGTTCTCTTCAACCAGTATCTATTCTCTGGCTCCCAGTACATCCTATAGAACCATAGCTAAATCTGGGCTTCTGAACTCTTAATATTTTTAAGAACTAATTATGAGTAAGGGAAAAAATAAACTACATATCTGTGTATTAAAAAAAAATTTTGTTCACACAAAAAATTCATACATGAGTGTTCATAGCAGCATTACTCATAATAGCAAAAAAGGGGAAACAACCCAAATGTCCTTCAAGTGATGAATGGGTAAACAAAATATAATATATCCATGCAGTGTAATATCATTTGGCCATAAAGAGGAGTGAAGTTCTGACACACACTACAACTTGGATGGGCCTTGAAAACATTAAGGTAAAGGAAAGAAGCCAGACACAAAAGGCCACATACTGTATGATTCCATTTAAATGAAATGACCGGAAAAGGCAAATCCATGGAGACAGAAAGCGGCTTAGTGGTCACCAGGGGCTGGGGGGACGGGAGAGTGACAGCGAGTGGGTGCAGGGTTTCTTTTTGAAGAAAATGTTCAAAATTAGATAGTGGTGATGGTTGCACAATTCTGTGAATATACTAAAACACTGAATTGTATACTTGAAGATGGTAAATTTTATGTGAACTTTACCTTAAAAATATATACCTGAAAAAATATATATATATATATACCTGTGTTAGATATTCTTAATATCTAATTCACCATCTTACAGGTGATGAAACTAAGTTCAGGGCAGCGGCTCTGCCCTGGTGCCGGCAGCTGCAGTCCGACCTGGGTCTTGCTGGACCGCCCTGCAGTAACTCGGGGCAACAGCTGGTGAGCAGCCTAGGGAGCTGCTGCCCTGAGGCCCTTTCTTACCTGTCTCTCTGCCATTCAGAAGCCTGCTGCGAGGCCACGTCTGCTCCATGCCCTAGTTTCCACCTGTCTCCCTATCTTCCACAAGGATACCCCTGTGTCTGTCCATACAACTGCTTGGCTAGAGCACCCCACTGCCCCTGCCATCTGTCCCCCAGACTTCTGGCTCAGGGTCATCCTATAAGGATGCAAGTTGCTGACACCACGCTGATTTTGCTTTTGCTGCCTGTGTGTGTAACACCCGGTCTGAATCCACGTGGGCTCAATATCTCCTTGCAGCCCAACCTGTGGACGAGTGGCCGGCCAGCCTGGCAGCTGAAGCGGTGATCCTCACTGCCCTGTCAGCCACCACACTGCTGCTTTGGGAATGCTTAACACTAAGAGGCAGGGATGAAATAAATTTCCCCATGTCCTACCACTGCTGGAGCCAAGATCCTGGCCAGGTGGTCTGAGTTGAATCAGACAAAGCAAACTTCATCTGGCATGATATCTGATGTGACAGTACATTTAAATAAGGACATTTCTAGAAAATATAAAGTGATTTGTTCTTTTGTTTTTAAATAGTGTAGATTTTTATTTTGTATTTAAAAAATTTTTTTAGGGCTTCCCTGGTGGCGCAGTGGTTAAGAATCCGCCTGCCAAGGCAGGGGACATGGGTTTGAGCCCTGGTCTGGGAAGGTCCCACATGCCACAGAGCAATGAAGCCCATGCGCCACAACTACTGAGCCTGCGCTCCAGAGCCCGCGAGCCACAACTACTGAGTCCATGTGCCACAACTACTGAAGCCCACGCTCCTAGAGACCATGCTCCACAACAAGAGAAGCCACTGCAAGGAGAAGCCCATGCACATCAACAAAGACCCAACACAGCCAATAATAAAAATTAATTAATTAATTAAAAATATGTTTTTAACAGAAGGAAAATCAAACACAAGTTTAATAATATGTATACATGGAAGGGGCCCAGGAAAACTGAGTAACTCGCCAAAATGGCCCCAAACCCCCCGCCTTGAATACCATCTTCTGCTAAAGACAAGAGAGGAGGTGGGGGTGTGATTCATTCTTCTCTGACCTCCTCGAAATTTCTTCCTTAATCTTTATCACAACAAATTAAGAGTCAACTCAGAAAAGTCTCTCTGGGACAGTTAGACAGTCATCCTTAGGAAAATTTGGGGTAGGACACTTAAAGCCACTTAATAACTTAGAAAAACACTGGCCTAGGAATACACATACATATCTTTCTCCAAATTAGAAATTAAACTGGTAGCTTTCATGCTATATTTGAACATTGCCTCCAACATTGCCCCTGCAGTTTCCAAAGGCTGGAGGTCATCACCCATTAGGAACATTGAGGTCATGGCATGTCACCTAGGCCTTCAATTGCCACCCTGACCTTCCAGCTGCCTCTTCTGTCCTCGAGATGGACAAGGTTGGCTAATTCCTGTGAAGTAGAGGCAGCAGATCCTGAGAAGTTTCTGCTTGTTTGTGGTCGAAGGGATCACTTCAGCAGTGACGGAAGGGATGGAGGTGGTGGCAGGGTACCCATTCTTGATCTTCGAGGCTGGCGATCAGCGATCATGAACGGGCTCCATGTTGACAAGGAGGCAGGGAGGCCCGGGAAGTGCCAGATCGGGAATGAAGCCCAGCGTTGGGTGAGGCTGGGATTTCACAGTCCCTTCCCTCCAAGCCTGACTCCCCTGCTCTGAGACCCAGACACTAATAGCTTCCTCCCAGACCAGCTGTGTCAATGAGCAGATGTCATGTCTGTGAAATCACCTGGCAGTCTTACACCAAGAAGACTCCAACCACGGGTCCAGGGAGGAGAGGCTGGGGGCCAATCCGTATTTCCATGACCCCAGCCATGGAGAAGCCTGTCCTTCCAGCTTTAAGAGCAGGAGGGCATTGCCTGGTGAGAGACTTCTGAACAGACTGTCTCAGTATCAGGGATCTGGGCCAAGCTGCCCATCATCTCAGCAACTTTTAACCTTTTATTCAACTGTGGTCGGAGTCAAGCCAGCAAGAACCAAGCTGAGCGTTTTTCAAGGAGTCTTGAAAGGGGGGTGACCTTGTATTGACTACGGATTCTGAACATTTGCAGGTGACTTGGACCTCACACGTTGCAGCAAAGGTGCCTCCCTATTTAGAGAGAAAGGAACTAAGCTTGCTGGTACCGTAGCTAATGTTTATTGGACCCTTAGTTTGATCCAGGAATTTAGTTGTAGTATTTCACCCTTTCATTTAATTCACTATCATTACCCCATTTTAGAAAGGACCTAACCGAGACCCAGAAGTGTTAAGTAACCTGCCCGGGGTCACGCTGGCGGGCGGGGGTGTGCCTCCCAGCAGGGTGAGGTTGGAGGGTCTCCACGGCAGGGACAGAATCTGGAAAGCCTGCCGGCGTTCAAGAACAAACAAGGATGAAGTTCAGGATGTGGCCACCTGGGGGCAGTGCATCAACACCAAATGGAAAGGCAACCCCCCCTGCCCAACCCTCTTGGAGGCCTCCAAGGGGTCCCTTTTAACACTTAGAGGTTTCCAGAGCAGTAGTGGGAATTGGGTAAAAGTGTAGTGTTTCCTCCTCTGCAAGGGCTCGCTCAACAATGGGCCAGGCAAGACTACAAAGCAATAGAGAACAGGTGGCAGCACTTACCTACCTGAAGCCAGGGGCTTGCAATTATCACAGCAAGCAGCAAGGTTGAAGTGGCAGCCGACGATGGGTCAGAGCAGAAGGGAGTTATGGAGATGGTGATAGAAACATCTTGGCATAACCACAGGCAAAACAGTTGCTTAGCCAGCAAGAGAGCTACTCAAATTGAACCATCAAAAGAAATCAATGATGGGACTTCTCTGGCGGTCCTGTGGTTGAGGATCCGCACTTCCACTGCTTCGATCCCTAGTCAGGGAACAGAGATCTCACATGCGCTGTGGTGTGGCCAAAAAGTGAAAAAAAAAAGAAATCAAGGATGATGATGATGATGATGATGATGAAGCCACACCCCCTTGCCTATTTCTACACTGAGCCAGTTTTCCAGCCCAGAATCCACTGACTAAAGAAGAGACTGGCAGGAATTCCCTGGTGGTCCAGTGGTTAGGACTCGGCGCTTTCACTGCTGTGGCCCGGGTTCAATCCCTGGTGGGGGAACTAAGATCCTGAAAGCCGCTCAGCATGGCCAAAAGATAAAAGGAAAAAATAAATAAATAAATAAGAGGCTGGAACTCCAGGAGGAAGGACCCGGTGACACATGGCAAGTGAACATGGTAATGATTCCTTCTGGCCTTCTCCCAAATGGGACCTATGGCTAATAACTTGGGTAATTGAGCCTCAGGAAATATGTAAACATTTGGAGGATATTTGCCCACAGACTCCCAGCTGACTTTGATAACCTGAGACCCAAAGAGTAATCATGGCCCCTTGTTAGGACAGGAGCATGTAGGGCAAGGGAGTAAATGGCATTAAATAGAGTTCTACCCAATGTTCAGTTTGCAGTAGGTCCACTGAGGTTTGTACTACCCCGTGGTCATTTCCCTTGTCCCCAGTGTGTGTTAGAAATAGACATACTTGATACTTGGCTTAATCTCTAGAGTTCTTTTTTTTTTTTTTGTGGTACACGGGCCTCTCACTGCTGTGGCCTCTCTTGTTGTGGAGCACAGGCTCCCGACGCGCAGGCTCAGCGGCCATAGATCACGGGCCCAGCCGCCCCGCGGCATGTGGGATCCTCCCAGACCGGGGCACGAACCCGTGTCCCCTGCATCGGCAGGCGGACCCCCAACCACCGCGCCACCAGGGAAGCCCTAGAGTTCTTTTAATTATAGTGATTTGAAGGCATATAATGGTATCTCAATGTGGTTTTCTTTTTTGTTTTGGAGGGGTTTTTTTGTTGGTTTTTTTTGTTTTGCTTTTTTGGGGTTTTTTGGCTGCATCAGGTCTTATTTGCAGCACGCGGAACCTTCGTCGTGGTGCACGGGGCTCTTCGTTGCGGCACGCGGGCTTCTCTCTAGTTGAGGCACACAAGCTCAGTAGTTGTGGCGCACGGGGTTAGTTGCCCCGAGGCATGTGGGATCTTAGTTCCCCAACCAGGGATCAAACCCGTGTCCCCTGCATTGCAAGGCGGATTCTTTACCACTGGACCACCAGGGAAGTCCCTCAATGTGTTTTTTTGTTTGTTTGTTTTTTGGGTTTTTTTTGCGGTACGTGGGCCTCTCACCGCTGTGGCCTCTCCCGTTGCGTAGCACAGGCTCCGGACGCGCAGGCTCAGCGGCCATGGCTCACGGGCCCAGCCGCTCCACGGCATGTGGGATCTTCCCAGACCGGGGCACGAACCCGTGTCCCCCGCATCGGCAGGTGGACTCTCAACCACTGCGCCACCAGGGAAACCCCTCAATGTGGTTTTAATTTACTTTTCTAAGTTGACTAATGATATTCAGCATCTTTCATTTGCATATTAGACATTCGTATATCTTCTTGGGTGAAATGTCTGTTTTGCCCATTTGGCTTGTTTTTCTTCTTACTGAGTTCAGTTCCTTAGATATTCTGGAAACAAGTCCTTACCACATATATGCTGTGTAAATAATTTCTCCAAGTCTGTGGTTTATCTTTTCATTTTCTTAATAGTGTCTTTCACAGAGTGAAGGTTTTTATTTTGATGACGTATCATTTTTATTGATTTTTAAATTCACATAACATTAAAATTAACCATTTTAATTGTTTTCCACATTTCCATTGTTTTCCACAGCAGCTGCACCATTTTACATTTGCAGCAACAATGCACAGGGTTCTAATTTCTCCACATTCTCACCAACACTTGTTATTTCCCATTAAAAAAATAGCCATCCTAATTAATGTGAAGTGGTATCTCGTTGTGGGTTTGGTTTACATTTCCCTAATGACTAGTAATATTGAGTATCTTTTCATGTGCTTACTGGCCAGCTGTATATCTTTTTGGAGAGATGTCTGGTTAAGCCCTTTGCCCACTTTTAAACTGGGTTGGTTTTTTTATTGTTGAGTTGTAGGAGTTTTTTACATCTTTTGGATATTAATCCCCTATCAAGTGTATGATTTACAAATATTTTCCCTCATTCTGTGGGTTGTCTTGATAGTGTCCTTTGATACACAAAAGTTTTTAATGTTGTCTTTATAATCCGTTTGACTTGATTTAAAAAAATAAGGCATGAAGTTAAATGAAGTTCATTGTTTTTACATATGGATGTAGAATTATTTCAATATCATCTGTTGGAAATATTATACTTCCTCCATTGAACAAATGTCAAAAATCAAATCTCCATTTTTCTGTGGACCAATATCTGGATTCTCTATCCTATTTCACTGATCTGTGTATCTAAATGTTCACCAATAGCACATTGTCTGGGTTACTTTAACTTTAAAATGGGTACTATAATTCCTTCCCTTTCATTCCTCTTTTTCAAGATTGTGCTAGCTATTTTTTGCCTTTATTTATTAACTTTAGAATATCTTGTCTAGGTCTATAAAAAAATTCTGCTGGGATTTTTTTGTTGGATTGAGTTTAATGAATTTAGGGAGAATTATTATCTTTATTATGTTAAGTCTGCCAATTCATGAACATGATATGCCTCTCTGTTTATTTAGGTCTTTGATGACTTTCATTAGAGTGTTGTAGTTTTCAGCATACAAATCCTGTACGTATATTAGGTTATACCTATTTTATGTTTTTAGTACTATAAATGTATTAATTTATAATACTAGTATTTAGTATTATAAATGACTGTTTTTTTAACTTGGGTTTCCACTTGTACATTTGCTAGCATATAGAAATATGGTTTCTTTTTGTGTGTTGGCCTTGTATCCTGTGACCTTGCTAAATTCACTTATTAGCTCAAGGATTTTCTTTTTTAAAATTTTTATTTATTTATTTATTTATTTTTGGCCGTGTTGGGTCTTCGTTGCTGCGCGCAGGCTTTCTCTAGTTGTGTCTAGCGGGGGCTACTCTTCGTTGCGGTGCATGGGCTTCTCATTGCAGTGGCTTCTCTTGTTTCAGAGCACAGGCTCTAGGCACGTGAACTTCAGTAGTTGTGGCACGTGGGCTCAGTAGTCGTGGCTCGCGGGCTCTAGAGCACAGGCTCAGTAGTTGTGGCGCACTGGCTTAGTTACTCCGCAGCATGTGGGATCTTCCCGGACCAGGGCTCGAACCCATGTCCCCTGTTTTGGCAGGCGGATTCTTAACCACTGTGCCACCAGGGAAGTCCCAGTTCAAGGATTTTCTTTTCTGGACACCTTGGGATTTTCTATATAGACAATCATGTCATCTGACAATAGAAAGTTTTATTTCTCCTTTTTTCAATCTCTATGTCTTTTCTTTTTAAAGCTGTTTTTACTCATAAAACTTCTGACACCAAATGCGTGAGTTTTTCCCACATCAACAATCAGCTCTGACACCAACTGGGTGTCCTACAATTCAAGTCAATTCTGACACTAACTACCCGAAGTTAGCACAGACTCCACAGGTTAAGGGCTCAGTCCCACAAGATTGTCCTCCTCCTCCATCCCAGCCACAGATGACAGTCACAAGTCCCAGCGTGCCACCTGTACTTCTGACAAACCAGCTATCAATCGGGGGTTTCCATGACCACCTTATGAGGTTCAGATTTTGCTAGAATGGCTCACAGGACTCAGGAAGACACTTCACTTATTGTTATCAATGTATTATAAAGGATACAACTCAGGAACAGCCAAATGGAAGAGCTGCATAGGGCAAGGAATGGTGGAAGGGTGTTAGAGCTCGCCTGCCTTCTCCGGGTATACCACCTTCCTGGCACCTCGATGTTCTCATCAACCTGGAAGCTCTCTGAACGCCTTCATTTTGGGGTTTTATGGCGATTTTGTGATGTAGGCACGATTGATTGAAACATTGGCTGTGGTGATTAACTCAATCTCCAGCCCCTTTTTCTTCCCCAGATACACTGGGGAGATAGAGCTGAAAGTTCCAACCCCCAATCATGCCTTTGTCTTTCTGTGACCAGCGCCTGCCCATCCCCCGACCCCAAAGCCATCTAGGGGCTGTTGAGAGTTGCCTCATGAGAACAAACGATGTTGCTGTCTCTCCTACCAGGAAATTCCCTGGAATCTGGGAACTCTGTGTCAGGAACCAGGGACAAAGACCAAATACAGATTTCTCACTGTAACCTTTGTAACCTGACTTTCACCTTGCGGACGCCCTCTGGCTCTCTGACTTACAGGGAAAGGCAGCTGCCGTATTGTGAGCTGCACTGTGGAGAGGTCCCTGCGGCAAAGAACTACGGTAGGCCTCTAGCCAACAGCCAGTGGAAACCTGAGACCTTCAGGACAATAGCCTGGAAACAGCTATTTGAGAGAGTTTGGAAGCAGATCGTTCAGGCAGAGCCAAATATTGATGGAATCCTCAAGTTCAAGTTCATCTCCGTCTCCATAGCAGCAGGGTGGGGCTGAGAGAGGATGATGACAGAGCTTAGCCCTCAGGAGGGAACCACAGGCTTCACTGGCAGGGAGTGCTGGTCTTCACACCCAGCAAGGTAGGGAGGCTGGGGGAGGCTGGGACTTGGTCCTAGACCATGCCCCCTGGTAAGGGGTCAGCACACTGGGTGGGCTAAAGACATGGCGTGGTGCTGTTGGAGGACCAAACAGTGGCAGTCAAGGTTCGGGATGACAGTCCCAGGGTGGCCCCCGAGGGACAGGGAGGGGATTCAGTGACCCTGGGAAGTCAGATGGGAGGGCAGCTAGGGGAGGATGGCCTGTCCACAGACCCTGATGGTCTGCAGGGTGGCGCTCACAGGCAAAGGATAGAGGTGGCCAAAGGCACACAGGACCTGTGGGGTCCAAGGGTTGGGCTGTGGCCTGAGCCAATAGCTTGGAGTAGTAACCAGAACTAGCACCAATTCAGACCTCTGGACCCTGGGGAGACGGGACCCCAAGTGGGTCGGGAGAGACAGGAGCAGGGGCTGAGGTGGGAGTCATTGGACCCTATGACTCGCCTGCCTTTCACTGGCAGCTGAGCTGAATTTTAAATTTTTATTTAACAAATATTTATTTAGGACATACTGTGCATCAGTAAGAACTTTTAAGTGTTTTTGTTTGTTTGTTTGTTTGTTTTTGCTGCGCTGCGCAGCTTGTGGGATCTTAGTTCCCTGACCAAGGATCGAACCCAGGTCCTCAGCAGTGAAAGTGTGGAGTCCTAACCACTGGACTGCCAGGGAGTTCCCAGGATTTTATACAGATTAACTCATTTAATCTTCACCACAACCCTCTGAGGAAGGAATGATTATTAATTTCCACTTCATACATGAGAATTCTGAAGCACAAAGAGATAAAGTATTTTGCCCAAATTCACCCAGGAAAAGGATTCAAATACTGTCAGTCAGCCTCCAGAGTCCTTGCTCTTGATCACCAGGAGAGAAAATAATGATCTTCCTAATTGGAGGTGTCTGTTGTTCTTCCTGAGTTTGAAAGTAACAAAAGAAAAGAGACATAAAAATATTTGAACAGGGCTTCCCTGGTGGCGCAGTGGTTGAGAGTCCGCCTGCCAATGCAGGGGGCACGGGTTCATGCCCCGGTCTGGGAGGATCCCACATGCCGCGGAGCGGCTGGGCCTGTGAGCCATGGCCGCTAAGCCTGCGCGTCCGGAGCCTGTGCTCCGCAACGGGAGAGGCCACAGCAGTGAGAGGCCTGCGTACTGCAAAAACAAAAATTTGAACCATGTAAAGGGTATAAACAGAAAAGGAAAATTAGCCCATGTTTGGACATAGTCATGTCTACAGCTAGTTTTTAACACTATGTATCAGATCTTTGGAGATGAAATTAGCAAATCAAAACGATGACAGCCAGGCTCAGGATGGCGCAAGACTGAGAAATTGGGGAAGGAGAGGATTTGGATGGGGAGGAAGAAGAGTTGGGAGTGGTACAGAGTAGCTTTTGGGGTCTCTAGGATGGAAGGCAGTGAAGGGCATGTGCCAGGGGGTCTGAGGAGACCCACAGGCCCCGGGATGGGAAGCTTTGGCACTTGTGAATATTCCAGGCCAGCTGCTGGACCTTCAGGAGCACAGCCACCCTTGGCAGTGGACATAGGTGGGTCTTGAGCTGGCAGGATGCAGAGGACACCCAGCCCAGGAGGACTGACCCCTCTCTCCATACTCCGAGTCCATTGATGGGTCTGGGGTTGGCAGGGGAGAGCAAGGTCTCCTGGATCCCCCATCCAGCTTCCCTTAACAAGCCCCATAGGAGCTCCAGCTGTCAATCACCCCAGCCCCCAGCCCAACCTTCATCTTAGGGAAGAGGCTGACCAGCAGAGATGCCAGGCATAGCAGCAGCAGGTCTGACCAGGAGGGTGGTGACTGAAGATTGGCAACGTTGCAGAAGGGCCAGTGACTCCCCCCAGTCCAGGGGATGAGGATCCTGGGCTCGAAGGACAGTCAGGGCCCCTGAACAATCAGATCGTTTTCTTTTCGTGAGATTTCCAAGAAGGCCTAGACTTCTTTCCTCTTCAGGATTCCTGCTGAATGTAAAGCTTGTGGGCCTAGGACAAATCAACTGGTGCTCTCACGAAATGAGCAAAGAGAACCTGGGAAGAGGCAGGAAGCCGTCAGCTGAGTGGCTGGAGGAGAAGCAGAGCCGAGCAGGGTCTCCAGAGCCGCCTGGAGAGATGCATGGTCTGCTTGGTCTTTGCCCTTCTCGGGGAACCTGCTGCTGTGGGGCCGTGCGTTGAACCACGACATCCTGGTCCATAGTGGCTGGCTTCAGCGCTGTTGGTTTCAAGAAGAGTTAAGGGGTCCAGCAGCCCACATTCAAGGAGGGAGGATGACATGAGACATGAATACTCAGAGGCAGGGAATATTGAGGTCCCTCTTAGAAGCGGCCAACCACAGCCCACCTTCTGGCCCTCAAGGATTCAGGTCCCTACCACATGCAAAATACCTTCTCTCATTCCCAAGGTCCCCCAAAGTCTCCTCCCATCACAGCATCAGCTCAAAGTCCAGAATTTCATTATCTAAATCAGGTCCAGCTGTGGATGAAGCAGCTCAGGTGCGGTTCCAGCTCTTGAATATGGTTCCTCTCTGTGGATTTCTGAAACTGAAGAGGTGAGTTATTTGAAACCCTCCGCCGCTGCCCCGCCACGCAGTGGTGGGACAGACACGGGATAACTGCTGTAGACATTCCTGTTCAAAAACGAGAAAAGGAAATTGTTGGTCCACAAAAATTCTGAAATCCAACTAGCTAGAGCTTGCATGTTTGTTGATTAGTTTTCAAGGCCTGGGAATAATTCTCTATGACTTTTGGCTGTTCTCTGTAGGCTCCTGTTTCTGCCTCTGAGCCCACCCTTCCTCTATTGTGATGGGTAGTGCATGTTTGCACCTGAATAGTTTACTGAGTCTGCTTCCTTTTAGCAAAAACTTTGGAGGTCCTGCAGCCTTTTATCATTTTGTACATCCCTGTCTCTTTCAGCCCCAAGTCAGTAGTCTTTCTGCTTACATAGTTTTCTTAAAAACTTTGTGGGTCAAAAAAAAAAAAACCAAAACTTTGTGGGTCTTCTTTGCATCTCACTGGGGTTCATTCCATTCAATAAAAATTATTCCCAGAGGTCTGTTTAAGATTAGTCCTTCTCTACCTTGGGCTCCTGCTGGGGGACAGTTTTCTTAAATGTCCTAGAGAGTCTATTGTTTGATTAGAGAGTATCTGAGAGGGACACACTTAACCTCTTGAAAAGGCTTTTTTTTTTTTTTTTTTTTTTTTTTTTTTTGTGGTATGTGGGACTCTCACTGTTGTGGCCTCTCCCGTTGCAGAGCACAGGCTCCGGACATGCAGGCCCAGCGGCCATGGCTCACGGACCCAGCCGCTCCATGGCATGTGGGATCTTCCCGGACCGGGGATCCCCTGCATCGGCAGGCGGACTCCCAACCACTGCGCCACCAGGGAAGCCCTTGAAAAGGCTTTTTATGTGACTGAATAATACTCTGATTCTTTAAATCTTTCTGAGGTCTGCACAACAGGTTGCATAGTCATACCCTTGCCTTTATTGCCAGACCATGTGTTTCTGGGAGTGCTCAGAAGTCATTTCTCAACTTTAGCGTAGTTTGCCATTAGAGGGACTGAGAACTTTCAAAACCATCAAGTCCTGGCTCTTTTTTTTTTTTTTTTTTTTTGCTTTTCTTTTTTTTTGGCTACGCCATGAGGCATGCGGGATCTTAGTTCCCTGACCAGGAATCAGGGATCAGGGATCAAACCCGTGCAGTGGAAGCGTGGAATCTTAACCACTGGACCACCAGGGAAGTCCCTTCATTTTTTTTAAATTGAAGTATAGCTGATTTACAATATTTTGTTAGTTTCAGGTATACAGCAAAGCGATTCAGTTTTACATATATGTATATATTTTTTTCAGATTCTTTTCCATTATAGCTTATTACAGGATATTGACTGTAGTTCCCTGTGCTATACAGTAGGTCCTTGTTGTTTATCTATTTTACATATAGTAGCGTGTATCTGGCTCCTTTTTGTTTAAAGCCCTTCGTTTGATTTATCCTTCTTCTCTTGTGTTCTACTAGAGCAGCAAGAAGAAACCGGGAGGCGCCTTCTGCATCTTGCTTGGACATCTCCTCAGCCAGATCACCAAGCTCATTAGACACACGTTCCACCTTCCACATAATTGCAGATGACAGTATCACAAAGCTTTCTGCCATTATGTAACAACTCCTGGCCTCTCTTTTTCTCTAGTTTCTAATAATACTTTCCTCATTTCCTTTTGAACCTTCACTGGCAGCCTCCTCGAACTCCAGATTTCTATTCACAGTCTGTTCAAGGCAATTTAGGCTTTTTCTAACACACTCCGCAAAATCTTTCCAGCCTTTACTCACCACTAGTTTCCAAAGCCGCCCACATACATTTAGGTATTTGTGATGGCAGCCCCCCCTTTCCAGATACCAAAATCTGCGTTAGTTATCTGTTGCTACGTAACAAATCACCCCAAAGCTTGGTGGCTTAAAACCAACATTTATTACTGCATAGTTTTGGTGGGTCAGGAACCTAAGCATTGCTTAGCTGAGTTCCCTGGATCAGGGTCCATCACAGGGTCCAATCAAAATGTTAGTAGGGTTATGGTCTCATCTGAAGGCTTGACTAAAGGAAGATCCCGTTCCAATCTTACCCTCATAGCTGTTGATAGGATTCAGTTCCTCAGAACATCAGTTCATCTCTGGCTGTTGACTGACAGTCAGCCTCAGTTCCATGTCAAGTGGGCCCCTCCACAGGACAATTCAAGCAAGACGGAAGCCACATTCTTTTATAGCCTAAGCTGGGAAGAGACCTTCCATCACATTTGCCACGTCCTTTGTCAGAATCAGGTGACTGTGTCTCATCTACGTTCAATGGGAGGTTATTATACAAAGATATAAATACCGGGAGGTGAGTATCACCGGGGGCTATTTCAGAAGCTGCCTACTAAATAAGCATTCTTAAAATTCTCTTCTTCCATGGATTTGTAAACTCCCCTCTGCAGCCTTCAGAGATGTTGGTGGACCTCAGCTGTCTGCTTTTCTCACACCACACCTTCTCCCTCACTGAACTCAATCGCATTACTACTGGTGACTCTGGGGTTCGCTCCATTAGAAGGACTCAGAGGTACCAATATGGCTCGATGACAAGGCAAGACTTATAAAAAGATACAAAGAATAATAGGGTGAATAGACATGTATTCATCACGCAGTTTAAGAAACGAAACAATACTAGTTCAGTTGGAGCTCTTGGTTCCCCTCCCCATTTATGGCCCTACCCTTCTTTTTAGAAGCGACTGCTGTTCTGAGTTTGGTGTTGATGCTATTCTGTATTTCTTCATATTCTTGCTATGTACGTATGCATTACATAAGTCATGTTTACTGTTGTTTTGCATGTTTTAGCCTTTATGCAAACATAATCATATTATGTGTATTTTCCTGCAACTTGCTTTTTTGCTCATATTATGTTTGGAAGATTTATTCATATTAATACATGTAGCTCTGGTTTGTTCCTTTTCATTGCTTCATAGTATTCCAGTGCATAAATAGACCATAATGTATGCTCTTAAATGAACATTGTTTCCAATGAGTTCTCTTATAAACAGTGCATGATAGATGTTGTTATACTTGTATATTAGGACATGTGTGGAAGAGTTTCTCTAGAGTATATACCAGGAGTAGAATGTAGGAAATGTGCAACTTATGTTTTTCTAGATAATAACAACTAGCTCTCCAAAATGGTTGTCCCAATTTATGCTTCAACCACTAACGCATAAGGGTTTAATTTGCCCAAGTCCTCAACACTTGAAGTGTCAGGTATTAGAGTGTTTGCCATTCTGATAGATGTGAAATGGAATCTAATTCTGCTGCCAGCACTGTGGTAGGCTAGAAATTCTTAGATGACCTCCCACAAAAAACAAAAACCATTGTTTGTACTGTTTTCCTGGGTTTGCAAGAAATAGAGAGAAACCTGCAAAGGGGAAAATTCCTGAAAGGCAGAGTTGCCTGGACAGTAAATGCTGACAGAAGCCCTGCAGACAGGAGATTGAGCCTTGGACCAGCAGCAAAAGAGGTGTGTGGGGAGCTGGGCCTGAAATTTTAATGGGAGTAGAATTGCTGGGTATGAAACTCTATGTTGAATTTTTTATTGAAGTATAATTACAATATTATATTAGTTTCAGGTGTACAGCATAGTGATTCAGTATTTTTACAGATTATACTCCATTAAAAGTTATTACGAGATAATAGCTATAATTCCCTGTGCTGTACAATATATCCTTGTTTCTTATTCTATGTTGAAATTTTTGATGAACAGCCAGACTGCTTTCCAAAATAACTACATTATTTTACATCCCGCCAACAATATGTAAGGGTCTTGGTTACTCCACATCCTTGCTGACACTTGTTCTTGTCCATCTATTTGATTATTGCCATCCTAGTGGATGTGAAGTGGTCTGTCATTGTGGGTTTTTTGTTTGTTTGTTTGTTTTTGTTTGTTTTTTTGCGGTACGCAGTCCTCTCACTGTTGTGGCCTCTCCCGTTGCGGAGCACAGGCTCCGGACACGCAGGCCCAGCGGCCATGGCTCACGGGCGCAGCCGCTCGGCGGAATGTGGGATCTTCCCGGACCGGGCACGAACCTGTGTCCCCTGCATCGGCAGGCGGACTCTCAACCACTGTGCCACCAGGGAAGCCCTGTCATTGTGGTTTTAATTTTCATGTCCCTCATGATTAATGATGCTGAACATCATTTCATGTGCTTATTTGAAATGATCTCTTTGAAGTGCTAAGAGGAAAATAGATGTCAATCTGAAACTGTGTACCTTGCAAAGCTACCTCTCACGACTAAGGAAGAAATGGACAGTTTCAGGAAAACAAAAAAGGGGAGAGTTGTATATCATGGACCTATACAAAAGGAACTTCTGTAAGATGCTGTCTTAGGTCAGAAACCCTTAGAACAGAGCCTGTGATGGGGTCCTTGTACAAATGATTCATTGAGGTAGTGCTCTCAGGAGAAGTCTATAAGGAAGTGAGAGAGCAAGTTAGGGCAGGAGAGGCAGAGAGAGTTTCAGCTGAATCTAGCATCCGACTAATCCCACGGGGAGCTCTGGAGTACAGATAGCCCTTCAGAGTTCTCCCACTTTGATATTTGGTTGATGTCCCCCAACCCCCAGAAATCGGCAGTTCGTCATTGACTGTGCCTCCTCAGGGGGGAATAAATCTCCAGGCCCCTACAGGTAAGGTTGCTCCTCTTGGCTAAAGGTAATTCTCCAGGGCAAGACGCAGCTGTGGGCTTTTGGCAGCCAACACTCACAGCAGCCAGGGGAGTGTGCACCAACCCAGGGAGATCTGAGTGGGGCGCTGACAGTGTTTACGGCTATACTTCATGAAGAAGGAAAATGACCTGAGATGCAAAAAGAACTGGAGAGCAAAGAAACTTATAAATATATAGGAAATCTGAGCAAGTACTCTCTATTACAATTAATCATCATCATCGTCATGCCTAATTTCTAGGGTTAAAAACCACAAAACTACAATCCTGGACAAATAAACAAGATCCTTAGATGATTTCAGAAGGAATGTTAAGATAGTAACTTTAGGCTTTCTTTTGTAACTTTTTTTTATTGAAGTATAGTTGATTTACAATGTTATGTTAGTTTCAGGTGTACAACAAAGTGATTCAGATATATATATAGATAGATAGAGATTCTTTTTCAGATTCTTTTCCATTATAGGTTACTATAAGATATTGAATATAGCTCCCTGTGCCACTTTAGGCTTTAAGTGTGCCTGTTAAACTTTCAAGTGTAGCTACTAAAAGAATTTTTAAAGTGTATATAACTTCTCTACTAGCAGAAGGAAAAAATAGAATAAGAAAACAAAAAAATTTAAAAGTCATTGTTTTAAAGAGACAAAAAAGGGAAAAAAATGAAACAGTATCTTATTGTGCTTTTAATTTCGATCTCCCTGAATTTTAATGAGAAATGTTTCATATATTTGTGAGCCATTCACAGATTCCTGCTTCTATTTTCTTGCCCATTATTCTTTTGGATTCAAGTTCCCCCTCCCCCATCTTATGTATCTGTAGGAGTTCTTTATATAGTTACCCTACAAATCTTTTCATGCGTATATGTGCTGTGAATATCTTCTTCCCTTCTGAAATTCAAGCAAGCAATAATGCTATTGGGTCAGACATTTTTGGAATTACCTTTGGAGGTTATGGGAGTTTTTTTTTAAAAATCAAAGTAATATACATACATAGTTTTAAAAGTCAAACAATGGCTAAAAGTCTATACTAAAATCACTAGCCTGCTGGTTCCCCCCTTCTCTCCCTTTTGTCCCCTCTCCAACTCCCTAGAAACAATCACTTTCAATTGTTTTCATTCTTTGTTAGCATGTACCTCTATATTTTTAAATAACATGCATGCTCTGTCATCTCTTAATAATCAGTCTTATTCATTACTCATTCACTATTCACTGACATCCCATTGTGACAGAAAGGGACTTTAGCTCTCTCAAACCCACCCTCCCCTGAATCCCTCTACCCTTTTAATATATCACCATTTTTTGGTGAAATCGATAATCAGGTTTTCCATTATTATGCCTCTGAAATACTGTTCACAGCTAAGCCAGGTAGAGTATTAAGATTACATTTCCTTTCTAACATAACAGTTTGTGTTTGCCTTCTCCGAATCTCTGGCCACGTCTTCCCCTGCATTCCTACAGCTCTATACAATGCCTCTTAGCACAATTTTCCACAGGGTCGAATGTATCCCGTCCATTGTTTTCACAGAGACCTCTATCCCAGAGATCTCTGTTCTCTGTCCTCCAGTCTGAACTGGCTGGTTTCTAGGTGTGACGCACAGTAGCTTTCTGAGAAGGGACACGTTCTTTTGTGTGATTATTTGCTGGCTGGTCCATTTTTTACTGTGAACATCTGAAAAATGTCTTTGTTTCATGGACACTTCATCGATAGTTGGGCTAGGCATGGGATGAGTTCTTGGGTTAAAAACTTTGCCGCTCAGAATTTTATAAGTGTAACTCCATCGCCTTGGAGTTGCACTTGGAGTCCATCTTTCAGTGTTGTCACTCCTTGATGAAATGAAAGACTGTCGTATTCTAACTTAATGAATGTAATATCTTATCTTTCTGAGGCTATTAATTACAATTTCTTTGAGATGTTCTTCTGCTCTGCCATCTGAACTCAGAAGTCTCCTGTCCCACAATTAAAATTAAATTGTAAATAGGTGTATATGTTGTTATTCAGCCTCAGGTCAACACCGTGGAGGCGCTTGAAATGATCCTCAAACTTTCGTGTCCATCACAATCCCCTGAGGAGTTTCTTAAAACTGCAGTCACTCCCTCCCACACCCAGATGTGCTGATACAGTGGGTCTGGGGCAGGGCTCAGGAATGCAGGCCCTCAAGGCGTTTGCATCTGAGAGACTCCCCTTGGAAGGGGTCCTGCCTCCAGGTGTCATGGGAATGAAGTCAAATTATAGTTCTGGCTCCATCTCAGACCTGCAATTCACTTCACCTTTGTGGGCCTCAGTGTCCTGGTCCTCAAAGCACAGATAACGTCTGCCTGCCTTCCTCATCCTGTGTTATGTGGACCAATAGAGATGATGTCTCAGAAAATCGTTGTAAACCACCTGGCCCTCTCAAGATGTAAGGGAGGGCTGTGACGATTCGTGCTGCATGACCAGCTGCGGAGTGTGTTCAAGTCTCACCACGGGCCATGTGATATCACGAGGCCCAGCATCTCAGATGATAAGATGTAGAGTTTGGACTCAGCGGTTCTCAACCTCGTCTGACCATCAGACTCACCTGCTGATGACGGGGCCACCTCCGGAGATTCTGATCTAATAGGCCTGGAGTGGGGCCCGAGCATCCGTGTGTTTTAAGACGCTTCCTTCCTGATTCCTATGTGCAGCCTAGGCTGAACCACAGGCTAGGTGATCTGGAAGGCCTCTGTCAATTCTAAAAATAATCCAGGGCCTGCTGGGGCTCGCCGGGCCAGAGATGCAGATGGTGGTACCGGATGGGCTGGGGCTACCACAGCAGTTCTTGGCTCTCCCATCTCTGCTCAACTCCAGCAGGACCCTCTCCCCTACCAGCCAGGCCCTCAATTTGCCGTGGCGAGAGCAGCTCAAGCTGTAAGGGGTCACAGCTGTGCACCTGGCAGGCGGCCCTGAGACACAGTTCCACGCAGCTTTTGAGCCGAGAGGCAGGCAGCTGCGGGGTCACGGGATGGGGGTGTCAGCTGTCTGGGGGGCCAGCTTGGTGCTGAAGTGTTTGCAGACCTTGGGGAGTGAGGGGTTACAGCTGGGGGGTGCTGCATTTTTACAAAAGGTTTTAGAAAGTCTTTTCACTTCATTAACGTGACACATGATCATTATTTCAAAAACGTCAAAAATGCATAGCAAGGTAAGAGAAAAAGGAAAACCAAAAATCACAGATAAAAGTCACACATAATACTACCATCCAGCAATAATCTGTTAACATTTTGGAATACTTCCAGGGTCACGTTCATGTCATGACCCTGACAGAGATGTGTTTATTCCACAGCCGTCAAAAGCTGAGCCTCGCAGGGATTACCTCGTGAGATCGTCACAGGACTCGGCAGGTAAGTTCTCCTGTGACTCCTGTTCTTACAGGTAACGAAACGAGCAAGACACCTACCCAGGGTGCCCCAATCGGTCTGGCTCCAACACCCTACTACTCACTCCTGACCACCGATAAAGCAGACACAGGGCACATTAAAGGTATCCTTCAAAAGAGAAAGTTCTGTGTCCTCTTTTCCCTTAATATCTCCTGACATTTTACCCCAAATCATTGAAATGCTTCTTTAGTTTACGGGTAATCAGAGAAAAGCAAATCAAAGGAAAATACCATTTTTCACATAGCGCATTGACAACACTTTAACATACTACACACATGCGTATGTTCAAATACCTTGATTCAGTAATCCCATTTCTAGGAACCTCTCTTAGGGAAATAGAGAGACAGTGGAAGGTTTTGTTACGAAAGCATTCATTGCAACATTATCTAGAGCTGCAAAAAAATGCTGTGGAAAATCACTTAAGTGTATACCATGCAGGCTATTACTTCAGAAAATTATGCCAGCACTAAAAATCACATCAGAAAGTGTATTTACTGGCACGTGAAAATATTTCCAGCATATGTAAAGCAAAAATAGTATGATCCCAATTTGTTAAGTTTGCAAAAATGAATCCATATTCATTTAAAACAAAATTAATTAATTAAAAAAAAATTTTTTTTAAATTTTTAAAAAAATTAATTAATTAAACAAAAGTCCAGTTCCCCCTAAAATTAAAAGGGGGCCACAGAGCCTCTCCAGACGTGCAGGGTATGTTTAGGGTGGGCTGAATTCAGGTACCGGTTTATGGCATACTCAAAATTCCCTTTGTGGGTGTGAGGGTCTGACAGACAGTGCAGTGATAGGCAGCTAGACAAGTTCAAGGAGAGACCTGTGTGAGGGCCAGAAGGAACCTGCCCAAGTAAAATCCTGAGTCAGGGCAAAAAAAACCCTGGTTTCAGACATGTGCCCCAAAGCCACAGTGCCAAGGACAGAGCCTCGGGGTTGCAAGTGCCACTTTGCAAACAAGTTGCTTCTCCCACGGGTAACCGTGAGGTGCGGCTCCCTGGTGACTGGCAAAAGGCTGTATTTGTGCAGTTATGGTTAACGACACCCCTGAGCAATGCTGGACAGGGTTTGCAAATATGCTCTCGGAACAGCCAAGAAGAATGGATCAATGTTACCAATTGTATTTCCGAGTGGGGGGATTGACCAATAATTTTATATTTTTGATATCTCTGTATTTTCTACATTTTTAAAATATTGAACACATATTAGTCTTATAAAATTCTGCTTAAGAAAAATTTCAAATATACCAAAAGTAAAGAGACGACTAAAATGAATCTTCATGTGTCCATCGCTCAGCTTCAACTATTCTCAATATTCTGCCAATCTTATTTCATCTACGCATACCCCAACTTTGTTTTTTCTGTAATACTTTGTTTTATTTTATTTCATTTTTTGGCCACGCCTCGTGGCTTGTGGGATCTTAGATCCCCAGTTGAACCCGGGCCACTGTAGTGAAAGCACCGAGTCTTAACCACTGGACTGTCATGGAATTCCCTTTCTGGAGTATTTTACAGCAAATTCCATCGTTCCATCTCAGGCCAGTGGAAGCCCCTTCTGGTTGTCTCCTGTGCCCTTTTGAAATGGCTCCATTAGTCTTTGACAGTTTCTGTGCTTTCTGACACAATAAGATGTCCCTGCTTATGACAGACTTTTAAAGATGGTCATAAGTTCCTCCCATCCCTGTATGCATGCCCTTTTGTATACGACTTTGCAGCTTCTCCCATCAAGAGGTGGAATCCATTCTCCTCCCTTTGGAGATGGGCTTGCATCTGACTTGCTTGGTCACTGGGACATTATTGGCAGTGCACAGAGTACCGAGTTCATTTGACTGAGTCCATCCTCAGTTTTGACAGAAAATAAGGGAGACGCCTAATAAAGCATGAACTCTGTATTATATGGCGCGGAGGATGGTAAGCTAACGTGTCAGCCCCAATCTGTATTTGTTATCTATTGCTGCATACAAATTGCTCCAGAATTTACAGCCGACATTTATCATGTCACAGTTCTGTGGGTCAAGAATTTGGGACAAGCTTAGGTAAGTGGTTCTGGCTCAGGATCTCCCATGAGGTTGCATTCAAGATGTCAGCTGGGGTTTCAGTCATCTAAAGGCTTGACAGGGGCTGGAAGACCCACCTCCACGATGGTTCCCTCGCGTGACTATTGCCAGAAGACCTTGATTCTTCATCATGTGGGACTCTTCACAGGGCTGCTTGAGTGTCCTAACAACACGGCTGCTAGCTTCTCCCAGAGTGTATGATCCAAAGGAGAGAGCGAGGAGGAAGCCACAATGCCTTGTGGGTCCAAATCTTGAACGTCACACACTGTCACTTCTGCCACATGATATTCATTAAGTGAATCACTAAAAATAACTCATACTTAAGGAGAAGGCAAGGAGGCTTCACCTTTTGAAGGGAAAAGTATCAAAAAATGTGTGGATGTCTTATAAGACACAATATTCTCCCACTCAAATTTCCTTCCCCAACTACTCCTTACATACTGCTCTCTTACTCGTAGGGCAAATAAGCCTTACCAGTTTAACAGAATACAAAAGGGAAGATTTCATTCTGAAAAAGGAATTGTTAGTGCTGCAACTTAGCTGTCCACCCCTGTCATTTTGCAGTTGTTGTAAATATTGCAAAATGTGTATTGTGTGTGTTAAAAGTGATGTATGTTGTGATGCAGTCAGTATTTTTTCAGTTTTTTTGTGTAGGTATTTAATATGTCCCTCCAGTTATATTACATATTGTGTTAGCACTAGCATTTGTGGTTTACAAACATGTTTGACAGTCTCTAAATGGTAATTTTTGAAGATGCAGTGTGAAAAAGAAAAGGAGGATTCTGGCCTAGGTTTATAAACAGTTTTGATTAAGTTAATGGTGAAGGTTTTCAGTCTTCCAAGTCATTTCAATGTACTAAAGGACAATAGATATAAAAAGTTCATCTTTATAATGAAATATATTTATGAATGGGTTTTACATGGGCCAGTAATTTGAGGTGTTCTGTTCCTTTGTGCACTGTCTGCAGTGAACAACTTAAACATTCAGCAAAGGCTCTCTCTTAGTCCATCTGGGCAGCTGTAACAGACTGTCATAAACCAGGTGGCTTATAAACAGCAGAAATTTATTTCTTACCATTCTGGAGGCTGGGAAGTTCAAGATCAAGGCACTAGCAGATTCAGTGAGACCCATTTCCTGGTTCGTAGAGCTGTCTTTTCACTGTGTGGAAGTGAAGGGGCACGGGAAGGGTCTCTTTTATAAGAGCACTAATCTCATGCATGAGGGCCCTACCTTCATGATCTAATCACCTCCCAAAGGCCCCACATCCAAATACCATCACATTGGGTGTTATGTTAGGATTTAACATACGAATTGTGAGGGGACACAAAATATTAGTCTATAGCAGGTTCCAAAATTGAAAGGCACTTTACAAATAACAGCTATTTGACAAGTAAAGGGGCTAATTATTGTAAATGGCTACTGGAATCTCTAAACAGAGTCAAGTTTTCATTAAAAAAAAATTATAAACAAGTGAAAAAGCTCCAAAAGCAGGAGCTTGTTGCCCAGGAATAAAAAGGTCATACTGTTGGTGAGAATCTAATAATACCAGATGTAAGATGGGAGTTGACTGAGCTCTAAAGCAAGGTACAGTGTGAGAAAATGGAAAAATTCTGTTCCCCCAAAATACAATAAGGCAGTGTGCTGATGACAGTCACATGATGCCAAAGACGTTTTATGTAACACACTAAAATCAACAACATCTCTATCCAGGCTGGTGAGTCAACAGACTTCACCAGTAAATATCACCCCTTAACATTTGTGATATTTGTAAATAATGGTGGAATTCAAGACAACTTTTTCTGCTGCAAAGAGCTGCTACGTAATTCGTTAACAGGATATAACAACTATAAACACATATATGGCTAACAAAGAGCTCCAAAATATGTGAAGCAAAAAATGACAGAATTGAAAAGAGATATAGATGATTCTAAAGTAATAGTTGGATATTTCAGTACTCAATTTTCAATAATGGTTAGAACAAGTAGACAGAAGATCAACAAAGAAATAGAGGATTTGAATAGCACTATAAACCAGTTGGACTTAGCAGACATCTACAGAACACTCCACCCAATAACAAATGAATAGAACTTCTCCAATGCACATGGAACATTCTCAAGATAGACTATACGCTAGCCCATAAAACAAACCTCAATAAATGTAAAAGTGTGGAAATATAAAGTCTGTTCTCCAACCACAATGAAATTAGAAATCAAAAACAGAAAGAAATTTGGGACCCTCACAAATATGTGAAAATTGAACAACACAGTCCTAAATAACAATTGGGTCAAGGATAAAATGAAGAGGAAAATCAGAAAATATTTTTAAATGAATGAAAACAAAGCCACAGCAAACTAAGACTTGTGAGATACAGTGAAAGCTGTGCATAGAGAGAAATTTATAGCTATAAATGCCTATATTAAAAAGTAGAAAGATCTCAAATGAATAACTTAATCTTCCACCTTACACACTAGTAAGAGAAGTGCATACTAAATCCAAAGCAAATGAAGGAAGAAATTAGCAAATATAAGAATGGAGATAAATGAGATACAGAATTAAAAAAATAAAGAAAATCAACACAAAGTTATTTTTTTGAAAAGATCAACAAAATTGACAAACATTTAGCTAGACGACCAAGAAAAAAAAAGAGAAGACTCAAATTACCAAGATCAGGAATGAAAGAGGGGACATTACTAACAATCTTACAGAAATAAAAAGAATTAGAAAAGTACAGGTAATTATATTCCGACAAACTGTAAACCAAGATGAAATGAACAAATTCCTGGATAGACACAAACTGCCAAAATGAACTCAAAAGAAATAGAAAATCTGAATAAACATATAACAAGTGAAGAGGTTGAATCAGTAACTTAAAAATTTCCAACACAGAAACGCCCAGAATCAAATGGTTTCACTATTGAATTCTACCAAGTGTTTGAAGAATTAACACTGACCTTTCTCAAACTCATCCCAAAAAATAGAAGAGAAGGCATACTTCCTAACTCATTCTACAAGGCCAAAATTACCCTGATACCAAAGCTAGACAAAGACATCACAAGAAAAGAAAACTTCAGACCAGTATCCCCCTACGAATATAGACACAAGTATCCATAATAAAACACTAGCAAACCAAATACAGCAACATATAAAAAGGTTTATACACATCAACCAGTGGGATTTATCCCAGGAGTGCAAGGTTGGTTCAACAAATGAAAATCAGCTAATATAATACACCATATCAATAAAATAAAGGACAAAGGCCATATGATCATCTGAATAGATTCAGGAAAAGCATCTGACAAAACCCAACACACTTTCATGATGAAAACACTTTTAAAACTAGGAATAGACAGGAATCTTCTCAACCTGATAAAGGCCATCTATAAAAACCCCACAGTTAATATCATACTTAATGGTGAAAAACTAGATGCTTTCCCCCTAAAATCAGGAACAACACAAGAATGTTCACTCTCAACAACTGCATTCAACATTGTACTCGAGGTTCTAACCAGGGCAGTTAGGCAAGAAAATGCAATAAAAGGCAACCAGATGAAAAGAAAGATATAAACTTTCTTGATTAGAAGATCTTGCATATAAAAAATCCTAAGGAATTCACTTTAAAAACTATGAAAACTAATAAAAAGTTTAGTAAGGTTGCAGGATACAAGATTGACATGTAAAAATCAATGCATTTCTATATATTTGTGATGAACAATCTGAAAATAAAATTAAGAAACCATTCCATTTTCAATAGTATCAAAAAGAATGAAGTCCTGGGAATACAGTTAACAAAAGCGTAGAGTTCATACTCTGAAAACTACAAAACATTGTTGAAAGAAACTAAAGAGAGCTAAATAAAGGGAAAGACATCTCCGTGATCATGGATCAGAAGACTTAATATTATTAAGATGACAATATTCCCCCAATTGATCTACAGATGAAATGCAATCCCTATCAAAATCCCAGCTGACTTCTTTGTAGAAACTGACAAGCTGATTCTAAAGTTCATTTGGAATTGACAGAGACCCAAAATAGTAACAACAATCTTGAAAAAGGAGAACAAAGTTGGAAGACCTATACTTCCTGATTTCAAAATTTACTACAAAGCAAAAGTCATCAAGACAGAGTAGTACTGGCATAAGGATAGACATATTGATCAATGGAATAGAATTGAGAGTTCAGAAATAAAACCATTTGTCTGTAGTCAACTGATTTTTGACAAAGGCACCAAGATCATTCAATGGAGAAAGAATTGTTTTGTCAAAAAATGATGCTGGGACAGCTGGATAACTACATGAAAAGAAAAATGAAGTTGATATCTTACCTCACACCATATACAAAAATTAACTCAAAAGGACCAAAGACCTAATATGAGAGCTAAAACTATTAAAGTCTTAGAAGGAAACATAGGGATAGATATTTATTACCTTGGGTTTGGCAATGTGTTCTTAGATATGGTACTAAAAGCACAAAGAACAAAAAAAAAAAACAGATTAATCTCCATCCAAATTTAAAATTTTTGTTCTTCAAAAAACACTACCCAGGGCTTCCCCGGTGGCGCAGTGGTTAAGAGTCCGCCTGCCGATGCAGGGGACACGGGTTCGTGCCCCGGTCCGGGAAGATCCCACATGCTGCGGAGCGGCTGGGCCCATGAGCCATGGCTGCTAAGCCTGCGCGTCCAGAGCCTATGCTCCGCAACGGGAGAGGCCACAACAGTGAGAGGCCCGCATACCGCAAAAAAAAAAAAAAAAAAAAAACACTATCCAGAGAATGAAAAGACAACCCACAGAATGGAGAAAATATCTGCAAATCATATATCTAATAAGGGATTTGGGGGACTTCCCTGGTGGTCCAATGGTTAAGACTCTGCGTTCCCAATGCACGGGGTGTGGGTTCAATCCATTGTCGGGGAACTAAGATCCCACATGCCACACAGCATGGCCATAAAAAATATATATATATATATATATATATATATATATATATATATATATATATATATATATAAAATAAGGGATTTTTATCTAGAACAAATAAAGAATTCTTACAACTCAACTCAATAATAAAATACAAATAATTCAATTTAAAAATGGGCAAAGAACAACAATGTGAAAGTATTTAACACTACTGAACTGTACACTTAAAATGGTTACAATGCTAAGTTTTACGTGTATTATACAACAATCAAAAAAAATTTTAAATAAGCAAAGTTTCTGAATAGATATTTCTCCAAAGAAGATATAGAAATGGCCAATAAGGACATGAAAAGATGCTACACATCATTAGTCATCAGGGAAATGCAAATAAAAACTACAGTGAGATACCCTTTCACACCCAGTAATATGGCTGTAATCAAGAAGACAGATAATAAGTGTTGGTGAGGATGTGGAGAAATTGTAACCCTCATATACTGCTGGAGGTGATATAAAATGGTACAGCCACTATGGAAAACAGACTGGCACTCCCTCAAATGACTAAACATAAAGTTAACGTATGTAAACTTAAAGTGGAAACGTATGTAAACTTAACAAAAGTTAATTCCACTCCTAGGTGGAAGAGAATTAAAATCATATGTCCACATAAAAACTTGTACATGGTAATTCCCTGGCGGTCCAGTGGTTAGTACTCCGCGATTTCACTGTCGAGGGCCCTGTTCAATCCCTGGTCAGGGAACTAAGATCCTGCAAGCCACGTGGCCAAAAAACAAAACAAAACAATAATGACAACAACAAAAAAACTTGTACATGAATGTTTATAGCATCATTACTCATAATAGGAAAAAGTAGAATAATCCAAATGTCTATCAACTCACGAATCTATAAACAAAATGTGGCATATCCATATTATGCAATATTATTAAGCCATCAGATGGAATGAAGTACTGACATACGCTACAATGTGAATGAACTAAGTGAAAGAAGCCAGTCACAAAAGGCCACACAGTAAATAACTCCATTTAAGAGGTTAGTGGTTGCATTGGGCTGGAGTGGATGGGAGACTGAGGGTCACAGCTAAAGGGTATGGGATTTCTTTCTGAGATGATGAAAATATTCTAAAATTGACTGTGGTGATAATTACTCATATCTGTGACTATACTAAAGACCACTGAATTGTACACTTGCAATGGGTGAATTGCATGGTATGTGAATCACATCTCAATAAAATTGTTTACAATTTTGTGAAAAGGAAAGAAATCAATTAATTTCCAAAAAGTTAAGCTTAGCTTACTTATTTTTTTTTTAAGAGAGTTTGGCTACAAAGTCATTTTTTTATTTTAGTGGGGAAAAAACACACACATAACACATACCATACCTCATTATCATCTTGTATAGTTGAAATTTGAAGTAAGACTTTAGATCTTTTTGAATAATGTAAAATAGTCATGTTGGACTTTTTAATTTAATGATTTTTTGGCTGTGCTGTGCAGCTCACGGGATCTTAGTTCCCCAGCCAGGGATTGAACCGAGGCCTTCAGCAGTGAAAGCGAGGTGTCCTAACCACTGGACCACCAGGAAATGAAGGCTGAAATTTCCTTTACCTACACTAGTGACTTGCATTGGAGTTGATATCCTTTGTGACTGGAGAAACCACAAAAAAAGAGTGTGCTAATAAGTTAAGCAAAATGCACACTCCACAGGGGGAAAAAATTCTCTACTCGAAAGGGCACTGTCAATTATTATTGGATGATTATATCTACATTTTACAAATCATGCTAATGTATCATGAGCTGTAGGTACAATTTTTATGTAAGGTTCCCTGGAACCCAAAAATAATTTCAAGAGTTCCTTTGGAGTAAAAAGATTGGGAGAGACTGCTCTATAGGTAACCATTTATGCTTTCATTTTTTTCTTTATGAAAATATCAGCAGATACATTTATATATTCATATTTCCACAGCTTTCTTACCCAAAGGACAGCATACTGTGCACTATTATGTACCTTGTTTTTTCTCATTTAGCAATATATCCTGGAATCACTGCATAGAGGTAGGTAGTATCTTAAGCAGCTTGGGCTGCCATAACAAAATACTATAGACTGGGTGGCTTATACAACAGAAATTAATTTTCTCACAGTTCTGGAGGCTGGGAGTTTAAGATCAAGATGCCAGCATGGTGAGTTTCTGGTGAGAGTTCACTTCCTGGCTTGTAGATGGCTGCCTGATCACTGTCTCCTCACAAGGCAGGGAGAGTAAGCCCTTCTGTATCTCTTCTTAGAAGGGCACTAATCCCATCAAGAGGGCCACACCCTCATGACCTCTTGTAAACCTAATTAACAAAAGGCTCCATCTCCAAATATCATCACGTTGTGGGTTATGGCTTCAACATAAGAAGGTTGAGGGAACACAATTCAGACTATAGCAACGGGGATTCTTATCATTGCTTTTTACACCTGTATAGTATTCCATTGCACAGATATAATATTCAACCAGTCCTTATTGATAGTCCTTAAGATACACTCTTTTTTTTTTTTTTAAAGGATCTTTTTTTTTTTAGATGTTGGAGGTAGGAGTTTATTTATTTATTTATTTATTTTTGCTGTGTTGGGTATTCATTTCTGTGCGAGGGCTTTCTCTAGTTGTGGCAAGTGGGGGCCACTCTTCATCGCGGTGCGTGGGCCTCTCACTATCACAGCCTCTCTTGTTGCGGAGCACAGGCTCCAGACGTGCAGGTTCAGTAGTTGTGGCTCATGGGCCTAGTTGCTCTGCGGCATGTGGAATTTTCCCAGACCAGGGCTCGAACCCATGTCCCCTGCATTAGCAGGCAGATTCTCAACCACTGCGCCACCAGGGAAGCCCCAGATACACTCCTTTTTATCACAAATAGTGCTGCAATGAACTCCTTGTTTGTATGTCATTCATAGTTTTACCTGTGACTCTTTGTGATAAATTCCTAGAAGTAGGATTGCTAAATCAAAGGGTAAATGCATATTTAATTTTGCTAGATATTGCCAGGTTGCCTTCCATAAAGACTGTATCACTTTGCATTCCGTGAGTAATGTATGAGAGAGCCTAACTCCCTACATCTCACCATCACAGTATGCTGTCAACTTTTGGATTTTGCCAATCTTAGGGGAGAAATATTATCTCAGGAAAAGGGAGAAATATTATCTCAGGGTAATTTTAATAAACACTTCCCTTATTATGAAAAAGATTGTACATCTTTGCCATTTGCATTTCTTTGTCTACTTTTTTTGTATATTTTTCTCATTTTAAAAATCGGGGGGTGGGCTTCCCTGGTGGCGTAGTGGTTGAGAGTCCGCCTGCTGTGGCAGGGGACACGGGTTCGTACCCCAGTCCGGGAAGATCCCACATGCCGCGGAGCGGCTGGTCCCGCGAGCCGTGGCCGCTGAGCCTGCGCGTCCGGAGCCTGTGCTCCGCAACGGGAGACGCCACAACAGTGAGAGGCCCGTGTACCGCAAAAAAAAAAAAAAAAAAACAGGAGGACTTCCCTGCTGGTGCAGTGGTTAAGAATCCACCTGCCAATGCAGGGGATGGGTTCCAGCCCTGGTCTAGGAAGATCTCACGTGCCACAGAGCAACTAAGCCCATGCGCCACAACTACTGAGCCTGCACTCTAGAGCCCATGCTCTGCAACAAAAGAAGCCACCACAATGAGAAGCCTGCGCACCACAACGAAAAGTAGCCCCCTGCCTAGAGCAACTAGAGAAAAGCCCCTGCACAAAAACAAAGACCCAACACAGCCAAAAAGAAATTAATTTTTTAAAAATTAAATAAAAAATCAGGAGCACTTCATACATTAGGAGTATTAGCCTTTTGTGATACAAGCTGTAATACCTTTTCTCCATTTGTCAATTTGTCTTTTGAAAATTTATGGTATCCTCTTTCTCTCTGTCTCTTAATTTATCTTCCACAAAGCATATTTATATCTTTATGGTTAAAGTTATCAATCTTTTCTTCTATTTCTTCTGATTTGTGAAATTATTAATGTTTTCCCCATTCCCAGGCTATAAAGAAATGCACTCAGGTTTTCTTCTAGTATTTATGTATTTTCATTTTTCACATTTAGATCTTTTACTCATTCATCATTTATTTTGGTATATTAGAAGCATGAATCTCATGTTACCTTTTTCTATATGGTCTCAACATCATTTGTTAAAAGTTTGTCTTTTCCCCACTGATTTGAGACACAACCTTTTCTTATATGCCAAATTTCCTTTTGCACCTAGGTCCATTTCTGGATTTCTATTCAATTCCATTGGTCTGTCTGTTCATGTGTCACTTCTATGCTGTTTTAGTTATAAAAACTCCATAACGTTTTAATGTCTTTGAGGGCTAGACTCTCCACTTTTCTCTTAAGGAATTTTACTAGCAAATCTTGCTTGTTTATTCTTCCTTTTTGGAAGAATAGACTTTTTATAAAAATTTTGTTCAACCCTACAAAACAAACAATCAAAATCTGATGATAATTTCCATTGACAGCGTGACTAATATATCACTAAACTTAGGGAGAATTGACGTCTTTACAGCACTGAGTCTTCCAATCCAAGAACATGATACATCTCTCTATTTGTTCCAGTTCATTTTTGTGTCTTTCATGCATGTTTCATAGTTTTTACTCACAGAGGTTTTGCACATTTCTTTTAGATCTACAACAGATATTTTATTCTATTTTTGATATTTTATTGTTTTGTTTGTTTTTTGTCTGCACCAGGCAGCATGCGGAAACTTAGTTCCCCGACCAGGAATGGAACCCGTGCCCCCTGCATTGGGACCACAGAGTCTTAACCACTGGACCACCAGGGAAGTCCCTATTTTTGCTATTTTAAATGTATATTCTCATTATGTCTTCTAGTTGCTTAGTGTCTGTATATATGAAGGCTATTGATTTCTACATGTTAATTTTATATCATGATACTTTACTAAATTTTTTTTACCATTTGTGATAGTTTTTCCTTCAACCCTTTTGGGTGTTCCAACTAAACAATTATCTGCAAAGAGAGATAGGGTTGTTGTTTGTTTGCTTGTTGCTGCAAAACATTATTGTTTCCATTTGGTCTAAGGCTTGAGAGAATGTTCCAGGGTGGTTAAAAAGCTGCCTAGTGGCTACAGAGACAGGCTCAGGCTGAAGCTCTGACATCAGGTGGGGAGCAGAGGGATCCCTCAGAGGCTGCTGGGCTCTGGTGGCTCCTGGTCCTGCTTCAGGGTGAGCCTTTCCAAGAGATACTCTCCCAGCTCAGACTAGGGGCTGGACAGCCTGCAGAACTTAGTCAGGTGGTGGTCCAACTTCTTGATGAGTTTCACTTGTTTATCTAGGAAGTGGCTCTCCAGGAGGTCACAGAGATGGGGGTGGGGATTGTACAGGCAGAGCTCAGGGCATGCAGATCCCAAAAAGCCTCCAGGGCCACAGAGGCTTCCATGGTGTCCAGGGTTTTACACCGCTCATCCTGAGACAGCTTCTGCAGGTCCTGGGAGAAGATGCGGCCACTGTGCTGGTTTTCCATCTTCAAGAGACATGAGGAACGCTGGCACTTCTCCTGGGCCTCCTTCCCTCAGAGCCACATCCTCATGGTCAGAATAGAAGCCCAGAAAGAAGTGGGTGTAGGAGGCCAGCAGATGCAGGTTGACCAGGCAGTTGACAATGGCCTCCGTCTAAGTGCAATAATCCTGATGAATCTTGGAGCTCCTTGTTGGTGGGCAATAAGGAGCTAACCTCTGCATTGGCTGGTCCCAGAGTCAGGGGATGGCCAAGAAGATGGTCCTGGAGGTTGTGACTGGAGAGGAGGTTGGAGGGTGGTCAGAGGTTGGAGTCCTAGGTCTCTTCCCTCCAAACACTTGAAACAAGGGACAGATCCACAGGTCCACTGGGCATGCTGCTAAACAGAGGTCATTTTTATCTCTTCCTTTTCAATTATATTTCTTATCTAATATGCTTTCCCTTGTAAAATATGTGTTGGCTAATACTGCCAAAATGATGTTAAACCATAATGGAGATAGTAACACTATTCCTAACTTCAATATTTCTACATTAAGTAAGATACAATGCTAACTATTGGGTAGTATATAAAATCAGGTTTGAATTGTGTCAGGTGCCTTTTTACATTATCTTGTGGGTTCCCCTGAAAACAAACAAAAGAGTTTTTACAAATAGTTTTGGGGAAAGACAATCCCAGGGAATAAGAGGGAGTGAAACAGAGAAACAGGGAAAGCCAGTACACGGATGCATTAACAAATTGGCTACCATTATAGGTAACTAGTGCTTGATTCTGTGGGACCATCTGAGAAGCCATATGATATATTCTGAAGCGTTTACCGGGTCATGAAAGAGAGAAGCTTTTATCCATTGGCTTTTATCCCCCATTGACCAAGATACCTCACACTTCAGGGTTGCACATGCATGAATGCTGAGGTTTCTGCAGGCATCCCATGGTACCATGTCACAAAAGCCCTGGAGCAGACAATAATATTTATCTCACAGTTTCTATGGGTCAGGGATGCAGGAGTAACTTAGCTAGGTGGTTCTGACTCAGGATCTCTCACATGGTTGCAGTCAGGATATCCACAGATCCTGCAATCATATGAAGTCTTAATTAGGGTTGGAAGATTCACTTTCAAGATGACTCATTCATGGCTGTTGGCAGGAAGCCTCAGTTCCTTATCACATGTGCCTTTCCGTTAGTTGCTTGCATGTCTGCTCACAACATGACCACTAACTTCCCTGAGAACAAGTGATCCACAAGGAAAGAGAAACTAAGCTCCACCTCTTGGAGCAAAAAATATGAAAGAATTTGTGCACATATTTTTATTTATTTACTTATTTATTTATTTGGCTGCACTGCACGGCATGTGGGATCTTGGTTCCCCAACCAGGGATCAAACCCCTGCATTGGGAACACAAAGTCTTAAACACTGGACCACCAGGGAAGTCCCTCTAGACATATTTTAAAGTCAGCACACCATCATAATATAGTCCAAATAGATCAGGACTATCTGAACATCCTGAAGAATGTCACATTGGTCCATTATGTCAATAACATCATGTTTATTGGAGCACATTAGCAAGAAGTGGGAAGTATGTTGGTGCCTTGGTAAAATACGTGCTCTCCAGAGAACGGGAGATAAATCCTAGGAAGATTTGGGGGCCACCACGTCAATTAAGTGTTTAAGGATCTGTCGAGAAAGAAGCACAATACTTGGTAGCTTCTTTGGGTTCTGGAGATAGTATGTTTCATCCTGGGGAAACCTGCTCTGACCTATTTATTGGATCACAGGGAGGGCTGACAACTTTGAGTGGGGCCCAGAGCAAGAAAAGCCTCTGCAACTGGTTCACGTAACATTACAAGCAACCCTGCCACGTGGGCCATGCGATAGAGGAGATTGTGACAGTAGGGGTTTCTATAGTGAAAAAAAAGACACGTAAGGAGTATATGGCAAACCCAAGACAACTATATGCCACTGGATAAACAGCTCCTGGTGTGCTCCTGGGCCACGATAGAGATGGAACATGCGGCTATGGGACATCAGGTGACCACAGAGCCGGAACTGCCTATCATGAGCTGGTTTCTGTGAGACCTACCAGGTTACAAGACTGAGTAAGCCCAGCAACAATCCGTTATAAATTGCAGTATTACACAGCAGGTAGGGCCAGAGGCCAAAGCAAGCTACACAAGCAAGTGGCCTAGACCACTAGGTCATCCTCCACTGTCGTACTGGTGCGTCTTCCTAGAACTACTCGCTCATGGAAGAGGCAAAATTCCAAGGTTGATTCCTGGGTGAACTGCCTTGATATCTGGTGTAAAAGCCAAAAGTGGGCCGCTGATACAGAACAGTCTCACTCAGCAGTGACCCAGGAAGAGTGCTGAGGGGACATCCTCCCAATGGTCAGAGTTTTGGGTGGCACATCCGGTCATCTACTTTGTGTAGAAAGAGAAGTGGCCCAGGGTAAAAATACATACAGACTTAACAGCGATGGCAAATAGATCAAGGACCTGAAAGGAAAAAGACTGGAAGACTGTAGACAGGAGGTACTGGAGGTAGGTAGATGAAGAGTCTGCAAACATTTTCTGTAAAGGGTCAGAACAAGTATCTTAAACTTACTGACCGTATGGTTACCAATGCCACTCTTCCACGGTGCTGTTGTGGAAAAGCAGCCATAGATGACCTGGAAATAAATGAGCATCGTTTTGTTCCCATAAACCTTTACTTATTTATTTTTATTTATTCTTTTAACATCTTTATTGGAGTATAATTGCTTTACCTTGTTGTCTTAGTTTCTGCTTTATAACAAAGCGAATCAGCTATACATATACATATGTCCCCGTATCTCCTCCCTCTTGCATCTCCCTCCCACCCTCCCTATCCCACCCCTCTAGGTGGACACAAAGCACCGAGCTGATCTCCCTGTGCTATGTGCTGCTTCCCACTAGCTATCTATTTTACATTTGGTAGTGTATATAGGTCCATGCCACTCTCTCACTTCGTCTCAGCTTACCCTTCCCCCTCCCCACGTCCTCAAGTCCATTCTCTACATCTGCGTCTTTATTCCTGTCCTGCCCCTAGGTTCTTCACAACCTTTTTTTTTTTTTTTTAGATTCCATATATATGTGTTAGCATATGGTATTTGTTTTTCTCTTTCTGACTTACTTCACTCTGTATGACAGACTCTAGGTCCATCCACCTCACTACAAATAACTCAATTTCGTTTCTTTTTATGGCTGAGTAATATTCCATTGTATATATGTGCCACATCTTTAAACCTTTATTTATAAAACTGGCAGTGGGTGGATTTAGTTTGCCAACTCCTGGTACTGATGGACCTAAGGAAGTAGGCAAAAGTGTGAATGTCTTTGTACTACATTTCAATGACCACATGAGAACATCTATGCACAGAAGAGCCATCAGACAGAACAACTCAGTCAGGTGATGTCAGCCAGCCTCTGTTTTCACCCATCCAAGTGCTGGCACAATCATCTCAGGAATGGAATAGGCATTGTGGAAGGATTGGTGGCTATTAATTAGCCCAAAAGCATGAGCTCCCACCCACCATAGCATTACCGCTATGCAATACCCAATCTGCCAGCAGAGGCCAATACTGGGTCCCCAATATAGCGCCGTTCTTCAAGGAGACCAACCAGCCACTTGGAGCCAAGCTGACTGTTGCACCCCTCTGGGAGGAGCATTGCTTCATCTTGACTGCAATTAACATATGTTCTAGATATAGTCTTGCTTTTCTGCCTGCAGTGGCTTCGGAAGCACCCTATCTGATGACTTAAGAGTGATCTACCAGTAAGGAATTCTGCATAACATCACCTCTGATCAAGAAACCTAACTTACAGCAAGGGAGGTGTGGCAATCACCATATGACAATGGGATCCACTGATCTCATGCCACACATACCACAGCACTCAGAAGTTTCTGGACTACTAAAGTGATGGACTAGCTTTTTGAAGGAATAGCTGAGGTACTAGCTTAGAGATGATACTCAACAATAATGGGACATCATCTTCCAGGATGTAGTATATACCCTAAATCAGTGTTCATTATATAGTCTTGTATCCACAATAGACAGACTACATGAGTTTGGAAACCAAGAAATGTAAATGGGAGTGGCCTCACCTACTATCACTCTCATTGGCCCACCTGTGGGATTTGAGCTTCCCATCCCCTCAATTTTAAGTTCCAGAGATCCAGGTTCCCAGAGGGGATTGCTTCCACCAGAGGACATAGTAAGTATTCCCTACACTACTGCCCATCATCTTGGGCTCCTTGTGCCAAGAAATCAGCAAAAAAGGAAAGGAATAACCATACTGTCAGGAGTAATTAAATGTTTGTGATCATCAGAAGGAGATGGGGTGGTTGTTACTCAGCGGAGGTGGGGAGGAATGCATTTTGCACCCAAGTGATTGATTCACTGAGAAATCTCTTGGTATTCCCTGCTCAATATTTATGATAAATGGACAGGGAAGCAGCCAAAGTCCAAGAAAAGTATGGTGACAATGGGCTCAAACTACCCAATAATGAGGGTCTAGGCCACCCATCAGATAAGCCATCTAGATTGAAGATGAGAGAAATCTTGAATTGGAGACTAGAAGGTGGCTAGACTAGAGATTGTGGCTTGAGACCAGCTGAAACAGTGAGGGCTATAGATTGTCCCACTAACCTTTCTCCCAAAAGTCTTCCCAGGAAAGAAGATTATTCAGAACCCTGGAGCTGTTCCCAGATAGAGCGAACTGACTATACAAAGATAGCAGATCCAAGTGGTGCAAGGGATAGACTGTAGTGAATGCTGTGGTGTGCCACACGAAGTTCCCTCTTTAGGACTGAGAGACTCATTTCCTCAGCTGCCAGGAGTATCGGCTGCCAATGGCTCACAGCTGAATCTTTCTTAGAAATTGCTCTGGGCTAAAGAGAGCTGTCTTGCCCTACTCTGGTGGCAGCCCATATTCAATGACTAGGCAATGTTTAAGAGTGCAAAGTCTGCCCCTTGCCTCATTTGGGGGCAAGTCTAAAGGAACATTCTAGCTCTAGGGCTCCAGATCTAGGCATCCGCTGAGTCCTCTGTTGCAACTACTTTGCAGTTCAACTTTTCCATCTAATTCAACCCTGCCTCCCTCCCTAACGTACCGACGTTGCTCCTAAGATCATTCCCTAACACACCTGCACATAAATCTTCTCAGAATCCGTTTCCTGAGAGCCTAACCTAAGACTGCTCTTGTTGCTCTCACTCTCCCAGTCTCCCTTGCAGTTGTGATACAGGATATACAACCCAGGCTTTGACAGACAGACATGTTCACTTTGGAACTGAAATGAAGTTGAAGGCAAAGTAAAGGCAACTACAGAAAACCAAAAACTTTGAGAATTATTGCCAGCAGACCTCCTCTGGGAGAAACAAAGGGAATTTCTTTTTCGTTTTTTAAACTAATATTTATTGAATGCTTACTGTATAACTGGTATGGTGCTAAGCTTTATTAAATGTTTATGTCATTTAATCATTACCATGACTTTATTCTGTGGGAACTTTTTTTTTGGCCGCACTGCCCAGCTTGTGGGATCTTAGTTCCCCGACCAGGGATTGAACCTGGCCCCAGGAGTGAAAGCACTGAGTCCTAACCACTGGACCACTAGGGAATTCCCCAAAGGGAGATTCTTCAGGCAGAAGAAGAATGATCCCAAGTAAGAGCACGATAAAATAGGAAGTAATGAAAGGCATCAGCATAGGTAAGTATATGGGTAAATAAGTAGAAATGACTACTGATGTTTGAAACAATAACCTAGTATTTGGTGTGGTTTAAAATATATGTAGAGGGCTTCCCTGGTGGCGCAGTAGTTGAGAGTCCTCCTGCCGATGCAGGGGACACGGGTTCGTGCCCCGGTCCGGGAGGATCCCACATGCCGCGGAGCGGCTAGGCCCGTGAGCCATGGCCGCTGAGTCTGCGCGTCCAGAGCCTGTGCTCCACAACGGGAGAGGCCACAGCGGTGAGAGGCCCGTGTACCACAAAAAAAATAAAAAAATAAAAATTAAAAATAAAATATATGTAGAATTAAAATACATGACTGCAATAGCACAAAAAGCAGACAGAAGATAATGGAATTAAGCTGTACTAGGGTTAGCTGAGACATGGTAAAAGTACTAATTTAAGGTATACTCTAGTAATTCCGGGATGCGTGTTGTCATCTCTAGGATGACATTCACAGAATCATTAAAGAATGTATTACTAACAAAGTAATGAACCATAAAGGAGAAAAATATTAAAGAACAAATGAGAAAATAAATGCTTTAAGATGATAGATCAAAATCAAATGTATTCATACTTTTATCAAATGTATATTATCTAAATACTCCAAATTTAGAGAATTCCCTGGTGGTCCAGTGGTTAGGACTCTGCACTTTCACTACTGAGGGTATGGATTCAATCCCTGGTTGGGGAACTAAGATCCCACAAGCCACTCGGTGTGGCCAAAAAAAACCAAAAACAAAAACAAATTTAAAGATAAAATTCTTAGATTGTATTTTTAAAAAGTAACTATAGGGACTTCCCTGGTGGCACAGTGGTTGGGAATCCACCTACCAATGAAGGGGACACGGGTTCCAGCCCTGGTCCGGGCAGATCCCATGTGCCACGGAGCAACTAAGCCCGTGCACCACAACTACTGAGCCTGCACACCACAACTACTGAAGCCCAAGCCCTAGAGCCCATGCTCCACAACAAGAGAAGCCACCGCAATGAGAAGCCCACACACCAAAATGAAGAGTAGCCCCTGTTCACCACAACTAGAGAAAGCGTGAGCGCAGCAACGGAGACCTAAAACAGCCAAAAATAAATAAATTAAATATTTTTTTTTAAAAAAGTAACTCTATGCTTCTTACAAAAGCTACACCTGTAACATGAGGATACAGTGTGTTGAAAGTAAAAGGATAAAAGAAGGTAAAGGTGAAAACACTAACCTAAAGAAAGCTGCTTCGTCTATAGTAATATTCGACAAAGCAAACTTTAAAAAATAATATTACTAGAAATATGAGAGACATTTCATAATTAAAAAGAGAAAGATATAATAATTCAAATTTGTATTTGCCTAATAACATAGCTTCAGAATCTATGCAGGAAAAAAACATAACTAAAAGGAGAAATTGACAAAAACTACAAACATAGCTGGCAATTTTAACATATCTCTTCCTCTAAGTGATAGAACAAGGCACACAAAATCAACAAGGATACAAAAGACTTGAACAATGCAATTCACAAACTTGACATACATAGAATATTGCACCAACAACTGCAGAATCTCCGTGCTTTTAAGTTAAAAAACAACTTAAAAAAGGAAAAAGAAAATTTGAAAATCTCCAAATGTTTGGAAATTAGGTGATTTTTAAAAAATATTTATTTATTTAGGCTGTGCCAGGTCTTAGTTGCTGCACGCGGGATCTTTAGTTGCAGCATGCGGACTTCTTAGTTGGGGCATGCGAACTTCTCAGTTGCAGCATTCGAACTCTTAGTTGCAGCATCTAGTTCCTCAACCGGGGATCAAACGCAGTCCCCCTACATTGGGATCACGGAGTCTTACCCACTGGGCCACCAGGTAAGTCCCCTAGATAGGGGTCCCCAACCCCTGGGCTGTGGACTGTTAGCGGTCCGCAGCCTGTGCGGCACTGGTCTGCACAGCAGGAGGTGAGCGGTGGGCGAGTGAGCGAAGCTTCATCTGCCGCTCCCCATCGCCTGAACAATTCCGCACCCCCCACCCTCCACCCCCACCCCGTGGAAAAACTGTCTTCCATGAAACCAGTCCCTGGTGCCAAAAAGGTTGGGGACCACTGCCCTAGGTGATATACTTTTCAAGAGAGAAGGTATATCATAGTAGTGAAAGGGGAACATCAGATATTAAACATATTGACATTTAAAAAGTAAGAGGATATTTTGAAGAACTCTGCCAATAAGTTTGAAAATTTAGATGAATGGACAGATTCCTTGAAAAACTATGAAAACTGACATAATAAGATCTGAAAAATCTGAATAGTTTATTTATTTATATTTATTTTTTGACCACACTGCATGGCTTGTGGGATCTTAGTTTCCTGACTAGGGATCAAACCCAGGCCCACGGCAGTGAAAGCGCCGAGTCCTAACCTCTGGGCTGCCAGGGAAGTCCCTGAATAGTTCTATTATTATTAAAGGAGTAGAACCCATAATTTCAAAATTTCCCACAATACAAACTCCAAGCCCATGTGGCTTCACTGATCAGTTCTTTCAGACTTTTAAGGAAAAAATAATACAATTTGGGGGATTGTGTTCCCCCAAAAAGATCTGTTGTTGTTCTAACCCCTCGTATCTCAAAGTGTGACTTCGTTTGGAAATAGGGTCATTGCAGATGTAATTAGTTATAGATGAGATCACATTGGAGTAGGATGAGCCCCTAATCCAGTATGACTTGAGTCTTTATAAGAAGACAGCCATGTGAAGACACAGAGAATGCCATGTGAAGATGAGGGCAGAGATTAGATTGGTGTGTCTACAAGACAAGGAACAACAAGGATTGCTGGCCATCACCAGAAGCTAGGGGAGAAATGTATATTAGTTAGGGTTCTCCAAAGAAACAGAATCAATAGGAATACAAATAGATATAGACATAGATAAATTGTTAGATCAATCGATCTATCTCTAGATAAATAGATACAGAGAGAGAGAAAAAGAGACATGTATTATGAGGAATTGGTTCTAGTGATTATCGAGGCTAAGACCCACCCTCTACCATCTATAAGCTAGAGACCCAGGAAAGCTAGTGGTATAATTCCAATCCAAGTCTGAAGGCCTGAGGACCAGGGGAGCTGATGGTATAAACACCAGTCCAAGGGCCAGAGAAGGCCAATATTCTAGCTGAACAGGCAGGCTGGATGGGACCGAATCCTCCTGTCCCCTGATTTTTGATCTATTCAGACCCTCAATGGATTGGATGATGCCCACCCACATTAGGAAGGGAAATCTGCTTTACTAAGTCCACCAATTCAAATGCAAATCTCATCCAGAAGTACCCTCACGGACACACCCAGAAATAATATTTAATCTGGGCACCCTGTGGTCCAGTCACGCTGACACAAAATTCACCATCAGACCCAGAGAACAGACTCTCTCTCAGAGCCCTTAGAAGGAGCTAACTCTGCTGACACCTTAATTTTGGACTTCCAGCCTCCAGACCTGTGAAAGAATACATTTCTGTTGTTTTAATCCACCCAGTTTGTGGCACTTTGTTAGGGCAGCCCTAGGATACTAATATACAATCTTATATAAACTATTCCATTGAATAGAGAAAGCAGGAATAATTACCAACTCATTTTATAACACAAGCTCAATATAACACAAGCTCAATATAACAAAAATCAATTGTATTTCTACATACCAGCAATAAATAATGAGAAAATGAAATAAAAGATACAATTTAGATAGTATTAAAATATAGAAAATACCTAGCAATAAGTTGAACAAAAGATATGCACGTTTCTACATAGAAAACTAAAAATTATCACCCACAGAAATTAAAGAAAACCTCAATTAATATGAAAAAGTAAAAATTTTCTGGTTTCATCAATGGGAAGACTTAATATTATAGGATATTAATTCTTTCCAAATTGATCAATAGATTCAGTATACAAAGCCAATAAAAAAATTCCAGCAGCTCTTTTTTGTGGAAATTAACATGCTGATTCTAAAATTTATATGTGTATTAATCATGTTTTTTATTTTCTATATTTCATGCCGTTTTCATATCTCAGGGGCCTCGCTAATCCAGGAGAGACTGCCCTCCCAAGGCAAGCTAATTCCTAGAGATAGCAAATGACCCTCCTATGAACGAGCCTTTCGTGTCCAAATCAAACAATGCAACACCCATACCCCCACAGCCACCATCTTTACTAGGCTCTCACCGGGCTCTTCTACTCTAGGCCAATACTTCCTTGCCCTAATGATCCCAGAGCCAGGTACCAGGTAACTCAAGACAGAGTCTATACACCAAAGCTTGCTGAAATTATTCAAGCAAGCCAGTCCCAAACCTGCTTAGCCTGCTTACCCTGCCTCTCCTCTTCTTTCCCATGAAAACCACAAAAAAGATTCTTGCCCATGCTTTCTCCCTGTTCCTTCTGCCTCCTAATGAACCCTGGTGTTTCTCCATGTGGCCCTGGGTAGGCTGGCATATCCCGCCCTCTTGGGACTGTGAGTAACAAACTATCTTTTCAAAGGAAGCCATCTCCTGATCTGTTGGCCTCATTATACATCAGTAATAATAATAAAACCTACATTATAAAACAATATGGCATTTAAAAGGCCAAAAATAGCATAGATGATCTTGAAGAACAGTCAAAGGACTTTCACTAACAGATTTCAATACTTGTTACACATCTATAATGTGTCATGGGTGCCAGTTTAGGCAGATAGACTAAGGGAAAAATCTAGAGACAGACCCACACTTACACTTATGATAAAGGTGCCACTGCAATGAAAGGGGAAAGGATGGCATTGGCAACCATACATATGGAGGGGAGGACCGTGACCTCTAATTCAAGCCATACACAAAGATATATTTCAGATTGATTATAGATCTGAACTTAATGTAAAACAATATAGTTTCTAGGACATAATAGAGAATATATTCATGACTTCGGTGTGAGCAAAGATTTCTTAAACAGGACCCAAAAGCACTAAGATAAAGGGAAAGAATGATAAAGCGGACTATATTACACTTAAGATTTCTATTCCTCACATGACATCATTAGCAGAGTAAAAAGGCAAGCCACAGGCTAGAAGAAAATATTTGTATTAGACATGTCTGACAAGATCCTCATATCCAGAATATATAAAGAACTCATACAAATCCATAAGAAAAAAACAGGCAACCCAAGAGAAAGATAGGCAAAAGTCTTGAACAGTTACTTCATAAAAGAAAATATCCAAATAACCAAGAAGCATATGAAAAGGTAGTCAACAAAATTAGTCTTTGGGGAAATATAAATTAAAATCATAATGAGTTACTAATATACACCAACCAGAATGGCTAAAGCTATTAAAATATATATTGACAAGACCAGGTATGGACAAGAATGTGGAGGAATGGAACTATTGTATACTATTAGTGGAAGTGTAAATTGGTGTATGACCATTTTGGAAAATTCATTGGCAAAATCTAACAAAGCTGAACAAATGCCTATCCCAAGATAAAGCAATTACACTCCTAGGACTCAATGGAAGTGAGTATCCAACAATGTAGAGAACAATGCTCATAGCAGCATCATTTGGCCAAAAAATGCAAAAATACTCAAACATCCATCAACAAAACAATGGGTACAGAAATTGTGGTGTGTTCATATGACATAATTTATACAGCAACTCAAAAAAGAAAAGAAAAACTACTGCTACGTGCAATAACACGGATGAATCTCACAGAAATAAGGTTATGCAAAAGAAGATAAAAATACTGTATGATTCCTCTTATATGAAGTTCAAAAACAGGCAAAACTAGTCTATGGTGATATGTATCAGAATCGGGACTACTTTTAGGGAAAGGTAAAGACTGAGAAGAGCATGAAGATTGTTCTTAACGTTCTAAATCTTCTTCTTGGTGGGGGTTACACAGACGTGTTCCATTTGTGAAAATTCATTCAGCTGTGCACTTACTTTTTTGCAGTTTTGTGCATGTATGTTTAACTTCAATAAAAATTTACTTAATAAAAATCTTCCCTCCTTACCGATAACCCCAAAGCCCCTCCTGGTTTTCTTTAAGTCGGTGACGTATAGTTCTCTCAGTCATCCTTGGCTTAGAACCCGAGTCACCCTAGAAGATCCCCCTTTCCTCAGTATGCAAGTCCTTTTTTTTTGTGGTACGCGGGCCTCTCGCTGTTGTGGCCTCTCCCGTTGCGGAGCACAGGCTCCGGACGCGCAGGCTCAGCGGCCACGGCTCACGGGCCCAGCCGCTCCGTGGCGTGTGGGATCTTCCCGGACCGGGGCACGAACTCGTGTCCCCTGCATCGGCAGGCGGACTCTCAACCACTGCGCCACCAGGGAAGCCCAATATGCAAGTTCTTTTGACCTTTCCTTATAAATTTTCTTAGAGCGCCAGATCCCTCCCCTCAATCCATTCTCACTGGCCCACCCTAGTTCAGATCAAGCCGAAACAATTACATTAACCCCTTAACTAGTCCCCTCCCTCTACTCACCCCTGGCCAATCTATTGTGCAATGTCCACTCAGTGTAAGAGTTGGCTCTAGAGGCGGCACACACATACATGAAAATATGATTCACAGTTCAATATATATCAGTAAATGCCAAGTTAGTGATAACAGACAAAGGGACAAGAGTTGAGAGAAACCATAGTAGATGTTGAATAAATTCTCCCCCACTACAACATAAGTTCCATGAGGACAGCGGTGTTTGGTTTTGTTTGCTTGTTTGTTTTTTTAATTGTAGTATAGTTGATTTACAATGTCGTGTTATTTCAGGTGTACAGCACAGTGATTCAGATATAGATATAGATTCTTTTTCAGATTCTTTTCCCTTATAGGTTATTACAAAATATTGAGTATAGTTCCTTGTGCTATACAGTAGGTCCTTGTTGGTTGTCTATTTTATATATAGTAGGGTGTACATGTTAATTCCAACTTCCTAATTTATCCCTCCTCCCAAGTATTTGGTTTTGCTTTATTTTGTCCATTGCTGTTTCCAGTGCCTCCTAGCACAATACCCGACACATAGTAGGTGAACAATAATTTGTTGCACTCAAACTAACACATAAATTAGTGACTGAATAATGGCCATTACTATTATTTCCACCATTCTATAACACCTCAGGACTTCCTCTAAGATGTGAGTTCATTTATACGTTTGCTCATTAATTCAACGTCTATTGATGGAGTGCTACA
This sequence comes from Stenella coeruleoalba, assembly GCF_951394435.1. Classification (NCBI taxonomy): domain Eukaryota; kingdom Metazoa; phylum Chordata; class Mammalia; order Artiodactyla; family Delphinidae; genus Stenella; species Stenella coeruleoalba. Next base: position 15,204,158 of record NC_137159.1, on the reverse strand, counting down.
TACGCACAGGATATGATTTATGCCCCAGGGAATTTGTAACCTATCAAGTAGGTAAAACAAGGACAGCTGTGACTACTGTGGTAGTGCCCAGGCACAGCATCAGCTGACTCTCATTCTTTTTTTTAAATTATTGACTTCTAGTTGATTTACAATATGTTAGTTTCAGGTGTAGAGCAAAGTGATTCATACGGGCAGATGTGTGTGTATATATATATATATATATATTCTTTTTCAGATTCTTTTTCATTGTTATTATAAGATATTGAATATAGTTCCCTGTGCTATACAGTAGGCCCTTGTTGTTTATCTATTTTATATATAGTAGTGTGTATACGTTAATCCCAAACTCCTAATTTATCCCTCCCCCCTTCCCTCTTTGGTAATCATAAGTTTGTTTTCTGTGAGCTGACCTTCATTCTTATCTTCCTCTGCCCCATCTAGTTCAACTGCAGATCCCAGGGAGACCTGCTGGCCTTCACGCCATGTTAAATAAAATATATAAAAATCATGTTAAATAAAATGATTTTTTTTTAATTATTATTTTTTTGGCTGTGTTGGGTCTTCGTTGCTGCACGCAGCCTTTCTCTAGTTGCGGTGAGCGGGGGCTGCTCTTTGTTGCTGTGGGCGGGCTTCCCATTGCAGCAGCTTCTCTTGTTGTGGAGCACAGGCTCTAGGCACGTGGGCTTCAGTAGTTGTGGCACGCGGGCTCAGTAGTTGTGGTTCACAGGCTCTCGAGCGCAGGCTGAGTAGTTGTGGCACATGGGCATCGTTGCCCCGCAGCACGTGGGATCTTCCCGGACCAGGGATCAAACCCGTGTCCCCTGCATTGGCAGGCGGATTCTTAACCACTGTGCCACCAGGGAAGTCCCAAATAAAATGATTTTATTTAACATTTCCCTATTTGGGGACCTTGAGGTTATTTCTAGCTTTTCACTGTGATAACGACACTTCTACAGGCTTCCTAGTGTACTTGTTATTTCCTTAGTATAAAATCCTAGAAGCACAGAGGTGAGTCAAAGGGTTTACACTTTTTAAAAATTTTCATAGGTATTGCCAAACTTCCCTTCAGAAATGTTACACAAGAGTATGCCCAGCAGCTGTATGTTTCTCAGCACAAGGGCCAAAGCTGGGTGTTGCTATTCTTTTCTACCTTTGCCAATCTGATAGATGAAAAATGGTATCTCTGTGCTGTTTCAATTTGTATTTCTTCGAGGTTGATGGGTATGGTAGGTTGATAATGGCTCACTCCCAAAGATCAGTGTACTAATCACTGGAACCTGTGAATATTACCTTATAAGGAAATGGGGTCTTTGCAGGTGTGATTATAAGGAAATGGGGTCTTTGCAGGTGTGATTAAGTTAATGATCTTGATGGGGAGATTATCCAGGATGATCTGGGTGGGCCCTAAATGACATCACAGCCTCCTTCCTTGTAAGAAGGAGGCAGAGAGATTTGACAAAGACAAACGAGAAGGCCATGTGACCACAGAGGCAGAAACGAGTGATGAGATCGCAAGAATGCTGGCAGCTACCAGAAGCTGGAAGAGGCAAGAAGTATATTCTCCCTGGAGCCTCAGAGGGAACATGGCCCTGCCAACACCTTGATTTTGATTTAGTGAAACTCATTTCGGACTTCCGGCCTCGAGAACAGTGAGAGAATACATTCCTGGTGTTTTAAGGCACAGTTTGCAGTGATGTGTTACAGCAAAACCATGGGAGGCTAATACGATAGGTTTTTCACATGTTTATGGACCACATGAAAAAATCCTTCTGACTTTCAAAAACTTGTAAAAATGAAATATCACGCAATAACATGAACAGTATAATTCTATTTTCGTGAAAGTAAACCTGAATATTTGTATATGTGTTTACAGGTGTACACAACTGCCTAAGATGTCTGGGAGGATGTACATCAAACTAGTAACAGTGATTAACTGGAGGGAGGTGTGGGAAGGAGGTGGGGGGAAGAGAAACTTTTAGTTTTTTCTCAAGATGCATCTCTGTTGTTTGAAGTTTTATGAAACTATATTCATGTACTAATTGTGTGAAAATATAGATAAGTCACATCTGCTTGCTGTAAACAATAAAATATGTAGAAAGTAGAAAACAAAACTGTCCCTCTCCTCTCAATTATCCCCCTTCCCAGAAATATTTGATAATAATTTGGCGTGCGTCTTCTCAGGCTTTCTTTCCATGACAAAGTAAACACAGGTATGTCATTTTTAGAGAACAAAAAAGAAGAGTGAGTACCATATACATTTTCACTTAAGGGTGTTTCTCCAAAATCATTTTAGGATCCTTACGTGCAGGGGCCTCATTCTCCTGGGCTAGTTGTTGCACAGACTCTCACCGTAAGAAAGTCCCAGAACTCTTTTTTTCACCAACCTCCCTGCTGCTTTGAACTTTCTTGTATCTGTGAATTTGACCATACGTATACACATCGCTGGTAAAACTCCTCTGCAAGTCGCGTTTAAAATAGTTTTAAGTACTCCCATTCTGCCTTCCAGTCTGGTTTTAAAACGGACGCTCCCACCAGTAGTTCCCCACTATGGAGGACACAAGATCCACTTTTTCAAACTTTCCTGAACTGGGTGGAGAGATGATATTTTAACGTTATCACAGGAGGCATTTCTTTAAGCATGAGGCTGGTCGGGCATTTTTCATACGTTCATTGGCTCTCGAGGCAGCTTCGTGAACGCTTCAAAGGTCACTGGGCAGACAATCTTCCTTCTCAACGAACCAAATCCGAATTCTTTCTGAAACCAAGGACCTAGTCCGGAGCTATGGGGCGAAGGTGATCTTTGGGATTTCAGCTTGGGTGACTCTGGACACCTGAACAAAGTCGAAAACCTGAACTGGGGCGGGGGGCGCGTTGGAACCCCACAGGAAAGAGGAGCGGGAGGCCGCCCGGCATATTCCGGGGTGCCATATATTTCCCCAATCCTGTGCCCTACGCAGCCGGCGAGGGCGACCAGGCAGGGAGGGACCCAGCGCTGCGAGGTCTCCAGGCACCGAGTGTCCCCGGCCGGTCTGTGGGTCCGAAGCTTTCCCGCAGGGGGCAGTGCCGCCCGCCGGCGCGCGGATCCGGTGGGAGGGGTGTGGAGCCGGTGCGGAGTTCTGGGGGCTCTCGGGAAGAAAGTTAGGGGATGCCTAGGGGTGGGGGCGGGACCCGAGCGGTCGGCCGGAGGGTGGGGACAGGGCCGCGGGGGTGCAGGGTAGGGCGCGGGGAGGGGGTCTGGGCGAGTCTGGGCGCGAGGGCGGTGCAAGCTGCGGGGAGGCGCAGCCCCGGAAGGTGTGAGCGAGCGGCAGGCGAGTGTGAATGCGAGTGTGTGCGCGCCGGAGCTCTCCGGGTTCTGCGAGGCGCGCGGGTGTCAGCTTGCAGCAGGGCTCCTCCCTCCGGCCCCCCTGGCCCGCGCGCCGGTCCCTCCTCCCTTTCCCCGCTCGCCCCTCCCCGGCGGGCCAGGCGCTGGGACACCCCGGCGGAGCAGGCGGCGGCGGCAGCGAGTTGGGGAGCCCCGGGCTCCGCGCTGCCGGTGGGGCCCGAGCCGAGCCGCCCCCGCCCCGGCCCGGCCGCGCCGGCCCAGCTTCCCTCCGGGCCACGCCCTGTCAAACTTTGTTGCTGCGGCCGCCGCGGCGGCGAGCGGAGCGGGCCGGCCAGCGGGAGGGAGGGAGGGGCGGGCGCCGGGCCGGGCGCGGGCGGCGAGGGGCTCCGAGAGCGGCGGCCCCGGCCCGCGGCCCCACCATGCCCCAGCTCGGCGGCGGCGGCGGCGGGGGAGGCGCCGGCGGCGGCGGCTCGGGCGCCGGGGCGGCCGGCGGAGGGGATGACCTCGGGGCCAACGACGAGCTGATCCCCTTCCAGGACGAGGGGGGCGAGGAGCAGGAGCCGAGCAGCGACAGCGCCTCGGCGCAGCGGGACCTGGACGAAGTCAAGTCGTCCCTGGTTAACGAGTCGGAGAACCAGAGCAGCAGCTCGGACTCGGAGGTGAGGAGGCTTCCGCGGCCGCCCCGGGGGACCCCAGCCCCGCGCTCGCTCACCCGCCTTCGCCTTTGTGTCTCCTCCGTAGGCGGAGAGGCGTCCGCAGCCCGCCCGGGACGCTTTCCAGAAGCCGCGGGACTATTTTGCCGAAGGTAAGTGCCGGCCCCGGCAGCCCCCACTCCCGGCCCCGCGGCGCTCGGGGCTTCATCTCCGGCCGATCTCGGTACCCCTTACCCCCGTGGCCGTGCCCCTGCCCCTGCTCTCCGCCCCTGTCGGCCTCAGCAGTCCTGGGGCGCGCGTGGGGGGCGCTCTGGTCTCCGGTCCCCACTCCGGGTCCCCAGCCGCGGCGCTGTCCCGGGGACCCCGACCTTACCCCCTCCTTGGTCTTGCCCGCAGTGAGAAGGCCCCAGGACGGCGCGTTCTTTAAGGGTCCCCCCTACCCTGGGTACCCGTTCCTGATGATACCGGACCTGAGCAGCCCGTACCTCCCCAACGGACCCCTGTCTCCGGGAGGAGCGCGCACGGTGAGTGCCCGTCCCGCTGCGCCGGGGCGGGTGGGCGGCCGGGGCCCGCGAGATGCGCCCCCGGGCTCGGCGACAGGGTGGGGGATGGGGGATGGGGCCGTCCCGTGAGGATCCTGGGCAGAACTTGCTTACGGGGTTGAACTACTCTGGCGGTCGAGGGTTAGGCTGCTCTAGGCAGTGCCTGCATGAAAGGAAAGTGCCTTTACATGCTCCCCTTTTGCTGGGGAGCGGCTTTGGGGTCCACTTCTGGGGTCCTCCTTGGTCTCCAGAATTCTTTGCCCGCACTAAAGGGAAACTTGGATTTGTGCCGGTTGGGCGGGGGTGTGTGTGTGTGTGTGTGGGGTCTCGCTTCCTTCCTGGAAATCGGTCAGCTTTCCCTGGCAGTTGGGCAGTGGGGCCGGGGGAGCAGGGTTGGCGACGCTGCCCCACGACTCCAGTTTCGCTGGGCGGCTGTGAGTTCGTTCCTAAGAAACCCAGTATTCGTGGCGGGTTATTCACACACACCCCTCCCCACCCCCAGCCCTCGCGCGGGGGCCTCAACTTTTCTGTAGAGCTCGGGATTTTAAACTCGCCGAGATGATTTCGAGGGCGAATCGAGGCATTCTTCAAGTTGAGGAACTTGGCTTTTTCGCCCTTTGTTGCCGGCTTTTCTCATTTAAAGCGAGCGCTGCGACACTTTAAACCTGTTAATGGGCGCGCATTGTGTGCTGCGCGCTGGCATTTAGAGCCGTGATTAAGCAAATTGACCGGGCCCCAGACGACGTGCAAATGAGGGCGGATTCCTTCGCCCCCTCCCTGGCTCTAACTCCCGCCCCCCGCGTCGCGAGGGGCACAGCCCGGGGCTGGCCAGGCTTTTTTGTCCCCTGAGTTGCCACCCCACCCGAGGGCCCGCTGCCCAGGTGCTAGGTCCGGTGGCAGATCTTGAGTGAACACCTGCCTACTATGCGCCAGGCTCTTGCGCGCTGCTGCTTGGGCGCCTGCACGCCGTAGTGGTTCACTTTGCTCCCTGCCCGGTTTCCCAGTGCCCGCCAGTTCGTGCTGTTGTTGATTCGGGGTGGAAGGTGTTTGGCGCCTTAAGAGCTGACCCGACAAACTCACTTTATGCTCAAGTTGTCCTTAAATAATAATCATAGTTAAAGGGCTGCCTGGGAAACGCTGGTGCTGAATGGACCATCCCTGCCGTCATGGTACAGTGGTCGGTGGAGAGTGGAGACATCTGCCGCCGGTTCAGTGGGGCCGCTCTGCCGGCCGGTTGGGGTGTGGGAGTGGAGGTTGGGGACTCTGGCCAACCGAGAGCAGAGTGGAGCCGCACAGCCCTCTCCTTTCAAGCAGGGAAGACCCTGCACCTTTGGCCCTGCCTTGGTGCATCCTGGGAACTCCCGAATGTAAGTCCTGAATATGAGCTGGATGCGGGCATCTGGCTGTTGCTTTTTCTCATTCATGTTAAAAGAAAAATGTGTGAGTAAAAGTTGAGCAAAACAAACTGCAGTAACGTCGTTCAGGTTTTCACAGATTCTCTTCCGTGTCCGCAGATGTGGCTCAGTTCTGAAAGTTTTAGTAGGGTTTCTGTACGTGTGTGTGTGAAAAGGTAGGTCACTACACTATCAGAGTCCCTTTTCTCCATTTTACCTTTAGTTGTCTGGGAAAAGGAGTTTGGCTTTTCTGTGAGTCAGCACCGATCCATGTCCTGGTGCAGGTAAAGTCGCCAGAAATGTTCCAAATATGACTAATTCTTTCACTCAAGCTAGCTATTCCTTTCCCCTTTCTCACCAGGGCATTTTGATTCTTCCTCTTTGAATGGTGACGACTGCCAGTCTTCATATGCTGCTCTTCCCCTCCCCCTCAGGAGCCCAAATGGGACAGATTTTGTTTGTGTCAGTCCCCTACTTTCTTTTACCATCTTCTACCACCCTTCCTTCTTTCTACCATCTTACATGTACTTTTGACTAAGAGCTTCCAAAGGCTGCTTCTTTTTGGTACTGGCTATTCCTGATTACTGCATCCAGGCCTGCATGGGATTTTTGGAGCCCTCCTTGAGGAAGCCAGCCTTTCCCCTCTGCATGCTTTTGACTGTCCCTGCTCATTCCTGCAGTTGTTCCCTGCCTGAGCCCATGTCACTGTCCTCCTTTTTGAGCCTCCAAGAACACTCACCCTCTCCCTGTTGATCCTTCATACGGGACCTAGTATGTCCTGCCTCACTCTCCTGTTTCCATCTTGCCTCCCTGATGAATTGCCCTTGCAGAAAAGTAAGTTCAATGCCCCCATTGTTTCTGTGCCCCTTATGTGTCTGTCATGGTATTTTGACCTGCCTGGTTACAAAGTTTACTGAAGTTTCCTGCCGTTAGATCAGCTCAGTAGAACCTGCTAATTTGACTCTATCCTTGGGCGTCAATGACTGTTAGGAAAGCAAGGGAGGAAACACTTAAGCACTTGATTGTCTGGACTGTAGGACTGAGATGATGCTTTTCCTTTGGATGATTATATTAATGTGATTAATGATTATATTAATGTGATACTGTAGGCAAACTATAGGTGCAGACAGTGGGCCTCTGTAGGGGTCCCTGCCTGGTAAAAGGAATGTATTGATAGAGAGATATGGGGGGGAGAAGGGGGAGGAAGGTGGCTGAAGGGTGAGGGGGGTGGTGGATTCTATGATCTGGTCTCTCTTTTAGCAGCCTAAGTCTTTTTTGGTTTTGCATCTAAGTTTCACAACCTTAGTCCTTGCTGCTCTAAGGCCTATAAGTGGTATAAAATTGGGTGACCTTAGTTCTCTTACACCCTAACACTTTCTGGAAATACCAGGCCAGAGGCAAACGTGAGGTTTGGCTGGAGCGTTCTCAGGGTATTAATTGACCCTAGGAATAGTATTAATTGACTCTAGGAATAGCAGCAGGGCTCCAGCACCCTCACCCACTGGCAAAATTCCTTCTGGGACAACTGGGGGCCGGCCAGTCCTCCAGTCTGGCCATCTCCTCCCCGTTCATTACCTTTGCCCTCCACTCTGGTTTGGCTGGGAGGCTGGGAAGTGGCCTCTTCCTGAGGCTCTTTAGAGAAGAGGTCCCCTTAACCCGGGGTGTGTGCCAAGCCTCCGAGCCGTGATTCATTCTCATCTGGAGCTCTGGGGACCCTGTGGCCTGTGAAGAGAGGAATAACGGCCACAAATCACTTTTCACTCCTTCCAGTAGTCACACGAAATTATACATTCATTCATGAAAAGGCTTCACCAGTTCACTAAACCACCTTGGTGCTGTTGACTAGAATTTGGTTAGGAAAATGTAAGTCAGCACAGAAGAAAGCAGATGTCAAAAATAGTTGGACTAATCAGAACCACAAAGAAAATGCAGCTTGTGGTTCAGCGAGTGAGCAGCAAAGTGACAGGCGTTTGACCGTGACCACAGTGTGAGTGCTAATGACATTTTGGAAAAGAGCACTTCCAGGTAGGGTTGCTGAGGAAATCTATAGTTTGGGGTCCAGTGTATACATTTTAGAGCTGCCTTTGTGCAGCTCAAGCACCAAGTTATTCATAGATTTCTCAGACCATCACAACTCAGATTTCTGTAGGAAATTACTCTGTCCTCCACACAAGTCCTTCGCATCCCACTGCTTCCCATGGGCAGTCCTGCTGATATCCTGGGTGCTCCTGTTTCCTTCCTGACACAAAGGAGTCCAAGCAGAAATCTTTGTGTACGTATAGAGACGTTTTCTGGTTTTTAGGAGTTGTATGTAAAAGCCAAGTATTGATAAAACCTCTTCTTTTGGAAGATCGGTATAAACATGCTGCTTTTGGGAAAGTTCTTTTAAGCCATTTCATCTAAATATAACTTCTGTTCTATTTTTCTCTAAATATAACTCAGGGTTTAATGAGGGCTTTTCACATGGAATGAGCATTTACGAGGGCCTTGCCTGCATTGCTGAAGTTTTGGCACTTAGATTTCTGGGGTGACAATTGATGACAAACTCTGTGGAGGGACTCAAACCCTGTCAGTCCTTTTTCTTTGGGTGGGTGGATCTGACAGAGAATACCTGCTTGCTCTTGTTACAATTTTGGAGAGGTTTAGGGTGGTCTCATTCTTTAGTGATCTTACTTCTGGGGAATCTTGAAAAAGTAGGCCAGCACATGTACACACACACACACACACACACACACACACACACACACACACACACACGTCTAACCTTCAATACAGAGTGTTCCAGCCTTTACAGTGATGTGTAAAGTTACCCCAAAAAATTGTGGCATAAAAAGGAATTTAAATGATTAACTCATTGGAAAATGCATAATGTAAAGATCCTATCTTTCAACTTAAGAGTCCATTTTTACTTGCTAAAACTGGGGAAATTCAGATTGGCATCCTTAAGATAAAAGTCATAACGCGGGCTTCCCTGGTGGTGCAGTGGTTGAGAGTCCGCCTGCCGATGCAGGGGACGCGGTTTCGTGCCCCGGTCCGGGAGGATCCCACGTGCCGCGGAGCGGCTGCGCCCATGAGCCATGGCCGCTGAGCCTGCGCGTCCAGAGCCTGTGCTCCGCAACGGGAGAGGCCACAGCAGTGGGAGGCCCGCGTACCGCAAAAAAAAAAAAAAAAGTCATAACGCCTTGACTTCCTCTATTTATTGTAGGCCTATCATGGGCAATGACTAAGGGACTGTGGGAGTTAGGCTGAATTAGACCCAGCTTTGCCCTGAAGGACCTAAAAATCGAGTTAGGAAGAAGTGATGTTAGTACCAACAACTATAACAGGAAGTCCACGTTAAGAGTCAATACAATTCAGAGAAGAATTTTCAGAATAAAAAGAAAAATTGTCTTGGGCTGGCATGGTCAAGGAGGGCAGGTAAAGGAAGTTGTTTTAGACTAGTCCCTGAAACTCATCACTCTTTAATTCAAAGTAATTTTTGTTAACTATAAAAAAATTTGAACAGTACAAAGGTATTTAGAGTGAAAAGCGGAAGTCCTGCACGTACATCTGAAGGTAGAAGCCAGCACAGGGAGAGCAAAGGCATGGAGTGGGGTAGAAGTTCAGGGCCATTTGGGATAATGCAAGTTTTTCCATTTGCCTGGAAGGGTAAGGGGCCAGACCTTGAATGCCAGTGAAGGAATCTGGCCTTATTCAAGAAGTAGCAGAGTACCATCCAAAGTTCTGCTGGGAAATAATGTGACTCGTACATGTGCTTAAAAGGATAATAGTGATTGTGGGCAGAGGACCTGGGAGGAGCTAGAATGCTTGGGAGACTCGCAGGAGGCCAGGGGCGAGGTGAAAGGGGCTTAAGAGTATCTGAATGGAAAGGAAGGGTAGCATGAGGGAGACTGGCAGGGTTGCTTGAGTTTGCATGGGAAGAGGTGGTGGATTGGATGGAAGGGAGGGAGGGAGGGAGAAAGGGGCTGATGTCGCAGTCAACTCCTGGTGTCTGAGCCTGGGAGACGGGGTGTGACTTCTGGCAAGTGGGGCCCTGGCCCTCCATCTTTGCCTCCCCAGTGCTGGACAGATGCTTATGAACTGTTGTAGCAATAACAGCCCACGCGGTCTGTCAGAGGGTCTCACTTAGAGGAACTGCTCTGTCTCGTTGGAGAGGCACTGGGTTTGAGGGGATATTGAGGGAATAGTTGAAGCTTCAGCAACAGGATGATGCAAGGGAGCAGGAGAAGAAAGGAAGGGGTGCTCAGAGCAGAGAAGTCACTGAGGGAGGATGGGAAGGGGTCTCTGCCGAGGTGGGAGGAGAGCTTAGGGACTGCAACTGCACGGAAGCTGGAGGGGAGGGAAGGGGGCGGGTGTTCCTTAGTGTCAGATGCCACAGAGAGAGGGGAGAAGAGGACTGAGGACTCAAAAGGAGCTTTGGGAATTCACTAATCAGGAAGTAATTGGTGCCTGCAGAGAGCAGTATTCCAGGCAAGTGATGATGAGAACGGTAGGTAGGCAGAGATGCTAGCCTCAGGCTTCTTCGTCGGGTGTCGAGGTGCTGTAACCAGGACTGGTCCTGCCGTGTGGCCCGTCCCTCACTCCTCAGCCAGAACCCACACCAGACTCCCACACATGCGAGCAGCCTCCTGCCTTACACATTTCACTTTCTATCTCCCGTAACCTGGAAGGTGCTGGAAAACCAGACTCTGGGCAACCCATTTAAGAAGATGGGCTGTGGCAAAGAGAGGGATGGGAAGGGCTGCAGGCTCCGGAGACAGTCCATGTAGGATGCTGGAGTGGGAGCTTGTTTGTACTAGCGGTAGGGTAGGGTGGAGGGTAAATGGGGAGGAAGAGGAGGAAGAGATGAGATTGAGAGCTTCCGGACGAAGGCAGTGTTCTTCCCTCATAGATGGAGATGCTCCGTGGCTCCACCCACCAACAGTAGGTATTGTTCTCTCGACTCTGCGGGTGAGCCCAAGCGGGTGAGCCCAAGCGTTGAAGAAGGGGATGTAGAAAAAAAACGCAGAGGTGGAGTTGCAGAAATCGAGGGGGAATGCATTGGTTGTCTAGATGACTTTGGGATTATCAGTGAAAACCAAGAGCAAGTTGGCTGGGGTTTTGTTGGCAGTAGGGAGACCACAGGCCCTTCCTCTGTACCCAGTTACAAAGCCAAACTTGTTGGGAACCTTTTAGCTACATGTGAATAATGAGATGTTTGTGCATTGATTGAAAGATATGACACACTTGGGAAATTTTTCCTCTTTTTATTGTCTAGAGCTGGCTGACTTTGAAGGGGGATAGAGGTGAGGATCAAAACACAGCTCATTTTCAGTCAGGGACAGATGTTGGCATGTGTTAAGTTATTGGGGATGGGAAAGGACTGGGAAAAAAAAGCATGTAGAGAATTGCCCCATATTGGCTAATCTAATAATGTATTTTTAGAGGAGGTTTTTATAAGTCCCATGTGTTACTGTTCTCTCCCAAACTGGATTGGATTTAGGGAGCAGTGAAATAATTGCAGTTTCCAAAACCTTGGCATTTGGGAATGAAGGGACATGGGGGGAGTGAAGGGGGCTTGCCTTTTCCTCTATACTGTGTGTGCCGCCCAGGGAACAACTCTGGGGCACTGGGCAGCTCCTTTCTGAGATGCTGAGTTATCCCTCGATCACCAGGTAGCTTTAAGGTTCTAAAGGTTTTAGGTTCAGAATCCTAAGTCTTTCCTTTTCATTATGTGTACAGCCTACAGATTTTCTTGGGAAAATGACCTTTTAGTTTACAAATACATTTCAAAGTTTGAAAATTAAATCATAAGGATGTTTTCCTGAACATGACCCTTTTCATGAGATTTTGTGGAAGTAGTAAGGGACGATAACTCCAGTCACCTGGAGCTCTCAGGACAGGCAATGAAGTCACACATACACTTTCAAACTGTTACAGCAGTTTAGAAATCTGTTCCATTCAAGAGGAGGAACAAGACTGCAAGTGTTCACCCCAATTGTGGAAAATAAGTGTAAACAAAAAATTCACAAAAGAAACTACGAACGCCTACTACTTATGTGAAACTATGTTCAGCCTCCCAGGTAGTCAGAAATGTTCATAAAGATAAGCACTATTTTTTGGCCACCAAATTAACAAAGGTTTTGTCTTACTGAGACTGTTCAGTGCTGGCAAATGTACGGTGAACTGGGTGCTCTTAGTTGCTGTTCCTGAAGGGTGTTGACAGCCCACTGCATTGGGAAAGCACTTGGCAATGCTTGCTAAAACCTTAACATTTGTCATTGCTTCTGACCTAAGGAAGTAGATACTTGCTATTCCCATTTTGCTGCTGGGCAGACCGACTGGTAGAGGTCAAGTATCTTGTTCAGGGTCACGCAACTAGTCATCGACAGCACAGAGATTTTAACTTGGTTGTGAGTGCCAAGGCTGGGTCTTCCCATTTCACCCTTGTGGCTTTCCACGCATGCCTGATGTCACTAGCTCCTCCCCCTCTTGGGAGAAGGGCAGCTGACCTTTGTCTCCCAGTTCAGAAATCCTGACGTGAGTTACCAGTCAGGGTGGAGGGCAGGTAGATTTGTTCCAACTTTACAAATCGGACCTGGGAAGGTACCTTCCCAAATAAACAGTTGTGTAAGTGAGTGAGCGGCTTTGGTTGAAGTTCTTCGTCCAGTGCTATCTGTGCTCTACAGGCATCAAATAACCTTTAGGTGGCGGCCCCAGGAATTTTACCGCCACGTTACCTTCCTTCAGAGAAAAAGTGGTTGTCTGTTAACAGAGACATGAACTTTTCTGAACTGGGGGACTGTTTTTTCCTGTTGAGATCAGTGAGGTTGGAAGAATACACAAATGTGTCTTTGGGGTGGAAGGAGGTGGGAGGGGCAGGCTTGCTCGCTACCCCTGCAATTTGGATTACAACGTAGTTTGGTTGACAAACCAAGCTCTGGTGACCAAGTATGCAAATATTATTTCCTTATTGTGCGTTTTATAAAACATTTTATAAATTGGTTGCTTTTGTTAAAGTTCTTTATAAGTTAAAAATAAGTCCCAATCACCTGTAACTCTGAGTAAATTGACTGTTAAAGAAATAAATACTAGATTTTTACAGAGAATTGCAGAGAATGTGTTAGTCCCCACCACCACCCCTTTTCTGTGTGTGTGTGTGTGTGTGTGTGTGTGTGTGTGTGTGTGTGTGTGTGTGTAAGATGGTTTGAAATTAGGAATCAGGTAATTTGATACCTTTTTATTCACTTACCAAATTTATCTTCCAGGTGGTCTCTTTCTGAAAACAGTAGCATGGTGGAAAGAGTAATAAGGGGCTTCCAAGTCTGGTTAATAGAAGTTGGGGAGGCGCTGGGGGTCCTATCTAAGCCCTATTGGAGATCTGTGTATTACAAGGCATTAATCTTGGCGAGATTAACGTGGATGGGGCTGTTATTTGTAGGAATATCTATAGAAAGTGTGTTGTGTGGAAAAACAAAGATGTAAATATGAGATAGTAACTGTGATTAAGAAATAGATGGATCTGATGATAAGGAAGAAAAGCAAAAGAAGTAGGAATGAGCAGTATGAAAAGTTAAGTTTATGATTGACATGTACACACTACTGTATTTAAAATAAATAACCAACAAGAAAAAAAAAAGAAAAGAAAAGCTGATCAATTTACGAGTCCAGATTTGTTGGCAGTAGTGATTTCTGATATTTTTAGGACTATACTGTTTCCGTAAATTCCAAAGATTATATACCAGAGTCACTAGAGTCAGCTGGATTTATAAGACATACCTTCTAGGAGTGCATTGGGGGTTTCTCCCTGAGTTTCTTGTGCAGGGGACTCCACATGGGTACCCTGCAGCCCTCCGAGCTGGAAGGGACCATCCAGCTCACGCCAGTGGTGAGAAACACAAGCTCAGGGAGATCGTAGGCTTGCCCAAGATCAATTATGAGTGATGGAAACAGGACTAGAGCTCAGCTGCACCCCCTGGAGCTTTACCCTCTCCACTACTCAGGGAGATCGACAGCAACCCTGGCAGAAAGCCATGCTATGGAGAAAATGCATCTCAAAGTATTTCTTTATTAAACTAGAACACCTGACCCATGATAAATGATTCATAGACATTTGTTGAATGTCGACAGCATGAATATTTAAACATCAATATTTAAAAAAAACAGCCTTGTAGGCATCTGCAGTGGTCCAGGGTGCTGTATCACACCATTTACAACTGTTACCACATCTGATAGTACCACCTCTGTTTTATCCACGAGGAAGCTGAGCCTGAGAGAGTAAGCGAGGGTTCCAGAGACACCTCTCCAGAAGGTTGTAAAGCCATCGTTCCAATCACAATGCTGCAATTTCCCCTCTACTGAAAGTGGACGGCCAAATTAATGTGAAAATGCCATTTGGAGCAAGATAACAAAGAAATGGTGTGTGAACAAAAAGTGACTAATGAGTAACATCTCTGCATTCATTCTTTTCAGTGGCCTTCCCAGCCCTTTAACAGGAGGAACTTGTAGTCACTGCTTCTGCCTGGGGTAGACTCAGAGCCTTAATGGTTGGTGTCTTCATAGTTTCAGAGATGGTATTTGTTGCGATCTTAATCTTCCTTTGCTTTTCTGTGCTGTGCAGCTCCATGTAATCTGTTTTTCCCCTTCAGTTTCCCTTGTGTTTTCCTCTGACATCTTGAGGTACTAAACTTGGATCTTAGTTAGATACCACAATATGCAATATTGGTATATGCATCTGTTGACTTGGTCTACTGCCTACTTCCACTCCTGACCAGCCCCACTTGCTTGTTGTACATGTGTGAATATTAGTTTGTATGTAAATTAGATACAGTCATTGCTAATTAATCATATCATCTATTTAAATATTTCCAGACGGGATACATAGAGGAGAGGTATAGCGGGAGTCTTAGAGATTCGTGAGATGAAAACACTTCGTACTTCTACTTTACAACATAAGCGTTTCTGTTAATAAAGTGATTGTCGGGGAGAGAGACATTGGTCTGAAGCTTTGGAGTGGGAAAGAGATCATCCTCATGGGCATGTTCCCGGGCCTCCTAAGGAAAGTTAATGCAGGAAGAGGAGGGGATGGTGAGAAAGTCCAGAGATGGGGAGAACACCTTAGTAAGCTGCTCCTTTGAGCTTGCACCAAAAGAGAGGAGAGAGGAATGGTGGAGAGAAGCCCGAGGCTTGAGGGGTAGAAAAGCATACTCCACTGACCAGCGATATTTGTGGCTAAGAGGTCTGGGACTAGGATTTGGCCACAGTCAGGCCTTGGACCCTAGCCCAGCCATGGTCTGGCTGTGTACCCCTGTGCCCTAGGGCCCTCTTAGGCAAAATGGGGATAGTGGTAGTGTTTGAAGGTCACTGAATTACATTTTGGCTGAATGGACTGTGTTTTAAAACCAGGATTTTTCCAAGGCTAAAACTAAATATCATAGGATGAATCTTTGAGATACAGAAAGAAATCAGAAATGTCATCAAAATAATTTACAGTATAATTACAACTTGATTAAGATGTTTAGTGACCAAAAAAATTTTTTAAACACATTTTTAAAAATAAATTTATTTATTTACCTTTGGCTGCATCGGGTCTTCGTTGCTGCATGGCCTTTCTCTAGTTGTGGGGAGCGGGGGTCTCTCTTTGCTGCCGTGCACGGGCTTCTCATTGTGGTGGCTTCTCGTTGCGGAGCACGGGCTCTAGGCGCATGGGCTTCAGTAGTTGTGTCATGTGGGCTCAGTAGTTGTGGTTCATCGGCTCTAGAGCGCAGGCTTAGTAGTTGGGGTGCACGGGCTTAGTTGCTCTACGGCATGTGGGATCTCCACAGAAAAAGGCTTGAACCTGTGTCGCCTGCATTGGCAGGTGGTTTCTTAACCACTGTGCTACCAGGGAAGCCCTCAAATGTCTTTTGAAGTAAAAAAAAAAAACATTAAAAAATTTTGCTGGGGCTGGGGGGTGTCTGGAATGGCTCCAAGACCTGTGTTATACTTAGTTGTCATGTATCTTTAGTCTCCCTCAGTCTAGAACAGTTTTCTTTTTTTTAAGATTTATTTATACATTTTATATTTTATTATTGCTGCTTTGGGTCTTTGTTGCTGCACACGGGCTTTCTCTAGTTGCGGCGAGCGGGGGCTACTCTTCGTTGCAGTGTGTGGGCTTCACATCGTGGTGGCTTCTCTTGTTGCAGAGCACAGGCTCTAGGCGTGCGGGCTTCAGTAGTTGTAGCACACGGGCTTCAGTAGTTGTGGATCGCAGGCTCTAGAGCACAGGCTCAGTAGTTGTGGCGCACGGGCTTAGTTGCTCCGCGGCACATGGGATCTTCCCGGACCAGGGCTTGAACCCGTGTCCCCTGCATTGGCAGGCGGATTCTTAACCACTGCGCCACCAGGGAAGTCGTAGAACAGTTTTGTTTCGTTTTTTTTTGCGGTAGGTGGGCCTCTCACTGTTGTGGCCTCTCCCGCTGCGGAGCATAGGCTCCTGACGCGCAGGCTCAGCGGCCATGGCTCACGAGCGCAGCAGCTCCGCGGCCTGTGGGATCTTCCCGGACCGGGGCACGAACCCGTGTCCCCTGTATCGGCAGGCGGACTCTCAACCACTGCGCCACCAGGGAAGCCCCAGCACAGTTTTTTGATCTGTCTCTTGTGTTGACTTTTTAAGAATACAAGCCATTTATTTTGTAGGACCTTGAACTTTTTTTTTTTAATGATGTTTCTTCAAGTAGATTCAGGTTGTTTATTTTGAGCTACAAAACTGCATAATTGATGCAGCATTGATGTCTTTTTCAATGCTTCTCCTAAGCGGTGCCGTCTGTTTTTCCCCATTATAGGTGGTGTTAATTTTGATCACTTGGTTAAAAGTTGGTCTATCAGATTTCTCCAAGAGAGTTACTATTTTTCCTTTTTGTAATTAACAAGTGTCTTATGGGGAGATACTTTGAGACTATGTAGATATCCCGTTTCTCATCAAACTTTCGCCTGCTGGTTTTAGCATCTACTGATGTATTTTGCCAGAAACAGTTATCACTGTGGTAGTGGCCAGACTGGTGGTCAGATATTTTTGTTTTATTTGTTTATTTTTGCATTTTTTAGTTGAAGTATAGTTGCTGTACAATATTATGTAAGCTACAGGTGTACAGTGTACCAATTCACAATTTTTAGAGGTTATACTCCATTTATACTTATTATAAAATATGGGCTCTACTCCCTGTGTTGTATAATATATCCTTGTAGTTTATTTTATACACAGTGTTTTGTACCTCTTAATTCCCTACCCCTATATTGCCCTCCCCCTTTCCCTTTCCCTGCTGGTAACCACTAGTTTGTTCTCTATATCTGAGAGTTTGCTTCTTTGTTATATTCACTAGTTTGCTGTATGTTTTAGATTCCACATATAAGTGATATCATACAGTATTTGTCTTTCTCTGACTTATTTCACTTAACAATAATGCCCTTCAAGTCCATCCATGTTTCTGCAAATGGCAAAATTTTGTTTTTCTTTATGGCTGAGTAATATTGTGTGTGTGTGTGTGTGTGTGTGTGTGTGTGTGTGTTGGTCACATTTTTAAAGTTTGACATTTTAACACAGGAACAATTTCTCAGCTCTATGAGTTGCTAGATTATTTCTGTTCTCTATAGCATATTTGTGAATACTGAATAAGATGAAGGAACAAGATATTTTTGGTCCTTTTTAAAAGATAATAGTTTGTTCTTCACAGTTTTTGTGGCAGCATCAATCAATGATTAATCAAGAAATTACGGTACATGATTTTGAAATCTTGTGAAATATTGAGGTCGCAGAGTTTACATTCTGTTCTGTGTTCTTCATAGGATGTAAAGAACTTCCTAGTTAGGATTTTTAGGTTTTTATCTGATGACTGGAGTTTCTCACTGTCTGTCTGGATTTGGTTAAATGCAATCCCAGGGTTTCTTTAAACATGTTTTTCTGTCCCCTGTAGTTCTTGAAAATCATTAGCTGGATTTAGATTCTTGATCAAGCTTCAAGGTTCTCTCTCTCTTCTTTATTATTTTATTTTTTATCTTTTTGGTTCTGTAAATTGACTTTTATAGACTTTATTTTACTTTTTAACTTATTTTTGCAAGACTCATTCATAGATGTTGTCCTTACACTGTGAGACACTTAAGGTCTGGTTGTCTCTCTGTGATATTAACAGCCACTGAAGATCATCACCCACATCCATTGCTTCCTGAGCAGTTTCAAAATGGCGATAGTCTATGTGTATCATTACTTCTTCATCTATCAGCTGTAATTTTTTTTTTTTTTTTTTTTTTTGCGGTATGCGGGCCTCTCCCGTTGCGGAGCACAGGCTCCGGACGCTCAGGCTGAGTGGCCATGGCTCACGGGCCCAGCCGCTCTGCGGCATGTGGGATCTTCCCAGACGGCGGCACGGACCCGCGTCCCCTGCATCGGCAGGCGGACTCTCAACCGCTGCGCCACC
Organism: Stenella coeruleoalba; assembly: GCF_951394435.1. Classification (NCBI taxonomy): domain Eukaryota; kingdom Metazoa; phylum Chordata; class Mammalia; order Artiodactyla; family Delphinidae; genus Stenella; species Stenella coeruleoalba. Next base: position 15,185,816 of record NC_137159.1, on the reverse strand, counting down.
AGGGAAGCCCTGTAATATTTTTTAAAAGAGAAACTACCCCTCGGGACTTCCACGGTGGTCCAGTGGCTAAGACTCTGCCCTTCCAATGCAGGGGGCCCAGGTTTGGTCCCTGGTCAGGGAACTAGATTCCACATGTCACAACTAAGTGTTTGAATGCCGCAACTAAAGATCCTATGTGCCACAACTAAGACCTGGCACAGCCAAATAAATAAATAAATATTAAAAAAAGAAAGAAACTACCCCTCATCAACTATTAGTTACCTGAGATCAGAGGTCAGCAAACTGAGGTCCACAGGCTAAATCCAACCCAATATTTATTTTTGTAATTAAAGTTTTATTGAAACAGCCATGCCCATTCGTTTGCATATTGTCAGTGGCTGCTTTTGCACTGCAAGGGCTGAATCGAGTAGTTGTCAGTGAGGCCATAATTGGCCCACAGAGCTGAAAAGATCTGGCCCTTGACAGAAACAGTTTACTGACCCCTGCTCTAGATGATGTGGAAAAAGCAATTTAAATATTTGATTCTTTCCCCAGTTTTCAGTTGGTTTCCAATTACCCTGCAAAGGTGACCACTGAAGTTATTTCTTAAAATATCGTTACAAATTCATAGACTTAAACCTATTTGGTATGTAGTTCAGTCGATTTACAATTATTATCTTTATTGAAACTCAGATTGCCCCATCTTTAGCCAGTGGGAGCCTCATCAAGATGGCTCCTGAGTCTTTCTGTGTACGCAGTCCTAGTGGTCTTGTGGTCTTTGATGCTTCCCTGATGACTGGTGTGGTTCCAAGTTCATCTTGTGGATTTCCTGCTGCAGACCTGGAACCAGCCACTTCTAGGAGCTCTGCTTCCTTTCAGTGTAATACGTTGTTTAGAGACCATAGTCTGAATGCAAAGGGTGCGTGTATATATAGTTCCTAAAGGTTTATTCCGTTTAATGTATGAGCATACCAGGCAATCAGTAGAATTTAAAAGTAGAATATAATATGCATGTTGTAATTTTAAAACAATCACATTTTTGTTCTAAAAGTATGTAATGTGCTCTATTTTTAATGTACTTTTAGTCTTAATAATGTTAATTAATCCTCCTATTTATTTAGTAATTGTAGTTGTAGATTAGAATTGCTTTCTATGAAATTAACATCTTTCATGCTTATATTTTATTCTTTCAATAAAATATATACATATCTGCTTCTGCCAACTGCTAGCATTTCAACGGATAAAGCTCATAAGATTTCCACTCAGATTACCTGTGGAATGCTTCCATGTTTTTGAAAGGGCACGTTCAGGTAATGACAGCAAAGCCAAACATGCTTCCTTTACTTATTTCTCACATTGTGACACTAATTAGATGGATATGCGGGTCACCTCTGACCACGTGACCATCCATCATGCAGAAGCTCAGGCCTTCCGAAGACCGAAGCCACAGCTGAACAACACGTTTACATTGAATGCTGAGGCCGAGGCCATATTTTTTATATTCCTGGGACCTACTTCATGGTTGCAAAGATAAAAGTTGTACAGGGGCACAAAGAACAACGCCTGGTCCATAGTAAGGACTTCGTTAAGGTAAACTCATCATCAGCTTTGGTGGTCCTGGGTTTTCAGGCCTCCCTAGCCCCTGGGAAATGTAGTCGCTAGTCTCTATATGGTACCATTCCCTGGGCAAGCGCTTATGTTCAGTTTTGGATTGCTGGTTTTCTAGAATCCATATTCTTAGCAATCCTGGCTGTCATATTTCCCTTTCGATTACCATTGCCCCAGCACAGTGCCTTGTACACAAAATCTGTACTGTGTGGATATTGGTTTAATTGCATTTCTCTCTTTTTAATATATTGTATATAATAAAATAAACAGCAAAAACCTGTCTTCCTCCTGGACATTTTTAGACTAACAAGGGAAATCATTTTTCACTTCTGAGACCTTTCAGGGCGTAATCTTCGATACATTGATCTTTGGTGGATTGATCATTTTAATTTTAATTTTTATCAAGATTTTCTCAGTTTTTTCCAGTATTCAGGCTGTACATTCTTTTAAAAATGAAGCAGATTTCTGTGCTGGAGACAGAGTGCCCACTGGTGTGTATCTGTGGACAGTCAGCCCTTCATCTGTGATGCTGGGAGTATGTTAGCAGTTGTGGAAGCCATATGTTTTTAGGCCTTTGCCAAGGAAAATACTTTAGAATTACATTAGCAACTCCAAGGTATTTTGGCTGTTCTGAATGGACACATGATAGTTTTCCAATTACATAAACTAGAGCTTTTGTTTTCTGCTGAACTTTCTTATAGGCTATGGGAACAATAGTGCCTCTATCAGCATTTCCCAGAGTAACATCCAGGGGATGTTAAGAGTTAGTCCTATTGCTTCATTTCTGCAAGGCTTCTGGGGCCTTTAACATGCCAGTGTGCACTGCGAATCTCTTAGAGAGGAGTGTATTACGCAGGATTCCTTGGGCTTATTTGATCAAGGCTTTCCTTGTGCTTGGAATACTACCCTCCACCTGGCGTCCCCCACCCCGTGTATAAGTCTCACTGCATACTCCCTGGCTCCCAGCCTTAGATGTGGCCCTGCTGCAAATGCTCAGCTCCCTGTACTTGACCATGTTTCTTTGCTGGTAAATATGTGGCTTAACAATGACCTGATACACACTTGTCTTCTCTGAAGCCTACCCTCACTGAAGAAGTCGGGGAGTGGGTCCGTTCTGTTCTCTATGGGAATCTCAGCATCAGGCATTTAGAATGGCCCTCCATAAGTATTTGTTGGATGAGTGAAGGGATGTAGACCCCTTTATTTCTGAGTAGCATCTTGCGGAACCAGAGCTCTGCCAAACCCACTTCGGGAACCATAGCTCAGTCTTCATTTTCAGTGTGAATAACTAGAGTTCTGTAGACCTTCATAATGCTACTGAATGTACGCAGTGCATCCAACTAGCAGGGAACTGTCAATACATTTAAAGATGAGGCTCACAGGTGGCCAACAAACACATGCAAAGATGCTCAACATCACTAATTATTAGAGAAATGCAAATCAAAACTACAGTGAGGTATCACCTCACACCAGTCAGAATGGCCATCATCAAAAATCTACAGACAGTAAATGCTGGAGAGGGTGTGGAGAAAAGGGAACCCTCTTGCACTGTTGTTGGGAATGTAAATTGATAACAGCCACTATGGAGATTCCTTAAAAAACTAAAAACAGAACTACCATATGACCCAGCAGTCCTGCTCCCGGGCATATACCCAGAGAAAACCGTAATTCGAAAATATACATGCACCCCAGTGTTCATTGCAGCACTGTTTACAATAGCCAGCTCATGGAAGCAACCTAAATGTCCATCAACAGAGGAATGGGTAAAGAAGATGTGGTACGTATATACAATGGAATATTACTCAGCCATAAAAAGGAACGAAAATTGGGTCATTTGTAGAGACATGGTTGGACATAGAGACTGTCATACAGAGGGAAGTAAGTCAGAAAGAGAAAAACAAATATCGTATCTTAATGCATATATGTGGAATCTGAAAAAATTAGTATAGACGATCTTATTTACAAAGCAGAAATAGAGACACAGACGTAGAGAACAAACGTATGGATACCAAGGGGGAAGAGAGGGTGGTGGGATGAATTGGGAGATTGGGATTGACATATATACACTGTTGATACTATGTATAAAATAGATAACTAATGTATAGCACAGGGAACTCTACTCAGTGCTCTGTAGTGACCTAAATGAGAAGGAAATCCAAAAAAGAGGGAGATATATGTGTTTGTGTAGCCGATTGACTTTGCTGTACAGTATAAACTAACACAATATTGTAAAGCAACTATACTCCAATAAAAATAAATAAATAAATATGAGGTTCAGTGCTTGAAATAACTTGACTCAGTGGCACATGGTGAATCAGGTGGGATTGGAACCTTCTTTTCCTGATACCTGTCCCTGGGCCCAGTACCCACAGGCCGCCTGCAAGTCCCCTCTCAGGTTGTTAGTTACATAAATGGGAACCCGTGTTGAGACTGGTGGGGGAAGGAGAAATCAGATGCCCCTTTGTGTACTCATTAATGCAGGTAGAACAAAAGGCCCAGCTTGGTTTTCAAGTTCAAGTTTGGCTCACATGTGGTCCTCAGTGAAGATTATGATCTCGGATAAATTAAAAACAAATGTTACAGAAGTCGTGATGAGGTAGAAACGGAGTTCAGGATTCTCGTTTTTAAACACTGGGGTAAGCAGAGACCCCTCTTTAAAGCAGACATTCACCTCCCCCTCTTCCACTCTACCTCTCTGCCTATCATTATGATTACTGTTCATTTTCACTTAAATTAGCAAGGCGGGTAGGTGTGTACATGTGGTCTCACGTCAGTGTCCTCGAGTTGGTTCACCAAGCCCCTCGCTTTTCTGAACCAGGCAGACAGACGTTTAGTCAGATCTGCTAACGCATCCAGTGAAAAGGGAATCGCACGTTTGGCAAAAACGCCTCCTTCCTTGGGCAAGACCCCCCAGCAGCCTGCTGCCCCAGGCGGCTCCTTTTCCTCAAGCGTGCTCAAGGCCAGCGTGCGAGGAGGGAGCACACAGGGTCCCCCTGTATTCTTCTCCCGCAGGCCGAGCTCCCGAGCACATTCTTGACTGGAACTGGGAAGTCCTGGGGCCCGGTGAGTTTACGCACTAAATGGGGCTCTGTATGTCTAAGCCAAATTAAGTCTGCGGGCAGCCTTTACAAGCACAGTGACTGCTTTACAGATGTAAGGAAGCTCAAAAGTACTGTGTATGTTCGTAGTCTCAATCCCTGTAAAGTTTCCACGAGCACATTGCAACGGCTCTGTACACGGAAATTTAGTTCCTCTGTTCTCACCCTGCTTACCTCTTCACTCTGTCAAAGCACGTGTCATATTAATGTGTGTGTTTGTGTGTGTGTGTGTGTGTGTGTGTGTGTGTACACATGACTAGTTCTCAACCGGGGGCAATTTTGTCCCCCAGGGGACATTTGACAATGTCTGGAGACATTTTTAGTTGTTACGATTTGGTGGGAGAGGGATACTACTAGCATCTCATGGGTAGATAGAGGACAAGGATGCCGCTAAATATTTTAAAAGGCATGGGGTAGTCCCTCACAACAAAAAATTATCTTGTCCCAAATGTTCATAGTGCTAAGGTTGAAAAACACTGGTGTACAAACACATATCATACCTGAATAAAACCACACACACGTGTGTGTTCACATGCACACATGAATATATGCACACATGTGATTATATGTATATACACATATATGTGCACATACATATATGTCTATGCACACACACATACTTTTTTTTTTTTTTTTGGCGGTACGCGGGCCTCTCACTGTTGTGGCCTCTCCCATTGCGGAGTGCAGGCTCAGCGGCCATGGCTCACGGGCCCAGCCGCTCCGCGGCACGTGGGATCTTCCCGGACCGGGGCACGAACCCGTGTCCCCTGCATCGGCAGGCGGACTCTCAACCACTGCGCCACCAGGGAAGCCCCACATACTTTTTTTTAAGAAGGGACATTAGAGATACTGGTTGGATTTTAGTTACAGTTGAAGAAACTGGGTCCCGGAGAAGCAAAGAGTTACTCACCTCACAGAGCCAGTGAGAAACATAGCAGGGGAATTCCCTGGTGGTTCAGTGGTTAGGACTCCGTGACTTCACTGCCGTGGACACAGGTTCCATCCCTAGTTGAGGAACTAAGATCCTGCAAGCCACGAGGCTGGGCCAAAAAAAAAAAAGAGAGAGAGAGAGAAACATAGCAGGACTGGTACCTGAATTTCTCTTCGTTCTGAACAGTACTTTTTGCAGAGGTAACAGTCTCCTTCTTTGAGTGTTCTGTGTCCCAGAGGAATATTGTGTACATTAACTCATTTAACCCTCAGAATGACCCTGCAGGTGGGGACTGTGGTTATTCCTGCTTTACTCTGGAGGAAATCAAGCCTCAGAGAGGTCAAGATGCTTGCCTGAGGCCACTCAGCCATGCAGGGGCAGGGACTGGTATAGAGATCACATTTGCCCGGCTCTTCCCACCTGGTACCACCTCCCACTGGGCCACGCGGAGGCTCGTGTGAGCTTGAGGGATGTGGCCTGTACAGAGGAGATGCTGAGCGGGGTGACCCGTGGGGCTCTGTCCAGCGGTTGTACTCTGAGGCTCCAGTTTGGAAATGGTTCGTAATGCCTGAGTGCTGTCTCTGAGAAGCCCTGAGCTATGGAACCCACGGAAGTTTAGGTCCCACAGCCCACTGCCTGGTCCACAGCACTGGGTTGGAGGCCTCTGGGGGGAGAGCAGGAATGATGGTGGCAAATCGGTCTGCATGGACCCGGGGAGCTGGGTGGGGCAGGACTGGAGAGGCCCCGATGGGTCTCCTGCCTTCCCCTCCTCTCTCCCTCCTTCCCTGCTCAAGGGAGGCCTGGGGGTTACTAGGAGGTGAGGGGCAGTTGGTGGTAATTACTCACCGTTTGTGCAGACGGTGGGCACGGCTTGGTGCCTTCTGGGATAGAGAGAGGCTGGGGGACTCTTGTCAGAATGTTGTGTGGAGGACCGAGAGGAGAGCAGGCGTTCTGTGGGAAGGAAGAAGGTTCAGAGTCACCTCCTAGGGAGGTCACTTCAGATCCTCAAGTATCCAAAGTATAAACGAGGCACCAGCCGCACTGCCTTTCAAGCTCTGGCTGCGTGGGCAGCAGCTAGAGAGCTGGCGGCCACGACATCTGCCCAGCAGCTCCCTCAGCCTGTCCTCAGGATCTGACCGGTGAGTGCGCACTTTGCTGCCTTGTCCTCTCTGGCATGGGTGCTCTAGAACGTAGGCAGTCCATTGCCCTCTGTCTGGGACCTCTCTGTCCTTCTGGGTTTGGTGTCTAAGAGACCATCTACAGACTCCATGTGAAGCTGAAACCCATCCAGCGCTCCAGGGTCCGAACTTTCCCGAGGGCTGTCTCAGCACTTTTTAGACGTGTTTTGTTGTGGGAAGATAAGAACCTGTGTAAAAATAATGCCTTCCCTAACCCTGTGCTGAGAGAGGTTTGAGGACAGAGAGAAAGCCCCCATTGCAAGTCCTGAGGAAAAATCATTGCGTTGGAATTGTATAGGTCAGGCTGGAGTAGTTTGGAGAGATGATAAAGTTTCCTGTCTCCTTGCGGGGAAAAAAAACACTCTGGGGTTTTCTGCTCTCGATGTTTCTTTCATTCGCATGTCCTTCTTTAATGGAATGGTATGGTGCCTCTCTGTAAGTGGATATGTGAGCAGAGCAGCATGCTAATTTCTCTCTCAGTCAGGCCTGCCGTGAGACCTGGTTCTTTGGAGATGGTCCAAAACCAAATAGCCACAGCTCACCTGCCGTAGGGCCTCCTGGCACCGGAACCCCCGCCATGCCTTTCTGTCTCTCCTTGGAAGGTGGCCCTCCACCCTAACAAAGATCTCCGTTACGGAAGGACCTCGCCTTTCAATCTCCGTCTCTGGTACAAATTGTCTTCCCTTGGGCGAGTTTCTGTCTCCGTGTCGGCTGTGAGGATGTGGAAGCACAGTCGGGCTTTGTGGTGGAGGAGGGCTTTGCAGCGCCCTGGAAGGTGGGATTCAGCCTTGTATACGTGAGTAGCAGCAGGCTGTCTCTTCGGGAAAAGGGGATTTTCCTGGAACGAGAGAGAGGCTGGTGCCCGAGACCAGAAACTCTTCCTGGTGTTTCTGCAGCCTCTGCAGCTTCTTCTGGCCTCATGGTCCTTTCGAATGGCCTATAAGGCAGCCCTGGAGCCTGTTCTCCTGGAGCAGCTCTGATTCCCTGAGCTCCTGCACCAACCACTGACCCTCCGGACCCTGGTCTGCACCTCTTTTGTGGTCCAAAGAGCCACACCTTGCCCCTCGTGGGGCTCGGCCGCTGGGGGCTTCTCAGGAAGCAGTGGGCAGATGCCCGCCCCGCTTTGGCTTTTCCTCACTCTTTACGTCACCGTCATTGTCTGTGTGCAGAGATTCTGCAGTGATGGTCTCTGCACAAAGAGCCCTGCAGGCCAAGAAGGGTACAGGTAGCTGCCTGCACTTCCGAGATCTTGTGGGGTATGAAGGGAGTCAGGTTTGGCTGTTCCTACTGCTTTCCACATCAGGGCCTGTCCTCCGACTAGTTTTGGGGCTGGGCCCTTTGCCATCAGAGAAGGGAGAGCCCTGAGGAAATTAAAGATCTTATTCAGGCTTTCTTGGCCCAAGGCCTGTGGAAACCTTGATGAAAGGGATGCTTAGGGAGAAGTGGGACATCTGGCTACTCTCCAAGGCCCCTCACAGCAGGCCTGGGCCTGGACCAGGTATCCTGCCGGCCATGCTGCTCTGGCAGCCTCCTCCTGCCACGTCGGCCAGTTTGCTTCTGCCCCTCAAAGTCCTTCTTTGCTTACTTTCTCCATCGGCTGCTTATGGGGGCCAGCTTCCTCCCAGAGCGTCTCTGGTGCTTCCCTGGTGTCGCAGCTCACTCCTCCCTAGGTGCTCTGAGTGATGGTCGCTTGGTTTCTGGGGTTTGGAGCCTGCTTGCCGTCCCAAGGAGAGCTTTGCTGAGTATTCGCACGTGCCCAGATGGACCCGGGGACACCGCCACATGAGGGAGGAAAGGTGTTACTTGCCATGTCCGATCTCTAGCCAACACTTTTCTCCCCTACCTAGAGTCTGTGTTGTTGATTTTTTTTCTTTTTCATATTAAAAAATAATAACAGTTCTACACGTTTTAACACATATAGGTTCATGTAAATAGACTTGTGTAATTCCACCACTACAGTTCCAAACCCCTAAAAACTCTGTGCCGCAACCCCTCTGTGGTCATGCTCTCCCACCCACCTCTTTTCCTGGCCACCACTGCTCTGTCCTCCGACGTGCTCCCCAAAGATCTGTGGTCCATGTTAACTGTATCTTCCCATAAATTTCACTGGTACCTACTGCCGTAAGATAAGAGCATGAAAATGAAGTCCACTCTTCGGAAAGCCTTCCACCTTCCTTTGCTTTTGCACTTTATCATGACTGTGCTGAGCCCTGACACCTCCTGAGCACTTCTGCAATACGGACAAGTCAGCATTAACCCGGCCCTCTTCCTTCCCACCTTCAGCCGTGCTTGCACGTCAGCATTTTGTATCTATTGCATCCCGGTTTTCCTGCTCATCGTAAGAACACCTCCCTTAGCCCAGTGCTTCAAAATTATGTGTAATAGGAAGAAACAGACGAAGTCTAAGTTTAAAAGAATGCTGTCTGTAACAATAACCCTCAGCTGGAGATTGCCAAGGGAGAAAGGGTTGGAAAAAAGTGCACAGGAAACTCTTGACATTGGATTTGAGCCCATCTTTTATTTTTGAAGTCTTGGTACATCTTTTTTTTTTTTTTTTTTTTAAGTTAAGAGGATTAATTTTATTCCAGAACATCATTTGTAAGTCATTTGTAGCAAGAACCCACAAATCATTCCTGTTTAATTGGAGTAAGACAGGGTGTGGTTGTCAAGGTCGGTCTGGGCTCCCCAAGCCCGTGTGGAAGAATTAGGGCCACAGATGTGTTCTGTCAGCTCCCAGACATATGAATGCCCTTCCTGGGCTGGCTTTGGGGAACTTGCCAGTATCCTTCTAGCTAAGGATTTACCAACCACCTTGCCCTCAGAAAAAACTTCTACTTCCCCTGCCCGTATCCTTTTGAGTACTGTGACAGCTTTGACTCACAGAGAGGTTTTTCTCATTTAATTAAGTGTTGACTCCAGAGTCTCCAGGATAAGTTCCAGTTGCCCAGTTTCCTGGTAAGTTTTCAGGTTCTCCGGTGGTTTGGAAGCGTGAATGAGCTCGAGATATTTTTTAGGGTAAATAAAGTCTGTAAAATGTGATTTGGGTGCTTGGTTTTCGGTGCCAGGACGTGAAGTGATTGGCCCTTGTCAGAGGGGAACAGAGGACAGTCTGAAGGCTGTAGTTTTCTTTAAGGTGGGTTCTGAGCTGTGAGCGAGGGGAGATGTGCCCAGGTGCGGGGGGCTGGTTTCCTGAGCTCCAGGCTCTCCCTTTGGCCCAGGCCTTGCCCGCCTACCTCCTGGGATGCCTGCCTCCAGGGATTGGATGGTTGACTGTGCAGAGAGGGGACGACTTCCGTGTGCAGAGAATGAATACACCCCTGTTGTCGTGGTCTTTGTGGGGAGCCAGGTTAACGTGTGAAGCACGTGGGACAGACAGCAGGTCCCGATTTGTACCCTTGTGCAGATTCAGCCTGTGTGAAAAGGTGAGAACGATGTTCCACACTGTGGGCTGAGGGTTTGTGGTGATTCACTTGGGCAGAGGCGGGTTGCACTCCGGGTCAGCCCCTTGGCCAGGTTGGTGCCAGGACCCTGGCCTGAGAGCAGGAGCCAGAGCTGGAGGGGCACTGGGCCTGGCCAGGTCCTTACAGGGAGAACTCAGGCTCCTGGGTCAGCCTCCCGGGTGGGAGCCAGGGGAGCAGTCCCACATGGGAGACTGAGGCCGAGGGTCTAACTAGGCAGACTCAGCAAGGCAAGCCAGTGGTGGACCCACAGGCCTGGGGGACTGCCCTCAGAAACAGGTTTGGAGATCAGAGCCGTGAGTGCCCATAAGATTGAGAATTACTGACCCATCAGAATTCCAGGGAACTGTGGTTTTTCTGAATGTTCACGTGCTTAACCCCTGTGCCCAGAATCTCTAGATTATGGGGTCCTGGAACATGTATTATTAAGAGCTCCCTTTTAGGGGCTTCCCTGGTGGAGCAGTGGTTGAGAGAGCCCGCCTGCCAATGCAGGGGACGCGGGTTCGTGCCCCGGTCCGGGAAGATCCCACATGCCTCGGAGCATCTGGGCCCGTGAGCCATGGCAGCTGAGCCTGCGCGTCTGGAGCCTGTGCTCCACAACGGGAGGGGCCACAACAGTGAGAGGCCCGCGTACCGCAAAAAAAAAGAGCTTCCTTTTAAATGTTGTTGCACAGCTCATGTTGAGACCCCCTGCCTCGGGCAGCAGTGGGGTCCGGAGGCTGCTCTGTGGGTACAGACAGAAGCCGGGCCCAGGTGGACAGTGAGATAACAACAAAGTGGGGAGTGCCTTACCCAAACCAGGCCACCCCTTCTTAAATCCCTGATTCACAGAGCAGCGGTCCTCACGCTTTCTTGGTCTCTGCAGATGTATCATCTCCTCTGTTTCTAGCTGAACAGTATGGTTTCAGCCCAGCATGGAACAAGCCTTCCCGTGCTCTTTTGTCCTCGTGGAAGACACTCTTGTTTCTCCTTTAAGATCGTCTCCGAGGTTGCTTTGGGGGTGGTGTCTTGATCCCCTGCTCCCTGTATGCACCCCAGCCGGGGTACTTCTCACTTTAACAGCTGTCTGCTTGTTTCTGGTATGAGACTGGGCTTCTGGAGGTCTAAGTCTTGGTTTCTGGTTCATCTTTGAGTTCCTGGCACGTTAAGAGCTTCGTAACCAAAGCTTATGGAATTAATGTTTTCACGAAATGGCAAAAGGCATTTTAAACTCCCTCCCCTCTTTGCCACCGTCCCCCTGTTCATCAGCATTACTCATCCGCTCACACCCAGCAAAGGCGGCTGTAGCTGAGCCTGAGAAACCAGCCCCAGGCGGCCCCCAGCACGCTCCTGAGAACCACTAAGATAAACACAGAACGCACTCTCGCCGAACTCCGAGAGGGAAAGGCCTTCAAAGGTCATAGGGTCCAGAGGCTCTCGACCCGGGCTGCACATTAGAATCATCTGGGGAGCTTTTAGCAAATGCTCGTGCCCAGCACCCACCCCTAGAGATTTTGGTTCAGCTGGTCTGGGGTGGGACCCGTGCTTGGGTGGAATTTTCTTAAAGCTCACTGAATGTTTGAACGAAAGGATTAAAAAGGTCTCTGAGCGAGTTGATGGCTCCCCAAAAGCCCATAGGCTGGTGGTAAATTCGCCAACAGTGACCGCTGGATTCCCTAGGCCCCTCCATCATCCAGTCCTGTCATTCTTGATGACAGACTCGGCCTTGATCATTCCTCCTGCCCAGGGACCAGAAGCCAACTCGGAACAGAATCTAATTTCAAACTGATGAGTGGCACGTAAGAAGACGGGGTATGATGGGCTCTGAATTATGGCCTCCTTTTTTCAAGCCATATATTTGAGTCTGAATATTAATTTGCTAGGGCTGCTGTCACAGAGTGCCACAAACTGGTTGGCTTAAACAACAGAAATTTATTGTGTCACAGTTCTGGAGACTAGAAGTGTGACAACAAGGTGTGAGCAAGGTTGATTCCTTCTGAGTCTGTGAGGGAAGGATCTGTCCCAGGCTTCTCTCCTTGGCTTCTAGATGCTGTCTTCTCCCTGTGTCTCTTCACATCTTCTTCCCTCTGTGTGTGTCTGTGTCTAAATTTCCCTCCTTTAGAAGGATACCAGTCATATTGGATTAGGACCCACTCCAGTGACCTCATGTTAAATTGATTCCCTCTGGGAATATCCTGTCTCTAAATAAAGTCATATTCTGAGGTTCTGGGAGTTATCTTTTGGAGGACATCCCACTCAACCTTTAACTACTCTCCAAGCTTTCCACCTTAGCTTCAGCTTTTAATGGGTAGAGCCAATAGTATAGTTTTTTCTTTACATCTGTTCCCACCCTCAAATTGCTCAGAGCACAAAGCCTAGGGCTGGTTGCTTCTCAACATTCAGCACTAACTTGCCAAGGGACTGACATCTGGTCCCCTGGTTCTGCGTACACTTGGAGGATAAAGGTTTACATTCAGACTCCCCCAGAGATGGACATATTTCCTGATAGCGGCAGGAGCAGCTGAGAGGCTGGAAGGAGAGGTGAGCTACGAGGGGTGGGCCTCCTTGTCCCAGGTAAAGGCTGGAGTCAGGTGCTGGTGTAAAACGTCCGTCTGAGTGGATGCGTGAAACCTCTCTGGATGGAGGGCCTGTGTTGCTGGTGGTATTTCCTTGGAATGTACATACGTTATCATCGGTGAGTGGTGAGGGAGTCGTGAGGGTATAGACAGGAAGCGTGTTTCATGGCTTTGCAGGTCATACATCAGCTGCTCGCTCCTGAGGTTCCTGTTTCGGAGTTTTAATTTTTTTTAATTTTAAAAAAATTTTATTGAAGTATAGTTGATTTACAGTGTGATTCAGTTATATATATGTGTATATGTGTTCTTTTTCAAATTCTTTTCCGTTATAGGTTATTATAAGATATTGAATATAGTTTCCCGTGCTGTGCAGTAGGTCCTGGTTGTTCATCTGTTTTATATATAGTAGTGTGTATCTGTTAATTCCAAACTCCTAATTTATCCCTCTCCCCACCCCATTCCCGTCCAACGTCAATGTCAATGGATATTGACACTGGTACATTGCTGTTAACTAGATTACAGACTTTATTCAGTTGTCACCATTTTTAACATACCCTCATGGGGTGTGTGTGTGTGTGTGTGTGTGTGTGTGTCTGTGTGTGTGTGTGTGTGTGTGTGTGTGTGTGTGCGTGCACGCATGTGTTTGTGCACTTCTATGAAGTTTTATCCCATGTAGAGATTTATGTAACTACCCCAACAATCACGATACAGAACACGTTTTTGAAACTTGGTTGTGAGGCACATAGCCTAGTGAATTACTTGTCAGTTGTTCCATTACCCGGAGCCTCAGGGCTGGAGGTAGTGATTTGACTTGTCCAGAGGCCTCGTAGCACTTGGACTCCAGTGCTAGGTGTGGTCGCCATTTACAAGGTCCATTCTGGACCTGGAGCCCCACAGCAGGAGTCTTGGCTGGCAAAAGTGCTCGCACTCTGTAGGCACAACACCCTGTGTCCAGGGCCTGGGATCAGAGTGTTCCTCTGGGCTGGGTAGAGGGAGTAAATCAAGAGAGAGGCAGGGAATGAGGGCAGCAGCCAACTCCCTGGGGTTCAGGGCCTCAGGGGATGAGGGGCCAGGTAGAGACTAGAGAGATGCCTGGGCAGACGCGGTGCGGGTTGTAGGGGAAAGTCATAGCTTGGCGAGCATGGGGGTGCCCAGGGCGCATCCTTCCATGAGCCCCTGAACGGACTGTGCTGAGTACTTCCTCTGCTGGGCATGACTTCTAGATGGAGGATGGGAATGTTAGTTGCGTTGCTGCCATTGCTGTCGGGAGGTCATGGTAGAAGAGAAGATACTGGAGACAAATTCCAGAGCACACTCAAAACAAAGGTGGTACCTTTCTCCCCAAGCCAGTCATGTGTTTATTTCATCTTTGGCCCTTCCCAGTTACAGGACCTCTGATTCAGTGGAACACTCCATTCTCCAGCCACGCAGCGTAACAGTGCTCACTGTGTCTGGGTGTGTGGTTTCAGCTAGCCATTTGGGGATATTGGCGCACATGTGTCTATTTTATGTTTTGTTTGCTGATTTTTCCAGTTTCTCTGGTTAAGGTTTTCAGCCAAGTACTTAACCTTTATGGTCAAGAGATGGCATCCTGCTCCATCCCTGCAGACACAACCCCCACTGGATGATTCCAGCATCATGGGGCTGCCTGATGGTAAGAGCTCGTACGTGGTGCTAGACCACCTCCTGAGAGCAGGTGCTGGGACGCTAGACGGAAGATGCCGAGAAGGAGAGGGAAGGCTGGTTCAGACAGGCAGGCCCCACACAGGCCCTGAGGGGGCTCCGGGAACCCAGGTGGAGGTGGGACCAGCATAGTGCCAGGGAACTGGGCGGGGGGGCCTCGGTGCTGCCAGCCTAGCACCAGCTGCTGACTGGCAAAGCTGGGGTTTAGACGGAACCCGGGAGCTGCAGCCCCATGCAGGTCGTCAGAGGAAGGCCTCAAATGCATGTGGAAATACAATCTTTAAAACCAAACGTAGGGCAGGAGACCAAGGTTGCTACCATCCCAGGAAGGAAATCTGATTGAGATGATGTCCCGCCTCCATTGCCTTCATTCAGCTCACCTGCCCAATATTATCAGTTCCATCTTCCAAAACACCATCATCTTGTACCTTCATTTCTAGGAAAGCAGCAATTGCTCCCTTTCCCTTCCACGTCTGACCTCACCCCATGGGGTCAGCCTTACTTCTAACCAGTCCTGTCATTCAACAGTCTCTGAACCCCGCCCCTTCCCCACACTTAGGGTGTCTCTGCTTCCCTTCTAGACTCCATCCCGTAACATTCTGTCCCTTTTGTAACAACACTGGCTTTGATGAGCTGAA
This sequence comes from Stenella coeruleoalba, assembly GCF_951394435.1. Lineage (NCBI taxonomy): Eukaryota > Metazoa > Chordata > Mammalia > Artiodactyla > Delphinidae > Stenella > Stenella coeruleoalba. The sequence continues at coordinate 15,170,688 of NC_137159.1, read as the reverse complement.
CTCCAGGTTAGCCCGCTGTCATATTCTCTCCTATGTACCTCACAATCAAACACAATTGGTTTGTGATATAATGGTATTTTTATTGTCAACTTCTGTATGTTACTTATGTCTGTGTGATTACTGAATAAGACAGAGCATACTGTGTTGTTCCCTAGTTGTTGCCATGTGTAGGCCTTGTCTCCTAACTAGGGGGAGGGCAGGGAGCCTGTGCTATATGTTTTGTCCACCTTGGGCACCCCGTGTGGCCATGTACATGTTCCATCAGTGGTTTGCTGAACGATGGATACAGCCGTTCCCCATCATGAAGTGCCTGAGAGCTCTGGTCTGGGTTCTTATTCTTCAGCCTTTAACAAAGCAAACTGGGATTTATAACCACTGGCTCCCTGTCTTAGTAGTCATTAGCCTGGAATGCTAGCGGCTGGCAATCTGGATACTTTAAGGAGTGGTTAGGTTTTATTTGAGTGTGAGATAGTCAGCTGAACTCCTTTTGAGGTAACCGTGAAAGATCAGAATTGGACAAAAGAACAATATTTTCTTGGAGTTAAAAGTTGATGTAGCTGAAACCTGCTTTCTGCAAACTCAAGTCTAGAGCATGACAAGGTAGACTTGAAAGATAAGAATTTCAGAGGGAGGGAGATGAGATCCCAAGGGCCAACAATTTGCTAACTCTCTGGAATGGCTCCCTCCGCCCAGCGCGTGGCGATGTCCACACCGCCTTCCCTTCGGTGTGGAGAGAGGAGCTGACGTTCTGCTGCGTCATCTTAGGGTTGGGGCGGAGGCCATGTGTTCCCTACGTGGGCTTCATTTTCAGAAGCATCAAGTCTAGCATTTTTAACAAAGTAAGCAATCTCTGACTATAGAATTAAGTCAGTTTGTTGCGGTGGAAGTCATACATAGTTATCCAAAGGACAGGGGAGTTCCCTAATGGTCCAGTGGTTAGGACTCTGCGCTTTCAGTGCCGGGGTCTGGGTTCAGTCCGTAGTCAGGGAACTAACATCCTGCAAACCATGCGGTGCAGCCAGAAAAAAAAGAAAAGAAAAAGGAAATCTAGCCATATAGAGAATTGAGATATTAAAAACATTGAGGAGCAAATAACTCTGCTCCTGATTTGGAGTGCTGGTTGTTCCAGCTACCACCAAATTCTGTTCTAAAAACACGCCAGAATGTCCAGTTATAGCCAGTAGCTCCTCCTTGGTTACTTTGCCACCACCTTCCTATTGCTGTTCAGACTTCCCTGATCATGAACGGAGAGAGTTCTCTCTGATTCTTCTTACCTCTCTGTCTGCTAACTGGAGCAGACAGATCTTAGTACTGCACATCTCAAGAAAGAAACATGGCGCCTGGGAAACTCATCTGGAGCGGAGTTTCGAAAATTAGTTTTTCCTGTCTGCCCAGGAAGCCAGCGCACAGTAGGTGTGACCGTCTCGTTCCCTGACAGGACCCTCAACAGGAGGACATGCAGGCGACCTGTGGACAGAGAATTCCCTGGGGTTTTCCTGTCCAGGAGCATTTCGGAAAATGCACACCTTGAAGTTAGTTTTGTTTCCATTTGCTGAAAGAATAGTGAGGCAGTTGGGTTTTCAGACTTTTGGGGGGAAGGATTGTGTCAGGGTGATGTGGGGCAGGGGGTGGGGAGCTGGGATTCTGTTTTAAAATGCAGCTGCGTGGACTTTGCCCCTGGATGTTCTGATTCAGATAGGCCGGGACTGGGCATCTGGAGGACTCCTAGGGTGACTGTGACGACAGGGACACCCGGAAGCCTTGTGGTGTGTGCTCCCGACTCACAGGGCCTGACAGTAGACTTGAATGAGAAGCTATGTCTCCTTTAGGAACCGTCACTGCTTCTGTCGTGGGTCACTATCGTCAGTGCAGGCCTCACCGTATGAAAACTGCCCTTCTTACAGTTCAGAAATAGTCGATGATCAGCAATTCCCTATGACTGGCCTGAGAGAAAGGCCACAAAATGAGGCCCACCTGGGCTTGGAGCCGAGCATCTCCCGTCTGCTAGCCTCCAAGCTTTGGCCAAGTCATTTGGCCTTTCCGGGTCTCTGTCTTATCTCTGTAGGATGGGGATTGTAACGTCACCTTTGCCAGGTTATGGTAAAGGGTAGAGACCACGCATGCCGAGGGTCTCTGGCACACAGTCGCTCTGTTTTTAACCTCTTGGGATAACTTTCCCCACTTCTTGCTCTGAAACACACCCTCTACTACTGCTTGGGTGCTGGTGGTACCCTGGGGAGACGATTGGTTAGTCTCCTCTGCTCCCGTGTGTTCTCCTGGACTGTCCAACGAGGTGGGTCACGCCATCCCGCAAGGCCTGTCGGAAATGTCTCTTGATGTCGCCTGCAGAAGGCAGATTCCAGTTACGTCTCCACCACAAGTGCCCCTGTGGTGCTTTCTACCCCAAGTCATGCTCAGCTGACTGTCCAGCTTGGTGTACCCAACAGCGTTGTATGACACGCACCAGGAAATGATGTTGAGGTAACAGTGAGGTGATAGTCGGTCCTTCTCTCACTCCAGGCAGAAGCCGGCATTCTTCCTACCTGAGCTGACCTCCCGTGACCCCTCTGGCTCCGCCCCTGCACAGACCTTGCTCCATCCATACTTCTCGTTCCCCTCTGGGCTCTCTCTTGTCTCAGGCCCTTTCCACTTGCTCTATGCCCCCTTCACCTAGAATATTCTTCCCTATAACTGCATGGCTCACTCCCCTCCCCCCTTCTTTAGTTTAATTGTCACCTCCTTGGTTTCCCGGCCGCCCTGTTTCAAACCGCAGCCCTCTTGCTCCCCCTCCGCAGGTTTATTTCACTCCATGACACTCGCCACCACCATCTGTCACCGTCCCTCTCCTCTCACTAGCATGTCAGCCCCACAGGGGCTCATTTGCTGCTGTATCTTGGCACCAGAGCAGTGCTGAGCGCACAGTAGGTGCCCAATAAACGGTTTTCAATAAATGAATAAGTGGTCACAGTATTTTAAAAGATCCAAATTTGCCTCCTTTCCCCACACAAACCATGCTTCCAGGGAAAAATTAAACTCATCTAATAAGCCTTCCTTTCCAAAGGAAAACGAAGACAACAGGGTGATAGCCCCAGCTCTTTCTACTCAGTGTCAGCAGAGGGGCCTCATCCAGATGCCTGACTGAGACGATTCACTCTGAGCATCCGCACTAGCAGGGACCTGCACTGAGATGCTGAGATGCGGGGAGATGAGACATCCCGACATCGGCCAGGTTTTGGCTGACGGCCTGACAGCGAGCACTGGGGGCCCAAGACAAACCCAAAAAGAGCACCCTGCGGGGATAAATTTATTTGTTTATTTTTGGCTGCGTTGGGTCTTCGTTGCTGCGCGTGGGCTTTGTCTAGTTGAGGTGAGCGGGGGCTACTCTTCCCTGTGGTGCGTGGGCTCCTCATTGCAGTGGCTTCCCTTGTTGCGGAGCACAAGCTCCAGGTGCACGGGCTTCAGCAGTTGCAGCACGCGGGCTCAGTAGTTGTGGATTGCGGACTTAGTTGCTCCGGGCATGTGGGATCTTCCTGTACCCAGGGCCCAAACCCGTGTCCCCTGCATTGGCAGGCGGATTCTTAACCACTGCGCCACCAGGGAAGTCCCGTGGTTTTTAGTACATTCACAGAGTTGTGCAACCATCACTACTACTTAAATTTCGGACCTTTTTCATCACCCCAGAAGCAGTCACTCTCCATTCTCCCTTCCACCCAACCCTCGGCAAATGTCTTCCTCTACGTTCTGGAAGTTTCATATAAATGGAATCATGCAACATACGATCTCTTGTATCTTGCTGCTTTAATTTCACCTAATGTCCTTAAGGTTCATCTGTGTTGTAGCACGCAACCGCACTTTATTCCTTTTTATGGCTGAATAATATTCCATTGTATGGATGTGTCATGTTTGGTTTATCCATCGATGAGCACGTGGACTCTTTCTCCCTTTTGGCTACCGCTGAACCGTGCTGAAATGTCATGAAAGGCTTGATGCTAATGGGGTTTCCTTGCCCCTAAATTGGAGGTGATGTGGCCCACCTCCCAGGCGGGTGTGAGGATCTGCAGAGCTGTAGACATCTCATCCAGCTGGTTTGTTGTCCACCCTGGAAGTGGACCTTTCTCACTTCTGTGGCTTTTCTGTGCTGATGTATGATGTGTGAGATGATCAAAGTGTTCCTCTTCTTGGACCTGTGAGTCAGATTTGAACTCAGTATCCCCCCCCACCCCTCCCTCCAATCTCCACTCCTGCCCACCTGGTTTCTCCACAGTCAGCTCCGAGGGCAGCCAGCCCTCCCCAGCTGTGCCCTCCCCAGCTGTGCCCTCCTCAGCTGTACCCCACCCAGATGTGCCCTGCCCTGCTGGGCATCCTGGACATCTTCCACAGCCCCTGCAGGTGCCTGTGAAACCTGCCTCGCCTCCTCGGGACCATTGTACTGAGCCAGCTCTGCGGGCCTTTTTGACATCACTACCTCAAACTGTTACCTATGTTTAAGTGTATGTTTTCGTGTTACTACGTATGGTTTTTTTTCCTTTGATGTTGTCTTGCCTCATGGCCTCAACCAAACCAAACTGCAACACGGCCAGACAGTGTCTCGGAATGTCCTGTCCCCGGGCCCCCCAGGTGCAGCTCACAGCGAGTTCACTGAATGCTGGCTGCTTGGGCGTCTGGGAGTTGCGAGCCCTTTGCCGTGTAACTGGAGAGGATGGAAGGGTGAGTGGAGGCACCTGCTCAGCTGTACAATGGTCTTGGAGGGGGGATCAGGTTTAAATCATGGCGAATCCTGTTTTAACCTCCCATTGTTGATTCCTGCAAGTGCATGGCTGAACTAGCTGAAAAGTAACCGGAATTTTGGTCAAAAGTTTGAACCACGGGTTTTCGTGGCGACCAAGCCCATCTGTGTAAATTCTACAGGACAGCAACTGCTGCCCGGCCACCGTTTGGCAGGACCTTTGATAACTCGCGTTCCCTTCTCTGCTGGCCACAGACTTGAGCATTTAGTTAGGCTTGGGGGGCAGGGGGTGACTTGCGATAACCGCATCCGTAACAACGAGGCCCGCCCGTTCTTTGTCCACTCCCATTCTGTTCTCCAGATGGATCAGGTAATCCACATTAGCAGGTAACTTAGTTTTTTTCACTACCTCTCTGTTGCCTGCGTTCATTGTCTGCTGAGATAATAGTGAACAGAGAAAGAAGAAAGTTAAAATAGGAAGCTGGGAAGGGCAGGAAGAGAATCTGCAGGCCCGGTAAACAAAAGTTGGCTGTAACACGAGCCAGCATGTGGAAGTGTGACCAAGTACTCCTGACTATCTGGGCGCAGACCCTGTGCACTTTCATTTTGGTTGGCTCATCTCCCGTCTCTCTGTTACCAAGCATGTTTAGGTCAGCTTTTTTTGGGAGCGGGGAGGTGGGGAGCTGTTGTTTCTTGAGAAAAGGAAAGATCATCAGATGGATCTCTTAAAGTCAGAGTTAGAGACTGGACAGCTAGATGGGGCAGTTCCAATGAAAACAGACTTCCTTCTGATGAAATATTTACCAGCTTTTGTAGGAAGCCGTCTCCTCTTTGCCGTGGTGAGAGGCACTCTGAACCTTTCCCCCTCATGGCAAGGGTGTAAAATGATGATATCTGTCGGGTGTACTGGGTTCGATAAAAAGGCCGGAGCCAACCAATTTGCCTCAGTTGCCTCGGACATACCCTAGCCCACTGTGAGGCCAAGAAGCACCAACTGATCAGAAGCTCTGGTGCATTGGTCCAGGCCCTGGGAGATCTGGGTTTGGGGCTCTGATCCTCCTTAGACTGTGTGTTTACCTTGAAGCAGACAGTGATGAGATCTGAGACGTGGAGGTCCCTGAGCCCACCCGTTCCTGCAGGTAGATGATTATTCAGTACCTTCCTCCCCACACATCTGCGTGGTCAGGAGACGAGGGTTTGGCAGGTACTTCCGCTGTTGGACAGCTCCATTTCCAGGGGAATATCTTCCTTGTATTCAGCTATTATCTTCTCCATTCCTCACTCTAGAGTCCCCAGGGTAGGTCTCACCCTCCTCTGTATCCCCGGCTATTGGGCCATTGGTGTCTCAGGGTAACTGGTCCTCACGTGGGCTGTGCCCTTCTCGTCCCTCACCATCCTGTCAGATATGGTTTTCTGCAAGTTATCTGTTCCAAAGGAAGATCAGCGGATCCTGGAAGCCTGATGTGTGTGTGTGTGTGTGTGTGTGTGTGTGTGTGTGTGTGTGTGTGTGGTCAGTATACACCACATTATAGAAGAAAGGAAAAGGATGATAATCCCGTCACCTAACCTGTTTTCATTTGAGTATTTCCTTTGTCTTTAGTCTGATGAATCCAATTATATAGTTATAATCAGAGTACAGTATACAAAGTTTTGAGGGTTTCTTCGTTCACTGTGCAATCATTTCCCCCACAGTTCTTCTAGGCATCGTAAGACAAAGACTAAAGAACACAAATATTTTGCGGCTCCAGTGAGCATTGGGATGGGTGCACCTCGTTCAGTGGAACAGGTACAGCATCGTGACAGTGACTAGAAAAGCAGATCAATGATGTCGTGGGCCCCTGCCCCTGAGAGGAAGCAGGGGACCTGGAGGGGAGGGGAAGGAATGCGGCGTGGGGTAGGGTCACGTTCTGGGCTCCCAGGAGCATCTCCATACATAGGACAGTGAGCTCTTTAGAGAGGAAAGGAGTAAGTTTTGGAACCGTCTTAACCTTTTAGAAGAGGAAAGAAAACAGTGCCCTTTTTACATACTTTTCCGAATTTCCTGTGTTTCATGGTAGCTGGTTACTGTTTTGGCTTCCTTTCATGGTAGTAAACACAGTCTGTTTTGTTTAGCAATTTCCTTCCCCCTCAAATACCATCCCTGATCAATTCTACCTTTCCCTGAGTCATATGTTCACAAGTCTCTTTGCTTCGTCTCTCTCTCCCCTTAATTCATTTATTGAGCCCCTGCTATGCACTCAGGGTTCCAGAAGGGGCCGTGGTGGGTGTTGAGGAAGAAGGGGCAGCCTTGTAGCAGAGTGGTAGGTGCTGGAATCCCCGCATCCAGATGCTTCCACCCACCTTCCCAGGGGGCTCGCTCTCTTGAGGCTCAAAACTCTGACATTTAATGAGCTCTTCCTAGATAGTGATTTGTCCATTTTATAGATAGGGAAATCGAAGCTGAGTTAGTCGCTAAAGTCGGGTCGGCTTGGACTCACCGAAGCCCTGGCTCGGCTGCAGTTGCCTCCTGTCCCGTCTGAGCTTTGAGAGCCACAGACAGAGACGGTCAGGGCTGCATTTTTAAACACCGTTGTCTTGAGTGTCTCAAGTAAGGGGTCACTGTGGAGGTTCAGCCAGCCCTGCTGGGGTCTGTTGTGAGTGAGTGGAGCTTGGGTGGAGGAGACAGACAAGAAGAGGGTGGATAGAAGGAGATATAGGGGCTGGTTAACGCAAGATGAGAGAAAGTGGCCACCCACAGGGGAAGGAAAGGGTCCTGGCAGGCTGAGCTGTTGTTACTCAGACACCCGTTGAGCTGCCTTCCCTCCAAAGCCATCTGTGTCCTACAGGCATTGTCTTCTTTTGCTCTGTAGCAGCAAAAAGGGAGTAAGTTGCCTTTACTGCCATGTTAAAAAAATCAATAGAGCCACTCACCTTGAACTCAGAATGATGTTGACCTTTCGAATGAAACTGGGAACGCCTGGAGTTTGTTTCCTACCAGTTGGGCACAGAACAGTTTCTGCTTTTCCTTGGAATGAAACACAGCCCGAGTGCTCGAGTACAGGTTCTCCAGTGCATCAGCACTGCCTGCTGGTTAGCTCATAGCTGGGCACCACCCCAGAGATTCTGACTCAGTAGGTCGGGGGTGGGGCTCTGAGAATTGGCATTTCTAACGAGGTCTCCCGAGATGCTCGTGCTGCCGCTGCTGGGACCTAACTTGGAGATCCTCTGTACTAGCGCACGTCTCAGATTTGGGCCTCTGCTCCCATCTTCACACCACCCCCCGCAAGACCCAACACAGTAGGTGTGGTAGAGAGCCACTGTCTACAAGAGAATTCATTTTCTTGCAGCACAGAGTAGTCAGAAGAGTTTGGCTGAGTCCCGGAGCTGCCCCCTGGCCCGGCCGCCAGCCCCCTTCGTCCCTCCCCTGAGGCTGAGCCCCTCCATGTACATGCCACCCCGTGCAGAGGCTAGAATAGGGCTGAGTGAGCTGGTGCAGAGAGGGCCTCGCTGCGATGTTGCTTTAGCTCCTCCTGGCACGTGAAATTTGACGAGCGAAGCGTTTTCCGTGGTAAGTGCATAAAAAAGATTTATCCTTTCGTGAAAGAAAGAAATACAACATTTCTCTTGAGTCATAACTGTTGTTAGATGCTGAATGAGGGAAGACGGTTAATGCTCTGTTCTTCTAGACAATTTTCTCTGACTTTCTTTTGCTCTCAGAGGATCTCTGGAGTTAATTTTTAATGGCTTCGCGTGTGTGCAGGAGTCTCTCTCTCCTGTGAAGGATGTCTCTGGTCAGGACGCAGCTCAGCAAGGCCCCGGAACGGCTCCAAATGGGCCAGGAGGGGCACAGGGGCACCAACTGGGGAGAGGGTCAGGAGACCTCCTTTGGGTCGGGGGAGGGCGGCAAGAGAGAAGATGGAGGGCTGGGAATCTGGTGTTGAGCCCCGAGGCTTCCGGTCAGCAGAGTAGCGCTCTTTTTGGTTGACTTTGGGGCCACAACGTGTAAGCCATGGGCCTCTCTGCCGGTAGGGTGTCCACTTGCCTGGCGCTCAGCCATCTCGGCCTCATGGCCAAACCCAGCTTGTTACCATCCCCTCTCAAGTGTACTTGGAATTCCCATCCCGGCAAGTCTTCTGTTGTCCACATCGCCTTGCCCCTTGGTCCTCACAACAATGACTCCCCGACCCCCCGGGTCCCGATTTGTGTCCGTGCCCTCGGCCACCTCCTTAGGTTGCTCTCGCACCTTGCCTAGACTGTTGCAGTAGTTTGCAGCCAGCCTCCACTTTCTCCCCCTTCCCACCACTACCATATTGCCATCCTAGAACCTGCTGAGCCCAGGCTGCTCCCCGCTCCTCCAGGAGTGCAAAACCCCTGATGGCTTCCCGTGGCCCATGAGAAAGATCCCGTTTCCTTGCCATCAGAGTTTTCCTATTTGGCCCATCCTGTCCGGCCAGAGTAAGAGCATGGATGCCGGTGAGGGTCTTGACAATCCCGATAGCTTCTGGCTGTTTCAGCTGTTGAAAGGAGTGTGTTTGACAAGTTGATGGCTTGCCAGAGGACAGCCTCCAGCAAGAGGATTTGCTGCTCTGACCCACGTATGAAGGAGAAGGAGAACGCCGGTGAAGTGGGAGGGAGAGACCCATGTCATGGAGCAGTGGAGAAAGCCGGGGAGAAGGGCCCAGTCGTAAAGACCAGGTTTCTCCGAGCCTGGCTAAGAAAGGCCCCCTTCCGTGCAGACCACCCTCGTTGGGAAGACAGCTGGAGAGGCCTGGGTTCTGCTGGTGTTCATCGTGGAGCCCCCCAGAGCATTCTGAGATGCTGACCCTTACAGGGCAGGCCCAGACCACTGATAGCCACCTCTGCTGGCTGAGGTTCCCAAATGAGTTGAGGCCTGAAAAACTTTGCTGAAGACAATAAATGGGCTTTTTAGTTTTGTTCTAAGTAGAAATTCAGCGTTCCTGATGCTTGGCATCCGTTATGTCATTTTGATAGAGAACACAGGAGCTTCCGCAAACCTATCTCACCTTTGTAAAGGAGGGAAACGGACACTAACACAGAGGGAACGCGGTCTGGTCTGGGTCTGGGAGGACTGTTGAAGGGACCGCCAGAGCGTTCTCTTGCCCCATCAGATCACCTGGGGGGAATATTGAGTCCAGGCCGTGACTCAGACTTTAAAAGGGTCTTAGACGACTGGAGGTTGCCTGTGGAGGGGTGGTCAGGGTGCCACGGGTCCTAAACTTTATCAGAGGAGAAGATGCTTTGCTGAGCTCCGGAGGGGAGGAAGAGAGGGAGGGGACAAGGGCTGGGCCTCGGAGTTGAAGGGTGTCACAGTGTGCAAACTTGGCTCTTGGTAAGGGAGACCAAGCCACAAATCAGACTGTCCAAAGGTGGACTAATGGCCCAGCTTATGTTTATGGGGTGTTTTACAGTTTGCAAAGCATTTGCATGAGCGGTGGTAAGCCCTCCTTCTCTGGAGGGATTCAAGTTCAGGAAGGGATGTCGTTGAGCAGATTCAGGCCCTTCTGAGTTAGACGGATCCAGACGGGTGTTTTCCACATGTGTATTAGAATTATGTGGGGCGCTGACAGGTGTAGAGAACAAACCAGCGGCTACCCGCGGGGAGAGGGAGAGAGGGCGGCAAGATCAGGCTGGGGGTTGAGATACAAACTATTAGGTATAAAATAAACAAGCTACAGTGATATATTGTACAGCACCGGGAATAGAGCCAATATTTTATAATAACTGTAAATGGAGTATAACCTTTAAAAATTGTGAATCACTTTGTTGTACACCTGAAACTTATAAAATATTATATACAGCAACTACGCCTCAAAAAATTTCACTGTGGAAAAGGAAAAGAATTATGTGGGATGCTTTAAAAATATTCAGTACCTTGGGGCTTGCTCAGACCTGCTGGCTCAGCATCTTTCAGGGAGGGACCCAGGAGTCTGTATTGGGCTAAGGCAACCGGTGTGCCCAACAGCCCTAGGAGAACGTCCACCACGCACAGCAGGGACCCCTGCCTGTCATGTTCATCCCGGTGGCTGCCACACGGCAGGAGCATGACAAATGTTGGCTGAGTCTGTGTGCTGACATTTGTCTATGTAATTGCCCTGATCTCTCCTACGGCCTTTTCACCACGTCATCTACCGTGTGGGTGCCCCAGACTCCTTACCACTCTTTGAACAAACACACCACATACGTCAACTCTGCCCAGGCTTTGCTCACCCTGTGTCCTCAGCCTGGATAGATCCTCTGCTTATTCTGCTACAGAAGTCCCACGTTTTTGTTGCGCGCTCCATGCTAGATGCCACTAAGCCTTCCAGCCAGCCCGTCACCTGCGCTCCCCTTTCAACGAGTCTTCCTTGAAACCCTCTCCACTGGGTCCACTTAAAAGAGAGAAGTCCTTTGGGCTGCTCTCAGACTGCAGCATTCTTGAGCATCTGGGTGCCCTCCCTGATGTTGCTCAGTGAAGAATATTTGCAGGCTCAAAACTATCTATATGGGGGCTTCCCTGGTGGCGCAGTGGTTGAGAGTCCGCCTGCCGATGCAGGGGACACGGGTTCGTGCCCCGGTCTGGGAAGATCCCACATGCCGCGGAGAGGCTGGGCCCGTGAGCCATGGCCGCTGAGCCTGTGCGTCCGGAGCCTGCGCTCCGCAACGGGAGAGGCCACAACAGTGAGAGGCCCGCGTACCACCAAAAAAAAAAAAAAAAAAACTATATGAATATATATATACATACTTATTTCGACATCTGCAAAATTGAACTGGGTTGACTTAAATTTAATGTTTGATTAAATGACTTCTAGATGTAAGGACATCCTTGCCAGCTTAGTCAGTTGCTACTTAGCGCCTAGGTTCGGGATCAAAAGGATTGAGCTCCGCCCAGCATTATAATTGTGGAGATTTCCAGATGCTCCTCCACGGAGGTCATAGGTTCTAGAGGGTTCTGCAGTCATGAGCTCCCCCTTGGCCTTTATCTTCTGGCTCACAGTGGTCTCTGCTCTTTGCCTTGCATATTCTTCAGAGGTTAGTGACCTCCTGAAGTGAGGCTTGAGGAAATAATAACCATAATAAGAGTAAGAGCTGGTCCCTGAGGAGCACTTCCTATGCACCAGGCGCCGGTCCAAGTGTCTGTATTTATTCCCTCATGCAATCTCTGTAGCAGCCCTAGGAGGTTAGTGTTACAGGTGGGGAAACTGAGGAGCTTTGAGGCTTCGTGATTTGCTCAACGTCGCGCAACCAGCAAACAACAAGCAGTTAGCAGTCTGCCCGTTTGCTTGCAGGTCTGAAGCACGCGAATCCCAGCCCCAGCCCCAGCCCCAGCTTGCTAAGCCTTCTCACAGCCCTTCCCCTTCCGCAGGCATGCGGAGTAGCTGCTGCTTAACTGGGGCAGTCAACTGTTCTCCGGACGGAAGAAGAGAAGAGGAGGATGGTGGTTTCAGGTTTCATAAATTTCTGAGGCATCCTGCCCTGTGGTCCTGCCTGGCTGGGGGCTTCTTTTGGTGGGGGCGTGGGGTGGGGTGGGGCAAGACTTGCAAAAGAGAGAGGTACAGGGAGCAGAGGGCACCTGAGAGAGGGTTGGATCACCCAGTAAGCAGACCTGCCTAACAGGAGTGGCCAGCATGCATTTGGGGTGGGGGAGGGTGGAGGGAACGCATTCCTTGTCCAGTTTGGTGTGTGGCCAAAAACCTAAGTGTAAGTAAGTAAGCCACATCCTTTAAAATTGCCCAGGGAAAGTCCCTGCTTTGGAAGGTAGAGGACGGATGGGAGGCTCGCAGAGGTGTGTGTGCTTCTGTACTGGGCCTGGGAAATAAATAGCTCATAGAAAAAAAGAATAGATGGCAGGGAGAGAGTTCAGTATAGCAAGGCCGACTTCAGGCAGCTGAGGTTCTTTTATATGATTGAATAATCATAGGGGAGCAAGAGGCCAGCTGGAGGAGAAACCCAGCAAAGAAGCCTCGTCTGTGTCTCTATCTTTTTTTTTTAAGCTTCTTTTTTTTTTAAATTAATTTATTTAATTTGTTTATTTTTGGCTGCACCGTGTCTTCGCGGCTGTGCGTGGGCTTTCTCTAGTTGCGGCGAGCGGGGACTACTCTTGGTTGCGGTGCGCGGTCTTCTCATTGCAGTGGCTTCTCTTGTTGCGGAGCACGGGCTTTAGGCGTGCGGGCTCAACAGTTGTGGCTCGCGGGCTCTAGAGCGCAGGCTCAGTAGTTGTGGCACACGGGCTCAGTTGCTCCGTGGCATGTGGGATCTTCCCGGACCAGGGCTCGAACCCGCATCCCCTGCATTGGCAGGCGGATTCTTAACCACTGCGCCACCAGGAAAGCCCTGTGTCTCTGTATCTTACATCTAGGTTCATTGGTCCGGCGGGTATATGTACAACATGGTCAGGGTGCTCACGTGGGGTTTCCGTTCTCCCCAGATCTCACTCATCAGTCATGAAGCAGGCATTTGGTGCGTGCCAGCGTGATATGAGTGCTCTGGTCCAGTGCCACGTCTAGGGGTACGTGGGAGGCATGCAAAACACAACCCCCATCCTCAAGAACTGAGTTTTAACGGGAAGACACAGAGCTTTGTATAAAGCAGTTAAACAGCGTGGGTGGGCTCGGTGACGTCGAAGGCCACACTGAGAGTGTCAGACATAGAGGCTTCTAAGGACACTGGAGAAGGAGGAGCCAGCAGATCTGCGGACAAGGCAGGATGCGGGGGAGACCTCGAGGAGTAAGTGGGATTTCACCTGGAGCCGACAGGGAAAGATGGCAAGGAGAGACCAGTCCTCACAACTCAAATCGCGTGTCATGGTTGGAAAGACGGCCATCCAGGCCTCTCCGGACAGCCTGGGACCCGGTTTGTTCTGCAGCCACAGCTGCTGGCCTGGCAGGGGCCGCAGGCACAGGGCCCCTGATATCCTCTGTGAATTCGGGCCCAGATGCGGGCTCTGGACGCCCTTAACGGACAAGCAGGCAGGTGCCGGCCCAGGGTGCGGTGCAGCCGAGGGCTGCAGGGCGGCAGGAATGTGTTAACACCAGCAGCTGGCTGCTATCTGATCCTGGCCCCGCGGCGACTTCCGCTTCCCCCATTGTTAACATACCAACCAGACTGTGAATGAATGAATGAGTGGGTAGAAAGGATTCCTGTGTGGGCTCTCACAGCCGAGGTAAAATAACCCCAGTCTCCTGGCCGCCAGCCTTTGGCATTGGGAAACCCCAGGTGGGACATGACCCTAATGAGTAGACGGACCTGAAGCCCGGGATTGTTATTGTTTTAATTGGGACGCGAAAACTCCCCAAATGGCTTAACACAATACAGGTTTATTCCTATTCCCGCAAGCCCAGATCTTTCCATCTAAGAGCTCCGCCATCTTCTGGAGCAGTGGTTTCCCACTTGGAGTGTGTATCGAATCACCCGAGGGCTTATTAAAACACAGAGTACTGAGCCCCACTCCCACGGTGGTGGGCCTGAGAATTTGCATTTCGAACAAGTTCCAGCTGCTGCCGCTGCTGGTCCAGGGACCACACTTCGCAAACCACCATCCCAGGGCTTCTTCATTCCCCACTGAAGCTTCTGCATCCAGCCAGGAGCCGGGCGATGAGAGGGGGCAGAAATCAGTCCCGGTGGCTGCACTCCAAGAGAGCCTGAGAAATAGAGTCATCTTGTGGGCCCAGGAGGAAGATAAGATAGCATTGTCTATGCCACAATCAGAAAGGGCAGCCCAGATCCTGATCGCACTGCTGTCTGCCTGGAAGGCTAGATTTCAAAATGCATGTGTGGAGCAAGTCGACCAAGATTTGCCTTTACTCACCACGGCACCAGGGCCTTTCAAGAAGGCGGAAAGGACCTTCATGGAGCTCCTTATTGAACGTCTAACTGGTCCCACCATGTGAGTCATTTGAGACTCAGTTTCCTGTGCCGGATGGTCCTTGGCATCCCCGGTCCATCCTTTACAGCTCAGGCCTGAGGAAGAAAGCTGCAAACCGTAGCCGAATTGTACACGGTGGGCTTTGTTTTGGACGTTCGCAGTTCCTTCTCGGTATTTGTCTTCATTTTTGTGGCCCGATGACTCTCGGAGCCTGTAACGCTGCTTGCTTGTATAGGGCAGGAGGTGTTTTTTAGTCAGAATCTTAGCCATGGTGAGTAGGCATGTCATTTAGTTCAGGCCTGATTTGGGGTAGAATCAAAGAGTGAATCAGCAGGTGTTGCGTGCCTGTCTGTGCCGGAGGATTCAAGAGAACACGGCCCCAGGCCATCCTCAGTGACCTTATCTAGTTGTAGAGGCCAGAGCAACCCAAATACAGGCATTCCTCATTTTATTGCACTTTGCAGGTACTGCAGGGTTGTTTTCTTTTTTAAATAACAGCTTTATTGGGACATAATTCACATATCATAAAATTCCCCCATTTTAAAGTATACAATTCAGTGATTTTTTCCCCCCTAGGCTTGTAATACATTTTTTTTCCAGTTATACATATACATGGATCTATTCTTCTTCAAATTCTTTTCCCATTTAGGTTGTGACATAATGTTGAGTAAAGTTCCCTATGCTATACAGTAGGGCCTTGTTGGTTATCTACTTTAAATATAGCCGTGTGTACATGTCAATCCCAAACTCCCTAACTATCCCTTTCCACCACCATTCCCCACCCCGGTAACCATAGTTCGTTCTCTAAGTCTGTGAGTCTGTTTCTATTTTGTAAATAAGTTCATTTGTATCATGTTCATTTTGGTAATTCTCACAGTATTTCAGACTTTGTCATTATTATTATACCTGTTCTGGTGATCTGTGATCAGTGATCTTTGATGTTACTACTGTTAATTATTTTGGGGCACCAGGAACCGTGCTCATAATGAGACGGCAAAGTTAGTCAACAAATGTGTGTGTTCTGACTGCTCCACCAACTGGTTGTTCCCCCCGTCTCTCTCCCTCTCCTCGGGCCTTCCTGTTCCCCGAGACACAACAGTTTTGAAATTAGGCCAGTTAATAACCCTACAATGGCCTCTAAGTGTTCAAGTGGAAAAAGGAGTCGCACATGTCTCACTTTAAATCAAAAGCTAGAAATGATGAAGCTTCGTGAGGAAGGTGTGTCCAAAGCTGAGGTAGACTGGAAAGTAGGCCTCTTGGACCAAACAGTTAGCCGAATTGTGAATGCAAAGGAAAAGTTCTTGAAGGAAATTAAAACTGCTACTCCAGTGAACACATGAATGATAAGAAAGTGAAACAGCCTTATTGCTGATGTGAAGTAAGTTTCAGTGGTCTGCATAGAAGATGAAACCAGCCACAGTATTCCTAATCCAGAGCAAGGCCCTAACTCTCTTCAATGCTGTGAAGACTGAGAGAGGTGAGGGAGCTTCAGAAGAGAAGTTTGAAACTAGCAGAGGTTGGTTCGTGAGGTTTGAGGAAAGAAGCCGTCTCTATAACATAAAAGTGCAAGGTGAAGCGGCAAGCACTGATATAGAAGCTTCAGCAAGTTATCCAGTAGATCTAGCTGAGATATTGATAAATAATGAAAGTGCCTACACTAAACAGCAGATTTTCAACAGACAGAACAGCCTTCTATTGGAAGAAGATGCCATCTAGGCCTTTCATAGCTAAAGAGGAGAAGTCAATGCCTGGCTTCAGAGCTTCAAAGGACATTCTTACTCTCCTGTTAGGGGCTAATGCAGCTGCTGACTTTAAGTTGAAGCCAGTGCTTATTTACCATTCCAAAAATCCTTGGGCCCTTAAGAATTATGCTGAATCTCTTCTGCCTCTGCTCTATAAATGGAACAGCAGAGCCTAGATGACAGCGTATCTGTTGGCAACATGGTTTACTGAATATTTTAAGCCCACTGTTGAAACCTAGTGCTTTGAAAAGAAAGATTCCTTTCAAAATATTACTGCTCATTGACAATGCACCTAGTCACCCAAGAGCTCTGATGGAGATGTACAGGGAGATTAATGTTGTGTTCATGCCTGCTGACACATCCATTCTGCAGCCCATGGATCAAGGAGTCATTCCAACTTTCAAGTCTTCTTTTTTAAGAAATACGTTTCGTAAGGCTATAGCTGCCATAGATAGTGATTCCCCGGATGGACCTGGGCAAAGTAAATTGAAAACCTTCTGGAAAGGATTCACCATTCTAAATGCCAGAAAGAACACTCGTGATTCACGGGAAGAGGTCAGAATATCAGCAGGGACAGAAGAAGTTGATTCTAACTCTCATGGTTGATTTTGAGGGGTTCAGGACATCAGTGGAGGAGCTAACTGCAGATGTGGTGAAAATAGCAAGAGAACTAAAATTAGACGTGGAGCCTGAAGATGTGAATGAATTGTTGCAATCTCATGAAAAACCTTGAATGGATGAGGAGTTGCTTCTCATGGATGAGCAAAGAAAGTGGCTTCTTCAGATGGAATCTACTCCTGGTGAAGACGCTGTGAAGATTGTTGAAATGACAGCAAAGGATTTAGAATATTACGTAAACTTGGTTGATGAAGCAGCGGCAGGGTTGGAGAGGATTGACTCTGATTTTGAAAGAAGTTCTACTGTGGGTAGAATGCTATCAAACAGCATTGCATGCTACAGAGAAATCATTCGTGAAAGGAAGTGTCAATCAATGTGGCAGACTTCACTGTTGTCTTATTTTAAGAAATTGCTACAGCCATCCCAACCTTCAGCTACCACCACCCTGATCAGTCAGCGGCCCCCAACATGGAGGCAGAGAGCCTCCACCAGCAAAAAGATGATGACCTGATGAAGGCTCAGATGACAGCCTTTTTTAGCAATAAATAGAGCATTTTTAAATTGGGGGGAGGGTACATGATGCTGTTGCACATTTAATGGACTACAGTATAGTGTAAACAACTTCTGTATGCACTGGGAAACCAAACAGTTCGTGTGACTCGCTTTATTACAATATTCGATTTATTGCAGTGGTCTAG
The DNA here is from genome assembly GCF_951394435.1 of Stenella coeruleoalba. Classification (NCBI taxonomy): domain Eukaryota; kingdom Metazoa; phylum Chordata; class Mammalia; order Artiodactyla; family Delphinidae; genus Stenella; species Stenella coeruleoalba. The sequence goes on along the minus strand of NC_137159.1, from coordinate 15,153,063 downwards.
AACCAAACCCAGAAGATCTCTGAGGTCTGCCGGTGAAACAAGGGAAGGCTCAGTGAGGGCTGTGTGTGTCCAGTGGTCAGATCAGAGAGTCCAGCTCAAGGCAGAGAATGGCCCCAGCAGCTCAGTCCTGCTCAACCCACTTCTGGAGTTTCTGGCTCAGTTCTGGGAGCTGCAGTGTCAGCAGGCCTTAGACAAACAGATGATCGGGGAGGGCCCTGGCCTGGGGAGGATGGAAGGTGATGTGGCAGGTTGGCCGTCACGAGCTGTGAAAAGTTGGGCTGTAGTTGTAGGAGCAAAGCTGACGAAGGGTGCAGTTGGGGGGTGGGGAGAGCTGGAGCTACGTGGGAGCTAGACAGAGTGAGGGGGATCTTTGACTTGGGGTGTGGAAGGAGAACTTTCACACCATTGTGGCAGTTCGAAAGCACAGCGCACTACTGCGCACCAGAACTGTTCACGTGGAGTGGATCAGATTCCACATTCAGACGATGTCTTGGGGAGAGAAATTGGACTAGAAGAAAAGCGAGATGTCTCTGGAGGCCAGAAATCTGGAAAGACCGTTTTTGTGGAGTTGGTCTTCAGGCAAGCTATGAAGGTCAGGCAGAATCTGGGTGGATAGAAGAAAGGGAGGGTTTCACAATATATACATGCATCAAATCATCACGTTGTACACCTTAAACTTACATAGTACGTCTATTGTATCTCAATATGTATCTCAAAATGAGGAGGGAAGGCCTTCCAGTCAGCAGATGGGCATTGAGGGTGGGCCAATGCCCTCCCAAAGGAGAGGGGCCCGAGGAATGGGCTAAGCAGGCCTTGACAGCAGGGAGAGGGGGCTGGACCAGGCCTGGCAGAGCCAGTGTTCTGGAAAGTGGAATCCAGCTGAGGATTGTGGGATCTTCCAGGGTAAAGGTGACCTGGAGGTGGTTTTAGAAGTTTGGTGGCGAATGTCCGGATTGGGTTTTGGTGGAGAATATAAGGGACAGTGGTTGAATTTAAGAGCCAGCTTATGGGGAAAAGGTCTGTGGACTCTCGCGTTGAGTCCTCCCTTCTGATCCCCACAGCACCTCTGCAAGGCAGAGTCTCTCAGCATCTCAGAGAGGTCAAGGGCCTGCCTCCAGGTGTCACAGTCAAGTTGAGTGACGGGTCTGCCTGTGTCTCAGTTTCCTGACTTCACATCTGGAGTTTGTTCTAGCTTTCAGCATCCTTCACAGCCCTGAAGAATTTCACATGCCTTAAGAATGCCCCTGCCTGGGCAGAGACTAAGAGATGCCTGGGAAATCAGCCTTAGGCAAGTGCGCTCTAGGATAGTAAGTGAAATCGTGGGGGCCAGGCCTGCGCGTTGACTCGTGAATCCGTGTCACGGCGTTTTACAGACGAGGCGGCTGAGGCACGGAAGGGCTAACTAGGTTGCCTGGCCCCGAGCAGAAGCCAGATGCCAGAGCCCTCACTCTTAACCTCGGGGCAGCCGGGGCCCTCACAGAAGCTAGCTTGGCCCAGAGTGGCCTCAGCTCTGGAGGGGGTTGTCCTGTCTGTGCTTGTGCGTCTTCTCCGGAGGCTGCCTTGAGGGAGAGAATGACTGTGTCTTAGCCTGAGGTGCCACCTGCACTAAGGTTGTGGCAGCTCATGGCCTACGGTGGGCTTTTGTGACCAGCTGGTGGAAAGGAAGAGCAGCGGAAGTGGAGGCCCTCGTTGCACATCGTTTGTTGAGGCCCTGCTTCCTGGTCTGTTTTCGTGTTCTGCTGCCTCATTTTAACTTGAGGGTCATATCCTCTGAGCAGCCTGGCCAGGAGATGAGCGTTTACCTGCCAGTCAGGAGAGAATACAGGGGAAATGGTTTCAGGGCCCAGAGTGGCAGGTTAAAGCTCAGGGCTTGCTGGAAGCGACTGTGGCTCCTCCTTGCCCTCAGGGGGCGCCATTGAGACCTGATGCCTCCTCTCTGAACGTTCTTCCCACATGGATGGGATAAGCAAGCGATGGCCCCTTATAGATCTCGTGGACCACACTTCCTGTTTTTTTTTGTTTGTTTTTTTTGTTTGTTTGTTTTGCGGTACGCGAGCCTCTCACTGTTGGGGCCTCTCCCGTTGCAGAGCACAGGCTCCGGACGCGCAGGCTCAGCGGCCATGGCTCACGGGCCCAGCCGCTCCGTGGCATGTGGGATCTTCCCGGACCGGGGCACGAACCCGTGTCCCCTGCATCGGCAGGCGGACCCTCAACCACTGCGCCACCAGGGGAGCCCTAACTGTTGTTTTTATATGCGTATTCCCCAGATTATATGACATAAATTTATCGTTTGGTAAATATGATTTCATGACCCTGTGGCTTTTACGGTGCCTCCTGAATTAGCATAGGTGACAATTTTGTTTCAACCGAGTTTTAGAGTTAAAAGCATTTAATTAATGGAAGTTGGTGATATGCTCACTGGATCTGTGACTAGAATTCTTCAAGAACGAGTTCCTCAAGAGGCATTTGCCTAAGTAGTTCCATTAAATATCTATATAAAGAAATAATAAAGTCGGGAAGGAAAATACTAGATGGGTAATAAATGCATCTTCCATACCATTATCTTGCTTGGAATATAAATTCTTTGTTTTGTGTCAGAGTCGTGCTATACTAATGAGGGAACATCAGCAAGCCCTCATCCTCTTATACCTATATATACACACTATCCTTTTCTTTGCATATACATTGGTGGTTAGCTCATATGGATATCTGCTCTTGTTGGGTGGGTGTAGTTTGGTGAAAACCCATCATCACCACCACAGCCACCAATGATGCCAAACCAGATAGAGATTTTGGAGGAACTGACCTTTGTGTTGTCAAGCAGGTGGAACTTGTAAGAATGTTATTATTTTCCTCTGACTCCTTTTCATGCTGCTCTATTCTCCAAGCACCTAGTGCCTTTTTCATTTCAATTCTTTTTAGAGGCTCCTCTCAGCTGTCAGCTGGAGAGTTCTTGATATCTGATTCACCCCAAGATTTAAAGCTCATATCTTATCTCCCAAAGGAATTTTGTGGATGAGCCTCTAAGCCAAAGGTATGACTGTCTAATAGTGGAATTTCAGTCATTTGGAACAAACCAGAGGAGAAGATGTAGTGAGAGGCACTTCCTGGTGTTCTGTGAATAACTGAGCTCAGATATCTCCATATTTCCTGCTTTTTGCTAAAAGTTTAATAGTTTATGTTTTACATTTAAGGCTGATCCATTTTGAGTTACTTTTTGTATAGGTGTGGAATTGAAGTTGATATTTTTTTTCATGTGGATGTCCAGTTGCTCTAGCATCGTTTGTTGAAAAGGCTACACCTTCACTATTGAATTCATTGCACAGCATAAAAAAATCACCTGGGCATATCTGTGTGGCACTAACTGTGAGTTCTCTGTTCTGTTCCATTGATCTGTGTGTCTAGACTTCAACCAGTACCACACTGTCACAATTACTGGAGTTATATAGTAATCCTTAACATTGAGAAGAGGAATAACTTTATTCTTTTTCAAAATTATTTGGGCTCTTTTAGGGCCTTTCACTTAGGTTTACAAAAAAACTTATACATGAATAGTTATAGCACCATTGTTCGAAATAAGCACAAACTGGAAGCTACCCAGATGTTCTTCAGTGGTGAATGTTTGAACAAACCGTGGTACATCTACACATACATGGAACACTACTCAGCAATAAAAGGAACAAATGATCAATACGTGCAACAAGGTGGATGAACTTCAAGGAAATTACACTGTGTGAAAAAGCCAATCTCCAAAAACTACATACTGTACTATTCTGTTTATATAACATTCTTTTTTTTTTTTTTTGGCGGTACGCGGGCCTCTCACTGTTGTGGCCTCTCCCGTTGCGGAGCACAGGCTCTGGACGCGCAGGCTCAGCGGCCATGGCTCACGGGCCCAGCCGCCCTGTGGCATGTGGGCTCTTCCCGGACCGGGGCACGAACCCGCGCCCCCTGCATTGGCAGGCGGACTCTCAACCACTGCGCCACCAGGGAAGCCCTATGTAACATTCTTGAAATAACAAAATTACAGACATGGGGAGCAGCTTAGTGGTTGTCAGGGGTTAGGGTTGGGGTAGGTGATTGGTGTCCGTATTAAGGGGTAGCATGAGGGAGTCTTGTGGGATGGTACAGTTTAGTATCTTGCTTGGTTACACAAAGTTGCATGGACACACACACACACACACACACACACACACACGAGTGCTTGTAAAACTGGTAAAATCCGAATAAGCTCTCTGGATTGTGCGAATGTCAGTATCCTGGTTCTCATAGTGTACTACAGTTATTTATGCCAGACGTTCACATCGTGGGAGGCTGGGAGAAGAGGGCATGGAACCTCCCTATTCATTTCATTTCAATTTCCTGTGAATCTGTAATTATTTCAAAATAAAAAGTTAAAAAAACACACAACAGTACTGAAATCTGTTCATGTCGCATCAATAATGGCAAACCAATAAAAATATGGATGTGTGGTTGCCTCTGCAAAAGGAGGGCAAAAGGGCTTCTTCTGGTCCCGTAACATTTTATTTCTTTAAAAAAAAAAACCCAGGGGGGTCTTCCCTGGTGGCACAGTGGTTAAGAATCTGCCTGCCAATGCAAGGGACATGGCTTCGAGCCCTGGCCCGGGAAGATCTCACATGCTGCAGAGCGGCTAAGCCCGTGTGCCACAACTACTGAGCCTGAGCTCTAGAGCCCACAAGCCACAACTACTGAGCGCACGAGCCACAACTACTGAAGCCTGCGCGCCTAGAGCCCGTGCTCCACAACAAGAGAAGCCATGACAATGAGAAGCCTGCACACCACAACGAAGAGTAGCCCCTGCTCGCCGCAACCAGGGAAAGCCTGCGCACAGCACCAAAGACCCAACACAGCCAAAAATGAATAAATAAATTTATTTATTTAAAAAACCCAAAAAACAAAAACACCCAGGGGACTTCCCTGGCAGTCCAGTGGTTAAGACTCTGCACGTCCACTGCAGGGGGCACGGGTTTGATCCCTGGTCAGGAAACTAAGATCCCACATGCTGCGTGGTGTGGCCAAAAATAAAAATTAAAGAACATATATAAAAATATAAAAAAATATGTTCACATGTATTTTTTTTAAATAAATTTATTTCATTTATTTATTTATGGCTGCGTTGGGTCTTCATTGCTGTGCGCGGGCTTTCTCTAGTTGCGGCGAGCGGGGGCTACTCTTCATTGTGGTGCGCAGGCTTCTCATTGCAGTGGCTTCTCTTGCTGCAGAGCATTGGCTCTAGGCGCGCTGGCTTCAGTAGTTGTGGCTCGCGAGCTCTTGAGCGCAGGCTCAGTAGTTGTGGCGCACGGGCTTAGTTGCTCCGCGGCATGTGGGATCTTCCCGGACCAGGGCTCGAACCCGTGTCCCCTGCATTGGCAGGCGGATTCTTAACCACTGTGCCACCAGGGAAGCCCCTGTTCACATGTATTTAAAAAAACAAAAACAAAAACAAAACAGTACCTGAAGCAGATATGACAAAATGTTAATATTTGTGAATTTGGGATGATGGGTTTGTTAGTGTTGTCATGTTTTCTCTGTCCTTTTTTAAAAAAATATGTCTGAATTATTCCATTATTTAAAAAATAAAGTAAATGTAAACAAAACTAATAATTATGCCAGGGTGCATGTCTGTCTCCATGTTATCTTGATCTGTTCACTGAATTGGTCTGAACATTTAATGTTTCCTTACTAAAACTACTTAGTCCCAGACTTCTCCCTCCTTCCTGTGAATTACTAACTCTGGGTCAGGAAGCCTAGGAACGTAATCCATCTTTGTTATTATGACAAGCTAATTTAATTTTAATTGCTCATTATAGAATTGCATTATGAGGAGGAACTATCTTTAATTATCTTTTGGGGGGGTTGTTTCTGAAGTAATGTGATCTGGGGAGCTGAGAATCATCCTTTCCCAAGTAGCCACCTGACAATGAGCTTAAAATATTTGTGTACAACCGTGTAAATAGACTTCTCTGCCCCTCTGACTGGCAGAGCCTGCCCTCCCCTTGAAGCAATTAAAAGAATTCCAGGTGGGTGGTTCTCCCCTGCCTGGTCCTATTTAAAAATACAAGTGTCATTTCCGAGATTTTTTTTTTTTTCCCCTGGAAAACACCGAGTGACACAAGAATGGGACCATGTCTCTCCAGTCCTCATTTAAATATTGGCCGTGTCCTTTCGAGATCATTTTTCTTGGGGACATGTTCAACAATCTCAGGTCAGCCAGAGTCCTCGAGGGTCACCGTGGGTGTCAGGAATGCAGCCTTAACCAAGGTACACGGCAGGCGCGAGGAGGCGCCCTACAGCCCCCCTGGCCCAGAGCCCCATCTCACTGGTAAAGAAAAGCCTCCTGTGTTTATTTGTTGTTTGTTGGATTTTCATTTCTGCCTTCAGCGACCGCTGCCTTCTCTGCGTAGTGCCGTCCTCTGCTGCCGTCGAGGTGGGGTGGTGGTGGTATGCGGTTGGCGCCCAGAGGATGCCATTGAAAACGCAGAGACGTCTTCACACTGCTCTTTGTGGTGTGACGGCTTCCCTTCCCGTGGGCAAACCACTGGGGAGCCCTCCCGGCTGCCCAGTGGCTTTTGTGTGTGTGCAGCTTTCAGCTCCTGTCCATCAGCCTGAATGGGCCCATTCAAGGGCATTCATGCGCCTCAGAGACCCCGGCCGCCTGGACACAATCAGCTGAGAAGGGCGCCGTGGGCCTCGCACATGAGAACGCACCAGCTCAGCCTGCCACCAGGAGCCCCCGATTGTTCAGCGGAGCCCGGGGCCCAGGACTGAGCCCAGAGGGGTGATGCTGGACAGCCATTCGGGGCTCATTCATTCTGTGCGCTTGGGAGCTGTGGTAGCGAGGGGGAGGAATACCTTGCCACAAAGGAGGAATGTGCAAGCTCGGGCCTGCTTGAGCTTATCTCTGGCTCTGACCTTCAGCCTTTATCTTTGTGTACCACCCGTCTGATCCCCTGCTTAAGAATGGAGACCTTGCCATTTTTTATCGTCACAGCCCTACATACCGGAGGCCCTCAATAAATGCTTGAAGAGTGAACTGAGGCTGTGCTCCTTCCGTTGAGGCCCAGGGCACACTGATGCTGGAGATGTGCACTGCTGTTCCCGGACGAGGCTTCAGGGCGCTCTGCCCTTGGGGTGCGGGCAGCCTACTGGAAGAACTGGGCTCACCTCATGTTTGGAAGGACAGTAGCTTTGAGACCCTGAAGGGACAAAGGACATTTTCAAGGTGGGACGTGGCCGTGGAGAAGGGCCCTTTGGCTGCTAGGGACCTGCATCTGGAATTTGAAAGGCTGTGCAGGGAGTGGCCCGAGGCCTCTGCAGAGGTCAGCCTCAGGCCCTTTGCAGGAAGGGGCAGTTCCTTGGGCTGACTTGGAAGAGGTTAGGGGTAAACGTGGATTTGGGAGCTTGGACTTAACTGACTCCCTGTGGCTTGTGCCGTTTGGCAGCCGACACTGTCAACACCTCTGGCCGTCAGCTCCAGCTCGTGCTCTCCCCGAGGCTCAGGCACCCTAGGACCAGGCTGAGAACATGGGGGGAATGAAAAGGACTGGCCAAAATGCCAAGGAGCCTTAGTGTTCCCCAGCTTTACAAAACTGTTTGGTGAAAACTGCAAAGAGTCGCAGTAGTAGGCAAAGAAACAGTAGCATCTTCTATTTACTGGGAATTTACTGGGCTAAGTGCTTTGTATGTAATACTTCATTTGATTTAAGCTGTAACGCCGTTGTGTACGCACCCACACGTTTGTAAAATATATACATGTATGCATTGTAAGTGCTTTAAGTATTTTAAGATGATTATTCCCATTTACAGAAGGAATAACTGAGGCTCAGAAATAGTAAGTGGCTTCCCAAGGTGAGTGTCAGAGCTTCAGTGGAAACAAGAGCTCAGGCTCTTAGCGGTGAAGGTGTTGGCTGCTGCAAACATTACTCGGGTGCAGTGAACCAAGTTATTGTCATAATTTTTACCTCCATTTTAAGTGCTAATCAAAAAGGAAGAAAAGGAAACACACACTTTTATTGGGACCACGACATTCAAAAAGTAGACATCTTAAGAAGAATTAAGAGCCTCACAATTTAGTTGGGGAAACGCAGCACATAAGCATAGAAACACTTTCCAAACTGCCAGCAGCCAGAGTGGTGGATGCATCTGTGCTGAGGACGGGAAGCGAAGAGCTTTCCCATGTGTCACGTAACCTGGGGAGGTGGTCACGGACCCACTGGCGCAAACGCATGGGCTTTTTTCCTGAGGAAGGAGTAGATTAGCTCCGTGGCTAATGGAAGGATGTGGATTCGCTTACCATGATGCCAGCTTTAAAACATCTGGCCCCGACAGCTTGTCCTGAAAGGCGCAGGCACTCCATGAGTTCTCACAGACCTGGGTCGAGGGCCAGCTCAGCCTGGGGCGGGTCACAGAACCTGGCTGTGAAAAGGGATCCCTCCTACAAGTTTGTCGGCATTGGAGGCCTAGTGTGTGCTCATTGCTCTAATACTTAGTGCATTAGAAGGTGCTTTCTTCATTGGATGTGGCCAACTTCCCATGAAAGGACGAGGCTTCATATTCAGCTCCATAGGGAAAAAGCTCTTCATAGGAAGGGGACAAAATTCAACTTCAGGCCACCAAGAGAAATCGCCTTGCAGCATAGAACCTGGTGTAGTTTTGTTTCCACTGTGGTCCCAGAATTCGTTTCCTCTCTTCCTGTGCTGCATCTGACCAGAGTGTTCCAGCACCATGGCCTGGTGGCCTCTGCAGCCTTGGTGGTCTCTATTCAGAGATTCTGCTTCCCTCTAATCTAGGGGACTTATTTCAGGCTAGAGAAGATTGGTCAGATTGCGAATGGCAAGGTGTGTTTTCTTCCCTCCTCATTTCTGAGTTTAAGCATTGAAAGACCTTGAGCAAAAGACCTTGCCCTTAACCCCTAGAAACTCAGTTTCTTCATCTGCAAAATGGGGATAACAGTGGAAACGGTGGGGCTTAGGTGAGATCAAGCACGTAAAACAGGTACAGCGCTGACACCTAGTAGTAGCTCAATAAAATTAGCTTTTCTCTTTTCAGTTGAATGAATATCTCCTTGCCTGGGGAAGCCCTGGCTGATCGCCTTTGATATACAGAGCAGTCACTAAAGGCTTCTCTGTCCTTTTATCCTGTCATGGGTGAGGGAGGGTGGAGCCCAGAGAGGAAAGTGACATGTCCAAGCTGGCCAGTCCAGTCTGAGCATTGTTCAGGTTGGACTGGATCCTGGACCGTGGGTTTGTTCTCTCTTCCTTTTTTATTTTCTTGCTCTAAAGGACATTATTGGGACAATTGGCAACATTTGAATAAAGTCTGTAGATTGGACGATAGTATTGTATCAATGTTAATTTCATGATTAAATAATTAACGTGGTAATGTAAGAAAATGACTTTTTGAGGAAATGTACACTGAAGTATTTAGAGGTAAAGGGGTATCTTGTGTGCAACTTAGTCTCAAGTGGCTCAGACAAAAACGCCGTATAAAGACAGAGAAAAGGATAAATGGAATGTTAACATTTAGGGTATTTAGGTGGAGGGAGTTGTTTTTGTTTTTGTTTTACCATTCTTGCAACTTTTCTGTAGGTCTGAAATTATTTCAAAATAAAAAAAAGTTAAAAATAACCCTCTTGTGGTCAGGGCTCATGTAAAGTAATAGCGCTTGGGTGTCAGAGTTAACTGCAGAATAGACTCGTGATCAAGGCATTGTTTCTAGAAACAGTCGCCCTGGTGGGGGTGTTTGTGGGAAAGGATGCTGGTGGGGCACCCAGGACCGTGGCCCTCGGGAGCTGGGGGATGAAGACCATCTGAGGGGCGAGAGAAGAGGGTGAATAAACTGAGAAGGAGAGAAACGGTCTCTGAACGTGGGATCTTTCCACCAAAAAAAGGGAGGGACTACCCTCAGAAATGATGCGGGCAGAGACTAGGAGACAACAAGGCTGCCAGGAGAAATAGCTCTGATTTGGGCCCTGGAGAGTAAAAATCATGAGAGAACAAGGCAGGGTGGGTGGATGGGGCTGTGGGATGGATAAGTCAGAAGGTCCTGTGAGGATGGCTGGGACCACATGCTGCTCGAAGGCCGTCAAGCTTCAGGAGTGTGTGCAGAACACGGGCTCCCCAGGTGCCCTGGAGCCCAGGGTAAACAGCTTGTGTGAGTCACACAACTAGTGGTGTGTGCCCCATCATAGTAGATACCCCAGGAGGGGGTTATCACAGGAGAACCAGCAGAAAAACACTGGCATGAGACTTGCAGCTGAATCCTCAAGTCCTTGGCTAGTGGCAGCAGGAAGCCGCCACAGCAGCAGTGCACACACCCTGGTTCAAGTTTAATCCCTCCAAATGCTGCTTTATCTGAAAGTAGCACATGGATGGCTCTTGTTGCGAAAGATTCAAACCAAACAGAGGCAATGCGTCACAGGCCTCCTTCAGCGGCACCCACCTCCCCAGTCCGATCCCAGAGGTAAGGGGTGTGGACAGTTTGTCTCCCTACAGCTCCTTTTTCAAAATACTTGCAGTATCCTGTTTGCATGGCCGTGGGATTGTGGGCTCTGGCGGCAGACCTCCTGTGTTCACAAACCCCCTCCACTACCTCCAAGCTTTGTAACTCTGGGCAAGTTACTTACCCCCTTTTCTGTGCCTCCATTTCCCTATTTTAAAAATCTGAATAACAGACAGGGTTGTTGTAAAGACTAAATGAGTTGGTACATGAGAAGAGCTTGAAACAGTGCCTGGCACATAGTTCGGTGCCCAGGAAATATTAGCTATTGTTATCTATTGACATACAAGGACCTATGTCTTTGAGTTAAAAACCAGAGTCCTACTCTGAATATTTTTATCAGTAGGGTTCGTAGTTACAAGCAATAGGTGTCAACTGCCTGATATCAGCAGAAAAGGAATTTCTTTAAGGGACATCAGGGTGCTTCCCAGACTTGCTGGGAAGGCTGTGGACTGAAACTGTGGGAACTAGGTAGCAGCCGACCCCATGGCCACAGTTATTGCCACAAAACCGGAATGGCGAGGACACTGCCACAGTTGATTGGCAGCCTTCAGAGTGAGAGGTGGATCCTGCCTCCTACCAGGACTCATAAGGGTGGCAGAGATTGCTAAATGGGGGAAGGGAGTTTAGATGCCAGGGGGCCAAATGTCTCCCTGAATAGTATATTATTCATTCATTCACGTCAGCATCCACAGAGACAGATCTTCTTGTTCTTTTTCGTGGTTGTGTAGTATTCCCAAGATGACCCTTGGCTCACTGGACCACTCACTCTCCTGGTGACAAACTTCTAAGTTGTTTATGCCTTTTGCCCCTATTGCAACATGCCCCGCTGAACATCCTTGTACATATGTGCCATTTCTGTCAGGTAGATGCTTTGAAATGGAAAAGTATAAATGTATTCATTATTTTTCAAGTTAACATTTCTTATATTCTGTGGACATTGAAAGACATTGTGAATATAAATAAACAGTATTTTAAGCAGGTTTTTAAAATTGTGGTAAGGGCTTCCCTGGTGGCGCGGTGGTTGAGAGTCCGCCTGCCGATGCAGGGAACACGGGTTCGTGCCCCGGTCCGGGAAGATCCCACATGCCGCGGAGCAGCTGGGCCTGTGAGCCATGGCCACTGACCTGCGCGTCCGGAGCCTGTGCTCCGCTGCGGGAGAGGCCACAACAGCGAGAGGCCCGCGTACCGCAAAAAAAATAAATTAAAAATAAATAAATAAATAAAATTGTGGTAACATACCCATCACATAAAAATTACCATCTTAACCATTCTTTCTTTTTTTTTCATCTTAACCATTCTTAAGCGCACAGTTCAGTTAAGTGTATTCATATTGTTACTCGACCATCACCACCATCCACCTCCAGGACTTCATCTTCCCACACTGAAATTCCACACCCATTATACAGTAACTCCCCAGCCCCCTTCCCCAAGGCACTTGCTTTCCTACCTTGTGTCTCTATGAATCTGGCTGCTAAACATTTTTATAGTTTTTTCACAGAAGTCATCTGCACAGGAATGATGGTTGAAGGGCTCAGAGGTATTTCTGATGGGGACCTTGAGCGTTTTTAAAGACGGTGGGAGGGAGGACTGAAGACACCACCAATGGTAACATCATCTCATATTTTTCTAGCACATCCCTTGGGCCTGGCATTCTGCCAGCACTCTGCGGGCAGTGGTTGTCACCCCAGCTGTAAGTTAAAATCACCTGGGAACTGTGACGTTAGGACGCCCAGGCCAGGCCAGGTGGTGAGACTCAGGCATCAGGACGTTACAAGGCTCCAGGTGATTCCAATGTGTAGGCAAGGTCAAGAACCACTGCTTCTAGAGGACAGCTGCATTTCATCACCACCCCGCCTGGAATAGGCATTATGATTATTCCTAATCGACAGATAGGAAACCAAGTCACAGTGAGTGAGGCATTCTCACCACCCAGCACACACCCCTAACTGCAGTGATCTCACTGCTGCCTTCCCGGATGACAGGGTGGTGGGGAGAAGCAAGCCCCCCTCCATGGAGGAGGCCGCCGCCTCTTCCTCAGCCCCTCGTGTTCCCCGGCCTCACCGGCCTGCCTTCAGATTGTCCAAACCCAGCTGTCCCGGGGAGTTACGCTTGGGGTTTGAAGCAGCGTGTGATTATGTACGTATCTGTTTTGATTTCCCAGCTGCTGGCACTCAGTAGGCATTTGCTAAATAAGAGATGAACGAATGGGAATAAAGCAGCAATGAACAGGAGCACACGCACAGGTGGAAAGTCGAGAACTAGTGCCCTTCTCTTGACGGCGGTGAAGAGTAAGAACACACATACCAGTGGTGAATATTTCAGGTGCGCGGTAGGGGCTTAGACCAGCTAGATGCGATCCTGCTCAGAGTGGGGTTAACTTCCGAAAATGGAGACAAGCAGGACTAGAACTGTAGCTCTCAAGGCCAGCTTCGAAATCACCTGGGGAGCTTAGGAGCCAGCATTGGCCGGTCCCCGCCCCCAGACTCAGATTGAATCAGGTCTTTGGTGGGAAGCGAGGCTGAGGGACAGGGATTGGAAGGTCAGAGGGGCCAGGGGTGAGATGCCACAGCAGGAGCTGGTGCTGGGACCTCACAGGAGGCTGGATTGAGACCATCCCGGCTTGCACAAGCAGTAACGTCGGTCAGACCAAGAGCCCTGCAGGGTCATCGGTTGGTTCAAATTCTTCGCTATGGGTCTGGTGCTTTGAGAGCTGCTCAGACGTTGGACTTGATTTTTTTTTTTTCCATTCTCTTTTTACAAGTAACCAAAATAAAACATGCCTGATGGAATATCCCACATTTCAACGTACTGGAGACCACGGGTGCACTGATGGAGGTTCCGGGGCGGGGGGGGGGGGGCTCAGGCTCATGTTGGGACGGGTGAGACCCCTGCTACTTTCTGTCTGTATTGGAATTTCTTGTAAATGTGGTATTGGTTAGGAAGCTTGTAGTCCATCACCGGAGTTGTTCAGTGTTCAGGCACACACAGTCTGCTCTCTGGCCATTATCCAGACGCTCACACGTGCTGTCGGTGAGGTTGGCTTGTGTGTCTTCGCGGCTCAGTGGCCAGTTCCCTAATGTGTGATGTGTCGCCTTGAGGAACTGTCTCCTGATGGATGGTTTCAGGCTTACTGCACGTTTGGGGTGCATCTTGCTTGAGTTTTATATGTGTGTTAAGGACATGAGGAGTTGTTCAGTAGTGCGGGAAGCCAGCATTCCCTGGTGGTCCAGGGTGTGGAGCCGGGGCGTGAGTCTCAGCTCTGCCATGTGCCGCCTGTGTGGTCTTGGGCAAGTCACCTAATCTCTCTGTGCCTCATTTTCTTCATTTTTAAAATGAGGAGGGACTTCCCTGGCAGTCCACTGGTTAGGACTCAGTACTCTCACTACCAGGGCCCCTGGTCAGGGAACTAAGATCCCACAAGCTGCTCAGCGCACCCCACCCCCTCAAATGAGGATAATAGTAATGGTATTACAAGGCTTAAATAAGTAAAAAAGTAAGTGCTTAGAACAGTGTCTGGCAGGGCTTCCCTGGTGGCGTGGTGGTTCAGAATCTGCCCGCCAATGCAGGGGACACGGGTTCGAGCCCTGGTCTGGGAAGATCCCACATGCCGTGGAGCAACTAAGCCCGTGTGCCACAACTACTGAGCCTGTGCTCTAGAGCCCACGAGCCACAACTACTGAGCCCGCGTGCCGCAACTTCTGAAGCCCGCGTGCCGCAACTTCTGAAGCCCTCGCACCTAGAGCCCGTGCTCCGCAACAAGAGAAGCCACCGCAAGGAGAAGCTCGTGCACCGCAACAGAGTAGCCCCCGCTCGCTGCAACTAGAGAAAGTCTGCGCTCAGTAACGAAGATCCATTGCAGCCAATAAATAAATAAAATAAGAACAGTGTCTGACAAATAATAACTATCACATAAGAATTTTCTATTGTTGTTCTAATATTATTATTATTATTTTTTTTTTTCGGTACGCGGGCCTCTCACTGTTGCGGCCTCTCCCGTTGCGGAGCACAGGCTCCGGACGCGCAGGTTCAGCGGCCATGGCTCACGGGCCCAGCCGCTCCACGGCATGTGGGATCTTCCCAGACCGGGGCATGAACCCGTGTCCCCTGCATCGGCAGGCGGACTCTCAACCGCTGCGCCACCAGGGAAGCCCTCTAATATTATTATTTTAACGACTCTTGGAAACAAAAATTTTCTACCACTGTTTCAAGATTTGGATCCATTGAACCTCATGCATGCTCAACCAGAAAGGTATTGTCCCCAAGGAGGTGAAGAAAATCTAGCTGTGGTGATGGTACATGACCCTCCAAAGGGTCACTGTACATAAACAGATGCCCAGTGATTCATGGAAGAGGGGAGGGCACAGTGAGGCAAAAATGCCTTCCAAGGCGCGGGGATGGTGGGGGCAGGTAAGAAAGAAAGAAAGGCCGAGAAACACTCTGTTACCTAAAGACTATTTTAAGATCCAAAGCCAGTCTCCTAAAAGCCTGTTAGCATTTGCTACCACTTATCTGTGGAAATCAAGATTTCTCTCAACGCTTTGCAGTTAAAAACAAGAATCAGAAATAAATTACTAGGTGATGTGGCGGATAGAAGACAGCTCTCAACCATATAACCGTGGATGTCAGGACACAGCAGAGCACCTTTGTCCTTCCCACTGAGTTATCTGGTTTTCACGTCAGGGATTTGCGTGCTCCTTAACCCAAACGTTTCCTCCCCTGCGGGTTTGAGCAGCCTCCCAGTTGTGCCACCTGGGTGGGTGACAGGTAGCAAGCGGAGCCCGCAACGGGGCAGGGGGTCCCTCCCGCTGGCTCTTGTGGAGGTGGCTGCTCGGGCAAGCAGAGCTGGGGACCTCTGCCCAGAGCACTGGCGGGGTCACAGGCGTAGAGAGGGGCACGCAGTAGTCCTGGGTCTTTGCAAGGCTGTCTGCAGGACTCCACGTTCAGTGTGAGGAAAGACAAAGACCTTCTTTATAGGAACAGAGGCGGGTGGTGGGACTGAAGCCCCCAGATGGTGTACAAGCCTGAAAACCCAATCAGGTTGACCAATAACCTTAGGTTACAGTCATGTGGCATCTCCCTGACTCCTGAATTTCCCGTTTGGGGTTTTATTAGCTTTTAGTCAAAGGTGACATTGTGAAGAAACCCAGATTAGAATTCAACTTACAAAACAGCTGAGTGAGAGAGGAAGCAGGGTGGAAGGGCCAGGGAACTGCACAGAAAATCATCGAGAGGTTCCTCAACAAAATCAGAACCCAGACAGCCCCTGTGTGTGTGCGTGTTCCTTTCAAGTGTAGGAGAGGTGGAGGCGGCCCCCTTGTTCCTGCTCTCAGGGGCCTGCTGAGTCCTCGGATTGGGGAAGAATTTCCCACAGTGGGGGGCTGCATGGGTGCCCGGAGCGCCTCCCACAGATAGGCTAATGGACAACACGCACTGGCTGTGATGTTGCCAATTGGAAACAGCTTTGGGGCTCCAAAACGAACGTGGAGACTAATGCAGACCTGACGTGGGTTTCACCAGCTTATGGGAAAATAATGAAAATCAGACAAGCAGTGTTCTAGGTAGAGGAGCACTTGGGGGTGGCTTACCTGAGGGTGAGGAGGTGAAATAGCCTCATCTTCCCAGCCTTGTAAGAAAAACTGCTTGTTGTCGGGGGAGGGAGAGGGGTAGCTCCCTCTTACCAAATCCGAAGGTGAAGTTGGTGGACTTGAGCCTTTGCAGTGTTCCCAGACGGAGGCTCCTTCCAGCCTTTTTGTTTCCTGTGCCAGCAACACCTGTGCCGAGTGGATGTTCCTGAACAGTTCAATGGCAGTAGCTAGAAGCAAGTTATGTTCCCAAGGACTCAACTGTAATTTGATCCCCACCCCAGCTCACTATGGTGACCTCAGTGTGTGTCTTAGCCATTTTGTACTTCAGATTCTCTGTCTGTAAAATGGCAACCTACTGATCTTTTTTTTTTTTAATGTGGAAGAGACAATAAAACAAAATCCCAGTTCTAACAACCAGAAACTTCGAGCCATTTAAATTTTTGTTTGTCTCTTGTTTATGAGAAAGGATAAAATAACAGATATCTAAACCAACACCAGGGACTCTTTTGAAAGCTCAGATTCTAGGGCAGCCAGTTCTCAGTTCTGTCTGCACATTAGAATTAACTGGGGAGCTTTTGAAAAACACTAGTCCCCAGGTCCCACCCCAGATCAATTAAAGCACAGCCTCTGGGAAGGAGGTCCAAGCATCTGTGTTTTTAAAAGTTCCCTGGGTGAGACTAATGGGCGGCGGGGATTGGGGACCATTGTTTGGGGTATGCCAGTTGGATGTAAAGATTCAGGCTTATTTCCAGAAATATTGTACAGATAATTTTTTTCTTTCATTCCTTTAATGGCTTGAAAATAAATCCTGTTTATTTTATTGAGCTATAATTTACATACCATAACATTCACCCTTTTATTAGAGCAAACAATTCCATGGTTTTAGTGTGTTCATAGAATTGTGCAACCATTACCACTATCTAATTCCAGGCCATTTTCATCACTCCAGAAAGAAACCCTAAGCCGTTAGTAGTCACATTCTCTTATCTCCTCCCTCTAACCTCTGGCAACCACTCGCCTACTTTCTGTCTCCCTGGAGCAGCCTATTCCAGACATTCTGTATAAATGGAATCATATACCATGTGGCCTTATGTAATTGGCTTCTTTCACTTAGCATAATGTTTTCAAGGTTTATTCAGGATTGCAGCGTGAATGGGTATACGTTCCTTTTTTATGGCCGAATAATATTCCACTGGAGGAATATACCACATTTTGTTTATCCATTCATCAGTTGATGGGCATTTGGATTGTTTCCACTTTTTGGCTACTAACAAACAGTATTATGAATACTTATATTTGTGCATAATTTTTTGTGTGTATGCTTTTAATTATCTTGGGTGTATACCTAGGAGTGGAATTGCTGGGTCACATGATAACTCTGTTTAAACGTTTGAGAAACTGCCCATCTGTCTTCCATTGTGGGTCCACCATTTTACATTGCCACCAGCAGTGTATGAGGATTCTAATTTCTCTGCATCCTGGCCAACACTTGTTATTGCCTGTCCTTTTGATTATAGCCATCTTAGTGGGTGTGAGGTGGTATCTCATTATGGTTTTGATTTGCATTTTCCTCGTGGCTAATGCTGTTCAGCATCTTTTTATTGGCCATTGGCATGTCTTTAGAGACATGTCTGTTCAAATTTTTGATCTTTAAAAATTGGGTTATTTATCTTTTTATTGTTGAGTTGTAAGAGTTCTTATGTATGCTGGATACTACATCCTTATTAGGCATATGATTTGCAAATATTTTCTCCCATTCTCTGGGTTGTCATTTCATTTTCTTGATAGTATCCTTTGAGGCACAGAAGTTTTGAACGTTGATGATTTAGTTTTTCTTTTGTCATTTGTGCTTTGTATGTAATATCTATTTAAAAAGCCATTGCCTAGGGGCTTCCCTTGTGGCTCAGTGGTTAAGAATCCACCTGCCAACATGGGGGACATGGGTTCAATCCCTGGTCCAGGAAGATCCCACATGCCGCGGAGCAACTAAGCCCGTGCAACCGCAACTACTGAGCCCGCGTGCCTAGAGCCTGTGCTCCACAACAGGAGAAGCCACCGCAATGAGGAGCCCGCACAACGAAGAGTAGCCCCCGCTCGCTGCAACTAGAGAAAGCCCACGTGCAGCA
This sequence comes from Stenella coeruleoalba, assembly GCF_951394435.1. Lineage (NCBI taxonomy): Eukaryota > Metazoa > Chordata > Mammalia > Artiodactyla > Delphinidae > Stenella > Stenella coeruleoalba. The sequence continues at coordinate 15,134,831 of NC_137159.1, read as the reverse complement.
ACAAAGGCCCAGCACAGCCAAAAATAAATAAATAAATTTATTTTTAAAAAATGAAACAAAAAAACAACCATTGCCTAATCCTAGGTCATGAAAATTTATGCCTGTGCTCTCTTCTAAGAGTTTTGTAGTTTTAGCTCTTACATTTGAGGTCTTTAGTCAATTTTGAGTTAATTTTTCTATATTGTAGGGGGTAGGTTTTATCACCCCCAAAAGTTAGGGGTACAGCTTCCTTCTGTGCAAGGTAGTTTGATAATCTTAGAATGATAGAGCAGGCCATGGGATTTGGGGGCTCCAGCCTCCTTACTGTAACGGTGAGGAACTTGAGGTACTGAGTTATTTCAGTGGAGGGGCAAATAGTAACCCTAGCATCCAATAGAAATCTAAAATCCTTCCTGACTTGTGAAAGGTTAGAGTCTATTCTCCATGTTCCGTGAATTTTAATAGCATTTCTAACATTTGAAAGCTAGCACTTCTTTCTGAGGTACCGTGTGCACCTTGACACCAGATTAACTAAAATGACTGGAACACTGCATTACCCCTACCACAGATGAGATGCCAACTCAGTATCATGCGTTTAAAGATACTAATTCTTGAGTAGTTAGACAGTCAAGAGTAACTGAAATGCAAGTTCGGATTATGGATACAAAGGACGCAAACTAAATGGGAAAGTATATCATGAAAGAAAAGTAATTCCAAGTGGATTAAAATGTTAGGAGGCGAAAAAATTAAAAGGCACTTTAGAAAGTTTTGCAAAAGATGTTAAAGCATCCTGTAAAACCGCAGCAAGTGATAACGATGCGCTGATAGACCGAAAGAGCAGAAGAAAGAACTCAAACAGGCTCCAGCACATAGAGAGGAAGGGGTGACTTGGAAGGGGGAGTCAGGTCCCTAACCTCATGCTGAATTCAAATATATCAACTGGATTAAAGATTTTGTTTCATCATTCTTTCTAAATGTAAGAGAAGAATGTATGCTGATGGTAGTAGAACATTCAAACAATGCAAGTGACCTCTCCTTTCTCTCACCCTGCCTCACTTACACGCCACACTCTTAGCTGTTTGGTGTGTGTCCTCCCGGACTGGTTTGAACATGTACATACTGTTGTCCCTCTGTATCTGCAGGAGGTTAGTTCCAGGATACCCCGTCATGGATACCAAAGTCCGAGGATACTCAAGTCCCTTATATAAAATGGCATACAGGCATACCTCACTTTATTGTGCATTTGCTGTATTGCACTTTGCAGATTTTTTACAAATCGCGTTTTTTTTTTACAAATGGAAGGTTTGTGGCAACCCTGCATTGAGCAAGTCTTTTGGCGCCATTTTTCCAACAGCATTTGTTCACTTTGTGAACAGATGTGTTTCAGTGTCACATTTTGGTAATTCTAGCAAGCTTGCAAACTTTCTCATTATTATATTTGTCATGGTGGTCTGTGATCAGTGATCTCTGATGTTGCTGTTGCAACAAGATTACAACCCACTGAAGGCTCTGATGACGGTTAGCAATTTTAGCAATAAAGTATTTTTAAATTAAGGTATATACATTGTTTTTTAGACATAATGCTATTTCACACTTACTAGACAACAATATAGTGTAAATATGGCTTTTATATGCATCGGGAAACCAAAACATTCACGTGACTTGCTTTATTGTTATTTCCTTTATTTATTGAAAGGGTCTGGAACCGAACCACAATAGCACCAAGGCATGCCTGTAGTATTTGCACGTAACCTATGTGCATCCTCCCCTAGACTTCAAATCATCTCTAGATTACTTGTAATACCTACGACAATGTAAACGCTATGTAAATAGCGTTTGCCAGTTTGTGGCAAATTCAAGTTTCGCTTTTTTGGGGACTTTCTGGAATTACTTTTTTCCCCAGAATATTTTTGATTCACAGTTGGTTGAATCCATAGATGTGGAACTCAAGGATATGGAAGGCCAACTGTACATATATTATTTGTATTATTATTTTGTACTATGTATTAGTATTTTGTAATACTACTATGTATTATTTTGTATATTTTTAACACAAAGAGGATCATATTATTCATACTCAGTCATGTGTGTGTGTGTGTGTGTGTTTCCACTTACTGTGTCTCAGAGACCTTTCCAGATCAGTACTTAGGGGTCAACCTCATTCTTCTTAGCTGCTCTGTTGCATTCCACAGTAAAGATGACCTTGAAACCATTCCCATGTTGATAAACATTCAAAAAAACCCTTATACATGTCTCTGTGTGCCCACAAGTTAGTCTTTCTCTAGAATAGATTACTAATAGCAGATTTACGGGTCTAATGGTATGTGTGCATTTTAAATTTTAATAAATTAGGCCAAAATGCCATCTGTTAGAAAAAGGCTTTCTGTAAATGGACATGCGAATAGAAATTACACTTCCATTAACAGTATGGCAATGACTTTCCATATTCTCAACAACCGTTTAAATTTAAACTAATTCAATGGGCAGAATTTGTGCCTCATTTTTTTGGTTTTCTTTATAACAAAGAAAAAAAATCTTCAACTTTTGCATAGAAAAATACCTGGGAATGAACGGGATTGGGAGAACTTTTCATTTTCTAAATTTGAGTCATGTTTCATGTTTTAAAATAATAAATAAAAATTTTAAATGTGTATATATTGCTTTTGTAAATTGAAAAACGATAAAGATATTTTTTTAAACAATATCAAACAACACCCCCCCTTAAATAAGGTAGTTTACTGTCCCCATTTCCGTCTCAGTATAGAGCTGGCCTTAGAGCTGAGGGCAGCAGGAAAGTTGTGTATTAAAAGCCCTTTGTTTTCGTGCAACAAAGATACCACACATCTGTAGGACCAATTGGCAACCAAAGGTTGAGTATTTCGAGTCTTTGAAATGATGGATTCCTGTCCAGATAGATTGTTGTGAGCCTCTGCACCCTGGGGCGATGGATATATTCATAGAAGAGTTTGGGGGCAGCAGACAGGAGTGTGTCAACTCACGTCCTTTTTTTTCTTTTTGGCTGTGTTGGGTCTTTGTTGAGGTGTGCAGGATCTTTCATTACGGCGCGGGCTCTTCGTTGTGGCGCGAGGGCTTCAGAGCACATGGGCTCTGTAGTGTGCAGCACGCTGACTCTCGTCGAGGTGCGCCAGCTCAGTAGTTGTGGCGCACGGGCTTAGTTGCCCCACGGCACATGGGATCTTTGTTCCCTGACCAGGTTGAACCCACGTCCCCTGCATTGGAAGGCGGATTCTTTACCACTGGACCACCAGAGAAGGCCCTCAACTCACGCCCTTTATCCCAGTTTTTTTCATATAATAATTTCCAAGTGGTTTTCCCAACTCCAATGGGTTTTAAAAACAGTGGACATTATGTAAAAGTTAAATGTTACCACTTTAGTTGGATCCTGGGATTGATAAATCATCAAGGGCTCACCTACTTGGATGTTTTCTTTTCTTGGTATGATGTCCACAGTCGACCTCTTACTACTGACAAAGAAAGACAGTTCCAAGTGAATGTACAGCCGCCTGGGGAGCATTAACTCCCTCCTGTTTGGCTCTTGGACCCTGGCCAGAGGGTCTTGGGGCAGAGGCCGTGGTGGAAAATGAGGGCATGTGGCCCAAGGGTGACTTCTTTGTTGGGATTGCATCCAGCTTGTGGGAAAGTTGGTGGCCTTTCTCCCACCCATGCCACCCTGACTTGCCTTGTTGGCGGCCCTTTTATCACTGAGACCTTTTGTATTGATATTAGTTTTTGACCAGACAGGTTGCATTCCTCCCTGCCCCTATGGGGCTATATGACCACAGAATGTGTCAATGGGTTAGTGGTTTTGTGCCAAGTTAAGATTCAGATAGACACTGAAGATGACAATGCAAAAGCTACATGAACAGTCATGGTCCTGTTTGCATTTTAGGGACAAAACAGTAATCCCTGCCACTTACTGATTGACTGCCAAGTTCCAGGCTTCAAATGGGTGCTCTTCATAAGTCATCATTTCATTTAATTTTCTGGAAAATCAGTTCCAGAGCCTGAAGTCCTACAGCTAGCATGAGGCAGACACCGAACTGAGAACAGGATTTGTGCTAAACCAGACCAGGCAGAGTCTTTAAACTGAGGCTCTTTCATCTCTTTAAGCTTGTTTGAAGGCTCTTTTCTGGGCCAGGCACTAATGTTGGTGCTGGGAATCCAGAGTTAATGCCTCCCTTCAAGGAGCTCATAGTTCAGTGATGAAGAGATCCTCTTTCATTTTGTGCAACATAAAATTATTGCATGTATTGTTATTTTAAGAGGAGAAAAGAAACCCCAGGAAACAAAAAAAATTATAAGATATTTTACTCTAGTAAAAAGGAAAATCCAGTCCTCTAAGGATTTGCCTTTAAGACTGTGCACCTTAAATCCAGTCCCCTGAACCTGAATGTGGACTCCGCTCTCCAGCCAGAAACATCATTCTGCACGACAGTGTGCAGGGGTGGTATTCTGTCACCAGAAAATGTTTAGCTACATTTATTCCTCATTCCAAGGTTTTCTCAAACATTTAAGAAGCACCTTCCTTGATGCAGAAACAAATGAGGATTTCAGCCCATAGTTTAATAATTAATATTAGTACTCTTTTATAATCGGTGTGACAGACGTTTCAAGCCGTCTGTTCCCTGCTTTTATAAATCTTGTAAACAAAGTCGACGTTTGGGACTTCCCTGGTGGTCCAGTGGTTAGGACTCTGCGCTCCCAGTGCAGGGGGCCCCGGTTCGATCACTGGTCGGGGAACTATATCCTGCATGTCGCAACTAAGACCCTGAGGAACCAAATAAATAAATAAATATTTTAAAAAAGAAAAAGAAAAAAATAGTTGTTTAAAAAAGACAAAGTCGTTGCTTGATTGTCACAGATTCAGTTCCAGGTGACCGCCTGTCTGTCTGCCAGATGTGGTCTTTTTCTTGTTCTTTATGCCACTTTCTCGCTCATTCACATCCACCAAGCTCTTCCCACCCTGGATCTTCCTGAGTGCTTCCCATTCACCCCACTCTTCATCTGGGTAACCCCCTCAGCCTCCAGGGCTCAGCTTCAATGTCCCTTTCTTTGGAGAACTTCCCTGATCCCCTAAACGTAAATAGGTCCTGCCCTTTTTGTTCTCCTAGCACCTTGCCCATCCTTTTCAGGCACTTATCTCAAACATAGCTTTGTATTTTGTATACACACCTCTGCCTGGTATCTTTCTCTCCAAGAGCAAAAACCACATCTGTCTCACGTCTGTCTCTCTCCCATTACACAACACCCATCATGGCGTCTGGATTGTGGTTGGCATTTACTAAATGATGGGGAGATATTTGGGTGGGTGGATGGACTGATGGGCAGACGGATGAGGTCCTTCACTGGGTACACTGACCTGGCGGGCGCTTTCAAGGTACTGGTCATATAGCAGGGAAGAAAATGGCAGCTTTCAAGTTGCTCGCCTTCTGGTTGGGGAAAGAGACAGTGAACAAATATACAGTGTCAGGTATTGATGAGGAAAATAAAGCAGAGAAAGAAACGGAGAGAGTAAAGATCGGGATGCTGTTGTATGATGGTGTCAGGAAAGGCCTCACAGATGTGACGTTTGAGCAGAGACCTGAAGGAAGTGAGGGGGCGAGAGCCATGTCTAATTCATGGTAGGAAAGCTCAATTCTTACCATTACATATTTTCCGAGTGATTTCTAGATGTGTGTTTATCTTGACACACACGCAGTTTTCGTTTTTCCACACATCTGGAGCCAAATACAGCTGGCCTTCCGTATCCGTGGGTTTCGAATCACAGGTTTGACCAACTGCAGGTTGAAAATATCCAGGGGGAAGAAATTCTAGAAAGCTCCAAAAAGCAAAACTTGAATTTGCCCCACAGCGACAACTGTTTACATAGCATTTACACTGTATTAGGTGTTACAGTTAATCTAGAGATGATTTAAAGTGTACGGGAAGATGTGCCTAGGTTATATGCAAATATGACCCCGTTTCATATAGGGGGGATTGAGTATCCATGGATTTGGGTCCTGGAACCAATCCCCTGTGCATACCGAGGGAGGACTGAACACCAAGTCCAGTGGAGGGAGAGCCTCTGGAATGCTAGGAACTCCCTTTTTCTGTGGAAGGGACAATTCCAGGAAGAAAAAAAAAAAGATGTTTATAGGCCGCATTTTTGCTGTCTTCAGTTCATTTTTTATTATCTTGAGGAAGTGATGGATTATAAAAAACGGAATTTTTTTCTTCTTCCCCATGGGAGTCAATATGAAATTAATACGAAAAAGTGAAGGGTTATTTTTCAAAATATTCTGGGCTTGGGAGGTTCAGCCCCATTTGTGTGTCATTGATTTCTTTTTCCTCCACATCTTTTGTAGATTTTACGGGAGTCATTGAAAAACAGGGTCAAGTATTTCTCTTAATCTGAAAGCGCCACAGGGTGAACAGGTAAAGAGGGTGGTTTAGTTAGGAGAGTTTTCTCCAAGTGGGACAGATGAATGTGTGTTCCCAAGCCACCCAGGAGAAGGACCTGGGGCGTGAATAAGGAAGTACATCCCCAGGCAGCAGCGCAAAGGAGGAGGGTGACTGAGGACCCCAGTGTAGGGCCCACAAGAGCACAGAAACCCATGGAACATCTTCTCCTTCCTTTGCTTGAGGCTGTGACCAGAGGTGCGTGTGAAGCCAGTGGCACTTGAATGAGACTAGAGCTTAGTTGGATGTGCTGTAGCCCCACCCATCCTCCATAGTTGGGGGTGAGGGCCGCAATGCCAGGAGTCGCTGGCCAGCCTGCTTCTTTTCCTGTGGTCTGCTCATTGCCTGTGCTCCCAGAGGGAGCTGCTCGAACCCTGAATGTCCAGGTGGGCCTCTTGGGTCAGAGGAGGGAGTAGAGAACTACAGGGAGGATGCTCAGGGGCTTCAAACCCGCAGAACCCTCAGGACAGTGATTCTCAAAGTGTGGTCCACGGACCTCTGCTTCAGAATCATCCCGGCTGCTTGTTGAAATGCAGGTTCCTGGATCATCCCAAGGAGCAGAAGGTGCAGCATTGAGACTGAAGGCTGACACAGGGAGTGGGTGATGGGAAGAAACACCTTTGCACGGAAACCTACCGCTGCAGCTATTGCATTTCCAAATTGTGAGATGATTTTCCCCCCACCCACATGTGACCGATACGTCCAGTCCTGGGGAGTCTAGCAGACTTGGGGTGGTTGCAGACAGGGAAATCAGTGAGTTTGGTGTTTTTGTTTTGGATGCACTATGCAGTGTGCGGGATCTTAGTTCCCCGACCAGGGATCGAACCCGTGTCCCCTACAGTGGAAGCACGGAGGCTTAACCACTGGACCAGCAGGGAGGTCCCAGTGAGATTGCTAATGAGTTAGGAAACGGTTTATCTTCTTTGAAGGGATCTCCCATTTGAGACATAGGTGTCTCTTGGTAAGAAAAAAGGCATTTCGATCTCCGTGTACCTAAAATCCTGGAGAAGGAGAGGATCTAGAAGGACCTGTCCTAGGTTGTGTCCCTGGGGACAGGACAGCAGTACTTCTTGGGTCCCAGCCCTGTGTCAGGCTCTGTGGGGGACACTCCCCGCGATAGGACCATTGCTGGGTCCTTCTAGTGACTTCAGCTCTGCCTCTCCCCTGCCTCCCGAGAGGTCCCCCTTCCTGCCTAATCCCTGCTCCACACACACTGAGTGTCCCCATCTCCATTCCAGCTTCTCCCAGGAGCTGCCTGCCCTGATGGGGAGGCCTTGGACCTCGCACAGCCGCAGACTCTCCCTGAGCCCTACGGTTTCTCCCCTTGGCAGGCATCTCTAGCGGTGCCTCCCGGTCATTGCCGGGTAGGCGAGATGGACAGGCTTTCTTGTTTGTGTAAACAACAAATGTGAACAGCTAGGAAGGAGAGAGGGGTTGCACTGACACAGTAGCCGAGACAATAAAGATTGGAAAAGAAGAGGTAGAACGATCACTGTTTGCTGAGTGAAACCCACCATAAATAATGAGACACAGGCATGACTCATCCAGAGGAGGAAGAGTTTTCAGTAGACCATCGAAGGGAGCATCAGATGACCGCAGAGGGCTGGGTTCGTCCAGGCTGTCCCCAACACTGTAACCTTGTCTGTTAGGGCCTGTTCCTTCCATGGGGGTGTGACAAAGGTGGCATGGCCCTGAGCGCTCTAAGAATTTAGGGGTCCAGGGGTCCAAGTGCTTATTATTTACCGAGAGCCTCTCAAACATAAACATGACATTACATTACGTAAACATAAACGTGAATTAAGGAATTGATTTCCCTTCCTGGAACCACAAGAGATAGAGCATATCAACAGTTATTTACAACTTTCATGAGCTGGAAAGAGCATGCGTGGGGCTGCCATCAGTGTCCGTGCCTTTAGGTAAGAGACTCAGTGCCTCTTAACCCTTCACGATCTGCCTTTGTTTAAAAAGAATAAGCTAGGTCAGTATTATCGACCCAGCAGGTGAGGATTGCGTGAGCTGATACATGGAAGGGTCTAGAACAGCTTTGGCGTGTAGTAGCGTTTCTGTAAAGGTAAGTCTCTCCCCTCTTCTTCCCAGGAGGGCAAGATGCTGTGGAGGATTTCTTAAAACATGACGAATTCTAAGACCTGCTCTCTGTCCTCACTTAGCTTGTAAATTAGGGAAGAAGGGCTGTCTGAAACCACAGACACTGAAATCAGGATTCCAGACCTGGAAGGAGAGATCCCACAGGGCTGTGCCTGTTCAGGTGTAGGATGCGTTGTTCACAGCAGGCACAGAACTGCCCACTGGCCCAGTTCTGTTTCAGACATGATTTGGGGCTAGAACAGTGATTTTACAAAGTTTGAAAATGTCATGTAAAAATTCAGACTTCCAGCTTCTCTTGAAAAATCAGCGCCATAGCAAGGCTGGGCCTGCCTGGTAACGGTCGGTGGCCCCCCTCTGATGGGCCATGCCCACCCCTCCAGCAGAGCCATGTTGTGTCGGGGCTGAGAGAAGGGCTAGATTCAACCCTGGCCACACCACTTAGCCAGGGCCCCACCCTGGCCCCATGGCATGACCATGAGCATGACCTCTCTCGAGGTCTGGGCAGCGGCAGTACCTACCTCATAGGAAGCACCCGATCATTATTATTGTGGCTTCTGGTGGTTTTTTTTTTGGCTGCGAGGCTTGTGGGATCTTAGCTCCCCGACCAGGGATTGAACCCATGCCCCCCTGCTTTGGAAGCGTGGCGTCTTAACCACTGGACCACCAGGGAAGTCACTGTGGCTTCTGTTATTATCAGGACTACTCTCTGCCTGGCTTTGGGAAGCGTTCACGTGTTTGACCTGTGGTTCCGAGGAAGGAAGGCTCATTGCAGTCTGGGGTCTTGATGTTTTTTCCGAGGAGTTCCCTTTTGAACTGAGTCTGAACTGGGAGAGAGAGGAGAGGATGCCGGGCAGGGGAACAGCAAGAGTAAAAGCTTGGAGGTAGGAGCGTGCATGCTGCTGTAAGTGGCTGCAAACACATACAGCTGTCCTGCCATCGCCGCTGAGAGTTTTCTCACCTGCTTCCGTGCGCCTTGCACAAGGTTTGGAGCTAGGTGCACCTCCGTACCTTCAACCCCTGGGGAAGGATGTGCTCACTCACAGGTTGGGCGTGGGCATTCCTCCTCTGGACCACACCCCCCCCTGCTCAGCCTGTTGTGCTCAGGGGCACTGTTGGGGTCCCAAGAGAGGCATGGGAAAGGTCAGAAGACTCTCCCGTATCAGTTACTGAATTAGAAAATAGACCGGCATTTAGAAACCCCCAGGACTAGAACAGGACAAAACTCATCTCCCAGGACAAGAGAATCTGTTTGATTCCAGGAGGAGTCCTGGAAGTTGGTGAGGTAGGTGGTGAAGCAGAAGAGAGGTGTACGGGCCGAGACTGGGGAGCCCAGGAAATCCCTTGAATGTGAAATTCCCTGCGTGCGGGGGGCCAGGGGTGTGGGGATGGGCCCCAGCTCCTTTTTGGACCCGAGCGGCAGTGAGGGAAGACTGCATTGGGCTTCAAAATGCTGAACTTGGGAGTGGCCTGCGTCTATGTCAATTTTAAGTTCTGAAATTTTCTAGCAGTCCTCATCACAGATGCTCAGACATACGGCCTACAAGTCAAGCATGTGCTATAAGGGAATCCCCTGGTGGTCCAGCGGTTAGAACTCCGCGCTTTCACTGCTGGGGGCCCAGGTTCCATCCCTGGTCAGGGAACTAAGATCCCGCAAGCCGTGCGGTGTGGCCAAAAAAAAAAGAATATACTATAATTCCATATTTCCATCTCTTCAATTGTTTCTTGCATCTAGAAGTTATACCCAGAAATATCCTGTGTGGCATCCCATGCCCCGCAGTTTTATTTGGAAGGTAGGCCACTGTATTTAGGTGTCAGCCATAAACGCTAGGATGAGAGCATGAATTCCGAAGGATCTGCCACTTCCGGCTGGTAGCATTAGATCCTTTGGAAGGATCCTGTGTCGTAATATGACAACAGATTGAGAATTTTAAAATGCTCATGGAAACGAACAGGTGCTCAGAGCAGCTAAAAATAACCACCCTGGGAAGTGAAATTGGGGCAGTGCCAAGGAGTTAAGGTGAGCAGCTCTGCGCTTCAGGAAGACGGTGGGGAGAAAGCCAAGAAAAGAAAATCCTGCCCCTCCCAGCTCTTTGCTTAGTCTCCCTTCCTGTTGTGCTGGCCTTTTTGCATCATCTCCACGGAAACTTCTTGCAACTCCACCCCCCCCCCCCCCCCCACATAGCTTTCCTGCCCAGGCTTCTAAGTGAAAGTCCCAACCCTACAGGGGACCCATGTGCGTGGATGGCAAGTGGGCGGCCTCCTCTTTCCCCAGTGGGTGGTGAGAGGTGTGAGGGACAGCCCGAACTGGAGGGCACTCAGAGCCCAGACCTTCCTTCCCCCCCCCAGCCACATCCTCCCTGGCCTCCTGCACTTCCTGAGGAGTGAAAGATGGTGGTTGTCAGCGGGTGAAGGATGAAGGTGACAAGTGGTATAAACACAGCTTGTTACTACCAGATTCAGTTACCAGCAGTGCTCGAAGACAAATGGCCAGGGGCTTGTCCACCCCTTGAGGACAGGGCGTCTTAGACACCACGAACAGGGTCCTGGGAAGAGGAATTCCAAGTGTCATGGAATTGTCTTGCACAGCTGGTATAGCAGACAGGACTAGTTGTGTAATGTCGGGTTTTCGTTGTTGGTAGTTTTGAATTGGGAGCCCGGGTTTGACCCTGAGAATAACCCAAACTGTGAAAAAGACATGTCTTTACACCAGAGACACACTGTGTGATTCCACGTGCTCAAAAACAAGCAAAGCTATCTATGGTGATAAAGGTTAGAATAGTGGCTGCCTTGTGGGGGGGGCGCAGAAGAATATTGGTTGGGAGGGGACATGTGAGAAACTTCTAGAATGGGTTCTAGAATGTTCCATATCTTGATCTGGCGGTGGTGACACAGGTTTGTCCGTATGTAAACATTCATTGAGCTGCACATTTAAGATGTGTGCATATCACTGCATGTATCTCTTAATAAGTTAAAAAATTAAGACGTGCATGAAAAGGAGGCCTGGGAAGAGAAACACCTTGGCAATATTTGAATAGCCTAGCTTTTACCACACTTGGAGTTTGCTGTTCCATGGCCCCAGGTCCTAATAGTTGGACTTGGTTCAGTCCAGAAATTTAAAACGCCGGCCACTTTGGAGGAATAAAAGAATGACAAGTCTCTTCCAAGTTTGACAGTCAAGAGAGTAATTTGGGAACTGCCAGCCCCTCACCCTGAATCACGGTCTCCATCCGTCCACAATTTAATGAGGGTATTGGGGCATCAGCTGCAGGCTGACCCAGCTTTGAGTTGCTACTCTGCTTCTTACCAGCGCTGGAGCCTTCTAGAAACATCTTGCCCCTCTCTGAGGCTCAGTTTCTTGGTTTGTAAATGGGCTGATCTCTTAAGAGTGTTCTTCGATGCGGGAGGACCTAAAAAGTACTCACGGGGTGCTCAGTACCTCACAAGTGATAATGAATATTAATGCTGCTGCTTCAGCAAATTGTGCAAAGTTCCAGGGAGCTCCAGGAGCCACGGTGCTCACCAGTGAGAGCGCCGGGCACCTCTGCAGTGGTTCTCACGAACAGTTCCCACACGACCCAGCTTTTCATACAGTTGGGCCAGCTACAGGGTGCAGAGGCCCCCTCTGGCTTGGCAGGATTCTCTGGCTGGAGCCTCTACCGGTTCTCAGAGGAGGAGTGGGGTTGAGCTGGACAGCAGTGTACCCACGTTGAAGCAGCTGTGGTGAACATCTGGCTCTGATTATGTGGCTGGGAATGGCCGGGGGTGGGAGCTCCGTGATTTATAGATTGCTCCTCTGGCTGTAAATCCCATATGTAATTGTGACTTCTCTGTCCCTAATTGTTTGCAGAGAAGAGAGGAGCTCCATGGCTTACAATCCCTGGCAGGGCCGGAGGCTGCTGGGGGGTGAGGTTTGTTGCTAGGACACCACCGTCTTTGTTTTGGTCCCTGCTCAGCAGTGTTTTTAAGGCCCTGTATACATTTCTCTGTATTGTTAATGTAATTTGTTCAGGCAGTGAATAGCCAAGTTCAGCCCAAGGAATCCGATACTCATAACAGAAACACCAGAGGCCAGGTTTTTGTGGTCAAATTAGGGTTTTGAGGCCTAGGACGAGAATGAACCATTTGAGCTGGGCCAGGGGGACAATCTGCCTTTCTCTCCTGTGCTAACACTGGCCGGGGTTCAGCTTCCTTGCGGAGCTTGGCTTGGGGGGCTCCGAGTCCCTCACATCCAGCGCTGTGTTAGGTGGGGAGTAGGGCTTCCTTCTCTGAGAAAAGGAATGCAGACTTTATTCAGAAGGGATGAAACGAGACTAACAAAGTATGGGCAAGCTTGGGCCCTCTCTGCCCAGCCTTCCCCTCACCCTGGCTCCAGGTACCTTTAATCTACGCCCGCCCCCGCCCCTGAATTACTTGACTGGTGCGGAAATCATAGCTGGGATCTGCTGAGAAGGTATGTGACTGTGCAAAATGCAATTGGCCCGTTTCCGTTGCCTCTGAAGACCTGACAGCCCACTTGCCATCTGGGAACCGCACGTCCTGCTGTGCTTGGAGTTTTCGGAAACGATGGATTCCAAACAACTTTCAGTGAGTGGTTAGTGATGTTCACTTAGTGCATTTTACCCACTTCACTTTGCCTCAGAAAATAAAGCAAATCAAAACAAACATACCAGCCCACAAACATCTTCCATGCTTTCTACTGCTTTGCAAATGTATACATGTTGTGAAATTAATCAGCCCAATATTATCAACCCCCTCCCTTCCCGCCTGCCTTAGAAGAATGCCTGGTGTGCACGCATCCATCCATGCATTTAACAGTTACGGAACACCTTCTGGGGTTGCCAAGTAGAATCCGACAGGGTCCCAGCCCGTGGGAGCTTGTGATGCAGGGAGACAAACAGGAAAACCAGTCCTTACAGAACCGATAAAGTAGACTAAAACATCACCTGGAGCAGCTCAGGCTCGGAGGAGTGAGGGGAGGCCCTGGCAAGGAGGTGTGTGAGCAGAGCACTGCAGGAGAACACAAAGCATCCGTTCTAGTAGTAGCCGGGGTCCCCCTGGCTTGCTTTCATTCCAGTGACTCTCCCAGGAAGGGGAGACAGTTGCCTTCTTCTTACTGATCCTGTTGTCTGTAGAATGCTGGGGATTCACCAGAAGTCTTCAGAGGCTAACCATCTTCATTCAGTAGGTGAATGGCATGACTCGTGGTGTAGACGTCTCCTGCCCTGACTCCTTCCAGACACTGACATCATCTTAGAACAGGCTGATGCGTTAGGGGCCTGTTCACTCAGCAGTAAATGTTCGTAAATGACTGGACCAGATCAGCCAGCGAACTGCCTATTCTTGATCGTGATTGACTTCTGTACACCTCTCCCCCCAGTAGCCTGTACTACAATTAAATAGCACCAATCAGTTTATATTCAAACAGTGGTTTTCTTGTTTGTCTCCTCCATTAGATCATGAATTCCCTAGGATCAGATACGGTGTTCTTCTCTCCCCGTGCCTAGAAGAGTACCCGAGAGGTGTTCACTGTGTATTTATGGGGTAAAAAATTTCATGTATATATGTCTTTTATCCCTTAAGAAATTTGGTTTTCCAGACAATAAATGCTTGCTTTTCAAAACGCTAAAAGTAACTTTAGCCATTTTTGATGGGAATATTCTAAAGTGCATCCTACCCTTTTCTAACTTCTTAAATAATGAAGGTAGAATCTTTTTTTGTTTTGTTTTTGATGACCCAGGATCAGCTCTGTGAACTCCAGTTTTGGCTAGGACCAAAGTAAAATGAATTTTTCAGAGGCTTTTATGTAGAACCATTAAATGGTTGAGTTGGAAGAACAAAAATTTTAAGCCATCTAGTTGATCTCCTTTTATAGACCAGGAAAATGAGCTGGAACCACCAGCCGGGTCTGACTCTCAGCTGAGTGTATTTCCCATCATCCCACGCCTTCTGCCCATCTCTTCTTCTTCCGCCCTGTCCCCTCCTGAGTAACTGAAGTGAGGCTGCTTCCTTTCACCTGCAGTTAAGCAACTCAGGCTGGAGGGCTGCACACCTTTCTGTTAAAGGGAGATGGTAAGCTTTCTGTCTTGTCCATTTTTTACTAGCTCCCAGAGTAGAGAGTTTATACTACTTATTTAGATACTATACGTCTACTGATTTCAAACATCTATATTCAAATCAAGAACTAGGAACTATTTAATTAAAATAGGCCCTTGTTCCACTGAAAAAACTCGTCATATTGTCCTTTACTAGAGTTCTTGCTCTTTAATCTGTAGGCGGGGTCCCTGGACCTTTGTCCAGGATTTTACTGACTTGATTTAGAAACACCATTTAGTTGCTGGATGGCCTGATCACCTGCAGATTAAAGTGGCAGCTGACCAGGGCTTCCCTGGTGGTGCAGTGGTTGAGAATCTGCCTGCTAATTCAGGGGACACAGGTTCGAGCCCTGGTCTGGGAGGATCCCACATGCCGCGGAGCAACTAGGCCCGTGAGCCACAACTAGTGAGCCTGCGCGTCTGGAGCCTGTGCTCCGCAACAAGAGAGGTCGCGATAGTGAGAGGCCCGCGCACCGCGATGAAGAGTGGCCCCCTCTCGCCGCAATTAGAGAAAGCCCTCGCACAGAAACGAAGACCCAACACAGCAAAAATAAATTAATTAATTAATAACTCCTACCCCCAGCATCTTTAAAAAAAAAAAAAAAGTGGCAGCTGACCATGTAGGTAAGGGGAAAGACATGAAGTAATACTGCAGGAAGGTGCTTGTAACGGAGGGTCATGATGGTGACATAGAATGTTCAGAAGAGGTTAAATGTGTTCTACTTTCCGTTTAAAAGAAGAAGCAGGGTCAGGGAAATGCTAATTAAAATAAAGAGATGGCAGAAATTAAAGTCTGAGAGTACAGGTGTTGGCAAGGATATTGGTTAGTAAATGATTCTTAAATTAGTATAATACTTTGAGGAGTGATTTGGCACTATCTAGTAAAATTAAAGATGCCCATATCTTATGACCCAGCAGATCTCCTACACATGGCACAAGGGACATGACCAAGAATAATCATTGCTGCACTGTATGCAGTAGCACAAACTGGAACAGTGTATGTAGCCATCGATATGTTAAATGCAGTCATATGGTAGAATACAGTGCGTTAACCAGATATATGAGTGTTAACATGAATAGATTCCAGAAGTCTAATGTTGATGGGGAAAAACAAGCTGCTAAAGGATACCTAAGATGTAGTGCCATTTATATGAAGGTTTAAAACTCTCAAGAGAGTGTGATTACATAGGAGAGTGTCCTGATGCTTAGGGTAAGGTGTCACGATGTCTACATATTACTTTCAAAAGGCTCAGCAAAATGAATGTGTGTGTGTGTGTGTGTGTGTGTGTGTGTGTGCGCGTGTGCGTGCGCGTGCGCGCACACGCACGCACACATGTATAGGGAGGGAGGTAAACATAAAGCAAGTTTGGGAACGTGTTAATGATGATTAACCTGGTTGAAGGGCAAATGGGTTTTCATTGTTCTTCTCCTACAGTTTTCCTGTAAATTTGGAGTTTTTCTCAATAAAAAGTCGGGTAAAACACCCAAATTGAGTCTGTAAATTGTGAAAATATATATGTAATGAGTGTAGACATATTCAGAGGCATGATAAACAGCACGTTTGGACACTAGTTACTTCTGGGGAGGGTGGGGAAATGGATGGCTGAGATTGGGTACTCTAGCTGTGTATCAATAACACTTTGTTTCTTTTTTTTTTTTTTAAGTCGGGAGAGCTCTGAGATCACTATGGGAAAATGTTAAATTATTCAGTATGGGTAATGGGTCCATTAGTACTTCCAATTATTTTCTCTACTTTTAAAAATATGGATAATATTATTATTTATAGGTAGTTGGTTCTATAACTAAAAGTAACATTTTTTTAAAATTTTATTTATTATTTATTTTTGCTGTGTTGGGTCTTTGTTTCTGTGCGAGGGCTTTCTCTAGTTGCAGCAAGCAGGGGCCACTCTTCATCACGATGCGCGGGCCTCTCACTATCGTGGCCTCTCTTGTTGTGGAGCACAGGCTCCAGACGCGCAGGCTCAGTAGTTGTGGCTCACGGGCCTAGTTGCTCCACGGCATGTGGGATCCTCCCAGACCAGGGCTCAAACCCGTGTCCCCTGCATTGGCAGGCAGATTCTCAACCACTGCGCCACCAGGGAAGTAACATTTTTTTTAACTACAGAGAAGTAGGTAAATGATTTAGATTTATTGATTTATTTAAAAAGTTAGGGTCGTACTTGGAGGGACTGCATTTCAAGTGGCGGGATGGGGGGACAAATCAGTGTCCATTTACATGTAGGGACCTTATGCTGGGGAAGGGCAGCCAGAGCCAGTGTGCAGTCCAGCCTGCCTCCTAGGGGGCCTTGAAGGAAGGTTGGGGAGCAGTGGGTTGGGGTCCCCTTCAGGATACACATCTTGACTTGAGGTCCCTGAGGAGTGCAGAATGGTTTGAATTTAGTGAGAGTGAGCCATGAAGGAGAGGCTGACGTGGGCTGCCAAGGCCACAGAAATCTTAGAAATTCGGACCTTATTTTAAAGGAAACTGAGGAGCTATTGGAAAAAGTGTGATATAATGCCAAGTCTGTTTAAATTTTAAGAAAAAAAAGAATAAGAAGAAGGGGGAAGAAGGGGGAGAGGGTAAGGAAGAGGATGGAAGGAAGGATTAGAAAGGTATGAACATGTGCGTGTTTGTTTATATATGGCTGTACGTTCTCGAAAGGAGATGGGGAAGATTCACCCCAGACGGTGGGCGAGCACATACAGGGGGAATATTTCCTTGTGTTAACTGAGCTACTCGAAGAGAGAGAGAAGCATGCTTATGAAAGAAAATTTGGAGATTGGGGGAAGATTTTGTTTTAATGTCCCTGAGTCCTGTCATCCAAATATAACCATTTAAATATGTTGGTCCAGTTTCTGCCAGACCTTTCTTCTGGTGTGTAAATTATGTACTTGCTTCTCTTTTCAAACACCAGTGTCTTCGTACTGAGGTAGAATTTGGTGGCTTGCTTTTTTCACGTCATATGTTATCACGAGCTTTGTCTCCAATTGACACACTTAACCATTCCCCTTATTTTTAGAAACTCAGATTTTTCTGGTATTTTACTCTTACAAACAAGCGTCCAGTGCATGTCTTTTGTGTGTAAAGATTTTTATAAATTTAGGATTATGACCCTAGTGTTGATTCCCAGACTGGGCTCATGGAGTGAAAGCTTAGAAGCGTTTTGAAGCTCTTCATCGTGTTGCCAAATTTCCTTACAGTGGACTCAACCAGTTTATACCTGGGGCTACTGTAAAGTACCCATTTCTCCTACACCCCTCCGTGGTACTCCTATTCTGTGGGACAGAATCAGTAGTATTACAAGTCCTTTTTAAAACAAACAAAATGTAATAGCTTCAAGTTGTTGCCGTTTTTACTGGTTTTCCCAGGCCGTACATCCTATACAGTCGACTTGATTGTGTCGCCAGAAAAAAAGCCTGAGGGGGCGGGTGGATATCACCTTTTAATTTGCTGTTAGGAGCAAATGTCTTAAACTTTCCAAACTTTCCAAAACTTAGTCTAAGCTTGGATAGATCCCTTGCCTTTTGAAATCTTGGTTCTCTCAGGATTAATGCTCTATTTTGGGGGGAAGAGCATATAAATGTTCCCCAACACATTATAGGGTGTATTGAAAATCCTTTGAAACACACAAGTTGAATCCAGTAAATCATCTTAAGAGATGTGTCCAAGCATAATTTTGGCTCTTATTGGTAGAAAACATATTTTAAGATGGAAAAAATAATCATTATGAAGCATAGAGAGCTCTCAACCATTTCTTTGGAAATACATCTTGATAACAGCAACTGTTCATCATAATACAAAACAGAAAGAGGATTAATTTGCTGAGGCAGAAGAAGTCCCGCCAGTTCCTAAAAGCTCTAAATAGTTTCTTGGAGATTTTTACAGTGTTTAGGCCTCAGGGAAAACCAAAGCTTCACCTCCAGGTTTGGTAGCAAACAAACGCCGCTTCTCAGGCGCTAAGCTTCCATTGCTTCTCTGGTAATAAGCTTCGTGCACATTTGCTAGGAAGCTGGACAGCTTGTCAGCAGTTACTGTCGATACAATGCAGGAAGGACACTTGCTGATGGACGAGGTGGATAAGCCGTCAGGAGGAACGCCCCTGCCGTGAGCTCTGCTGGTTGCCCGCCCTTGGGAAATGGGGTGTCTAGATGCCCTGGACTGCAAGGTTGCATCCCCGACCCAGCCACACGTGACAGCTCTCCTCCGCTGTCTGCTGCTTCCTCCCAGCAGCCTGGTTTGCATTTCTTCGAGTTGGAACGGGGCTTTTCCATTCCTCACTTGCTCTCGGAGACCTGAGGATCACTTTGCATCTGAGAATAATTCATCATGGGCTGAGATCAGAGGGCTATCTGGTGCAACAATTTGTTGTCTGGTCTCTGCCTGGACACCTGCAGTGATAGGGGCGGAGCAGAGCCAGCGGAATTCCTCCTTGTCCACGTGACAGCCTTTCACATTCAGAAGACAGACGTCTGTTGTCTTCTCTTCACTGACTCTCTCCAGACAACATAGTTTTGAATGTCCCTGGGCAGCCGCTCTGCTCTGGACCAGAACACCATTCCCTGGGCACTGGGGAGGAGCATCAGACAGTGAAGCAGCCTCCTTTCTGGGGCACCACAGGGCAGGATTGACTCCGCCAAAGTTATTGTCATATGTGTAGCTGTCAGTTCAGCCATAATTGCCCTTCCATGCCCTTCCTACCCTTAGCAGTGGAATATCTGTGAGTGTAGGGCTTTATCTCTGTGAACCTCTGTCTTCATGGGTTTATCCCATTTTTCCAATAGGGTAGGGGTTATACGCGCAGACCCTCGGGTCAGGGTAGATTCAGATCCCACCCTGGGCTAGTCTGATAGCTTCCTTGTGCCTCAGTCTTCCCACCTGTAAAATGGGACAAACAGCTCCCACCTCAGATGATTGTTGTGAAGATGAAGTGAGTTTTAATGTTAGTAAACAGCACCTGGATGTTGTTTAAGGCAATGGAAATGTTCGCCCTGTTGAGGTGCTTTAGGGTCTTCACTGTGTTCCCTCCAGGTCTGCCCAGGGAACCTCCCGGATCAGCAGCCTGCATGGCACACAGGTCTGGGCTGAGTAGCTCCGGGCTAGAGAGTTAAGGCTCCCATATCATGCATTCTGGCCTCTGTATGCCTCTGTCTTCTCTTTTGGGGGTTTATTTTATGTGGTGTTTTTTGTTTTTTGCTTTATGCGTGTTTGGTTTTGTAATTGTTATTTTATTACCTTTTTATTTATTTATTTATTTATTTATTTTTGGCTGCGTTGGGTCTTCGTTGCTGTGCATGGGCTTTCTCTAGTTGCAGCGAGCGGGGGCTACTCTTCATTGCGGTGCACGGGCTTCTCATTGCACTGGCTTCTCTTGTTGTGGAGCACGGGCTCGAGGCGCACGGGCTTCAGTAGTTGCAGCGCACGGGCTCAGTAGCTGTGGCTCATGGGCTGTAGAGCGCGGGCTCAGTAGTTGTGGCACACGGGCTTAGTTGCTCCACGGCATGTGGGATCTTCCCGGACCAGGGCTCGAACCCATGTCCCCTGCATTGGCAGGCAGATTTTTAACCACTGCGCCACCAGGGAAGCCCTGTGATTGTTATTTTAAATCTCTCTCAGCACACTTCCTAATACTCAGCTTGACTAAATGATCTGTGTAAATCTTCCATGTATTTCTTTTTCTTTTTTTTTTAATTTTTACTGGCGTATAGTTGATTTACAGTGTTGTGTTAGTTTCAGGTGTATAGCAAAGTGAGTCAGTTATACATATACATATGTCCACTCTATTTTTTTTTAAGATTCTTTTCCCATATGGGCCATTACAGAGAATCGAGTAGAGTTCCCTGTGCTATACAGCAGGTTCTTTTCCATGTATTTCTTCTCCTTTTCTCTCTAAGCAGATTTTCTTCTCTGAGCTCCTACCTCAGATTTACTCATTACTCAACAAATACTGACTATACCTATTGTTGTACGCATGTGGGTGCCATGTTGTCCTGGCCACTGGGGCCACCGCCGTGATATGAGTGTCCTGGTGAAGATGCCATTCCTGGGATCTGGGTAGACATGTGTATGTCTCATCTTCTAAGGCTGGCCAACCTCTGTGAGGTCACAGTGACCCTCTGCACGAAGACCTTGAATTTGTTCACCCCAGTTCAGCATACGGGCACTAACCCACTTGAGACCATAACTATTTTCATCCTCTTTCCATTATTTTCTCTTCATCCTCTTTCCATTATTTTCTCTCCTACTTATTAAGGAATGTCTCCTCCACTATTATTGTTTTCTTCCCAAATCATACTCAGGAAGAGCAAGACCTCAAAAAACAGAAACAGATATGCTTCAGTTCTTGAATATATTCCTCTTTACCTTCACCTTGTTGGAGATAACAGCAACCGGAATTATAAAGAGTATGTTGCACTTAGATCTTGGCGGGTCTAATTTAGGAGAACAGAGCAGATTCTTTATTGTTTTATCCTGGCCTGGAGAGTCAGTATACTGTTTCCTTACTTGTTCTCTAAAAGACTTAATTCAGAGATTTTTTTTTTTAACATAGTATAAAATTCACTCTTCGTGGAGTTCTATGGATTTTGACAAACTGTACCACCAAAGTCACAGTATAGAACAAGAACACCACCAGATTCCCCTGGGCATCCCCTTGCAGTCGACCCCTGCCCTGTAATCACTCCCAAATCCTGGGAACCACTGATCTGGTCTCCATCCCTATGGTTTTGCCTTTTCCAGAATGACATATGAGTGGATTCGTATAGCGTGTAGCCTTCTGAGTCTGGCTTCATTCGCTTAGTAGAATGCATTTGAGATTTATTCTTGTCACTGCCTGCATCGGTGTTTCCTTTTCATTACTAAGTAGTATTCCATTATATGGATAAGCCGGTACTTGCGGATCCATTCACCTGTCAAAAGACATTTGGATTGTTTCCAGATTTGGATGGTCATATATAAAGCATTCATCTAAAGTTTTTGTGTGAGAGAATAATTTTTTTCATAGGGCTTTTTATTTAGTCATTTTACTTTTCACCTCTATTGTTCCACTCTTAAAGGCTGTGGGAGTTTTGGTAGAACCTACGTCTGATAAATTACAGATGGCTGTGCATTTTGTGAAGGAATGCTGCCCCCATTCTTTCAGAAAAAAAAAACCCCGGGATTTCAAGAATTCCCAAACAAATGCCAAGGATTTCTCACCTCTAAGAGGTACTGGATTTGAACCACATCTATCCACTGGAATTTATTTTATGCTCGAAGTGGATCCCCTACTTCAATTTTCCTTCTTTGCCTTTGGGTTGATATCTTTCTAAATCACAAAAATACAGCGATGCTGAGCAAATGAAGAAGATGCTAAAGGTCTGGGAATCTCAGAACGAGGGTTTATCCTCAACTTTGGACACGTGGGAAGAAAAGTGAGGTGAGCAGTAGTGCATGAACACTGGCATTATCCCAGTACAAGGGACGGGTGTTGGGAATGGGATCAGGCTTGGAGATTTAACTTGCTTCTGAAGGACATTCCCAAATCCTGCTCTGGGATAATTCCCCAACTACCATTTAATCAGCTCCATTAAACCCTGCCCTGTCTAGTGCACTGTGCTCCAGACACAGCTCTCCTGGGCTCTCAGTAATAGCTCAATTGTGTGTAAGTGGCTGTGAAGAGGCTCTGTGTGCTGGATGAATAGGCCCCATCTCCATGGAAACCAGCTCTGGCTGAGGGGCTGACCTTTGACCCACTTGTTGCCACCATACTGTTAACCACTGGTGCCTCTTGGGTGGAGAAAGAAAGCAAGGAAATGGCTGTCAAAGTTGTTTTCATTTTCCCTTAGTTTAGGCCTGGGTCCACACTAAGTTGAAATAACACACCAATATTAATCCAAAACACTTAGATATTATGAGTTTAATTTAATTACAGATTCTGTCTGTCTTCCCTTGTTCTCCCCCAAGCATTTTCCTTATCCTACAAAGCAAAACTCAGCCCTGGTGACAGGATTGGTTTGTCATTCCTGCTATGGAGTTGCCCGGGAGTGTAGTTCCTCAGGGGCAGACCCATGTCCCTGGAGTCACTGTGGTGTGACCATGGGCCCATTCCCTCATCTGTACACAGAACTGATGCACTACCTGTAACCCAGAACCTTGTGAAGGTCAGTGAGCAGACGTGTACCTGTGAGGCTCTCCACTAGCCTGGACATTAGGATCTCAAGTGCAAGGGTGAATCATCACCGTTTTGGCGATGATAAAAAAACTTGGCCACAGGACCACCTTGCAGATCGGCCAGGATGGCTTTAGCAACCCTATAGTGATTCCACAGCTTGTGCCCTGTCTGTATCAGCAAGTATTTTGGTCCCCGTGGCACTCTGAGTACAAGTAGATTTTTTTTTTTTCAGGCTCCATCCTCTGCTCTGAGCTGACTTGGGTTGTCATGGTTGTCCTGGACCCCATAAAGACATCACAGACAGAATCAGGCCTGTCATCCTCAGGTTTCCCTGCAGAGGGGCCCCTGGCTGGGGTCAGACTCCCGGGGCTCCTCTCCTAGGTGTGTAGCGGAGGCTTCTGGATGGGATAGTGTAAACGTGCTGCTTTGTCCCTGAAGCCCAGAGTGTAAAAGTGAATATTTCAAGAAAAAGCTGATTTGTCAGGTTTCTGGCTGGGGCCATCCCATCAGACAAGTTAGGTCATCTCTTGAAAAGGAATCTTTTTATTCCATGAGTGGAGGAGGAAACTGACCTTTGGTTCCTGCAGTACTAAGACCTGGGATGGGGTAGGGGAGGTTGTATGTATTTATTTCTGTGAGAATGTGTCAGGCCGGGGGAAGTGGGAACACAGGAGGTAGTAACAAGAGCCCCAGACTAGTTCTTTGGAGAAAGTTAGAATGCAAAGTAAGAATCCTTCTTCAGAGACAGAAGTCTCAAAAGTTCCATGGCTTTCCAGGAATTACAGGAATTGTATTCTTCAGACCTCAAGTCACTATCTTGAGTTTTTTTAATTTGTACTTTGATCTCATGTAATCCACCTTAGTGTGGGAGACCTCCATTACTACAGAGGTTAATGGGGGTTGCTTTCGAGATGTGTCTCGTTTGAGTTTCCCGCCTGGCCTGGAGTATGGTCAAGGAGGTAATCATCTGGGGCACCTCTTAGGATTGGAGAGGTCCAAAATACTTTCCAGGCCTTTAGTTAGTTAGTTTACTTAGTTTAGTTCTAAGATATTTGGACAGCTCATCTAGTGGGGACTTTTTCTGTTTTCCTGCAACTTGGTCGAGCCTTGGATTCTATGATACTCAGGCAAGGATGCCGACTGCGATTGTCCCTGGCCGGACCCCTGGTCACCTGGAGGTGTACGGTGTGCCTACCTTTCCGTCGCTTATTTTATGGGACTCAGATGGTGCAGAACAGCTGCTCGGGTCTTGGGCCGCGGAAAGGCAGCCTGCGTGGGCGTCCACGAGATCATTTACTGTAAGCGGTTCAGCACGCTTTTCCAATCCCCAGAAAGAGCCATTATCAGCGGACGGACTATTTACGGGAGACTGGGCTGGAGTAGCAGTTCCATTGCCCCAGGTTGTGGGGAGCCGGAAATATACATATATTAACCCTGGGTTTGGGGAGGGGAGAAATGAGCGTCCCCTTCATTCTGCAGCTGTGTAAACAGTCCAGGGGGAGAGGGGCGAGCTGCGGATAATGGGGGAGGAGGGAGGGTGCCCGATCGAGGGGCCTCCCTGGGGGCCCTGGGAGGACTCTGAGCCAGGTGGGGGAGGGGCGGATAAGAATGTGAGGCATAAGGAGGGGGAGTTACGGAGACTCTGGGCTTTTCGCATACAGAGGACACAAGTAGGGGTGATGCGAAGTGATGAAAAGCCTAAGTGGTCTGGGCCTACTTGACCGAAAGAGAAGGAGCGAGAGGAAAGTGATTGGGGAAGAAGGTGATGGGGGAAGGCCAGATGGAGGGGGCGTGGCAGATGACAGGCTCTTTGCCTTCGGGGTCAACGTCTGGAAGGGCTCTCCTTCTCGACTCAGTCGCTTGTTCCGGCAGCCAATGATTATTGGGTTCCTGCCGTATACCGAGAACAGTTCTGCGCAGTGGCAGCGGGCAGGGGGTGGAGATTCCTTTGTAGGACATTGGCCCTATTCACAGAGAGTCCATAAGCCTGTGGGGAAGAAAGGCCAGCACACAAATGACCCCCCTCCTGGCCCTTTGTGTCCTGCAAGGGGGTGTCGGAGGAGAAGGGGCGGAGGCAGCGGGAGCGCGGACGGTGGTCGGAGGGTTAGCGCCTTGGCTGGGGCCAGGTACTGGGGGAAGGGCTGGAGCAGAAAGGCTAGAAACAGGGAGGAGCAGGGCTTTGGAGCCAAGTCTGGGTCTGAACCTCAGCCCTCACCAGGCACTGTCTGATCTGGACTCTTCCATGGCCTCTGACATGCAGATGATGGCAGCTCCCAGGGTGGGGGATTAAACGCAGTATTTTACCAAGTGTGTTGAACGTATACATAGTAGGAACTCGGCCATCATGCACTGCCACGGGCTACTACTCACTCCTACTTCATTCAGCGCTAATTTATGGGTTGCCTTCTAGGGCCAGTCCCTGTTCTAGGATCTGAGACAGGCTGGCTTTCTGCCCTCAGGGGCATCACATTCTACTGGGGTAGACAGATAAAACACCACCAGTAATGATGTGCTGGGCAGAGAACTAAAACAAGGCGGCATGTAGGGTTGGAGGAGCTCCTTCAGATTGGTGGACAGGAGGGCTGTTGAGATATCGAAGTTGAGGTGATGAGGGTGATAGGGAGATCCAGGTGAGGGTGTACTGTTGAAAAGGCCACGGGGTGGGAAGTGGGAGACGGAATCAGAGAGGAGGGCAGAGGCCAGACCAAAGTGTAGCGATTGGATTTTACTCCGTGTGCAGAGGAATTGATTGGAGGATTTTAAGTAGGGGGGTGTGACTTCATCATCAATATAAATTTCAAAATAATTCTCCAGCTACTGTGTCAAAAAGGGATGGAAGGAAGGGACAGGAGTTGGGTCCATAGCGGGTGCCTAGTTTGGAGGTGCGTGCACCTCACCTCCTTTGCTGGATCCAGCCACCAGGCTGAGGTCCCCCTGCCACCCCTGTGCAGGCTCCTCCCCAGGCAGATGGTCAGGGCCCGCCCTCTCCGGGTTCCTCGTACCCTCTTCCCACTGCTGCTGTGAGGGTTGGAGCCCTGCCCTGCCTTGGACGTAGACAGGCGGCATCCTTCCCCTCCTTCCTGGGCACAGTGCAGACCATTTCCCATCTGTGTGCGAGGCCCTCCCCAATTCCTCAAGCCCTGGGAAACTCTATGCCTCCCAAACGCAGTAGGAACAATAGATCTAGCCCAGGTTTGCCCCTGGTCCGGTGGATGAATTTGCACCAAGCCCTCTAGGGCAACACTGCTCAGTCAAAATGTAATGTGAGCCCTAGGGGTAATTTTAAAATTTCTAGTAACCACATTTAAGAAAAAGTTAAAAAGGAACTTCCCTGGTGGTCCAGTGGTTAAGACTCCGTGTTTCCACTGCAGGGGGCACGGGTTCGATCCCTGGTTGGGGAGGTTCGGCATGCTGTGTGATGTGGCCAAAAAAAAAAGAAAAGAATTAAAAGGAAACAAGTCAATTAATTTTAATGATGTATTTTATTTAACCCAATTTATCAACAATATTATCATTTCAACATAAAAAGTTATTCCCAAGGTGCTTTATGTTCTTCCATATTGAGTTTTTGGCATGTGTTTTACACGTGCTGCACCATCATTCCATGTGCGCTGAAGCCACTTGTGGCCAGTGGCCACCGCACTGCATGGGTGGCTCTGGGAGCCTCCCTTTCCTCTTCTGCACAATGGAGATGAGTCCCTCCCTCACGAGGCTGCGGTGAATACAAAGGAGAGGAAGCCTGAGGACTGCAGTGGAGGTTTAGGATCTTAATAAACTAAGCTATCATCCCAGAAGGTGTGGATGGGAAAACCGGAGTGCAACTAAGAGGGTTGATGTGGGAATTTCCCTCCTGATTCTAACAGTCACCATTTTATAAGCAAGAGATAGCAGAAACGTGCACAGACAATTAAAACGATAAATTGCCTAAAATAGTGCATATACTTATGGACTAAATTACGTGGGGGCAGAATTTAGTGTCTGACTGAAATTTGAAAAGGTAATCTTTCAGCAAAAGGAAAAAAGAGAGAGAAAAATGTATTTCTTTTCCCTAAACCATGGTATCGGTAAACATGTGTGATGCTTTTTGTTAACTTGTATTTTAATGGAAATATTAAATCTGTGGCTTTTGTTTTTGTTTTTAAGGAAATAGAGAAAGGAAGGAAGCTGGAGGGTTTAAATTCGTTATGCTAGCTTTGGATTCTGCAGAATCAGGAAATCAGAAAGTACAAGTTCTCAGAGCAGTGACATTTAACTTGTTGGGAAGGGCACACCCAAGGTCACCCATTTAAAGGGTTTGTCTTCCTTTTCAACATTTTTCACAGAATGTCTTTTGGAGCTCAGCATTTTTTTGGTCTTTCTTTTTCAGTGTGGGAACAGAGTTCGAACACTAGGGTTTTCTCACTTGACTCTGCGAGTGCCCTGTCCTCAGTGCTTCCTGCATGATAGCACTCAGTGGAAGTTTGTTGACTGACGCATAGATCGTGCCTTAAGGATGGGGAAGCAGTAGGGAAGGTGTTCTTCCCATTCTTTGGCCTGGGGGACTGCATGTGTTTTTAAACAGTCCTTGTTTGTGTGAGATAATTCAGGCCCCAAGTATATTTTTATTTTATTGGCTCCCTTAGAAACGTTAAAAAAAAGAAGTTAAATACAGCCACTGTTTATTTTTAGTATTTTAACTAAACTCTCCTAAGATTTAGAAGCTGGACAGCTACGTAGGTCTAGGAATAGTTTGTTTCTATTTCCCCATAAATATTCCTTTCAGGTTTCTTTTCGCTTTCTTTCTTTTTTATGGCCAGGGAAGTTTTTTAATTACCCAGATTCTAAAAACATGTAGCTTGAAGAAACTGATGAGAACGTCTTCCACTATCTGGATCACTTCAAACCAAACCAAACATTTACCTGCAGGACCCCAGAGGGAGGGAGACTTAGATGTCCTCCAGCAGGTCTTTTCCTTTTTAAAATATTTATTTATTTATTTTTATTTTATTTTTTTTGGCCGCGCCGCAAGGCGTGTGGGGTCTTTGTTCCCCGACCAGGGATCGAACCTGTGTCCCCTGCAGTGGAAGCGTGGAGTCTTACCCACTGGACCATAGGGAAGGCCCCCCAACAGCTCTTTTCCATCTCTGACACTTATGATCCCATAGTTCTTCCGTAGGCACCTTGAGGTTTGGAAACCTCATGGCTGCTGGCTTCCCTGGGGCATTCCTGCTACCCCCATACTGCCAGTTGCCAGCTGCCAGCTGCCAACATAGAACCCATGTCACATAAAGCGCAAGTCCAGTAAAATGCCAACAGCCGGCCAGATCCACACTTGTCCATTTGTGAACACATAAGAATTTCGTTCCCTTCTGTTCCTGCAGGATGCCTGAAAGAATGGTCCTACACTTGGTCCTTGAGGTTTTGTCAGCTTAACTTTCTCCTCCAAGCCTGACCACACTATTATAACAATACAAACCCCAACCCCATGTCTCTGGACCTCAGAAGCTGCACTCAGCTCTGTCCTCCTTCTTGAATGGGCTCCATGTCACAGTTTGTGGATAGCAAGCGTGAAGCCTCGTCCCCGGGCTGTTTGCTTCCTGCCATTTCTCCTCTTGGAAAATCTCTCGTTTTCTGTCTCCTGCAACAACTCTCCCCCGACACCTCTATCTCCCTCTTTCTCAGCCTCCCTATTCTTAGAAGCAGCTATTTTGTCTCGGACTTCCCTGGTATGCTGCTGCACTTTTTTTTTTTTTAAAGCTCTTGAATGAAAGGGCATGTTTTTCTTTCTCCACTTAGATGACAGACCTTTCAAGGTAAAGCCTCCTACAGTTCTTCCAGACCTTGGTGCGGCCGAGTATCAGCACACAGTAGTTATTCGAAACTAAGTACCTTGAGTTGGCTTCTAGTTGAACCTCATGTATCTTGGTCAACGTGGGCAAAATGGAACGCATTCAGCTCCAGTAAAATTGGCATACTATTGCAAAAGAACTCATTCTATAAATCAGGATGGCTACTCCTTGGGAGCAGGAAGTGCTTGAGATCCCCTTGCTCTCTCTTCGTGTTTTGATGGAGGGGACATTGAGGCCAGCTATCACCCAGAGGTGGGTACAGAAGACTGAGCGTTTGTAGCTCATTGCCAGGAATGGTGAAGCTGAACGGAGGCTTCTCAGTAGCTCACATGGGGCTTCCACGCTTCGTTTGGAGTTCCTCAAGGGCCATTTTGTATCCTGCGATGAGGCGTTTGGGACACAGGGTCCACCTCTGCACCAGATTTGAGTAGAAAGGGATGAAGGGGGCAAGCGTGGGCACTGTACTCGGGGACGCTGTGCTTACGCGTTATTCACAGGGACTCAGTTGTCTGAGTAGAGAGATATAACCGATTTCTCCTGTGAAACCATTGTCTGTGTCTAAACGGAAGAGGTGTGGGAAGCAAGCGTAGCAAGGAAAGGGAGGGAGCCAGACCAAGGGGAGCTGGCAGGGGTGTGGGGTGGGGAAAGGAGAGCTCCCTGGCCAAAGAGGCAGGATTCTTGTTCCATGAAATGTGAGGCAGTTTGGTTCACCCATTCATTCCGGAGATACACGTTGAGCCGCCCACTCTACGTGCCCTGCGCCAGGTGAGCCAAATATACATGTTAGGACGCACAGGGTGCACAGTCCCCGTTCTCAGGGAGGGACAGGCCAGCGGAGTTGGCCTTCAGAGACAGACCCCATCCCCTGCCAGTCATGGACCACAGTGGGAACAGCACCCCTAGAGGTGCGAGATGCCATGGGCAGAGGGTTCTGCGTCCAGCCCCAGGGAAAGAACTAGGGGACAAGGCAAACTTGTGGCGTCCCAGCCCCTCAGGGAGGGTTCAGGGCAAAACCGCCAGTTCATTTGTTCATTCACTCGCTTAACAACTATTTATTGAAGGCCTCACTGGGGGGTGACTTTTCAGTAAAGACTGAAGGTGGGGGACTTCGCTGGTGGTCCAGTGGTTAAGAGCCTGCCTTCCAATGCAGGGGACATGGGTTCGATTTCTGGTCAAGGAACTAAGATCCCACATGCCATGGGGCAACTAAACCCGTGCGCCACAGTTACTGAGTCCGTGTGCTCTAGAGCCTGTGTGCCACAAGTAGAGAGACGCCTGCACGCTGCAATGAAAGATCCCGCATGCCGCAACTAAGACCCAACACAGCCAAATAAATAAATTTTTTAAAATAAATAAATAAAGAGGAAGCGGCAGAATTTGCTGATAAGGGTATAAGAAGAAGAAAAGAGTCAGGGGTATCTCCTAAATGACAGGAAGGATGGAAGGGCCATTAACTGAAATGGGAAAGACTGTGGGACGAGCAGATATGGGGAGGAAATCGCCCGGAGCTCCGTTTAGGACGTGTTGCCTATGAGCTGCTGTTGGGACATCCAGTGAGAATTACTGATGGGCAGTAGGGTAATTGATTTCAGGGAAAAGGTCTGGGTTAGAGAGAGAGAGAGACCTTAGAATCATTGGCACACTGCTGGTACCCAGACAGGAGATCCCTGGGGGATGAGGGCTGAGAAGAAGGTGAAGGGCTGATCCCTGACACTGCAGCTTTCACAGCAAGAATTGACAAGGGAAACTGAGGAGAGCAGCCGAAGAGCTAGGAGAGCCTGGAGGGTTCGGGGTCCCTGAGCCAAGGAAGGGAGTATGTGAAGGAAGAGGGAGGGATCACGAGTCAGATGCTGCTCAAGGGCCAGATAAAGGTAAAGGTTGAGCTAATGGAGGTCACCACTGTCCTCAAAAACGTGGTTGCCATGGAGTTCCCAAGGTGGACATGGCACTCTGCTGGAGAGCGGGACAGACTCCAGGATGGGGCATCAAGGCAGATGCTGGGGCAAAGGAGGCTCCTCTCCAAAATGCCAGGCGTGCCTGGCCACCGTGGAGCCTCGGGAGGGAGAGTCCCTGGAATCTGCGCTGAACTCCCTGATCTGGGAAGATTGGCGTCATCGGTGGGTCAGTGTTGGGTTCCCACAATGCAAAGGACCGAAGCTGCCTGTGTCCCAGGACTGGCTCAGGAGCATGGGATCTGGGGGACTCCTGGGAATCGAGGGCCTCGGTCACCACTCCCTCTGCCGTCTTAGATAGATAGAGTAGCTGAAGAGGCTCCCGGCTGGACACGGCGCAAACAAGGAGCCGCGGATGGGCGGCCAGAAACCACAGTGGGAAATCTTGGAGCTCCAGGATCAGGTCCGGGGGGCCTCTTTAAAGTGAACCAGCGACTGTCATACAAAGGGGTTTGTCAGAGGGACTCTGATAGACGGCAGCCATGCCCCTCGGGGGCAGAGTGGCGCTGGCCCTGGTTCTCGAGTGACCGGCCAGCCTTGCTTCCCCAGGAAGGTCTCCATCTGAGAGGCAGCCGGGCATTCCTTCTGACCAGTGGCTCAGGGCAGGACCATCCCTGCTGCTGACTTGATGCAGTGGTGTTATTTGTGCTGCCATTAGTCGGGGAGGCTGGCCTGGCTCTGGCCTCCAGAGAGCTTAAGTCTCGCGGTAGAAGAAAATGGGTGATGGGCTTCTCAACACAAGTGAGTGGGGTGGAGTTCCAGCTTCCAATTACTCATAAGCTTCTCAGGCTTAGAGGAACCTTAAGCTGCCCTCAGAGGAAACTCAATTAGATCAAAACTGGATTTAATTGCCTAATGAATTCTAAATGTGCTGAAATTTAAAGGCAAGCTTGTCTGGGGGCCTGGGAGGGTGAGGTACTATGAGGAGTGTCACATGCCTTTTCTGACATTGAAGAACGGAGCTCACCCCCAACACTCCCAGCCTCGCCCACGGATGTTCCAGATTATGTCATAGGTGCTCGGGTTCCTGGCTGATTGACATACCTAAGGACTCACATCCATTGTCTCATTTGCTCCTCAGAATAGTTCTAAGAATTAAGTGCAGCTGCTGTAATCATTCCTATTTCATAGGCGATGAGCTGAGGCTTATCGAGGTAATGGACTTGCCCCTGGCAGGGCCACACTTTCCACCCGGTTCTCCTGATTTCCACATCTGGCCATCGCCTGACAGGGCAGAGGGAAGAGGAAAGGAAGTAGCCCCTCCGACAAGTGTATTCACGGATATTGCCACTGGCATTTATTAAGAACAGATGGGCCAAAGCTTCAGCAGAGTTGCAATCCTAAGGACTCCTCAGCATTTAACTCTCAAGACATTTTTTTTTCCTTATCTCATGAAATCATGCCGTCTAGTCATGATCTGATACATGCACCCCAAGGAGGGTTTGACCCACATCTGCTTGGTGTATGGGGATGAAAAACAACCTTCCTTCTTCCAGACTGTAGGATCTGTAGGACCAGAGCGTTGGCCTATGGCTGTTGTCACCATAGGCCTTGGCTATCCACCATTCTCTGTAAACAGCTTTCAATGAGATATATGCCATTTGAGTGGGAGGGTTTTGTAGTTATTTCCTTCATAACTGAGACAATTAACTGGCTATGCTCTTACCAAGTTCTGTTTAATTGCCCCACTGGGTTTACATCCAGACAGGAGGCCCCTTCTGCCTTTTTTTTTTCTTTTTAAATATTTATTTATTTGGGTGCACCGGGTCTCAGTTGTAGCACGCAGGATTTTAGTTGTGGCATGCGGGATCTGACTTGCAGCATGCGGGATCTAGTTCCCTGACCAGGGATGGAACCCGGGCCCCCTGCATTGGGAGCATGGAGTCTTAACCAGTGGACCACCAGGGAAGTCCCAGGAGGCCCCTACTGTCTTTCTGAAATTTGATATTTGAGCAAGTACACATGCTGTGAGTGGTTCCGTAGACTCCATATTGAACTTGATAGACTGATACAGTAAACAGAGCCTCCCAGGACCTTGTTTCCCCAAAGATGGCCAACTTCGCACCCTACCTGTTGTTATTATAGTATGTTATGTATTCCATATATCATAGTATAAGTCGTATATGACTGTAGTATACCAGTATGACCACTAGTATTAGTAGCCTCTCCCTCCTACACACCCACATTCATTCTTACACATCCTATTTCAGAAGATTTATCTTCTTAAAGGCTTGTTTTACACTGAAGACAAGTCTAGGAGGCCAGAAAGCAACAGCTAAGCTAGAACCTAGTCCTAAAATTCCGGTGCCTTATTAGAAGAAATCTCTTCCAATTAGACCATTTTTCTTTCTGTGCCAAGGCGGATATTTTGAGAATTCTGATCAAATCTATTCAGATTTTTGGACTTAACTTACAAAACTTAAACAAATGGATTTTGGGGGGCACTGTTTCAGGATTCGCATAAAATCAAATAACATCCAGTCTCCTTCTCAGGCAGCTAAAGTTGAGTTTTAGGCAAAATCGTGAGGGGCTGGAAATGGGCTTCAGATGGTGAGGCTCTTCGTGAATGCTATGGCTCTGTAGAATGAAGTGTTAATGTTGCAGCTGGATTCTATTCCTTTGTGAACATGCAAATTAACAATCTTCAGTGGCTCCCTCTGCCTGCATACTTATATTCCAGTCTCCAAATGTGTTATTTGTTATTAAAATCACCATATTTATGTGCGGGGGTTTGCGGTGACTTCCCCAGATGCACTGACCCTAATTGTAACCATACAGGTTATTCCAACATACTTGGATATTTCCAAAAAGAAGAGACTCTAGGCCAGCATGCACTGTTAGTCGAGTGTAATGCAGAAGTGTGAGGGCGCCTTGTGGGCTGCGTTCGGTTCTGTTCGGCTCCAAGAAGGTATCTTCCAATCTTGATTAAACAAATGTGTAATTGACCTGGAACCTTCCAGGTGACCTATTTTTAAATCAGTAGTCATAATATCGTTACGGATCTTCAGGCTTTCCCGATATTTGCTTTTTGTGAACAGAACATCTAGGGAGCCTGCTGACTGGCCCCCTGCAGTATGGAGGACAGGTGTTCCCCCAATGTGACTTTGGGGGATCTGCGGCGTTTAATAACAGCTGCATGGTTATCTGGTGGTTGCCTTTTCAGCCTCGCCCATGCGTGGGAATCACCTGAGGAGCTTGTTGATTTCATGCAGCTTCTGCTCCCACAGGTCTGAGGTGGTGCCTGAGACTCTGCATTTCCAACATAATGCAGGTGGTGGTGGTGATGCTGGTCTGAGGAGCACACTTGGAGGAGCGAGGCTCTAGAGCCAAGTACACGCGACCCAGTTTCCAAACTCGAGGGGGCCAGGCCCCCAGAAGGCCGTTTCTATCGGCCCTAGATTTTCCTAGCCTCTCCCCTCTAGCGCATACACGTTTACATTTGCAGAGGAGAAAATCAGGAACATCTGACAACATTTGTTTAATGTTGATTGCTGTGGGGCCCTTTGGGAGTTGGGAGAGAGAAGAGCATCTCAGCCAGCCGCCCGTCCCCACCCCAGAACCATCGAGATGGTGAGCATGGTGCTTGTATTTTTCCAAAAATGTGCATGATCATGGCGGATCCACCCATCTGGCTTTACAATCCCAGAGGCCGCTCAGCCAGAAGGGAACGATTGGTCCAGAATAAACCCACCCAGGGTGGCAGTCCGTTCTTTACTGCTCTGTTTAGACCTGGCCTGAGGATTGACATTTCCTTTTACTGTCTCAAGCGAGAGCTCTCCTGGGCTTCTTCCAGCAGCCCACATCTCCTCCCAAACTCTGCAATCCTGCGGCTGCTCCATAAATAGTTGTTGACTGACTTGACTCATTCCCTAGGCAAAAAAAAAAAAAAAAAAAACCGCAAGGCAGGAGGAAGGAGGGAAAGGCGGGAGTGGATTTGGTTTTCTGTCTCTCCTTAGTATCCTAAGGAAAGGCCCAGCCTACTGTCTGATTGTTTGCAGGATATGGCTATTTTCTTAGAGCTCTCTTACGAAGTAGCATTAAGAAATGTGATTTTTGTTATTCGCTAATTGCAGTTTCTTTCTTTGGATGCTTTAAAGGCAGAAAGCATTTCCCTCCAGAATTTCCTACCGGGAACCCAGCAGGAAAACCAGCTGCCGCCACCACCATGACTGCTTGGGAACTATGGCCCCTTGCTGTCCGTTGCTGATACGGGCCCTGTTTCTTGCAGTTACCCTTACAGGGGTGAGCAGAGACCTTCGGGGTGTTTGCTCTGGCGACCCCCAGGTTCTGCATGCTTTAAGGCTTGGGTTTTCCCCCCGGTTGTTCAGCTGTGAGAATCCAAGGACGTGTTTGTTCTCTCCTAATTGCATACTGTGCCTCTTCCTTTTCTCTCCTCCAGAATCGGAAGGGGTTTCCCTGGCTTGACAAAGTGAGCCAGGAGAAGGGGGCTTTGTGACAAGGGGGCTTTGTGACAAGGGGCCTGTTGTATTGCAAACACCCCGTCTTCTCAGGCTGGCCTGAACTGTCACTCCAGTGCCTTTCCTGGGGTCTCTGGAACCTTCCTCAGAACTTACATAATCTTTGTCACTTCCAAGAACCCTTCCTGGCACAAGGCCTCCATAAAATCATTCGCTTTTGAGTCTGAGCTCTGGTGGAGCCTTTCTCTGAGTTTTTTGCACCTGGGTGACACTCAGGCCTTTTCACGGGACGGTAGAAAACCCCTGGGCTCCAGGGGTGAGGAAGAGGCTCAGTTTCCAAATCTGTGAAAAGGAAAAGATAAGATAATGGTTCTGGATCCACACTGTTGTCTTAAGGATTAAGTGAGTTTGCATATGCGGAGACTTAGGGCAGTGCTGGACACAGTAACTTAACTGTTATTATTGTGGTTTTTGTGTGGCGTTTGCATTGCTTTTTTTCTATAGTACGAGCTTATTCAACTCATCTTTGGGTTCCAGTGTCTAATGTAGTAGATTGTATGCTCAATAAATGTTTCTTTTAAATGAATGATGGGAGGGATGAGTTACAAGCGTGATATCCTGGTAGATGTTTAACAACTGGCTCTGGGGGTGGAGGGTGCCCTGATTTGTAGTGTTTGTCATTTTCCATGGTGTAAAAACTCCCACCATGACCAATTTCAAGCTACCAATGTGGCGACAGTGAACACTGGGTTTGGAAGAGATGCTGATAGTCCAGGGCCAGCTGGCTCTCCTGCACCGCTGGGAGGCGTCTGTGATAGACAGAAACCATAAGGCTGCGGCCATCCCTGGCCTCTCCCCCTACCACACATAGGAATTGGTAATTTGGCCTTTTTATTTATTTGTCTGTTTGTTTTTATTTTTGTCTGCGCTGGGTCTTAGTGCAGCATGCGGGATCTTTAGTTGCGGCATGCAGACTCTTAGTTGCGGCATTCATGCGGGATCTAGCTCCCCGACCAGCGATCGAACCCGGGCCCCCTGCATCGGGAGCGCGGAGTCTTACCCAGTGGACCATCAGGGAAGTCCCAATTTGGCCTTTTTAAAAAACACTCAATGAGAAGATCTTAAACATAGACTAGTTCAAAAGTGGGATTTTTAGGGGGAATTTCCCTGGCAGTCCAGTGGTTAAGACTCTGCGCTTCCACTGCAGGGGGCACGGGTTCGATCCATGATCGGGGAACTAAGATCTCTCATGCTGCGTGGCTCGGCCAAAAAAAAAGAAAAAAAAAGTGAGATTTTTAATAAGCATGTGCAAACTTCATATTACACTACTTTGTGTTTTGTGTATGTTCAAAGCCCCCAGGTTGTGCTGTCCTCTCTGAAGGAAGCCCTGCTTGCCGGGAATTCAGCACATCTGGGGGACAGATAAATAACCTTTGACAGACCTTTCAGAGCCACTTAGAAAAGGGAAAGCAGAAAATAGAGGCCCTGGAGGACACTTAATGTTCAGTCTGCGCAGCAAAAAAAGGTGGTAAAGGAGTAATTAGCAGGTTTCTAAATAGCAGCTGAGAGTTAGGGGCCAAATGTGGAAAGCATAGCCTGAGGCCACCGTCGGGGGAGGGGGAGCTCCACCAGCCCCTGTGCGGGAGTGAAACAGATGTTAGTACCAAGGTCCTACTTTGTATTTAGGAGGTTTGTATGGCTTGTTTGTTTTGGGGCTTGGGTCTAATTGAACAATTTAGGAGTAGAAAGAAAAATTAAGCAATTTCTCATGCTGTCTGAATAATGTGTTGGAATCACCAAGAAGAGGTTAGTGTCACAAGTGGGTAGGTCATGGCCCCGCTTAATGACCCATATCTGGATAGGATTATTGTCTAGAGTGATGACCAGCTTTCATTCTCATCACACACAAAGAGAAGGCTTAGGGGGAAGAAATAAAAAGCCCCGGCCTTTTATTGTGCACAGCATATAGTGTAAACAGTGGGTGCTTAATACTTGTTTGTTTCAATAAAGGCTTTTTCTAGAAGCTGTGCCCAGCGAGGGGTGGGACCTGCCTGAGGTCACACTGCTAATGGGGCAGAGTTGACCAAACCCAAGTCTCTGGCCTCCGCCTGATGCCCTTTACTTCTCTCAGCACCTGGTAAGGGACCCGCTGGACATAAGAGGCACTGGGGGAGAGGACTGGACAACAGCTTCATGTTAGATGCCCCCTCTTCTTCTCTAGGATCACTCTGGCAAGTCTCTGCTTCTTGATTGTTCCCTGTGACTGACATCTATGTCTGCTTGCCCCTGAAACTCGCGGACAGTTTCCCATTCTAGTTCAGATTGCAGTTAAGAGACATTCTAGGGGCTTCCCTGGTGGCGCAGTGGTTGAGAGTCCGCCTGCCGATGCAGGGGACGTGGGTTCGTGCCCCGGTCCGGGAAGATCCCACATCCCGCAGAGCGGCTGGGCCTGTGAGCCATGGCCGCTGAGCCTGCGCGTCCGGAGCCTGTGCTCCACAACGGGAGAGGCCACAACAGTGAGAGGCCCGCGTACTGCAAAGAAAAAAAAAAAAGAGACATTCTAGATGCTTCCCTGCTGGACATGCTGTGTCTCTGGGGGGGGTGTGTGTGTGGTGGGGAGACGGGAGTGACAAGAGGGTGGGAAGGAGGTAGTGTGACAGAAAGGACTAAAAGAGTGACTGATCACCCAAGGAAACGGGGAGCCCTGGGTTGGTCTCCCCTCCAGCCCTCCCCCCAACAGGTTTCACCTGCACCTCTGGTTTCCAGTGGTTCTAAGCTGAGAAACACTTGCTCTCTTCTCTTGAAGCCATAGCCGTGGGCCTGAATTGGCCGCCATAGGGACTGCGCCCTGCACAGTTGCAGGACTTCTAGAGAATTCACAGACCTGGTTACAGGCAGTTACATCCTTGTCATAACATGCAGACAGCGCTCCAGGCAGGCTGCACAAAATGGGTGTGCACTCTGTCTTCTTGCTCTTATACCAGCTCCAAGCCTCAGTGGAACCCCTTGGCATGACTCCTCTAAAAGAGGTCCCTGCCCAGCACTGCTCTTCCCTGCGGGTCTGGGGAGTCCCTGGCTCCAGGGAGGGAACGGCCGAGCAAACCATGAGCGTATGTGTGTCATGAAGCAACTGTCTGCTCCAGCCCGTTTCTGAGGAAGAGCTCCAGAAGTGTCTGCACACAAACAGTGTCATCTGAATAAGCCGTGGTTCTGAAGCAGCCTGCACCGCAAGCTCCCCCAGGACCCTGGGCCTCTGCCTCCCCAGCCCTGCCTGGGGAGCCCTACCCCACCCCTACTCCGCCGCTAGTATCCAGCTCCACGGGCGGGCTTTCCTCGGAGC
The DNA here is from genome assembly GCF_951394435.1 of Stenella coeruleoalba. Lineage (NCBI taxonomy): Eukaryota > Metazoa > Chordata > Mammalia > Artiodactyla > Delphinidae > Stenella > Stenella coeruleoalba. Next base: position 15,096,507 of record NC_137159.1, on the reverse strand, counting down.
TAGTCCTGTCCCTCTTGGGGCCCAAAAGGGCAAGCTGAAACTTCTCGAGCTCAATAGATGACAGCTCAAACAAACGACAGTACTTACTGATTTTAAAAACCTCAGGAAACCGAAAAACTGCATCTTCGTTGCCTACTCCAGGAAATTAAGCCTGGGGAAAACAGCACAGCAGTTTCTCAGAAAGCCTAAAATTAGACCAACACCACCCCAAAAGAGATGGTCCTGTCCAACCAAAGTGTGTCACAACCTGGGAGAAGGTGGCCCCTGACCTTATGACAAAACAAGGTGTAATATAGGGAGAGCAAGGAGACTGTTGAACGATGCATTCTGAGCCTTTGTTACATTGAATATAAACTTTAGGGATCCGTGCTTTTTTTTTTTTTTTTTTTTTTTTGGCCCTGCCATGCGGCATGTGGGATCTTAGTTCCCCGACCAGGGATTGAACCCGTGCCCCCTGCAGTGGAAGTGGGGAGTCTTAACCACTGGACTGCCAGGGAAGTCCCTAGGGATTCATGCTTCTGAAAAAGAATCAGGGGCCTCTGAAACTACAGAGGTTTAGGATCCACTCATTGTGTGGCTGACATAATTACTATCTGATTTTTTAAAAACAGTGTTGGTCATTTTCATGAAGAATTTGGCACCAGGGCAGAAGTGCAATTCCTATTTCACCGTTGTTCCTAAGGACAGAAACAGCAGCTGCTTACGGTGGGAGGGAGGTCTGGTTTGTGCTGCCACTGGACCCACCTGGTCATGGGGTCCGTGCTTTGTCCTGTGTTGGCTGGTTCATGCTGGAAAATCAGTGCAACAAATAACCACCAGCCTCCTACTGACTGCAAGCACTGGGCTGAGCATCGCGGGAGGTTTAAAGATGAGTAAGACCGTGACCTTGGACTTCCTATCTGCCCATCTATCAGGACAACAAGACTAGTAGCTGAACTGACCTCAAGGCAGAGAAAGGTCAGTGTCTCAAGAGAATGATATGCTTTTTGGAGCCTCAGAGAAGGAGAGGTGCAAGACCAACCTGCCCACCTTCAAAAAAAATCCCATTTCTTATTATCATTATAGGAGCCAGACCCTATGCTTGCTAAACTTGAACTCTGTTACACCTCAACACAACCTTATGAACTGAATTATACTAATACCTTTTTAACAAGTGGGAACTGAGGCTCAGAAAGGGTAACTTTAGACCAAGGTAATACAATTCATAAGGGGTGCAGTCAGGATGTAATCCTAGCGCAGCCAGACCCTGCGATGGTCTATGACCTTGCAGGGGGGGCAGGGAATGGCAGCAGGATCCCTGGGGCCTTTAGAACAGCCTCTTGCTGTTCAGAGCCCGCCAGAGGGCTCATCGCCTGCAGCCAGGTGGAAGGGCAGAAAGCCCTGCGGAGCACCGGGCGGCCAGATGAGCGCTTTATTTGAGGTCGCTCTTACATCATGTCGTTTGTGATAATCATTTGTAGACTTGTTACCACTGCAAACCGTAAGCAGCAATGACCATGAAGTGATTCCCCTAGCAGTACACAGGGGCCCGGGCAGCACTGCCTGGAAACATGGTTGATTCGGTCTCAGGGTGGATGTCGGTGTGGATTAGGCAGGCTTCTGAATTAAAAAACCTTTCTAACGGAGCACAGGTTTATTGCATGTGAACGTCGCCGGGAACTTGGGCCAGGCTGGCAAAGGGCTCATGGAGCGAGGGTCTGCATGCGTCTGTTGCAAGTCAGTGGTGCCCCCGCCTGCATCTGGGGAGCTCGAAAGTTGTTTCACAGCCTTTTAAATATCCCCCGTTGCAGTCTTGTTTGCAATTAATTTGTACTATCTGTAAAGAAAGGGTTTGCCCAGTAAAGGTAAACTCTGGCACCCTGACCCACCCTAATGAGTTTTGCCTGTGTAAACCCTGGCTGTTGCTTTTTTTTTTTTTTTTTTTTTTTTTTGCGGTACGCGGGCCTCTCACTGTTGTGGCCTCTCCCGTTGCGGAGCACAGGCTCTGGACGCACAGGCTCAGCGGCCATGGCTCACGGGCCCAGCCGCTCTGCGGCATGTGGGATCCTCCCGGACTGGGACATGAACCCGTGTCCCCTGCATCGGCAGGCGGACTCTCAACCACTGCGCGACCAGGGAAGCCCGTGGCTGTTGCTTTTTAACGGTCCTTAAATTTCTCGTATGTGCACTGCCCCAGGGTTTCTGTTTCCGTTGGGGCTGTATTCGCACCCCAACCCCCAAAAGTCTCACCAATCTGCACGCTGCCCTCACCCACCCCCTGTCTGGTATTAGTACTATGAACGGGATGAAGGTCAGAAAAATGGTCTCGTTGGCCTAGACCAGGAGCCACGGGCATGTGAGGAAAACAGGAGCGGAAACCCAATGGTTTTTCTCAAGAGGGCCAGGAACTTCCAGGTCAAGAGAAGAGAGACTTTAGATTGTCGTGGGGTCATCTCCATGTAGGGAAGGACTCCAGCAGCGCTGTGCACAGCTGGGACAACTTCTCTGGGTGTGGTGGCAGTCTTAGTGCCTCGGACCCAAAGCGTGGTCCTCAGACAAGCATCCCTCAGGAGCTCGTTAGAAACGGAGCATCTCAGGCCCCACCCCAGACCTGTTGCCCCAGAATCTGCATTTAATGAGATCCCAGGCTAATTCCTGTGAACAGAGGCACTGCTTCAGGGCAGGGTTGCATTAGAATCGCCTGGAGTAGAATTTTTGAATACTAAGGACAGGCCTTTATCTTGCAGCCGGAGCTGAGAAGCCACTAGCCTGGAACATTTAAGAACCATTTCTACACCTAATACTCTGCTTCTCTCCCCTCTCCCTCCCCTCCCCTCCTGCCTCTTTTCCAAGTTCACGCAGGTGTGCGTACCTGCACACGAGAGTAAGAAGATGGCATCGACGTGGCGTAATGTCTGCTGGTTGCCTCTGTTGGGGCTTAGTGAGAGAACAGGCAACCTTCCCTGAGAGCCTTGGGTCAGGGGTCAGAGTCTCCAGCTTCCTGCTGCTGTATCCCCTGAGAATCCAATTTTGCCAGGAGAGAGGAGAAAAGCTAAACTTGGTGGGCTGGGTAACCAGGCCTGCCCGAGGGCTCCCCATCCCAGCGCTTTGGTTCCTGGTCCCTGCAGGACTCTCCTGGGAGCTGGGGGTTCCTTACAGGCCTGAACTCAGTCATCACAAGGCCAGCACATTCAGATCGGACTGAGTGGGGGTAGCTCCCCGTTAGGACCTTGTTACGGGAGCACAGCCAGCCCTCAGGAGCCCCACCCCATGTGGGCAGTGGTTACTGTGCAGTGATTGACTGGGCCTGGGGCCCCCGGAGCCTTTGTCTGAGCCCTTGTCTGAGCCCCTTGCATCCCTCCCCGGAGGCCATTGTCTGGGTTGGAGGGTGTTAATCCACAGCCCCTGAGAAGCTGCCTGGCAAATGGAAGGTTAATGTGCAAACAGCAGGGAGCGTTGTCAGTGTGTGTGAAGCTGGACACCAAGTGGAAGGGAAATAGTTAAACCTCCTATTCACGGTCCCAGAGAGGAGGGAGGGGTAGCCTCGGGAGCAGGCCTGGGCCTTGTGCTAATCTGGCTGGAATGTAACCAGTTCGGGCAGTTTCTGGCTTAGACGTGCCTCCACCTCTCAGGGGCTGGCGTCCCCCCCAGTCCCCTCTACCTTGTGTAGGCCCAGCAGCCCAGGCCCCCGGGGGCCGCTCTTTGTTCGCAGCAGCCAAGCTTCAGAGGGGTCCTGGTTAGACTGCTTTAAGACAGGAGGATGGGGAGAGGTCCCTGCAGCCCTCGCCGCCCCCCGACACCGCAGGAAGGAGCTCGGGGAGGCAGCTGTGCTCTCCTCAGTGGGGGAATCACAGGCTCTCTGTTGCAGGAATTGCATGGGGGGTGGGGTGGGCAGAAGAGAATGTTGTAGGAGAAAGACCCCAAACCTGTTTGGCCAGGCTGCTTTGCTGCCTGAAGGCCTGGGAATGCTGAGAGGGAAGCCCCTGCTTCCGGACACACTGAATTATAACAGTGGGGCCTTGTGTGTGGAGGGGAATGCTGTGAGGCGGTGGCCAGAGGGGGGTCAGCTTACAAGGAGAATGTGTTCGTGTGCTCACTTCTGCAATTTACAATCAATTTTTTTTTTTTAATTGTGGACTTGGGCAAATCACCTAACCTCCCCCACCCCCAATTTCCTCATCTTCATTTATTTATTTATTTTCCAGATTTTTTTCTCTTTTTTGATGTGGACCATTTTTAAAGTCTTTCTTGAGTTTGTTACAATATTGCTTCCGGTTTGTTTGTTTTTTTTAAACATTTATTTATTTATGGCTGCGTTGGGTCTTCGTTGCTGCATGCGGGCTTTCTCTAGTTGTGGTGAGGGGAGGCTACTCCTTGTTGCGGCGGTGGGCTGCTCATTGCAGTGGCTTCTCTTGTTGCGGAGCATGGGCTCTAGGCGCGTGGGCTTCAGTAGTTGTGGCACGTGGGCTCAGTAGCTGTGGCTTGTGGGTTCTAGAGCGCAGGCTCAGTAGTCGTGGCGCACGGGCTTAGTTGCTCCGCGGCATGTGGGATCTTCCCAGACCAGGGCTTGAACCCGTGTCCCCTGCATTGGCAGGCGGATTCTTAACCACTGCGCCACCAGGGAAGCCCTTGCTTCTGTTTTTTATGTTTTGGTTTTTTGGCCGCGAGGCATGTGGGATGTTAGCTCCCCAACCAAGGATCAAACCCGCACCCCCTGCATTGGACGGCAAAGTCTTAACCACTGGACCACCAGGGAAGTCCCTACAATCAACTTTTAAAACATTCTCTATCTTGGTCTGGGTGATGCTTACATAGTATTGTACATATTAAAAATACATCAAGCTACATACAGGTTTCAGGCACTTCCCTATATAAAATGTATACCTCCGTTTAAAAAGCTTTTATTTTTGAAAAAAGAAAGAAAGAAAGAAATCCTCCTTCGCAACCTGCAAGGCTTTGCCTGGCTGGCACAGCTGCAGGGAAGCAGGGGACAAGGGTTCTGGGCCCAGCGCGTGGGCATCCAAGCGCCCGGAGTACTGTGGATGTCTGAGCTCCCACACCGACATTTGCAGACAGAATGAAGTTTGCAGAGCAGCCAGATTCTGGGGCTTCCCCACCGCAGCCCGCCCCTTTGCTCTCAGGATTTGGAGAACACATCAAAGCAGCAATTTTAGGAAGAACTCCCAGGGGCCTGCTTGGACTAAGTCACCTTCCCAGCTCACAGAGGGCCACGGAGATGGCTCTGGACAGGACATGCGTACCGGGCAGCCCTGGCCACCTGCTGGCCCCCGGTGGCTTCCCCCACCCCTGGGGAGCCTGTGCCCAGTGCACAGAGGGGATGATGGTCCACCAGGCAGAACCCTAGATTCTTTTTCTGCGCTGCCCACCAGCAGATCCACACTGGGAGGATTCCCCCGTAATGAATTTCATGGTTCCTTCTGTCTCTGGTTCCATGATTCAGGATCGGGAAATGGTTTTCCTCTGTATTTTTAGGCCACGAGACTCAGTCTCACATTCAAATCTTGGCTCCTCCACCCCTAGCTGTGTGGCCTTGGTGAAATTACAATCTCTCTAATCTCAGCCTCCTCATATGTGAAAAGGGAATAAAAACAATACTGAACTCGTAGGCTTGTGAGAGGATTAGGTGAAAACCAATGTTGTTGTATTCATTATCTGGGATAAAGGTTAGCCTCTAACATCATCGTAACCAAAACCACAGGACACTGTGCCTCCGCGTCTCGCAAATCGAATTCTTCCCTATATTCAGTGTCCCCCTTAGGCTGAGCAGGAGGGGCCCCTGCCTTGGGCCCCCCACTTTAGGGGGCCCGCTCTGCCGCTAGCGTCCCTTGTCTTCCCCACAGTGTGGAGCACCCGTGGGCCCAGGAGCTAGGGGGTGTTCTGAGTCCAGGGCCTGCTCCAGTCTCTTCCTTAGGTCCCACCTCCTGGGTGTGCCCTGAGTATGGTGTGCACACCCCTACATTGGGGGGGCCAGGGGACTGCTTGCTTGCCTGGGACTGAGGTGTCTGGGTGTTCCCCTGTGTGGTCCTGAAACCTTATGGTACAGGATGGAACTGGGGGTAGAAGAGAAAGGAGGGGCCCTGGGTCAGGCTCTTCCACCACCACATTCTGGTCCGGGACTCAGAAGTCTAGGAATTCTAAATTTGAACCTATAGCCTTTTCGTCACAGTTAGGAAGGCATATTTGTCGAGGCAGGAGGATAGGATATATTTAACAGTTTGTTAGCTTGAGTTTTAAGTTTTACGTATGCCAGCACGTGGGCTTTCCTCTACCCTCTTGTCACAGGCCCTGCAGGTCTTAGGGGTGGGTCTGCCTGGGTGCCCCCTTTTCCCTAGTCACAGCCACTGACCTCTGAGGCCCCCTCCATAGTTGTCTTTAAGAAAATGTTGTCCCAGATCCTTTCCATTCAGAACCTTTGCATATTTATTAATACACTAGTTCTGGAATAGAGCCCCCCCCCCCCCCAGCGTAGATTGTCCAAGTGGCAACCCAGACCCTCCATTCTTCAAAGTCTAGGTCAAATCCCACCTCTTTGCCTGCACCACCCCCTCACATCTATCACTCAGGGCACGAGGCCTGTCTTCCCTATTGGGCCGAGGCCATCCCAAGCCCCAGTCTCTCTGTCCCCACATCACCGCACAGAGCGCTTGAGCCCGGTAGGTGCGCAGCAAGTATTTGTGGAATGAGAGGTGAGCTCGCTGCAGACTAATTAGTGTTCTGTGGACCTGTGTTGATTTTCTCAAACTGCTGTGTCAGTCAGGTCCTCCCACCCCATGTAAACATATTCAGACCCTAAAGAAAATCAGGCAGCCAACCTTTAAGAAACCCAGTCAACCCAACCCTCATTTTTATTATCTTTGGGGTGGGTTTGCTTGGGAATTTGTATCTGTAGAAAATCTTAGCGTTCGCTGCTGTAAGGCAAATTTTTTGCATTCATTTATTCTGTCAGTGGTTTGGCTCTATAAAGCAGAGGGCCCGCCTGAGGGAGAATTGTGAAAGAATCCGAGTTTGTCTTTGGTGGTAGGAATTAAACAGCTTCTCCAGGCCTTGCCCTCAAACTTCAGCCCAGTTTACTATTGAAAATCGTGTCTCAAGGGGTAAGGAGAGCCGTGGGATAATGGAGCCTGAACATTTTTGAGATATAGCCATTTCGTTGTCTTTCTTCCCGCGGAGAATAGTCTTTTGGGAAAAACTTGGATGGAGACCTTTAGAACCACACAATTTTTTAAGTTGAATTCAAGCCTCAAGTCATGGCTTGATTCATTTTTTTCCTGAACAATGGACAATAAATGCTGGTGGAGAGCTGTGAAATGCCGGGAAAAGAAGGGAGGGCAGGTTGGCTGGGCGTTCCTGGGCATAGGCCAGGTCACCAGACATTGTGCACGTGTGAGGGAGGGGCTTCAGAGAGGGATGGGGCACCCCCAGCAGACCTCCCGGGGCCTGCCCCACACTACAGGCTTAGCTGGCTTCTCCATTTCCTGGACTGAAGCACCTGAAACTAAGACATCCCCAGGAATCCCCTGGCGGTCCGGTGGTTAGGACTCCGCTCTCTCACCGCCGAGGACCTAGATTCGACCCCAGGTGGGGGAACTCAGATCCCACATGCCGTGCAGCCCAAAAAAAAAAAAAAGAAACGTCCCTGGGGACAAGCCTTGCAAACTCACCCTTATTTACCAAGGCAAACACTGCTCTGTCCACAGTGTTACAGTGACATCAACAAGAAGAAACGATGCTGGTGGCTAATGGCTACTGAGTGCTTACAAGGCACTAGCACTTGACGTGCATTCCCTCATTTAATCCTCAGTACAGCCGTGTGCAGTAGGCGGTGTTACCACCCTTGTGTTACAGGTAGGGAGGCCAGAATTTAAACTGAAGAAGAGATAATCCATGTTTCTGATTCATCATTTAAAGAAACGTCATATGTGACGGGCCTGGCCATTTGTCAACACCTGTTGAAAGATGTTTCAGTGGTCACTTGACAAAGATGTGTTGAATATCACGCTGTGACCTGTACCATAGTTAGAGGTACGTCTAAGTGGTGAAACCCCAAAGTAGCCGTCCTCAACTGTAGGATGTAGAAGTAGTTCTGTTGGGATTTGGGGCTTTCATTACAATTACTAAGCATTTGCTCACCCTCGATCATCGTAGCTTCTCGTGACAAGCCCTATATACGTCTTCTGAGTTCCTTCTTGCCCATAACCTTTCTGCCATTTCTAATTAGTATCTTCGTGGTTTACAGTACTGTGTAGTGGACCGTGTACTCAAGAGCATTGTTATAGTTCTTGACTACTTAAGGGATTATTGCTGGTGTGTGTGTATTTGTGTGTGTGGGTGTATTCCAAAGCTGTAACATTTACTTTTAATAATATTAGGAGAATTATTTAATCCCACCATAAAAGTTAACTAGAATACCCGAAGGCCCACAAGCCTGTACGTGAAGGCGTTTGCTTTCTACTGAGTTGCAGGCCACACCTCTGGATTCCCACTCCCGTGGCCACTGTCTATGCAGCATTAAAGGGAAGGACATTTTCAGTGGGTTTGGGATTATGAAGCACGTGAGCTCGGGCCCACGGACACCTCCCTGACCGCCTGGAGAGGATGTTGTGAAGTGGGCGCCGTCTCTGATTCCACCAGCACCCACGTGTCTTGACAGAGTTTGTGAGGACAGGAAGCTATGCATTAGCTGTGACCAAAAGCCAACCTAAGCGATCAGGGCAAGTAGAAGTAGGTGTTGTCGTAGCTACAAAGGATATGCTGTGAGCCCGGGGCCTCCTCTCGGGAGGAAATCTGTCGGTGCCCTGGAGCCTCTGACAATCCAAGTGAAGGAAGGGAGAAAGTGGTCTGCAGGCCTCAGGGATGTGACTCGGAAGAAACTGTGCCTCAAGTGCACGGTACAGGTGTGCGCGGTACAGGTGTGCGCAGTACAGGTACAGGTGTGCGCAGTACAGGTGTGGGCCGTTCAGGCAGTCTCATCAAGGACTTGTTAGAGATCCAGGTTTGAAGACTCCCGGAGAGAGTACTGCCCAAAGAGAATGAGAATAAACTGCAGAAGAACGAGCCATTATACACATGGGGGTACCCGGCAACCTTAGGGTCTCTTGGGAACCCCAGAAGCAATTCGAGAGCAAGGGTAAGGGTTGTGGTCCCTGGAGCTGATGCCTCATACTGCCTTCTAGCAGGTTCCCTTGGGATTATGACTCAGGGACCGAGGGAGTATTACTCCTGAGGGTGGGGAACTGGAGAATAATGCTGGGTATTCGTTACTGCTGTGGCTTCAAATATACCCTGTCCTCACCCCAAACTTGGAATTCCAGAAATAACAGGAGGCCACTAGCAAGCCTGTCTGCCCTGGAACAAGGGTCTCAGTTGCTCTGTCTCATGTACCTTGTGATGGCTACACATCCTCTGGATGCAACTGGGCGGGGGGGGGGGGGGGCTGAGGTCCCTCAGGAGCGCCTTGGTCCAGCCCCTGGCAAAGCATGGCAGGTTTTTGCCCAAAGCACGGGGCATGACAGTGAAGCACTCGGAGAACAGAGTAAGGCGGGGTGGCTAGAGCATGGGTGGACGTTGTTGCTGGAGGTTGGGGGCAGGTGTCTGGCAGTGGGAAGGGTGGGCTAGGGTCTTGATGCCCATGGAGCAGGCAGGTTTTATTCTGCAAGCAACACAGAGCCACCAGAGCTCTCGGCAAGGCGGTAAGGCAATCAGTAGCATGACGGATGGGCTGGCCCGAGGAAGGGCCACAGGCAGGAGGTCAGTTGGCAGTCTTTGCAGAGGTCCAGGGCAGTGAGGAGGAGAACAGAGCAAAGGGAATGATTTGAGAGACCGTCCAGAGTTAGAAGGACAGGACTTGGTCCTCCGTCAGATGTAAGCCTGAGGGAAGGAGCAAAGACTGTCCCCAGGTTTGTGAAGTAGTCAGAGTGACCTTGCGTCCTGGTTCATACCTGTTGTCTGATGTGTTAGGGTTCTCCAGAGAAACAGAACCAAGAGAGTGTGAGTGTGTGTGTGTGTGTGTGTGTGTGTCTACACAAGTATAGAGGCTGGCGAGTCCCAAGAACTGCAGGGTGAATCAACAGACTGGAGACCCAGGAGAGTCGATGGTTTAATTTCAGTCTGAGACTAAAGACCTGAGAACCATGAGTGCCAGTGATGTAGTTTCCATCTGAAGGCTGACAGGCTCAAGGCCCAGGAAGAGCTGATGTTTCTATCTGAGTCCAAAGGCAGAAAAAAAGCTGATGTCCCAGTTCAAAGGTCATCAGGCAGGAAACATTCTCTCGTTCAGGAGGAGGTCAGCCTGTTTGTGCTACTCAAGCCTTTAACTGGTTGGACGGGGGCCCACCTACCTTACAGAGGGTGATCTGCTTCACTCAATCTACCGATTCAAATGTAATCATCTCATCCCCAAAACACCCTCACAGAAACCACAGAATAATGCTGACCGAACATCTGGGCACTCCGTGGTCCGGTCAAGTTGACCTCTAAACTAACCATCACACCTGGTGTAATTGTTAAAATGTTCCCCTTTGCTTTAAAAAGAGCTCTGGTGTGCAGGACGTTAGGAAACTGCATCAGGGCTGAGTTTCGCTGAGTCTGTGTGGGATCGAGCTGCCTGTGTCAAGATGCAGAGGAGGCTGCTGGGAATGAGAAGTGAGGTTGGGGCAGCCACAGGTCGTGCCCACTACTGGGTCCTGACCAGCCTGCAGGTGGACGGGCTTACGCAGGGAGGAGGATTGAGAACACAGCCTTCGAGGGGTAGACCCGACACTAAGGGCAAGTGGAGAACCAGCCGAAAGGGGGGTCCCAGAAGCTGAGGGCCTTCTTGGGGAGGAGAGCTGGAAGGTGACATTGAATTTGTAGTTAGAGGGTCAGCAGTAACCTTCCAGGAACAGTGTCAGTGACATGGAAGCCAGATGGCAGTGGGATGAGGCACTGGGAGTGGAAGGGACAACGTTGGGTGTTTTGGGGGTTTTATGAAAAGACTATTATATATATACAATTTTTTCGTTTTTGGCCATGTCCCACGGCTTGTGGGATCTTAGTTCCCCAACCAGGGATTGAACCTGGGCCCACGGCAGTGAAAGCACCGAGTCCTAACCACTGGACCGCCAGGGAATTCCCCCAAAGACTATAAAATAAGGGAGAGATGGCAGCAGCACAGGGGCCCGCCCAGTCGTGGGACGCTGGCCAACGGCTCTGATTTTCCTTCTTTGGGGAGAAAAATGGAAATTGAGAAGGAAGAAATTAATGACCCATTCAAACCATGACTTTGAGTTTAATGCAGCCTTGTATTTGAGTATCCCTGGCCTCAAGGAATTAATAAGTAGTGTGGACATCTACGAACGTAACATAGAAAATAAAGGTGGATCAAATAGAGAATTTGGCCAGCGACTTACCAAAAGCGTTCAGATGAGCCACACTTAGCCAGTCTGGCTCTGTGTGCATCACGGATCCCGGGACATGGAGATGGAATCGTCACTCATTTCAAGGATCGCCTTTCAGAGTCAGTGGATGGGAACCAGGGCCTCAGGAAGGAAGTGGCAGAAATGTGGAATCTTGGGGTCATCGGATGCGGGCCCTGAACAAGGCCTGATCACCTCCCAGCCCCACTCCCCAAACAGCTGCCTGTGAAAGTTCAGTTCCGTAAGCAGCCTCATGCCCAGGCTATGCGTAGAGTAGGTGTGCTCCTGGGTCACTTGGGAAATGACATGAGATTCAAGAAATATTTTTAGGACTTCCGTGCTCTGAAATGTATCCCCCTTCCCCAACCTAACTAGCCTAGCCCAGATGCCTGAAATTCCATAAAGACCAAGCCCTGGATTTGGTTGGAGAGGTCGGGGAATGCGCTGCGGCCCCTCTCCCAACCCAGAAATAAGACCTGTCTTGTGTTGACGCCAGTAGGAATGTTAAAGGGATACTGGCTGTGATGGTGAATTTGCCGAGTGACATCAGCAGGAATCACGGTGCAGGCATTTCCTGTCTCACCTCCTGATGGTTAATTTGTGAGACTCTGCAAAGGATGCTTTCAGGTTGTGGATTCTCCATATTTCCCAGACGCTTCCACTTTGAACTTTATCCATATAATGGTTTCTCTGTAATAAAGATAGTGTTCTGAGTAAGCCTTTAGGCAGGGGCGGGACATGGGACCTGGCATACAATAAGAAACACTTAAAAATGTTTAAAGGGTAAGTGGGTGAATGCTTGCTCCGGGGGATAAGGAGAGTGTCAAAGGGACAGGATCAGATCCACGGAGGTCATCTTTGAACGAGAAGCCCAGTGGGTAGAAACTGCGGAAAGTTCTTAGGGGGAAGGGGTTCTTAGCAGCTGAAGAAAGCTCTTGAGTGTACTTTAGCATCACCCGGGGAGCTTTAAAAAAGAAATAAGGATACTCTAGTCCTACCCTAGAACGTGATAGGGAGGGGAGACAGGAATCAGTGTTTTCAAGCTCCTCCAGGCAGGTCCCAGGGAGGTCTGAGCTCCTGTAGGCTGGGTTATCTCCACAGCCCTTCCCCTCTGGTCGAAATGGTACCCAAACTTGCCCCCTTTGGGGCACCCATCAGTGTTCAGTTAGGAAAGGAAAACAGCTGGAGGAAGCGTGTCAAAGGGCACTGCCTGTGGAGTGGGGCTGAGTGCAGCTGGTGGTCACTGCTGGCCCAGCGCATCTTGCCCAGAGACAAGTAGAGATTCTCGAGGGGCTGATATCACCCCTTTTCAGGCCCTAGTGGTGACGGTGCGGGGGAGTTGTCAGGGGCAGGACACCACTCGAGGAAAAATAGCCCTTAGAAATTCAGAAATGAGAGACTAGAGATTTGAATATAGACTTTACTGATTTCTCCCCCCCCCCCCCGATCAGTTTTATCTGTCTTTAAAACTTCTAATTAAAAAGCAATTCCCGGGCTTCCCTGGTGGCGCAGTGGCTGAGAGTCCGCCTGCCGATGCAGGGGACACGGGTTCGTGCCCCGGTCCGGGAAGATCCCACATGCCGCGGAGCGGCTGGGCCCATGAGCCATGGCCGCTGAGCCTGCGTGTCCGGAGCCTGTGCTCCGCAACGGGAGAGGCCACGACAGTGAGAGGCCCGCGTACCGCAAAAAAAAAAAAAAAAGCGATTCCCAGTGCCTATATTTGTTTTTATACTTTAAAAGCAATATATGTGTAGCCAAAAGAAGAAAATGAAAACACCCATAATCTTGTCATCCAGAGATGAGTTCAGCTCACCTCCTGATGTGTACCCTTCCAGACCTCTCTTCAAAACATATATGAAGACTTTTTTTCAAAAGTGGGATGCTATACATGTTTGGTATCCTGCTTTTTCATTTTAACAGTATACACACTTTTCCACGTCTATAAATATTCACCTACTTCATAAGTTAGGATATCATATTTGTAGCATAAGGTACTGAATATCTTTCAGCTATTATATAAACAGTTCTTCAGTGAGCATTGTTGAGCTATATTTTGCTCACATCCTTAATTATTTCCTTAGGATACATTCCTAGGGGTGGTAAGCCTTTGGAAGACTTGATACGTACCTGCAAATTGCACAAGAAAGCTTTACTAATTTACTTTCCCACCAACAGGGTATGAAAAAGTGCCCATGGTAACTAAAGAGGGGGAAAGCCTTAGCCAATATGACAGACTGAAAGTATTTAACTCATTACTGAGTTCATAACTTCTTTACCTCAAATTCTGCATACAAATGGAAGCCCAGAGATTTCCCTTAACTGTTTGGGTAAGTACCTAGACCAAAGGATCTTGACTGCCTCTGGGATTTTGAGGCCTTTCCCTGATGTGGTTTTCAGTACACATGGCATCTATCCTGATCCAAAGTCTTTGTTCAGGCTAGTCCTTGGCCTGGCCTGCTCCCAATGTGTGCATGGGAACCACCAGGGGGCAGTGTGGAGCTATGGCCACATTCAAAAAGTCTTCTGGATTCTCCAAAACAAAATCTTGAATAATACAATCATTCCTTTGTTGTGTGTTATATGACTTCTGCTGATTGGCATTCATAATATTGCTTTGCTTAGAGTAATATTTCATCCCCTTCCAATTATTTTTATATTTTCCCCTGTAAGTTATATGTTGGTTGAAAAAAATAACCCGATCATACTAGCTCTTCTGCAACTGGGCGCCAGGATGCCTAGGTTGTTCTAATCCCAGCTCTGCCAGTGGCCTGAGTGCCCTTATCTGAGAAATGCCAGGATGGACTGGAGGAGTGGTGTGGTTTATTTCTCTTCCAACACTAGTATAATGAAAGGGTTAAGAGTGTGGCCTCTGGGATGAACAGGGCTTGGGCAAGTTACTTAACCTCTCTGTTCTATTCCTCTGTTAAATGGGGACAATAATAGCATCAATTTATAAGGCTACGGGACTTCCCTGGCAGTCTAGCAGTTAAGACTCCGTGCTTCCATTGCATGGGGCATGGGTTCGATCCCTGGTCAGGGAACTAAGATCCCGCATGCCACATGGCGCAGCAAAAAAAAAAAAAAAACATTTATAAGGCTATGAGGATTAAATGAAATAACGCATGGAAATACAATAGTTTGGTACAGTGCTTGGTACAAGGTAACTGATCAGTAAATGTTATTTTTTTATTATTAAATTTGTTTATTTTTGGCTGCCTTGGGTCTTCGTTGCTGCGAGCGGGCTTTCTCTTGTTGCGGCGAGCATGAGCTACTCTTCATTGCAGTGCGCGGGCTTATTGCAGTGGCTTCTCTTGTTGCGGAGCACAGGCTCTAGGCGCACGGGCTTCAGTAGTTGTGGCTCGCAGGCTCTAGAGCGCAGGCTCAGTAGTCGTGGCGCACGGGCTTAGCTGCTCCGCGGCATGTGGGATCTTCCCGGGCCAGGGCTCGAACCCCTGTCCCCTGCATCGACAGGCGGATTTTTAACCACTGCGCCACCAGGGAAGTCCCAGTAAATGTTATCTTTAAAGACGTCTGTTTACTCTTCTATGCAGACGGTTTGCTATCCTTGGCTTCTGCGCCTGCGCCTTTTTTTACCTGCTTACCTAAATGGTAATACCAGACAGAATATGAATTCCAGAAATGCTGTGTTCCACAGTAGTGCTGAGCATCACAAGCCTGGTGTCATCATCCCCCCACACCAGCTCTACAGAAGAGATACCAGGTTATTTTTTGTGATCAATATATAAACTATAGGGCTTCCCTGGTGGCACAGTGGTTGGGGGTCCGCCTGCCAATGCGGAGGACGCGGGTTCGCACCCCCGTCCGGGAAGATCCCACATGCCGCGGAGCGGCTGGGCCCGTGAGCCATGGCCGCTGAGCCTGCGCGTCCGGAGCCTGTGCTCTGCAGCGGGAGGGGCCACAGCAGTGAGAGGCCCGCGTACCGCAAAAAAAAAAAAAAAAAAAAAATATATATATATATATATATATATATAAACTATATGGTGAAATGTTAAAATAGTTGGAAGCAGATATGATATCAGTGAATTTTTTTTAATTGATCAGTCTTATTGTATTAAGTAAATGGAGTCTTTATCGCCTGGTAGACCACCCACTACCAGTAGATGGTCCCACTGGCTCTATCCACTGCCTGCCCAGAAGGCTGTGGTTATCACTGCTCTTGCCCTAGGCCAGCAAGGGTAGGGTCTCTGGTAACAAACCGCAGGAGCATAGCCACTGATTGCCTTTGACCTTTAGATGCATTTCCACCTAGAACTGGCTGGGAAGCAACACCTAGAGGGTAGAAGCACTTGTGTCTCTGATTCTGTTGACTCTGAAACACCCTGCCATAGTCATCAAGCAGCTCTCAGATGATGTGCTGTGCCAAGGGCTGTGGCAACCCGAGGCACGAGTAAGTGGTTCCTGAGCCCAAGAAGCTCCAGGGGAGATGAGGGGGGATCCGCGAGCCTGGCTATGAGCAGGAAAGTCAGTGGGGCAGCAGGATGTGTGCATGACTTGCAGGAGGAACTAGGAAGCCATTGCAAGGTCAGAGGTGGTAGAGATGAAAAAAACACTGGGGCAGCCCATGGACAGGACGTAGCCAGCAGTGAGGGAGAGGGTGGAGGGAAAGATTTCTGAGGTTTTGACCTGGGAGTGCACAAGAGGATGGTGGGTCTGGGTGAGAAGCATTTGGGAATAGTGGTGTGTCTTGGGACATGCTGACTTTGGGGTTATGTCTGCAGACCTCTCCCAGTTCCTAGGGATGCCGCCCGTGATTTGCTGTAGCCTCTGGTTGACCATACTAAACACGTGCTTCCACAGCAGTGTTCCTCAAATGTCCCTTATGTACATAATCTTTGCCACATAGCACCGATGGCATCTACTTAACAGTTTTCTTTGAATTGACCCACTTTATTTCTACTTTTTAAAATGGAACTTTATTGAAAGTAATAGTGTCCAAGAAAGCAGTTTTCCATGTATATATGTACACACACACACACACACACACATATATATAGGCTAATGCCTACTAAAGTATTCATTTTAATACTAAAAATAGGAGGTGTTATTTAATAGAATTGAGATGGGAATTGGGAATGAGGTGCAATACCCTTTCATGAAGTGAGGAGGGGACTTCTCTGGCGGTCCAGTGGTTAAAACTCCATGCTTCCACTGCTGGGGGCACAGGTTCGATCCCTGGTCAGGGAAGTAAGATCCTGCATGCCACATGGAGTGGCCAAAAAGAAAAACAGAAAAAAGAAATTTAAACATTAAATAAATAAATTTTTTAAATGAAGTGAGGAGGAGGCATGAGCTTGGTGTGATAACGCATGTAAAGTGTCAACATACAATATACCCACCATAAACATTACTTTCTTAGCCCTTCCACCATCCTATCCTAATTTCCTGCAGCCTCACTTCCATATGAATGTAGAATCTTTTTTGGTCCCTCTGCGTGACTAACCCACTCGCGCACCCAGATTTGCATACACAGCAGCATCGGGTGCAGGAACCTGGACTTTGGGCTCCGTTATCAGGAGTGACAGCCCTGTGTAGAGATGGCTAGTGTGGCCTTATTCTCAGCATCCTGTCTCGCCGGTGGGGTCCCAGATCTCTCCCAGAGCTGCCCACCTATTGAGGGACCTCCTCAGACATTTCCCATTTCCTGGTGCCCAGGAGTTGTTGACTTTGGCCACTGCTGGGCCTGTGGGAGCCACGGAGAGGGCTTCTGGAGTGAGGCCCTCGGAGCTCCATGCACTGGGAGGCAGCTCCAGGCCGCCCGGCTGTTCTTTTGTGTTGTGTACTTTACTGGCCCCAGATAAGTGCTTCCTGTTGCCCATTGATTATCCACAGATCCTGCTTCCTTTCTCCTCAATACCTGGGATGCCTTCCAGCTTCTCCTCCCACAGGGGAAATCCATAAACTTCAGAATTCCCAGGCCTGCTTTTGGTCAATGGGCTTTGCAGTCATTACAGGTTTTGCTATCCAGTCACATTCTCTATGGCTCCTTCCCCTCTGTCTAGGAACGTAGCTCCTCATGTGCCAGCCGGGAGGGAAATGTTCCTGAGGCCTGGTCTCACCTCCTTTTCGCCAGCCGGAGTATCTGTATCTATTTCAGGCTTAAATCAGAATGAACAGCCTACACCTCACAGATCAATTTCAGCCAACGATTAGTGGCTGCCTGGTGTACTGGGTTGAGAATTCTGAGGTCTTAACCCAACATTAATTGGGAGAAGCGTCTGACCTATGAGCAGTGTCTGCCATGGGTCCACCAGGGGAGTGTGGCAGCACCCATGCCCGGTATTTGCGATCCCAAGATTCCAGGATGAAATTGAAGCTTCTAGAAGACAGAGAGCATGCCCTCGTACCCTCTCAGTCATACCATAAAAGTCCAACGCCCCATATTCCCGTGCCAGCTGGACCATCAACTGGTTCATGACCTTGTGTAAATCCAAGAGCTTCCAGCAGGCTCAGTTTCCCCATCTTTAAAATGAGGATGATAATACCTGCTTTATCCATATTTAGGGGTCAGTAAGATCAAATGAGGTAATTAAAGTGCTTTCAAAAGTCGATGACTACAGGGACTTCCCTGGTGGTCCAGTGGGTAAGACTCTGCATTCCCAATGCAGGGGGCCCGGGTTCGATCCCTGGTCGGGAAACTAGATCCCACGTGCCACAACTAAGAGTCCGCATGCCGCAACTAAGAAGTCTGCATGCTGTAACTAAGACCCAGCGTAGCCATAATTAATTAATTTTTTTTTGAAGAAACTAAATGACTACAGAAATGTATTCTCCCTGTGTGACCCACCCAGCTCAGATGCCACCTCCTCTGTGAAGTCTTCCGGTCTTTCCACGAGAATCCCGCCCATTTCAATCCCTCTCTTCTCTGAACCTGTCATCTGCTGACTTACATTCCAGTTGTTTATATGGCTTTTAAAAAACCTCCCCTTTGGCATATCGTGCATATAAATCACCACCCGATAGAGGAGGTACCCATTAAACATTTATGGAGTGTTCTGTACGGAGCCTTCCCTGCCTCTTGGTCAGTTTTATAAGTCTAAGTAGGCAGTTCTGTAAGAATGGGAAGCCACCTGATAGCTTTAAATAGGGTAGTCTTGTGTTTTAGAAAGATGTTTCTGGGAGCCAGTAAAGGGCGGACGGGAAGAGATGGGGAGAGAGACAGAAGCAGTGGTGACACTGTGGAAGAAGACTGGGACCCTTCCTCTCCATTCACCACGCCGTTCTTTGATATGGACAACAGACATTTCGTCAATCTGAGGCCTGATGACCTGCAGCCCACCCGCGCCCCCTTCGAACTGGGTTGCTCCCCGCAAGTGCCTCCGGGATATCGTGGAGCAGACACTGAACAGGAGCCAGGAGACCAGCTGCAGGTGCTGCAGCGGCCCAGCTGTGAAGAGGGAGGACCTGAATCCCTAGAATCGAGAAAGATGCCCAGGGTCCGTGGAAGTTGGTGGCCAACAGGAGGTAGGGGAGGCAGCTGAAGACATTAAGGTGGTAGATTTTGAGGTTTCTTCTTGGGAAAACTGAAGGCACAGGTTGGGGGGATGAAAACAATTAACCTAGGGTTGCTGTTATTTTAATAGCTTTACTTACTGTTGCGGTAGTATGCTATACAGTTATTGTAAAAATTTCAAATGAATAAGAAAAGGGCAAAGAAGAAAGTAAGAGAATTGCCCCAAATGCTAAAACCCAGCGAGAACATCTTGGCGGCTGTCCTCCCGGGTTCCGCCGTAACTGGCTTTTCTCACTGAAGAGTTGGTCCGAGACATTTATGCAGGTCAATAAATGGAGACCAACCAGAGGCCACACAGAACCTGGCACCACAGGAGCCAAGGCGGGAGAGGGCTTCCGGGCAGGAAATGTGTTTCCCCAGAGATGCCTATAGGATTTGGCAGGTAAAAGGCCAGTTGCCTTTATTTTCTTTCTCGAGTCATCAAGGGCCTTGCAGTCACAGAGACGGGTGGGACGGTGGTGGGAAGTGGAAGCAGCAGTGATTTCCTGGGCTCCCCTCTCCCTCCGCTCGCTAGCGTGCCCCAGAGACCGTGCCCTCGGCTCCTATCACATCTGCCCTTTTTCTGCCCGAGTGAAGGTCAAATGCAGTAGAGGCTGCACAGACCTCTGTAATTATGAGGAACCCCAGCGACCCCTCTCACTCACTCTCACCCTTTCCCTGCCGCCCCCATAGACTGTAAGCCCTTTTGGCTACACATCTTTTTTCGGTCCTTCAACCCAGTACCTATACTTGTGACAATTCCCAGCCTCACTTACAACAAGAGAAATGTGAATTGAAACTACAGTGAGCTATGGTTTTTCACCTGCGCATCTGGTAAAGATCGTTAAGTTGAATAACACGGTGTGGGCAAGGGCTCGGGGAGATGAGCTCTCTCGTGTGTTGCTGGTAGCGAACAGTTTAGACTGGGAGATCTTCGGTAATCCTTCTCAAAAAGCTAAATGTACGTACCTTTGACCTAGCCGTCCCCTCACAACGGGAGATGGGTCCTACAGTTATACTCAGACATGAGCAAAGTGATGAGGATGTTCACGGTGGCAAAAGTCTGGGAAGCACCTGTACGTCTACAGTTATGGGACTCGATAGTAGATTATGGTACCTCCATGCTGCAGTTACTGTGAGGCCGTTAGCAGAATGAGGCAGCTCCCTATGTACTGGTGTGGGGTCAGCTCTAGGTGCACATGTGGTGCAAGGGCAGAGGCCACAGCGGGGCCAGGACAGGTGATCGTACGTGATAGCAGGGGTGTACCGTCCGTATACGCCAGACGTGGCCACAACAAGGCTGGAGCCAGAGGGCAGAGGA
Organism: Stenella coeruleoalba; assembly: GCF_951394435.1. NCBI lineage: Eukaryota > Metazoa > Chordata > Mammalia > Artiodactyla > Delphinidae > Stenella > Stenella coeruleoalba. The sequence continues at coordinate 15,076,283 of NC_137159.1, read as the reverse complement.
GGACTGGTCAGGCAGGGGTCCACCCAGGGAAGGAGGGCCCAGCATCCAAGGCCAGTTCCCGTGAAGAAGCTTCTCTCTGGTGTGTCCATTGTCGGGCAGTGAGCACAGAAACTACCTGGGCCCAGCAGACCCAAGTTCAAAGCCACTGCAAGAGGCTACATAGGACTCAGGAGGCCTGTAGCTCTAGGCTTGGAAAATGAAGGACCCAAAAGCAGTTTGTTTAACTTTGACTTTGCTGGAAAGCCCAGGTCTCTGCCCCAGAAGTCCCTTTACCACAGAGCAGCTGTACCCAGAGCTCTGGGGGCAGAGGTCCCCTGCTCCTTCTGAAAGGAGCACACAGCGGCCAGGAAGACATGCTAGGCCAAGTGTCCAGCTCTCCCTCAAGACCACACGTGTCAGCCTCCAGCCATCTGTGAACACAGCCAGCAGTCCCAGCAAGTCGGGGCAGATCTGAGATCCCCTCAGCTCCCGCCTACAGTCATTGGTGTTGCCCCAGCCAGTTATAAGCATCTCTTCCCAACACTGCTATCGGCGGCTCACTGCGGGAGCTTGCAATCGGCCACGGTGGGAATACTTACACCATGAATCCCAGCAAATGCTGCAAAGCAGGGCCTATCGTTTTGTTTTTGTTTAGGGAGCCAGCTGTTAAACGTTTACCCACACAGGGCCTCTCCCCACGAAGCACCCAGATGAGTGAAGAGCCAAACCCTGTTAATAGCTGTCCCTGGGGAAAGTGCAGGTAGTGCTTCCTGAGCGAGAATAACTAAGTCTTAGTGACTAAACACGCATTTGCCGAGAGCTTGCCGCGCGCCCAGCTCTCGGTCCTCTCCGAGCGATCACCCCTCTAAATAAAAAACCCGTGATTCAGGGCTTCCCTGGTGGCACAGTGGTTGAGAGTCCGCCTGCCGATGCGGGGGATGCGTGTTCGTGCCCCGGTCCGGGAAGATCCCACATGCCGCGGAGCGGCTGGGCCCGTGAGCCATGGCCACTGAGCCTGCGCGTCCGGAGCCTGTGCTCCACAACGGGAGAGGCCATAACAGTGAGAGGCCCGCGTACCGCCAAAAAAAAAAAAAAAAAACCCTTTATGTTCATGTTACAGGTGAGAAAGCAGAGGCTCTGAAAGGTCAGGTAACGTCCTCAGGTACACAGGTCGGAAGTGGGGATCAGCTAGGACTCCTGGTTCTGTATCCGTTGAGCACCTCAACCCAGGCGCCACTCCCAGGCGTCCACTGTGCTTTAGACAAACAGCTGCATTTGATTTTTCTTCCATAGGAGGCTGGCTGGTCCAGGTCCTGGCCTTCAGGCTGATTAAGTAAAATAGCCCCATTTTAAAGGTGAGATGATCTAGTCCAGAGAAGTTCGGAAGAGCCTGGAACCCTGCTGTGTCACCTCTGTGCTGTGTCTTCCACTACTTAGAAATTGGCCTCTGCGGGGGAGCCAATTTTAAAAACAACCCTTTCATCAAATCTGGTAGGCAAAATGGCAAGATTCTCTGAATTGGGAGGGGAAGAGAATAGTTTGAGGCCATCCAGGAAAGAAGGGGAATTATTGGGGAGGAAGGGGAGGAGATGGGTGTTTATGGGGAAACTGAAACCCAGCCATCCCACTCTTGTTTTCTTCTTTCTTTTTCTTTCTTTCTTTTTTGTTTTTTGGGCTGTATCATGCAGCATGTGGGATCTTGGTTCCCGGACCAGGGATGGAACCCGCGCCCCCAGCAGTGGAAGCACGGAGTCTTAACCACTGGACCACCAGGGAAGTCCCCAGCCCAGTCTTATTTTTGAGTTTACTCTTCAGTCATGGAATAATCTTGGAGCCCCTCTGCTGCCAGTGCACAGAGGGGCTCCAAAAATATTTGTTGACTAAGTTGCTGTGACAGGTGCTAGACAAAAGTCACTTCATTGGTTTAAAACACTACCGAACTGTGGTTCTAAATAACCTTTCCAAGGAAAATTGTGTCTGTTGTATTAAATTGCATAGTCACTTATTATAGTGCTTTGTGGATTTATTAATTGGATTTATTTGCAACAACTCACCTATCAACAAAGCCTCAAGAAGGAACCCAGGCAACTTCCGTGATGGTCCAGTGGTTAAGACTCCGTGCTCCCAATGCAGGGGGCCCGGCTTCAATCCCTGGTCAGGGAACTAGATTTCACATGCCGCAACTAAGACCCAGCACAGCCAATAAATAAATAAAAAAATATTCTTAAAAAGAAAAAGAAAAAGGGACCCGGCCTTCTACACTTGAGCAAAACAAAGAAGGTGATTATACTCGGGGGTTAGTGCCATTCATAAAACTAAGCAAAGGCAGAAACTACTCATCTTTAGAAAAAGGAAATAAGGGATAAGGGTGTAAACCTTATTTTTTATGCTTTTGCTCCTGGAATTGTGTCTAATTCATCGTTCGGGAACCATTTCTTCTAATACTTTCATTTTATCTTCCTCAGTGACTTCTGAAAACTAAACGTTGTTCCCACTTGGGAAAGCTGTTCTGTCTCCTCACTGATGAGTTCATTACTTAATGTTGGTACGTTTTCAAAGTTAGATCAACTTATTGTCCATTTTGATAGAAGATAGAGGACTTTAAGAAGCCTCCAGGAACAGGCAGGGTTGGGTATCATAGGCTCCAGGCTGCATTTACAAATTCTCGGCAATACTAAGCCAACCGAAGTGAGAACCAATCGCTTAAGAGTGAAAGGGGCTCCATTATGTGTGTCTCATTGTCTCTAAAGGATTCAGGAAGAGGCTGGATGACCCATGTTACAGATGTGGAAGCTGGGGCTTATGAGACTGATAACATGCTTAAGCTCAAGGTGGGACAGGGTCTGGAGGCATCATGAATGTTGACTTCTGGGCAAGGAATTGAGGATGCGGACGTGACCATTGAGGAACTGACGGTTCAAAAGACAGGCAGAATTTGCAAACGGATAACAACAGCAGCATACTGAGTGCCATGGGAACACCAAGCGCAGCTGGGGCCCAGAGGTGAGTGTGGCTGGCCGTTGTGTGCAGCTGGAGAAGCCTTGTCAGGGAAGGTGACCTTGGTGCAAGGAGGGGATAGAGTTTCCCACGAGTAGAGGATACACCAGGCCAAGAACCAGTCGAGCAATATGGCACAGAGTGCATTAAGAACTTTAGTGCAGGGACCTCCCTGGTGGCACAGTGGTTAAGAGTCCGCCTGCCAGTGCAGGGAACACGGGTTCGAGCCCTGGTCGGGAAGAACCCACATGCCACGGAGCAACTAAAGCCCGTGCGCCATAACTACTGAGCCTGCGCTCTAGAGCCCACGAGCCACAACTGCTGGAGCCCGTGCGCCTAGAGCCTGTGCTCTGCAACGAGAGAAGCCACCGCAATGAGAAGCCCGTGCACCGCGACGAAGACCCAACGCAGCCAAAAATTAATTAATTAAAAAAAAAAAAAGAAAAGAACTTTAGTGCAGCTGGTGTGAGGGGGTGTGGGGATGGTGAGGGTTGGAGCCAGAAGGATAAGTTGGCCCTAGACTGCTGGTGAGTATCCCCTGACCCAGCAACCAACCAGGAAAGGATTTTCAGTAGGGAAGAGATCTGGTAGGTTGGTTTTTAGAAGTCTGAACTCTTGTAGGGTCTGGGAAACCACTGCAATTGTCCCAAAGAACAATTTCATCCCCGATTGTGGCAGAATGGAAAGTAAGGAAAAACTGGTAGACTGTTCACATTTTTCATTTATAATACGATTCTTGATGTTAAAGATCATCTTTAAAAGGAAGCGGAGAGCATTTTGCACGACGTCCTCGTCACTGTGGGGTGGACGGCCATCTGCCTGTGGGGTTGGGTTTCTAGCCTGTGCTCCTGGGTGGCTGCCGCACCATATCATCTCCTGGGAGGGAATCCTGGGAAGGCCTTTTCTCTATTCATGGGGTCCCAGAAATCTCCATTCACCACTGGGGGCCAGAGAGGCAGGAAAGGCTGGTCACCTAAAGTGGGTAAGCTTCTGCTCTGAAGCACAAAAACCACAAGACGGGAAAGGTAGAGAAAGGGGCCCTTTCTGTGTGCACCAGGCCTGTCCCTCCCGCCAAGGAGAAGCAGAAGGGATTCTGTGGAGTGGGGTCTTCTCACCTGGGCATCTTTTGGAGCTGACTTGCTTCCTGACTTCTGGCTGCAGGGCACCCCCCTCCGGGAACACTGCGATTGAGTCTGTGACATGAGGCTTTGCTTCCTCTCTTGCCCGGCCCCTGCTTAAAGGGTTTTCTGTGAGAACGTGTGAGTGGGGAGAACGTGGGCGTTCCCAAGAGTCCTGGAGACTCCCGTCTCCACCAAAGCAAGCTTGGAACTGGGGGGCCTGGCTGGGGGAGGGGCCGTTCCTACCTTCTGGGAGGCGGAGGGTTAATCTCCAGAGCTCATTGGCAGTTCTGCCTCTGGACAGGGCATGCTGGGATTTCCTCCCAGCTGTTTTACATCATGAAGATTTGTATGTTGGGGAAATTCCAGGGCACAGCTGCAATTAATCTGCTGCACAGTCTCCAAGCTAAGCGGGATTCTGTGGGCCCAGTGCCCCACCTCCCTGCAAGAAGAGGGCTCTGGCTCTCCAGTGAGAGACGCTGCAGAGGGACCCTTCCCTAGGCCCAAGTTGAGCGGCAACAGCCCACCTGACCAAGGGATATCCCCAAGGAGGGTACTGGAGAGGAGCCCAAGAGGCCAAAAGGGACCCAGAACATTAAGAGAAAGAGCAGCGGGCTTCCCTGGTGGCGCAGTGGTTGGGAGTCCGCCTGCCGATGCAGGGGGCGCAGGTTCGTGCCCCGGTCCGGGAGGATCCCACATGCCGCGGAGCGGCTGAGCCTGCGCGTCCGGAGCCTGTGCTCTGCAGCGGGAGGGGCCACGGCAGTGAGAGGCCCGCACCCGTATACATGATAAAGCCCAAATAACACTGATAGCAACACTTGATACAGACAGCACCAAAAAAAGAAAACTTGTTCACTCTTCGGAATGTAGAAGTATGAATCTTAAGACACTCATGTTTAGCATTCCACAGTATATACAAGAACGAACAAGCCATCGTGACTGAATAGGGTTTACCTGGGGAATACAAGGGTGCTTCAGTGTAAGAAAATCTATTACTTATGTATCCATCCCATGTCTGAGGCAAATAAGAGAAACCACCATTTTGGTGGATTCTGAGAGAATTCAGCAACTGTCCCAGGGAAAGCGATTTAAAAATAGGAACAGGGGCTTCCCTGGTGGTGCAGTGGTTGAGAGTCCGCCTGCCGATGCAGGGGGCGTGGGTTCGTGCCCCGGTCCGGGAGGATCCCGCGTGCCACGGAGCGGCTGGGCCCGTAAGCCATGGCCGCTGAGCCTGCGCGTCCGGAGCCTGTGCTCTGCAACGGGATAGGCCACAACAGTGAGAGGCCCGCGTACCGCAAAAAAAAATAAAAATAAAAAAAAAATAAGGAACAGAATCATCCTTCCTTAACAAGGTAAACACAGGTTCTAAACCACAGCCTCACTATACTTAACTGTGAACCACAATAGCAGAACTTCCCATATATATGTATGACTGAATCACTGTGCTCTACACTTGAAACTAACATGACATTGTAAATGAACTATAAAAAAAAGTGGAAGGGACTTCCCCAGTGGTCCAGTGGTTAAGACTCCGAGCTTCCATTGCAGGGGACATGGGTTTGATCCCTGGTCGGGGAAATAAGATCCCACGTGCCACGCGGCGTCGCCAAAAAAAAGCACTTCCCCAAGTGCATTCCACGGAACTCCGGTCCCACAAAAAGAGTTTCCCAGATTCAGTAAGATTGGTAAACTGCCTGTCTGGCCTGTCTCAGAGAGTCACCGCACACAACAGCATGTTCAGCAGCATTTGTAATTTGAGAGTTAACAGTCCTCACCATTTGGGTTTGGTTTTTTCTTTCTGTTTTTTGAGAATCAGAAGAGAGCGCTTATCCCATAAGTGGTGGCTCCTGCTGTTGCTTGGCCGTCAGTGCATTGATGCCACACGGGTCCCATGCGTTCCATCACGGTGCGCATCCCCCAGGAGGGAGGCGCTGAAGTCTGGCCATGATAGACTGGTCAGGAGCCAGTTGTGGCCAGTTGGATGGAGCCTAGCCTGGGCTTGGAGAAGCCAGCAGTTTTAATTTGCCCACATGCCATTACTGTGCAGGGAATCTAGGCTTAGCCACACATCTCTTAATCCACAGGAACATGCTCCCCACCAATGAGTGATTAGCCCTGTGGGGCTGGCCGCACATGAGCATTACAGCCAAGAGAGATTTATTTCAGCTGATTGTTGGGCTGAGCCTGACCTAGGAATTCAGAACTGCACAGCCACCTCCAGATTTCTGGGAAGGAGGTTGGGAAGGGTTATAAGCGGTGTTGCTACCTCTTTCTGCCTCAACTCATGGTTCTGAGAAGCTCAGCTGCCCCTTTAGAATGTTCCTTTCCTCAGAATTACAATCCAGAGGCCTTCCATGACTAAGCTGCAGGGACTCCAAGTCTTACAGGTCTTCTCCCATCCCCTACTCCCACCACTGGTTTCAAAATCTTAAAAAAAGCAGAAAAGTGGAAAGGGGGAAGGGACAGCCCTCCACTTCCCTACGACTCGGAATGAAGCCCTGTCTGCACACAGGCACACACCCCCAGCCCCCGTCATCGACTGGAGCAGGAAGGATCCTGGGAAGACGCACACTATTCCCAGGACCACCTCTCCACGCCTGTCTTATCTGTAAGGAGCCAGACTTCAGCAGTGGACGGGGCTAAAAATTTTCACCCACCCTCCAAGCCTCCAGGTTTCATTAAAATTAATGAGTGAGAGTGGCCCCTATGTAGAGAAAAGGGAACCCTCCTAGGCTGTTGGTAGAAATATAAATTGGTACAGCCACTATGGGAAACAGTATGGAGGTTCCTTAAAAAAAAAAAAAAAAAAAAACTAAAATTAGAGGTACCGTATGATCTAGCAATCCCAGTCCTGGGCATGTATCTGGAGAAAACTGTAATTTGAAAAGATACATGCACCCCTATGTTCATAGCAGCACTATTTACAATAGCCAAGACATGGAAGCAACCTAAAGGTACATTGACAGATGAATGGATAAAGAGAATGTGGTACATATATACAATGGAATATTACTCAGCCATAAAAAGAAAAGAATGAAGTAATGCCATTTGCAGCAACATGGATGGACCTGGAGATTATCATACTAAGTGAAGTGAGTCAGACAGAGAAAGACAAATATATGACATCACTTACATGTGGAAATCTAAAATATGATACAAATGAACTTATTTACAAAATAGAAACAGACTCACAGACATAGGAAACAAATTTATGGTTACCAAAGGGGAAATGGGGTGGGAGAGGGAGAGGGCTAACTTAAGAGTTTGGGATTAGCAGATACAAACTACTGTATATAAAATAGATAAACAAGGTCTTACTGTACAGCACAGGGAACTATATTCAATATCTTGTAATAACCTATAAAGAAAAAGAATATACATATACATGTATAACTAAATCACTTTGCTGTGCACCAGAAACGGACATTGTAAGTCAACTATACTTCAATTTTTAAAAAAAGAGTGGACCTCAAGGGGAGAAGAGGCTACTGTGGTTTCCTCCCATCAGAAGCCCAGACGTCTTGGGGGGGGGGGTACGTAACCACCAAGCACATGATAGACAATCATGAATAGTAGCTACTACTAAAACCCCTTATTATGCGTGTGTGTATGTGTTTATATGTATGTTTGTACATTGATCGCCCCAGTACCAAGGCATGTGGACCCTCATGCATCTTAGAGTATAGTGGGTACCAGCTCCTCAACCACTAGAGCAGTGGTTCTCACTGGGGGGGCAGTTTTGCCCCTCCAGGAGATATTTAGCAAAGTCTGGAGACATCTTTGCTAATCACAACTGGGCCGGAGAGTGGGAGCTACTGGCAGGGATTCTAGGAGGTAAAGCCAGGGATGCTGGCAAACATCCTAAGATGCACAGGACAGCCCCACGACAAAGAATTCTCTAGCCCAAAATGTCAATAGCGCCACGGTTGAGAAACTCTGTGCAGGCACCCTACAAGCCTGCTATGTCTAACAGCCCATAAGGTCAGCGGGTAGTATTCTTAAAGACCCAAAACTGCAGCACTGGCCCAAACCAGGATTCAGATCGATTTCTCTGGGCCACCCTGACGTGGTTGAAGAAACCTTCCCGGTAAGCACCAAGAGTGAAGAAGTGTTCAGTGTGGACCTTTGTGACTCTAAATAGGGAATCAGATGCTGGTAGAGTTGATGGATTTTAGGAACACTTCTTTTGTGTTTCACGTGGCGAGGGGTAAATTTGGAACGCTTCTCTTTAGCACCTGATATTGCTTGTAGAGAAATGAGTGTGATGGTTAGCACTCGAGGGTGAGTCAGCTCCAGCCACCTCAAGTGTCCCTGCAGGAGAACATGGCCGTGTATGTATTCGTCCAGCTTCTGGGTGGCCAACCCTGTGCGAGGCAGAAAAGGAGAGAGAAAAGGCCATCAGAGCAAAGGCTGTGGGGGGCAGTGGAATGTTCAAGAGGACAGTGTTATGAAAAGCCTTATGACTCGTGTTGTGGTGAAGAGTGTGGGATTGGAAGTCAAGAGACCTCAGCTCCAACTCCTCATAACGTGGGCAAGTCATTCACCCTGAATTTACAAACTCCATTAGCTCGTCGGAAAATGGGACAGTCACCGTGACTTGTCGTAGCAGGGATGCTGTGGAGGTTAAACTGGTTTACGTGTGTAAGTCTGCTTTGAAAACTGCCACCGTAGCACAAGTGTTGTTGTTCACTGAGGAAATGAGTTTAACTCACTAGACCGATGTTTGTCCAGTGCTATTAACTTGCCAAAAGCTTTTAAATCACGGTTAGTTCATCTAGGAAGTGTAGGCTCCTGGGAAGGGAAATAGGTGAGTGAGGGTGTGAAGGAAGGAAGCAGATAGGATCAGCAAAGCACAGGGATAGAGATGACATTCAGTTGGGGGGAGGGGCAGGGCACCAGAGGGTCCCGAGTGGAGCAGTCCTTATTCATTCCCACCTCCCATGGCCAGGCATCCCTGGCCCATCCCAGCCGCTGTTTCTGCCACTCGCTGGCCCTTGGCAGACGTGTCCTTGGGTTATTATTCCTGCCTGTGGATACCTTTTGGAAAGCCCAGCCCCTGCCCTCTCAGTCAATTTTTGTGGTTGATGGAGAGTAAAGGGGCACTGCCCATCCTCCTTTCCTGACCTGTGCTCAGAGCTCAAGGCCAAATCATGATTTTCTCCCCCTCCCCTGAAATTGAATGACCAGAGCAAGGGATGATTCAAAGGCTTCTTTCTGTCTCCTTGGAAAACTCTTCCTGGAGTCACCACGTTCTATTAGAGCTCGAATTTTCAAAGTGGCCTCAAGAATTCTGCAAAGAGGCTGCATGGCTGGTCTGCTGCCCAGAAGCACCATATCAGTGTTGACACTCGGACAACATGTGTATTTTGCTCCTGGCAAAGACTAATGGTTTGCTTATGAAAATAATAGCTTCCATTTATCAAATGTCTTCCACGTGCACAGCACTGTGTTCAATACTAGACATTGTCCCTAATCCTTCTAACAACGTGTAAAGTTAGTGATAATCGCCTTGCCTTATGGATGAAGTAACTGAGGCTCAGAGTTGTTGAGACACTTATCCAGGGTCACGCAGCATAATCAGCAGAGTGAGAACCTGAACCTGTGAACTCTCAACTCCAGAGCCCGTCACTGCCTCTCCACCCATTCTCTCCCAGACTCTTGCCCAACCCTCTGCCGTGCTGGGGTTGAGGAGAGGCTTTTCGTTTAAAGACAGTGTGTGTGTGTGTCGGGGATTTATTGTTTGGTTTGGTTTTTTTGCAGTAATACATGGGAGAGGGTAGGGTACTGGAAAATCTTTTCAAGATCGAGAAACACTACAACGAAGTAAAGGTTCACATCTTGAATATGCACAGATATTAGTCGTGACCCTGGAAGTGTCAGGCAGATGGTTTTCATTCATTCATTCGCCAGATAGTTCTGGAGAGGCTGTTTATTTCCTGGGGAGTGTTGTGTGTGCTGCTGTAAGAGATGGAGATGAACAGGCAGGATCACCATCTGGGAGCCCTGGGTCCCTCGATGCGCCTTGCTTGTCCCACCGCTAAAGACCCTCACCAATAGGGTCTTTGAATACTTTGGTCAGTTGTGCTGTCGTGTTTTTACCCCAGAATGACGGAGGGGCTGGTGGCAGTAGTGGTTGTCAAATGTACGCTCTACACTCTTCTGATCTCTGGCCATTGACACAGTAAGGAGCGTGCAGGTAAAATAAACCACGGTCGTACCCCCACACCACAGAGCGCCTCCCTGCTCACTTGGGGTGCACGAGAGGCCCCCACTCACCAGCTGCATTCTTTTCTGTCCCCTGTGCAGTACCTGCAGATGAAATGGCCCCTCCTCGACGTCCCCGCCAGCGCCACGGTCAAGGATACCAGGTCACCGTCCCCAGCACACTTGGTAAGTCCGTTTCTCCTTAAAGCATGGAAGGGACACTCGCTGTCTTGTCCCATGTCCCTGCCTCCACCTTCCCGCAGTTCTAGCAAGTATTGCCCCAAGTGTGTGAGCCGAACGAGTCAGGGGCACAGCAGTTAGGGTGTTGCCCGTGCACGCCCCCATCACTGCCACCTCGGCACGCGCTCATACCACCCGGGATGTTGTGAGATCGGAAACGCCAGCGCTGCCCCTGGCTGGTGACCCCCGTCCTCCCCTGCCGCCCCTCCACCTGAGCAGTGGCATTCTCCATTCTCTCCTTTCTCTCCCGCTGGAGCTCGGTCAGCAGCCCCCGATTCTCCTGCAGAGCTGCATGGCGACACTTGAAGAGGCTCTTCTATAAAGGATGTTAGAGAAAAGAATTAAATTAAAACATAGGCAAACAAAAATCCCGAGGGGCAACTGAGGCCTTCCTGCCAAAGTCCGAGGCAACACAGCCACAAAGGAAGGTCTGGAGTGTCCCGGGAGGAAGAGAAATGGGATCTGACAGGTCTCCTCACCTGGGCTTGCAACAGACTGAAATCGTTAGGACAGGAGATGTTCCCAGCCGGGACCCTGCACCCCCTTTTCCTGGACTTTCTTAAGAGCTTGGGGCAACCCACGTGCCCCACAAGCTAACTGATGTTGTCCCCTGTGCAGTGGATCTCAGAAACACAGAGGGTCCAGTTAGAAGGAACCCCAGCTGGTGTGACTCATCCATTTTACAGACAGGGAGACCTGGGAATACATGATGCTTCTAAAACTTTATTAGGGCAAATTTCAGTGGTTCCCTTCAGCCACACTGGGTTGTTTTCAAGCAAATCCAGACATAGTATTTCATCTCCTTCAGGACGTTTTAAGATATCCTCATAGCCCTTTTTCGTTAAAAGCTTAGAGCCTAGTTGAGGAGAAGGAAGGTATACATAGAGAGATACATAATGGCACAGTGAGCCCGTATGATTTCCAGGAATCGTGAGACCAGCTTACAGTGGCAGAGCCCTTGGTAGTTCACAGAGCAATGTCATGTGTAGTTCTGAGGTGACCGTCACAGCCATCCACTGGGGAGACACGTGGGGATTGCTGTTTCACAATCTCTAGGAGAAACCAGCGAGCAACAGGGCCAGCCATCCTGTGCAGGCTGCCCTGAGATGTCTGTGGCCAGTCACCAAGTCCTGAGTAGCCTGTAGGGCCTGTGGCCCTCCAGATTCCAGGACAGCTTGGGATGGCCGAGCGCGAGGTACAGGCGCCCTCTAGTGGTCAGTCATTGTGGAGGACATGGCATCCCAACCCCCACCCCCACCCCCCAACAAAGTTGGCTTGTCCCCTCCCAGCACAGCTGTCTCTGTTTCAAATCTTTGCTCGCACCCCACCCATCCTGTGGCATCCCCCAGCCAGTATCCTTCACATACTGTCTTCGTATCTTCTAAAATCTTCATTTACATTGAGAGGAAGTGAATTCTCTTTAAAATTAACACACGGACTCTTTGAGTTTCCCATCCTCCCTGTTGCAGAGCAATCCAGCTCTGAAAAATGAAATAAAAAGCCTGTGTATGGCCCTCCACCTCCTGTGATGCATCATCTTATTTCCCTTCTAACGTTCACCGCCCAACTTCACGCAAGAGCTAGACCTTCCACCTCCATCCCCGATCCATTTGCCATCTGATACCTAGTCTAGTCATTTGCCCAACTTTTTCTCAACCCTCTGCTTCCTATAATTCTTTCATTGGCTCCGGGAGACTGTATTAATAGACATTATCAAGGGTTTTTTTGCCCTCTCTAAGCTTCCATTTTCTTTCTGGATTCTTTTTCTTAAATAAATCAGCTACTCATTCTCACTTATTATCTCATTGTAAGTGGCATGAAAATATATGAAATCCCTAAGCTCTTAACAAGGTTCTCTACCCATAGTTCCCACTGCCAGGCAAACCTACAGCCACTGCAGATGTGTGTTATACGGATATGATCTCAGGACTGCGGTGGAGCAGGGGCTCATGTTTTGTCTGAGAGTGGAAAACCGGGAACAGTGGATACATTACACGGTAGACAGCAAAATGGATACTTTTCTAGTAAGTTGTATATTATTACACTCTGCATTCTAATATAGATAAACAGACCTCAAAAACTTAAAGAACATTCATGGGAGAAAACCTTAACATTAACTTGAAATTCTGTAGACTGGGAGAAGACCGCCGTTCTCCATTTTCAAGTCAGGGCTTCTCATTCTAACTTCTGAGAGACACGTGTGTACATGTATGTAGGAGCCAGACCTGAGATGCCTGTGTGTTGGAGGTTGTTTAATAAAGTGGGCTTGAATCCCACCTCCACCTCTTCCTACTTGTGCAGCTGCAGGAAATTACCTCATCTCTCTTTGCCTTAGTTTCCTCATCTATAAAACAGGAATTAGAAGAGGACTTGACCTCAGCGTTGTGTGAAAATGAGGCCGCGCATTGTAATGAGTTTAGAATCGTAACTTGCACAGAATAAGACTCAGTGGTGGCTAGCTTGCTACTATCACCACCACCACCACTAGCACTGCTTTGATGAAGAGAGGGAAAGAACAATTAAAATACTGTTCATTTAGCAGACTAAGAGGTGAAGAAGGCTCGAATTATTAGGTGCCAGATCAAACAGACACACTGCAAAGGTAACGGAGGTAATAAGCCTGGAGAATTTAGCATCTGCTCTCTCAAGGATATGATTTAACTGTTCTGGGGTGGGGCTGGTATCTTAGTTTTCTAAGCTCCCTGGAAGATTCTAAGGGGCAGCCAGAATTGAGAATCTGATATGCCCTCAGCGCATATCAGAGGCAAAAGGGAAGGAGGGGCCAGAGACCATCCCAGTTTATTAGATGCCGGATTCTGTAGGCTGCAGGCGTAAGCAGAGAAGCAGGTTACCGGAAGTAGTCGGAGGTTTGGATGCTGGCTTTTTTTTTTTTTTTTTTTTTTTGCGGTACGCGGCCCTCTCGCTGTTGTGGCCTCTCCCGTTGCAGAGCACAGGCTCCGGACGTGCAGGCTCAGCGGCCATGGCTCACGGGCCCAGCCGCTCCGCGGCATGTGGGATCTTCCCGGACCGGGGCACAAACCCGTGTCCTCTGCATCAGCAGGCGGACTCTCAACCACTGCGCCACCAGGGAAGCCCAGCTGGCTTTTTTTATTAGAAAAATGAAAACACTGGATTTTGGAATCATGAGCAAAATATTTTGAGATGAGTTTGGCCCTGGGAGAAGGGCAAATGTAGGAAACAGCCTGCATACTTGGAGAGATGCAGTGAGTCATGTCGAAGCTGCCTGTCAGGGATATGTGTATAAATAAGCTGTAACTGGGCCAGGGTGGGGATGGAATTACGTGTTATTACCACTTGAATTTTTATGTCTTTGAAACAAGCTCTAAAAACTAAGTATCCCTGAGTGTAGACTGTTACCCTGATCCCTCACCGTGGCCCACGTGCCTGCTCCGTGTCATCCCCTCCACCCTCTCCCCGGAACGCTGTGCCAAACCACACAAAACAAATATACGCGCTTCCAGAGTATAACCAACCCAAAGATAGGACTCTCAACTCTTTTGTTCACGTTTGTTTACCTAGCACCTGTCATGCCTGGCACAGCATAGGTACTCAGGAAGCATTTGTGAATGGATGGAAAATCAGTGATCTGGGGAAAGGTAGATGCCCACTTTTGAACCCCTCTCTGCCTCTGAGTCCAATTCCTCTTCTCGTTCAGGATTTTTAATAAAATCTTTTTTTTTTTTTAATTTTTTGACCACACCGTGTGGCATGTGGGATCTTAGTTCCCCGACCAAGGATCGAACCTGCACCCCCTGTGTTGGAAGCATGGAGTCTTAACTACTGAACCATCAGGGAAGTCCCTAATTAAATCGTTTTTGAAACCAGAAAAGTAATGCATGTGTGTGTAGAGCACTTGGGAAAATGCAAAAGTACGCAGAAAAAGACCTGTAATCCCACAACCCACAAGGATTTTATTTCAGTCTCTTGTCTGTGTGTGTGCACACCTGTAACTTGCTTTCTAGATGATGACTGAATACTTCTTTGAACCATAGTGAACACCCTGTTTTAGCACTAAGCTTTGGGCCACACTCAGAAGCAAGGCGCAGAGCTTTGCATCCAATGGCTAATGGAAGGCAGGGCCTGGAAGCCCTCCTAAAGGGTGACTGTCTCACTGCTCCGAAGAAGTAGCTGAGCTGAGAGCTGAGAAGCCTGACTCTTGCTCAGCATGCCAGTTCTCAATTAAAAACATTCATCGAGGTTTCCCTTTTTAAATTGTATAGTTTCTCCATCTTATAAATATACCTGTGAAGACCCCAAAACTCATCACATAGCCCGTTGCTGCTCCTTTCTGCCTCCAGTGCTGATTTCGATTCCTCCTACACAGTATTCACTTTTTATTTGGATATAAGTTTAAACTTTCAGAAAAATTGCAAGAATAATACAATGAACTCCCATATACTTTTTATCTAGATCCAGAGATTTTTGCCCCATCCCTTGCCCACCCTCCACTCCCTCCCTCTCCCTCTCTCTCTCTCTCTCTCTCTCTCTCTCTCTCTCTCTCTCTCACACACACACACACACACACACACACACACACACAGACACATGCAGTATATAGGAGTTTTTCTTAACAATTTGCCAGTAAGTTGGAAACATTTACCCCTAATACCCCTTTACCCCTAAATACTTCAGATGTATTTCTTAAGAAGAAAGACAGTGTCTTACAATGACCACAGCACAGTTATCAAAATCAAGAAATTAACATTTCATATTACCTAACCCACAATATATATTCAAATTTCAGTAAATGTCCCAGTAGTGTCTGTTAAGCTGTATGTGTTTCTTGGTCCACAGTTCAACCCAGGATCACAGGTTACATTTCGTTGCCAGTCCTCTAGTCTCCCTTAATCTCGCAGAGTTCCTTAGCCTTTCTCTCTCCTAACCTTGACATCTTTGGAGAAGTAAGACTAGCTATTTTGTAGAATGTCCCTCCATTTGGGTTTCTCTGAGGTTTCCTCATGGTTAGATTCAGGTTGTGTTTTTTTGGCAAGAACACCACCGCACTGATGTGCGCCTCTCCGTGCATCACGTCGGGAATCCGATGTCCATTTGTTCTTATTTATTTATTGTCCATTTGTCCCAAAGTTGGTGATGCTGGCTTTGATCGTTTGATTAAGGTGGTGTCTGACATGTGTTTCCTCTGTGAGGTTATTCTTTCCCTTTGTAATTAATAAGTGCTCTGTAGGGAGAGGCTTTGAAGTTACATAAATGCCCTGTTTCTCATCAAACTTGCACCCATGATTCATGGCAGGCATTGAAGATTATCGACCTCCATCATTCCTTTATTAGTTTCTGCTACTGAGATTTAGTTTTGGGGAAACCTTACTTGTGTCTCCCAGCTCATTACTCTTAGTGAAGAGCAGAATGGACATCGTGGCAAGTCAAGTCTGTGCACTGATGACACAGATGAAAAAGATGATGATAGAGGACAGAAGCTAAAAACCAGTCTACAAATAGTGTTCCTGAAGAAGAGACCACACAACCAATAAAAACGGCAGTGGGCAATAAGAAAGTGAAACTGGGCTTTAAAAACAAAAACTAGGGGGCTTCCCTGGTGGCGCAGTGGTTGAGAGTCTGCCTGCCGATGCGGGGGACACGGGTTCGTGCCCTGGTCCAGGAAGATCCCACATGCCGCGGAACGGCTGGGCCTGTGAGCCATGGCCGCTGAGCCTGCGTGTCCGGAGCCTGTGCTCCGCAATGGGAGAGGCCGCAACAGTGAGAGGCCCGCGTACCGCAAAAAAAAAAAAACAACTAGGGACTTCCCTGGCAGTCCAGTGGTTAAGACTCCGTGCTTCCACTGCAGGGGGCATGGGTTCCATCCCTGGTCGGGGAACTAAGGTCCCACATGCTGCACGGCATGTCCAAAAAATAAAAAACAAGTAAATAAATAAAAACCCTCAAGCGTATAGCTTGAAAGCACTCACCTGAATTCTACAAAGTAAATGAAAGTTGACATTTACCTAGACACGTCCTTGCAACAGTCTGAACTGTAAGGGTTTAATTTGTTTTTTTTTTCCTACAAGCATCTATGCAGGAAGGAAAAGGCCAGTGTCAAAGGAACAAAAATAAAGGTAAACTCAGGATTCTCTTTTGCTGCCTTTAATGCCAGCAAACAGTAGAAAAGGGAGAGTTTTGATAAGAAAAGATTTATACCAAGAATTTTGTGCCCAGTCCAATTTGCAAAGACCTCAGAAATGTACCACTGCTTCCAAGAAGGACCTAAAGCACCTTCTAATTCCTTGCAGCGTTTTCTCTCTGCTGCTGCCCTACAGAGACCCTGGTTTATCTTCACATCTTTCAGAGCCTTCAGCTTACTGCTCGCTGCCTGTGAGGAGCTCAGAGAATATTTGTTAGTACGTTAATCTAGACTCTCATCCTGTCATTTTCTTCTCTGCGCTCCAGTCCGCTGGCTTCCTGGGGGTTCCTCAAACACGCGGAGCATCCTGCCCACCTCGGAGCCAATGCGCTGGGTGCCTTCTGCCAAAACACCCTTCCCTCTCATGCCCACACATCTCACTCCACTGCCTTCGTGTATTCATTCAAAAGTCATTTTCTCATTGAGGCCTTCCCTGGTCAGCGTGTGTTAACTTATAAGCCACGCCTGCCTCGCTTCTTATCTGCCATCCCTGACTTGATTTTTCTCCTTAACATTTATCACTATCTAATATTTTAGTTATTTATTTATTAGGCTTATTGTCTGTCTGTCTGTCCAATTAGAATGTACCTAACGCAAGGATAGGTATATTTGTCTAAAAAGACAAGATTCTCTAGTGCGTTCACGAGACCTAGAACTGTGCCTGGCACATAGTTGATGCAGCATAAATACCTGTGATCCGTATTGTCTGCAGGGCCAATTAGATCAGCAATCCAGCCATGTCGTCAGAGACCCAGGTTCTTTCCACCTCTGCTTGTTGGCCTCCAGCCCTTTGACTGCCCAACTCGGTCCCTGCTGTGTAGACAGTCTCCACAAACATCTACCCAATAAATAAAAGTGTGAATTTCCATTTCTCTCGAAAATTCTGTATAGCAGACGTATGTTCCAATTTCCTTTCTTTAATAGGATACGATGACAGAATTGGCAAAGAGCTTACATTTCGCCTTTAAAGTAGTATTTGTTAGAGAGTGGTGTGTGTGTGCACACAGAATTGGGTGTTTTTTCCCTCAACTTTAATTAAGTTCCTGTTTGCCCCTGCTTATATTATAAATCCACCGCTATGACTGGACTGGTATTCTAGGAACAAACCAGTTTCCTTTATCCCCCAAGTCCTGCATTTGAGCACATAATCACTTGAAAAAACAGTTCTGGCCCGCTAAAAGAGAAGGTTTTCTCAATCACTGAACAAACGATTGATTGTGGATAGAGCATTTTTTTTAATTAATTTATTTTTTATTTTTGGCTGTGTTGGGTCTTCGTTTCTGTGCAAGGGCTTTCTCTAGTTGCGGCAAGCGGGGGCCACTCTTCATCGCGGTGCGCGGGCCTCTCACTGTCGCGGCCTCTCGTTGCGGAGCACAGGCTCCAGGTGCGCAGGCTCAGTAGTTGTGGCTCACGGGCCCAGTTGCTCCGCGGCATGTGGGATCTTCCTAGACCAGGGCTCGAACCCGTGTCCCTTGCATTGGCAGGCGGATTCTCAACCACTGTGCCACCAGGGAAGCCCCGAGCATATTTCTTAAACATATAAAGTCAGGTACAGTTAGCAACCCAGTGCACCTCTGAGGATCTTTTCTGGGCAGCCTGTTGGGTGGTCTGTGTCTGCTTTGTAGGTGATCCCACAGAATTAAGGCTCCTCTTTGCCTGATCTAAAAAACGTTATCCTTCTTATCGCTGAAATTCAGATCAGGAAGAAAAGGAGGTAGTGAATTAACACTCGGGGCAAGAGGCTTTGTGAAGGCCTCAAGCCAGTTACTGAGAGAAGCAGGTGGTGGAGAGTGGCAGGGCCTCATGGAAGGACGGTTTGTGGAAAGGTGGCTGGTCCATCTGTGGTGGTGCGTGGGCTTTACTTAGAACTTGGAAGGAAGTCATGAACAGTAGAAGAGAGGATGAATTGCTTCCTCAGGACCAGGAGTTTCAGGGAGAACTTTGGCTTGGACCAACCCTAGAAACAGACCAAAACAGACAAGAAACACTTGAGCTGGGAAAGGGGTGGGTCTGCGTGATGGGCTGGAAGGATTCAGGTCCGAGGTGGCTCTGAGATGCTCTTCTTTGGATAAAGCTGGACTCGGCTACCTTGCCCAGGGAACACCTGTACTCTGGGTTGGGCGTGCTCTTTGCACTGCAGAGCAAGCTGTCCACTGAGAGGTGTGTGTTGGTTCTCAACATTCCTGCCCTTGGCCTGGGTTTATGCTGTGGACATCCTGCCCCTGGGGACAGCGAAGGAGCAAAAAGAGCGGGAACTTTTCTTGGGAGGGTAGCCTCCTAGGAGAGCTTTGCCTGAGTCAGCCCTAAAGGGAGTGATTTTTGCTAATCAGTCCCAGAGACCTCATCTTCCCAGGCTGACCAAGGAAAAGTCTACCTTCCTTTTTCTTTCTGAGAACCCACCACCTTCCAGTCCATTTTCTGGAAAATGATGCCACCTAATGGGATCCAATACTAATGACTCACGGAGTGTTAAAGTGAGGAGACCTGCATTTTAAATATAACTCACATATTTCTGCTTTGTACTTGACTCTCCACCCATTCGGTGCTGTTTGCCAGTTTCTTTGTTTTTTTCTTTTTAAAAATTTTATTGCAAAATTCTCCAACCATATACAAAACCAGACAGTACAAAGAAATCCCATGTACCCATCTCCTAGCCTTAACAACCGTCAGTATTTTGCTGTGTTTATTTCATCTATCTTCCCAACACCCCTTCCCTTGTTTTTTCTTTTATTTTTTTTGAATTTTATTTTTTTTTTATACAGCAGATTCTTATTAGTTATCCATTTTATACACATCAGTGTATACATGTCAATCCCAATCTCCCAATTCATCACACCACCACCACCACCCCCTGCCGCTTTCCCCCGTTGGTGTCCATACATTTGTTCTCTACATCTGTGTCTCAATTTCTGCCCTGCAAACCAGTTCACCTGTACCATATTTCTAGGTTCCACATATATGCATTAATATACGATATTTGTTTTTCTATTTCTGACTTACATCACTCTGTATGACAGTCACTAGGTCCATCCACGTCTCTACAAATGACCCAATTTCATTCCTTTTTATGGCTGAATAATATTCCATTTTATATATGTACCACATCTTCTTTATCCATTCGTCTGTCAATGGGCATAGAGCTTGCTTGCATGACCTGGCTCTTGTAAATAGTGCTGTAATGAACATTGGGGTGCATGTGTCTTTTTGAATTATGGTTTTCTCTGGGTATATGCCCAGTAGTGGGATTGCTGGATCATATGGTAATTCTATTTTTAGTTTTTTAAGGAACCTCTGTACTGTTCTCCATACTGGCTGTATCAATTTACATTCCCACCAACAGTGAAAGAGGGTTCCCTTTTCTCCATACCCTGTCCAGCATTTGTTGTGTGTAGATTTTCTGATGATGCCCATTCTAACTGGTGTGAGGTGATACCTCACTGTAGTTTTGATTTGCATTTCTCTAATAATTAGTGATCTTGAGCAGCTTTTCATGTGCTTCTTAGCCATTTGTATGTCTTCTTTGCAGAAATATCTATTGGGGTCTTTTGCCCATTTTTGGATTGGGTTGTTTGTTTTTTTAATATTGAGCTGTGTGAGCTGTTTATATATTTTGGAGATTAATCCTTTGTCCATTGATTCGTTTGCAAATATTTTCTCCCATTCTGAAGGTTGTCTTTTCGTCTTGTTTGTAGTTTGCTTTGCAAAAGCTTTTAAGTTTCATTAGGTTCCATTTGTTTGTCTTTGTTTTTATTTACATTACTCTAGGAGGTGGATCAAAAAAGATCTTGCTGTGATATATGTCGTAGAGTGTTCTTCCTATGTTTTCCTCTAAGAGTTTTATAGTGTCAGGTCTTACATTTAGGTCTCTAATCCATTTTGAGTTTCTTTTTGTGTATGGTGTTAGAGAGTGTTCTAATTTCATTCTTTTACATGTAGCTGTCCAGTTTTCCCAGCACCACTTATTGAAGAGACTGTCTTTTCTCCATTGTGTATCCTTGCCTCCTTTGTCATACATTAGTTGACCATAGGTGCGTGGGTTTACCTCTGGGCTTTCTATCCTGTTCCATTGATCTATATTTCTGTTCTTGTGCCAGTACCATATTGTCTTGATTACTATAGCTTTGTAGTATAGTCTGAAGTCAGGGAGTCCGATTCCTCCAGCTCCATTTTTTTCCCTCAAGACTGCTTTGGCTATTCAGGGTCTTTTGTGCCGCCATACAAATTTTAAGATTTTTTGTTCTAGTTCTGTAAAAAATGCCATTGGTAATTTCATAGGGATTGCATTGAATCTGTAGATCGCTTTGGGTAGTATAGTCATTTTCACAATATTGATTCTTCCAATCCAAGAACATGGTACATCTCTCCATCTGTTTGTATCATCTTTAATTTTTTTCATCAGTGTCTCATGGTTTTCTGCATACAGGTCTTTTGTCTCCCTAGGTAGGTTTATTCCTAGGTATTTTATTCTTTTTGTTGCAGTTGTGAATGGGAGTGTTTCTTTAATTTCTCTTTCAGATTTTTCATCATTAGTGTACAGGAATGCAAGAGATTTCTGTGCATTCATTTTGTATCCTGCAACTTTACCAAATTCATTGATTAGCTCTAGTAGTTTTCTGGTGGTATCTTCAGGATTCTGTACGTGTAGTATCATGTCATCTGCAAACAGTGACAGTTTTACTCCTTCTTTTCCAATTTGTATTCCTTTCCTTTCTTTTTCTTCTCTGATTGCCATGGCTAGGACTTCCAAAACTATGTTGAATAATAGTGGTGAGACTGGACATCCTTTTCTTGTTCGTGATCTTAGAGGAAATGCTTTCAGTTTTTCACCAGTGAGAATGATGTTTGCTGTAGGTATGTCATATATGGCCTTTATTATGGTGAGGTAGGTTCCCTCTGTGCCCACTTTCTGGAGAGTTTTTTTTATCATAAATGGGTGTTGAATTTTGTCCAAAGCTTTTTCTGTGTCTATTGAGATGATCATATGGTTTTTCTTCTTCAATTTATTAATATGGTGTATCACATGATTGATTTGCCTGTATTGAAGAATCCTTGCATCCCTGGGATAAATCCCACTTGATCATGGTGTATGAAACCTTTTAATGTGTTGTTGGATTCTGTTTGCTAGTATTTTGTTGAGGATTTTTGCATCTATATTCAACAGTGATATTGGTCTGTAATTTTCTTTTTTTATAGTATCTTTGTCTGGTTTTGGTATCAGGGTGATGGTGGCCTCATAGAGTGAGTTTGGGAGTGTTCCTTCCTCTGCATTTTTTAGAAGAGTTTGAGAAAGAGGGGTGTTAGCTCTTCTCTAAATGTTTGATAGAATTCACCTGTGAAGCCATCTGGTCCTGGACTTTTGTTTGTTGGAAGATTTTTAATCACAGTTTCAATTTCATTACTTATGATTGGTCTGTTCATATTTTCTATTTCTTCCTGGTTCAGTCTTGGAAGCTTATACCTTTCTAAGAATTGGTCCATTTCTTCCAGGTTCCATTTTACTGGCATAGAGTTGCTTATAATAGTGTCTTATGATGCTTTGTATTTCTGTGGTGTCTATAACTTCTCTTTTTTCATTTCTAATTTTATTGATTTGAGTCCTCTCCCTCTTTTTCTTGATGAGTCTGGCTAATGGTTTATCAGTCTTGTTTATCTTCTTGAAGAACCAGCTTTTAGTTTTATTGATCTTTGCTATTGTTTTCTTTGTTTCTATTTCATTTATTTCTCCTCTGATCTTTATGATTTCTTTCCTTCTGCTAACTTTGGGTTTTGTCTGTTCTTCTTTCTCTAGTTCCTTTAGGTGTAAGGTTAGATTGTTTATTTGAGGTTTTTCTTGTTTCTTTTTTTTTTTTTTCTTGTTTCTTGAGGTAGGCTTGTATTGCTATAAACTTCCCTCTTAGAACTGCTTTTGCTGCATCCCATAGGTTTTGGATCATTGTGTTTTCATTGTCATTTGTCTCTAGGTATTTTTTGAGTTCCTCTTTGATTTCTTCAGTGATCTCTTGGTTATTTAGTAACATATGTTTAGCCTCCATGTGTTGGTGTTTTATACATTTTTTTCCCTATAATTGATTTCTGATCTCATAGCATTGTGGTCATAAAAGATGCTTGATATGATTTCAGTTTTCTTAAATTTACTGAGGCTTGTTTTGTGACCCAAGATGTGATCTATCCTGGAGAATGTTCCGTGCGCACTTGAGAAGAAAGTAATCTGCTGTTTGGGGATGGAATGTCCTATAAATATCAACTAAATCTATCTGGTCTACTGTGTCATTTAAAGCTTCTGTTTCTTTATTAATTTTCTGTTTGGATGATCTGTCCATTGGTGTAAGTGAGGTGTTAAAGTGCCCCACTGTTATTGTGTTTCTGTCGATTTCCTCTTTTAGAGCTGTTAGCTGTTGCCTTATGTATTGAGGTGCTCCTATGTTGGGTGCATATATATTTATAATTGTTATATCTTCTTCTTGGATTGATCCCTTGATCATTATGTAGTGTCCTTCCTTGTCTCTTGTAACATTATTTTAAAGTTTATTTTATCTGCTATGAGTATTGCTACTCCAGCTTTCTTTTGATTTCCATTAGCTTGGGATATCTTTTTCCATCCCCTCACTTTCAGTCTGTATGTGTCCCTAGGTCTGAAGTGGGTTTCTTGTAGACAGCTTATATATGGGTCTTGTTTTAGTATCCATTCAGCCAGCCTGTGTCTTTTGGTTGGAGCATTTAATCCATTCACGTTTAAGGTAATTACCCATATGTTCCTGTTACCATTTTCTTAATTGTTTGGGGTTTGTTTTCATAGGTCCTTTTCTTCTCTTGTGTTTCCCACTTAGAGAAGTTCCTTTAGCATTTGTTGTAGAGCTAGTTTGGTGGTGCTGAATTCTCTTAGCTTTTGCTTGTCTGTAAAGCTTTTGATTTCTCCATCAAATCTGAATGAGATCCTTGCCGGGTAGAGTAATCTTGGTTGTAGATTCTTCCCTCTCATCACTTTAAGTATATCATGCCACTCCCTTCTGGCTTGTAGAGTTTCTGCTGAGAAATCAGCTGTTAACCTTATGGGAGTTCCCTTGTATGTTATTTGTCATTTTTCCCTTGCTGCTTTCAATAATTTTTCTTTGTCCTTAATTTTTGCCAATTTGATTACTATGTGTCTCAGTGTGTTTCTCCTTGGGTTTATCCTGTATGGGATTCTCTGCACTTCCTGGACTTGTTTCCTTTCCCATGTTAGGGAAGTTTTCAACTATAATCTCTTCAAATATTTTCTCAGGTCCTTTCTCTCTTCTCCTTCTGGGACCCCTATAATGCAAATGTTGTTGCGTTTAATGTTGTCCCAGAGGTCTCTTAGGCTGTTTTCATTTCTTTTCATTCCTTTTTCTTTATTCTGTTCCACAGCAGTGAATTCCACCATCTGTCTTCCGGGTCACTTATCCGTCCTTCAGCCTCAGTTTTCTGCTATTGATTCCTTCTAGTGTATTTTTCACTTCATTTATTATATTGTTCACCTCTGTTTCTTTGTTCTTTAATTCTTCTAGGTCTTTGTTAAACATTTCTTGCATCTTCTCTATCTTTGCCTCCATTCTTTTTCCGAGGTCCTGGACCATCTTCACTATCATTATTCTGAATTCTTTTTCTGGAAGGTTGCCTATCTCCACTTCATTTAGTTGTTTTTCTGGGGTTTTATCTTGTTCCTTCATCTGGTACATAGCCCTCTCTCTGCCTTTTCATCTTGTCTATCTTTGTGTGAATGTGGTTTTTCTTCCACAGGCTGCAGGATTGTAGTTCTTCTTGCTTCTGCTGTCTGCCCTCTGGTGAATGAGGCTATCGAAGAGGGCTGTACATGTTTCCTGATGGGAGGGACTGGTGGTGGGTAGAACTGGGTGTTGCTCTGGTGGGCAGAGCTCAGTGAAACTTTAATCTGCTTGTCTGCTGATGGGTGGGGCTGAGTTTCCTCCCTGTTGGTTGTTTGACCTGAGGCGACCCAGCACTGGAGCCTACAGGCTCTTTGGTGAGGCTAATGGCAGACTCCAGGAGGGCTTATGTGAAGGAGTACTTCCCAGAACTTCTGCTGCCAGTGTCCTTGTTCCCACGGTGAGCCACAGCCACCCCCCGCCTCTGCAGGAGACCCTCCTACACTAGCAGGTAGGTCTGGTTCAGTCTCCTGTGGGGTCACTGCTCCTTCCCCGGGTCCCGATGCACACACTACTTTGTGTGTCCCCTCCAAGAGTGGAGTCTCTTGTTTCCCCCAGTCCTGTCCAAGTCCTGCAATCAAATCCCGATAGCCTTCAAAGTCTGATTCTCTAGGAATTCCTCCTCCCGTTGCCGGACCCCCAGGTTGGGAAGCCTGACGTGGGGCTCAGAACCTTCACTCCAGTGGGTGGACTTCTGTGGTATAAATGTTCTCTAGTTTGTGAGTCACCCACCCAGCACTTATGGGATTTGATTTTACTGTGATTGCGCCCCTCCTACCGTCTCATTGTGGCTTCTACTTTGTCTTTGGATGTGGGGTATCTTTTTTGGTGAGTTCTAGTGTCTTCCTGTCGATGATTGTTCATCAGTTAGTTGTGATTCCTGTGCTCTCGCAAGAGGGAGTGAGCACATGTCCTTCTACTCCACCATCCTGAACCCGAGCCTTCCAGACCTTTAGTCCTGTTTGTCAGTTTCTGATGAAGCCAAACTCAAGAGCACATGGCCAGTCAGGATTCATAATACTATTAAGTATTTTAAGATGGCTCTGTGTACATATATCCAATCATCACATAGTACACATTAAATATATAACAATCTTATTTGTCAGTTATACCTCAATAAAGCTGAAATTTTAAATTAAAAAAAAGATAGCTATAAATGATATAAATGAAAAACAGATGTACAAGAAGTCTAAATGAATGGAGATATGCCAAAATGATAATAGTGACTGGGTTAGGCTAGTGTGATTCTGGAGTTTTTTTGGCTTTTGTGTGTGTGTGTGTGATTGTGTTTTCTAAATGTTTTATAATATAGTTTGTATTTCTTTCTTAGGAAATTTGTGTTCTTCGTAAGTATAGTTTTAAGTAGGTAATAATTAAATTGGGAAATACAGAAAGGGAAATAAGAAGAACAAAACCACCTGTAGTCCCACCACTCAAATATACTTACTGTTTACTTGGTGTGCTTCTAGTCTTTTTGTTTGTTTGTTTTTTCTTCCACTGTGCTGCACTGCTGGTGGGATGAGATCTTAGTTCCCCAACCAGGGATTGAACCCCAGCCCATGGTCGTGAAGCACTGAGTCCTAACCACGGGACCACCAGGGAACTGCCTCTAGTCTTTTTTTAAAGTCATAGAATTTATGTGTTTTTTAAAAATTGTGATCATTTTGTGTAATTCTTTTTATCATTTACTGTCACTTTAGTAATAATTCTATTCCTTTTATGATATTAAAAATCACCCTTTAGACAAAGCTGTTTCCGGGAAACCTCAGTGCATCATTGAGTTGCATCAGGATCCTAGAAATCTGACCTTAAAATAATTTTTTTATACTCTTATTTGTGTGGTATGTTCATGTACGTGGAGACCTCTTCAAAAGCCAGTGAGGGAACAGGTGAAAACAGTAAGAAGAAAAGAATTTTAGAATTTATTGTGCAACGTCAAATGAGCCCACTAAGGGTGGTGATAGGAAATTGTTCAAGGTGAGGTACCAGCAGGGTCCAGCCGTGTGCCAGCGCCACCTAGTGGTTTTGCTTATGAACCATCTGCATCCTTGGTCTCACTTCTGTGAGTCTGAGAGCTGGGCCCCTGGGTTCTAGGCCTTGCTCCAGGACTCTGCCTCTCATCTCTGCTTAGCCTACTGAAAATGGAGCAAGATTACTGTCAGCACACGAGCGTCTAGGAGATGTACATATAGTTGCTTGCATGATGAGTACCCAAGGGGCACTGAGTAAAAGGCTGAAGGGCTCAGGAATCTATGAAACGAAACATTCAACTGGGAAGACAGAAGTTTGGAAATCTGGCCCGTGAGATGCCACCAAATCATCATCCTGTTTACGAATCTCTTTTTTAATAAATCTCTTCTCCACTTGTAACTCATTTACCTTATTATCCGAAAAAATGTGTGTCCGTCCTTTCTCTGACAGATGTTTTGATTAGGCTCTTGAGGTGCCAGGAAGTGCAAGAGAAGACACCCTGGTTTGTTAGAGCCATTAAGGGCTGATAGGAATCCAGTTCTACCACTTACTGGCCCTGTGGCTCAGGCTAAGTCACTTAATCTTTCCCCACTCAGTTTCCTCATTCCTCAAATGAAGATAATCATAGCTTTTTTGCTAGGTTATAATAAGGCCGATAGCCATTTTTATAATAAAAATCTTTATTGTTAAGTCAGATTATGTCAAGACAATTAAAAATTAATTCCGTTTAGTAATTCCAGGACACACAGGTTTTTCCGTTTTTTAACGTTTCTGAAGCAGGATATGTTGGTGACATGCCAGTGTTTTTGCTTTCTTAACAGTTATGTAAAATGTACTCCTTACACTCTCTGGTATTGTAAATGAAATGGGATAATTAGGTCAGCAGAGTGTTTGAGACTCTCCAGGGAGAACTGTTTTAAGTGCTCTTGGTTGATATCTGTAAACCCTGAACGTGACAACTGGTTATATGAGGTCTGATGGTGACAGTTCCCTCACTGCTCTGTTACCAGTCTCAGATGTGAACCTATGAGCTACCCTTTCTAGGAAGTTCATTTGGAAAGCGTATGTTGAGGGACTTCCCTGGCGGTCCAGTGGTTAAGACTGCACTTCTGTTACCGGGGTCATGGGTTTGATCCCTGGTCGGGGAACTAAGATCCCTCATGCTGCACGAGGCAGCCAAAAAGAAGAAAAAAAAAAAAAACTGAAAAGGAAAGCGTGTGTTCTGAAGTCACTGAGATTACATAGAGCACGGTTCATAATTCAGCAGCCTGTAGCATTTAGCACCACACAGTACACATGAAGTGAGTAATGGTGGGCTGTTTTGAAGAGGGTACATAGGAGGGTGGATGTAATCCCTTCTCTAATTCTGTTGGTTCTTTCTCTGCTGTATAGACCGCTGCTTTCTCTCAAGTACTCTTCGAGGGCTGAATGGGATGTTGCATGGAAAATACCTGGTATCTATTCAACCAAGTACATAACAATAGGTTTTACAGGCATATCTTGTTGTATTGTACTTTATTGCGCTTCGCAGATATTACATTTTTTATGAATTGAAGGTTTATAGCAATCTTGCATCCAGCAAGTCTGTCGACATCATTTTTCCAACAGCCTTTACTCACTTTGCGTCTCTGGGTCACATTTCAGTAATTCTCGCAATATTTCAAATTTATTCATTATTATTATAATTGTTATGGTGACCTGTGATCACTGATCTTTGATGTCACTATTGCAAAAAGATTACAACTCACTGAAGGCTCAGATGATAGCACCTTTTGACAAAGTATTTTTAATTAGGGTATGTGCATATTTTTTTAGACATAATGCCATTGCACACTTAACAGACTACAGTACAGTGTAAACATAACTTTTATACGCACTGGGAGGGACTTCCCTGCCGGTCCAGTGATTAAGACTCTGCTCTTCCACTGTAGGGGGTGCAGATTCCATCCCTGGTCAGGGAACTAAGATCCCACATGCCGTGCAGCACAGCCAAAAAAAGAAAAAATTTCTTTTTTAAAAAAAAAAACAGATGTATGCACCGGGAAACCAAAAAGTGTGTGTGATTTGCTTTACTGCAAATAAAGCAGTAAACGGAACCTGCAGTAGCGCTGAGGTCTGCCCGTACTCTCCACCTCCTTGGCAACTGTCCCTAGTCTTTTTCTCTCTGTCTTTCAGTCTAATAAAGTTCCTGTTGTTCAGCACCCGCACCACATGCATCCGTTGACGCCCCTCATCACCTACAGCAACGACCACTTCTCCCCCGGCTCCCCTCCCACACACCTCTCCCCAGAGATCGATCCAAAGACAGGTGAGTCGGGGCCTGCTCAGGCTGGCCCAGCTCCACAGCTCCAGTGGGGGTGGGCTTTTCTTCTCGGGGAGTATTTCAGCCCTGGAATCGGACAGACCTGGGTTCAAACCATGTCTCCAGCTCTCAGTGGTCTCTAACCCTGCCCACTAAGTTTAGCCTTTTCAGTTCGCTCATCAGTGCCTTACGTGTCCCTTCTGCATCCCTGGGTCATTGTGAGGATGAAAGGAGATTAAATGAGATGATGCACAGGGCCTGGCTCCACGGCATTTGGCATTGCTCTGCCACTGCTGCTTCTACGTTAGAATGTCTTAAAACTTTAAGATTGGAATGACCTGGAAGGGGAAAAAAAAAATCTCCTTTCTCATTGACTTTGCAGTCTAGCCGGCTGCAGGCTGCGCCTCCTTAAACCAAAACCTAGGCCCCAAACTGATCATATGGAAGTAAACAGTCTAGCCAGACATAAGTATAGCTATAAAGCAGTAGACTGAGTTGGCTTCTTGTTTTTAACTTGCTCACCCAAACTCCATCCCAGAGGGAGCCAGAGTCTTCATAGAATTCCCATGGCGTTTCCATGGGTCAAAGCATTTTTGGAGCCCCTCTTGAGACATCACAGCTACTACGAGTTACAGATAATAAGGAGCACAAATGTGGAACAGAGATCCAAAGCTTATCTTTCCATGAATGAGGCAGCTTTTCTAGCTGATGACTCTGGGGATATCTTGGGTCTCTCAGTCCAAAATTTCCTGCCTGTGTCTTGGACGACTCCTGTATGAGCAGCTGGAAGTTACTGGTGACAGAGGGCAGGGATAATAAAAGAAAGGGCCTTCCAAGCTCCAGGGCACCTGGGAATATAGGGCAAGGAACCTCCTGTTTGATATTATTTTAAGGTGTTAATGTAGGGCCAAGGAATTGTCTGACACATCTCTCTTTGGAAGCAGGAATCCCCCGGCCCCCTCACCCATCTGAGCTGTCTCCGTATTACCCACTGTCTCCCGGAGCTGTGGGGCAAATCCCCCATCCCCTCGGCTGGCTCGTCCCACAGTAAGGAAACTTACAGCCTTTCTTACCCTCCCTCCTTCCTTCTGCTGAGTTCTAACTTCTGTACCTCCAGCCGGTCCTGGTGGTCTGTATACAGACGCCCCCCTTCCCCCACGTAGAGCCCTCTCACCAAAGCCCAGGACTCAGACCTCCCTGCTCTCCCCAGGGCAGTGTCCCCCCAACTCTTCCTTCCTACTTCCTGCCTTTACTTATCATCCTTTCTTCCCAACCGCCTCTCCTTCCCTGTCCTGAACATTCCCATTTTAGCCAATTTGCTAACCAGATTTCCTTGCTCCTGGCCCTTATAGGCAAGGTCAGCCCATGTACTCCCTTCCTCCCGGCGGCTTCCGGCACCCCTACCCTGCACTCGCCATGAATGCCTCAATGTCCAGGTGAGTCTTGGGACTGGAGCTGTGAGCAGGAAGTGGCAGTGCAGGGAATGGTTGTCTACCAGCATCCCTGCCATTTCTGACCGTTACACAGCTTTCTCTTGGCAGTAAGCGAGGAGGCAGGTGCTCGCTCACCTTTCCTCCCGCCTCTCTGATAAGGTGGGGATGGAGACCATAGGCTCAGCCCACTCTTGCCCCATCTCTCTAAGAGAAGCATTTCAAAGCCCTCACACTCAACCCTCCTGCACGTCCCCTCACGGGCTGGGCTGGGCTTTGTGGCACTGAAGCATTTTGAGTACATCACTCTGAAGCTGGGAGATGAATTGTTCCTGCAATGATGTCAGGAGAGGGGAACAGCGAAAGGGGATTTCTGTCTCAGTAGCCGATCTACCTGACAGTGGTACCGCCAATGACAAAAGAAGTGCAGCCCACAGCCTGAACCCTTCTTTCCCCCCTGTGTACTCTGGCCTCAGACCTGCTGCATCTTCTTTTGTGTTTTTCATCCTACCTGCTTTCAGCACCAGATATAGGAAACCTGCATGCTTGTGGGGGAAGGGAGGTTTGTTGGGTGTTTCCCAAACCGGTTCTGTCGAGGTCAGTGCATGGCCTTCCGTTGCTCCAGCACTGCCCCAGCAGAGGTGTTTACACGCCTCCGCCATCAAGACTGGGGGCCCGCCACATCCTCTGTGGGTGACAAGCATTCTGCCTGCCTGAATCCCTCTGTTGTCTTTGTTTCCATCTGGTACATAGCCTGGTTTCCAGTCGGTTCTCCCCTCACATGGTGGCTCCGGCCCATCCTGGTCTGCCCACCTCAGGGATCCCCCACCCCGCTATCGTCTCCCCCATCGTCAAGCAGGAACCGACGCCCCCCAGCCTGAGCCCGGCCGTGATCGCGTGAGTAACAGGCAGCCTGATGGGGGGTGGCCAGTCTCTGAGCAGCGAGTACCATTGGTTGCTTTCTTGGGGACATACAGCTGGCAGCCCGGCAGCTTCCTCAACTACACCCTCTCCCTTGGGAACTGTTCCCTTTGACCCCTGGAGTTCCCATCCTCTCAGAGACACCGTGCATCTCTTCTCCCATTAAGGAAGGTTTTACAACCAGGACTTTGAGGCTGAAAGAGAACCTGAGAGAGCTTTTAGCTTCCTTCTCCCCCTCCCACCCCGCCCCCCATACACTCGAAAATTGTAAGGCCCCAGAAAGGAGAATATTCTCAAGGTCACATGGCTGACCGGTGGCAGAGCTGCGCCCAGCACCAAGGCCTGTGCTTTGTCCACTGTGCCATAAAGACAGTAGGAAAGCCAAAGTCGGTGCCTTGTAGCCAAGGAGACCTCCTCTCTCCGTTTCTGCCTAAAGTGCCCTGCCCCCTCCTCTTTCTCACCTGGGCCAGTGCGTCCCAGCTCTCACCACCACCCTCTGTTCCATTGTCAGGAAGTTGTCCTTTCCTGGAATATGGCCGGAGGTCTCTCAGAGGCTAGGAGCTAGGTGCTCAGGCTCTAAAAGCAACCCCGGGCAACTTACGTTATCGTCCAAGCAACAGCATCTCCCCTCCCCAGAGGCAGACAGCCCTTAGCCTCCTCGAGGGATGACAGCTGATACCAGCTAACCTACAGCCTTATGACTTCCCAGGAAATCACCCGTCACAGTGAAAAAAGAGGAAGAAAAGAAACCCCACGTGAAGAAGCCTCTTAATGCCTTCATGTTATATATGAAGGAGATGAGGGCCAAGGTGGTGGCCGAGTGCACCCTGAAGGAAAGTGCAGCCATTAACCAGATCCTGGGGAGAAAGGTAAGGCCTGCCCTTATGCTCCAGGCTGTGCGGCTCAGCGTCCCCCACGCTCACCGCTCTGTCGTTGCTGGTCCTCTCTCCCGCAGTGGCACAACCTGTCCCGAGAAGAACAGGCCAAGTACTATGAACTGGCCCGGAAGGAGCGGCAGCTTCATTCGCAGCTCTACCCGACCTGGTCAGCCCGAGACAACTACGTACGTGCCCATCAGACACCAGGAGCAGCCTCTGCGCGAGGAAGAGGGGCAAAGGAAGCTGACTCCATTGATAGAGGACCCTGTCAACGGAGTCAGCTTCCAGGGAGGCCAGGGAGAAGTCTGTATTTCTCTAGAAATAAGGAAGACGTTTTAGTTCTCGGGAGGGCAACAAGGCCATGGTTTGGTATCCTGGGGACAGAATCAAATTTGTGCCTGTCCCATTGGAAGTGGACTCAGCCTTTAATTCCATAATTCAGGGTGCAGTGTGAGCTGTGTGCTAGCTCTGTGGTCAGTGTCTCTAGCCAAGGGTTGCCAGCCTGGGGCTCAGAGACCAATGCGTAAGCCGCTGCCTGCGTTTCTGATGACTCCCTGAAACTGGGAAGGTTTTTGTATGTATGTTGTTACTTGCTTTTTTTGTGCCAAAAGGCTGCATAGCTACGTTAGTTTTTTGGGGTTTATTTGGGTTTTTTTCCCAATTGAACCCACGCCCTCGGCAGTGAAAGCACAGAGTCCTAACCACTGGACAGCTGGGGAATTCCCAGCTGCATTAGATTTTCAGTGAGACCTGGGACCCCTCAGAAAAGATCAGGAACCTTACACGGTTCTAGGAAGAGAAATGGAAAAATCAGCCTGAAGGGCAGGAAAAGAATGAGGCCTTCCAAGAAAGCCAGGCCACCGGAGCTGGAGGGAAGGGATCCAGTGGGGGAGGGAAGCAGTGTTCCAGGAAGGCTCACTGTGCCACCTGGTGAGGCTGCTGCGGGGAGTGTGATCTGGGTGCCCAGTGCAGGAAGTATCCTGTCTCCCCGCTTCATAGCTGGGAGTCCCCCAGAAAAGCCGGTTATTCTGTCCCTGGTTACCTCTTCCTTTGGCTGTATCTTTCAGGGTAAGAAAAAGAAGAGGAAGCGAGAAAAGCAGCTGTCCCAGACCCAGTCCCAGCAGCAAGTCCAGGAGGCAGACGGTGAGTGGACAGGAGGGCCCTGCATCTTTACTTCCTTTTCCCTGTCCCAGCTACACCCGCCGGTACTTTGTACCCGGGACTCTGACGGACACGGTGACAATGCCGTATGATAGCTGCCATGTTCAAGGCCTTATGTACACTCAGGGGGCTGTTATTATTATCCCCTTTTTGGAGATAATCTGTTAAGAGGCTCGAAGAAGTGAAGGGATTTTTCCAGTCACTCTGCTTGTTAAATGGTCCGGCACTTTGTCACTTGGAAGGCTCTTTCCAATTCAGTTGAGTTGTGTCTTATTGGAGGGTTAGGTTCTAAAATCAGTGCATAAGGTAAAAACTGAATGTCACTGAAATGATCCTTGAAATTCCCTTAGGAAGGCAGCCCATTAGGGATGGACATATCACCTATCCGTGAATCCAATAGAATCAGGTTTTCTTCCAATGTTTGTTTGGTCGAATAACAGAAATAATTGTTCACTTGGATTGGGGGTGCCCCCTTTGTGCCACAAATATGTACTGTATCTTTTTACAGCAGAATCACACCCAGCAGAGAGATGCTCACACGGTGACCAGTATTTCAGTCAAGCCTCCCATCTCATGCTCACTCCAGGACAAGTGCAGAACTTGTTTAGTTCCATCTGTAGTGCTTTTTTTAGGCGCGGGGGGGGGGGGGGGGGGGCTGCACTACCCAGCTTGTGGGATCTTAGTTCCCTGACCAGGGATCAAACCCAGGGCCACAGCAGTGAAAGCGCCAAGTCCTGACCCCTGGACTGCCAGGGAAGTCCCCTAAAGTGCTTTTTATCACCTTGCTTTTCTTTTCATCTCCTTTCCTACCTTTCTAATATCTGTATAATTTGCATATTCATCTCCATAGGAGTCCATGTAAGTTAACTATGTGTATGATGCAAAATTCACTGTATACCACGTTGCTTAGCAGGTGCTGTACTATCTCTGACAGCACCATAAACCAAGGATCTTAAAGCAAATTGAGTGGAGATCCATCCCCAGAATGACGAGATTTCAGCAGGAAGATGAAGATGTGATAGGCTGAGCTACTTTCCTTCCAGGCAGGTTCTGGATGAGTCGTTGGCGTTTGGGCATTGCCCCTTGTCTGTGCTCTAGGTGTCTTGAAAGCCACAGCCATCACTTCAGGTTCTCACTTCCCTCCCTGTACGCATTCTTGTTTCCGGAGTTGATGTGTGCAGCTGGGCTTCCTCGGCAACCTCCGCCTCCCACCGCGCTCCTAGCTGCTAACTCTTCCGTGTGGTTTTTTTATTTCCCCTAGGTGCTCTGGCCTCCAAAAGCAAGAAGCCATGTGTCCAGTACCTGCCCCCTGAGAAGCCCTGTGACAGTCCTGCCTCCTCCCACGGCAGCATGCTGGACTCGCCGGCCACACCCTCCACGGCCTTGGCCTCCCCAGCTGCCCCGGCCGCCACCCACTCAGAGCAAGCCCAGCCCCTCTCCCTCACCACCAAGCCAGAGACCCGGGCCCAGCTGGCTCTCCACTCGGCTACCTTCCTGTCAGCGAAGGCTGCCGCCACCTCCTCTGGCCAGATGGGCAGCCAGCCCCCCGTCCTGTCCCGGCCCCTCCCCCTGGGGTCCGTGCCCACAGCTCTGCTGACGTCCCCCCCTTCCTTCCCAGCCACTCTCCATGCCCACCAGGCCCTCCCCGTGCTCCAGGCCCAGCCTCTTTCCTTGGTCACCAAGTCTGCCCACTAAGCTGCCCACTGACCTATGCAGGCTGTCACGTGACTCATCGAGTAGTAATGATGCAGAAGAAGAAGAAGAAAAAAAAAAGGAAACTTTATTGGTCAATATTTGACCACTCTGGACTGTTCTGTAAAGTGACTGGTAACAGCAGCACTTTACATTTTGTAGATGTAACCAGTAGCTGATCTTAAGGCTTTTTTAAAAAACAAAACAAAACAAAACAAAAATCTTTAAAAAACAAGAACTGAAAAGTAGTGTGTTATTCTTCCTGTATGTGCAGCGGTGGATGGACCTGGGCAGAAGGCACCTCTGTCTCTACCTCCTGGACTCTCTGCCCTCCTGCCTCTTCCCATCACCCCCCAGCATCCCAGCTTCCCCCACCCAGCCTGCATGTTGGCCATTGCTGCCATTTCTAGCCCGCAGCCTCTTCATCTACATCCCATTCCTGGACATTCCCTTTTACCTGGCCCACATTTTTCTCCTTTGCTCAGCTCCGTGGGTTCTTGCCTTCACCTTCGTCCTCTGCCCAGTGTAAGGCTGTCACCATGTGAGAAGACACCTCGGCCTCGTTTGTCTCCACCAGCATCCCTTTTCCCTCAGTGGCCCTAATGCCCCAGTCTCCAGCTTTTGGTGGGGGAAGAGGTCTTCTGCAGTGGTTCTTCCCCGCATTTAAAGGGATTCAAGGTGCCTGCCACTTCCTCAGTGAAGAAGCCTGTGTACCACCCCCTTACCAGTCGAGATGTCCCCTCACAGCCCCAGAGTGGCAGACAGGACCTGGCTCCGAGGTCTGGCTCCTGTCACCCAGGTCCGTGCCAGCGCAATCTGCCAAAGCTCTGAAGACCCTCCTCCCTCCCCCATCACCTCACATGCTTCTTCTGTGTGTATTTCTTTTCATTTTTATGGGGTTTTTTGGAGCAATTTAAACTCCCAGTTGTTTATTTTCACAAAAGAAAATAAAATTGCAGTTGCAAGACCTTTTCTGAGTATTTTAGTCCTTTTCTTGAATCAAGCCCCCTTCTTCACACCAAGCCCTGTGTGAGATTTTTGCAGACATGCAAAGGAGGAATGCTGCTTATTGGAAGGGGATATAAATCATGCCTGACACGACTAGAAAAATTCAACCCAGTTTCCAGCCTCGAATGTACACAGGCTGCTCAGTATAGATAACTGAGATACAAAGGGATGAATCTTTTTATTTTCGTTTGTCTTCTTGTAATTGCCAAGATAGGAGAGGTATCCTTGGATTGCTTTGCATGTATCTAGCACTGCAATTAATTTTTTTTGTTGTTATGGTGTTATTGAGGTATAATTCACATAACATACAATTCACCCATTTAGAGTGTACAATTTGGGACTCCCCTGGTGGTGCAGTGGTTAAGAATCCGCCTGCTAAGGCAGGGGACGCGGGTTCAGTCCCTGGTCCAGGAAGATCCCATATGTTGCGGAGCAACTAAGCCCATGCGCCACAACTACTGAGCGCGCGTGCCACAACTACTGAAGCCCGCGCTGCTAGAGACCGTGCTCCACAACAAGAGAAGCCACTGCAGTGAGAAGCGTGCGCACCACAACAAAGAGCAGCCCCCGGCTCACCGCAGCTAGAGAAAGCCTGCGTGCAGCAACGAAGACCCAGCGCAGACAAAAAAAAAAAAAAAAAGCACAACACATGAAGTGTACAATGGTTTTGACTGTGTTCAAAGTTGTGTACCCATCATCACACTGGACTTCAGAACATTTTCATTACTTCAAAAAGAATCCCGGGGCTTCCCTGGTGGCGCAGTGGTTGAGAGTCCGCCTGCCGATGCAGGGGACGCGTGTTTGTGCCCCGGTCCGGGAAGATCCCACATGCCGCGGAGCGGCTGCGCCCGTGGCCCATGGCCCGCTGAGCCTGCGCGTCCGAAGCCTATGCTCTGCGGCGGGAGAGCCACTGCAGTGAGAGGCCCGCGTACCGCAAAAAAAAAAAAAAGAATCCCCGTACCCTTTAGAACTTACCCTCCACTTCCTCCTTCTCACACCCCCATCCCCACCTCCAGCCCTAAACAACCATGAAGCTACTTTTTTTTTTAACATCTTTATTGGAGTGTAATTGCTTTACAATGTTGTGTTAGTTTCTGCTGTAAAACAAAGTGAATCAGCTATACATATACATATATCCCCATATCTCTTCCCTCTGGCGTCTCCACCCTCCCACCCTCCCTATCCCACCCCTCTAGGTGGTCACAAAGCACCCAGCTGATCTCCCTGTGCTATGCAGCTGCTTCCCACTAGCTATCTATTTTGGTAGTGTATATACGTCAGTGCTACTCTCTCACTTCGTCCCAGCTTACCCTTCCCCCTCCCCGTGTCCTCAAGTCCATTTTCTACGTCCATGAATCTACTTTTTATCTCTGGCTTTGTCTGTTCTGGACATTTCGTTTAAATGGAATCATACACTATGTGGTCCTTTCTCACTGACTTCTTTCAACAGAGTATTCTCAAGATTCATCCATGTTGTAACCTGTATCGGCACATCATTCCCTTTTTTTTATTTTTTATGATGGTAAAACAGATAAATAACAAAATTCACCACTTTAACCATTTTTAGGTGTACAATTCAGTGGCTTTAATTACCTTCACAGTGTTGTGCAACCATCACCACTGTTTCCAAAACGTTTCATCACCCCAGAGTCTCTATAACCATTAAGCAATAACTCCCTCATTCCCCTCCCTTCAGCTCCTAGTAACCTCTAATCTACTTTCTCTTTCAATGAATTTGCCTATTCTAAATATTCCATATAAATGGAATCATAAGACATTTGTCCTTTTGTGCCTGGCTTATTTAACTTAGCATGTTTTCAAGGTGCATTCATGTTGTATCAGAATTTCATTTTTTGCCCCGGACGCGCAGGTTCAGCGGCCATGGCTCACGGGCCCAGCCGCTCCGCGGCATGTGGTATCTTCCCGGACCGGGGCACGAACCCGTGTCCCCTGCATCGGCAGGCGGACCCTCAACCACTGCGCCACCAGGGAAGTCCCTAGGATTTCATTTTTTTTAAGCCTTGTCTTCCTTTACCTTTTTTTGAGTACTTGCCAGATTTTTTTACCCTACTCAGACATACAGCTTTTTAAATTGTGGTAAATATAAAAAATATAAAATATATATATTATATATATAATATAATATATATATAAGTGGACAATCTAGTGGCATTAAATACATTCACAATGTTGTGCAACCGTAACCACTAACAACTTCCAGAACCATTTCATCATCCCAAACAGAAACTCCAAACCTATTAAATATTAACTCCCCATTCCTCCCTCCCCCCAGACTTTAAGAACCTGCAATCTACTTTATAGCTTTATAAATGTGCCTATTTTAGGTACCTCATATAAGTAGAATACAGTACTTGTCCCTTCATGTCTGGCTTATTTCACTTAGCATAATGTTTTCAAGGTTCATCCATATTGTAGCTTGTATTGATATCAGAACTTCATTCCTTTTTATGGCTCAATACTAGTCCATTGTATGTATAAACTACATTTTGTTTATTCATCTATTGATGAACACATGGGTTGTTTCCACACTTTGGCTATTGTGAATAATGTTGCTGTGAACTTTCACATACAAATATAACGTTTGGGGCTTCCCTGGTGGCGCAGTGGTTGAGAGTCCGCCTGCCGATGCAGGGGACGCGGGTTCGTGTCCCGGTCCGGGAAGATCCCACATGCCGCGGAGCGGCTGGGCCTGTGAGCCATGGCCGCTGAGCCTGCGCGTCCGGAGCCTGTGCTCTGCAACGGGAGAGGCCACAACAGTGAGAGGCCCGCGTACAGAAAAAAAAAAAAATATATATATATATATATATATATATATATAAAACGTTTGAGTTCCTGTTTTCAATTCTTCGGGATTTATATGTAGAAGTGGGATTGCTGAGTCATATTGGTAATTCTATGTTTAACATTTTGAGGAATTTGCCAAACTCTTTTTCATAGCAGCTGCAACATTTTACATTCCAATCAGCAATGTTTGAGGGCTCCAATTTCTCCACATCCTCACCAACATATTATTTTCTTTTTTTAAATACAGTTTTTAAAGGTTACACTCTATTTACAGTTATTACAAAATACTGGCTATATTCCCCATGTTGTACATTATATCTTTTAGCCTATCTTACACCCAGTAGTTTGTACCACCCACTCTCCCACTGGTAACCACTAGTTTGTTCTCTATATCTGTGAGTCTGCTTTTTTTGTTATATTCACTAGTTTGTTGTATTTTTTAGATTCCACATATAAGTGATGTCATTCAGTATTTGTCTTTATCTGTCTGACTTATTTCACTTAGCATAATGCCCTCCAAGTCCATCCACGTTGCTGCAAAAGACAAAATTTTGTGGGTTTTTTTATGTCTGAGTAGTTTTCCACCGTATATATACACCACATCTTCTTTACCCACTCATCTGTTGATGGGCATTCAGGTTGCTTTCATATCTTGGCGATTGTAAATAATGCTGCTATGAACATTGGGGTGCATGTGTCTTTTTGAATTAGCATTTATGGTTTTTTTCAGATATATAGCCGGGAATGGAATTGCTGGGTCAATATGGTAGTTCTATTTTTAGTTTTTTGGGTTTTTTTTGCGGTATGTGGGCCTCTCACTGTTGTGGCCTCTCCCGTTGCGGAGCACAGGCTCCGGACGTGCAGGCTCAACGGCCATGGCTCACGGGCCCAGCCGCTCTGCGGCATGTGGGATCTTCCCGGACCGGGGCACGAACCCGTGTCCCTTGCATCGGCAGGTGGACTCTCAACCACTGCGCCACCAGGGAAGCCCTATTTTTAGTTTTTTGAGAAGCCGCCATACTGTTTTCCACAGTGGCTGCACAGATTTACGTTCCTACCAACAGTGTACAAGGGTTCCCTTTCCTCCACAGCCTCACCAACATTTGTTATTCGTGTGTTTTTTGATGATAGCCATTATGGCAGGTGTGAGGTCATATCTCATTGTGGTTTTGATTTGCACTTCCCTGATGCATTTTCCTATTTTCTGTTTTTTTATCATAGCCATCCTAGTAGGTGTGGAGTGTGTCTCACTGTGATTTTGATTTGCATTTACCCAACTAATACTAATGATGTTGAACAACCATTCATATGTTTATTAGCCAGTTATCCCAGCACCATTTGTTGAAAAGACTAATCTTTCCCCCGTTGAACAGTCAGCACCCTTGTCAAAAATCAACTGACCATAAATATATAGGTTTATTTCCTGACCCTCAATTCTATTCCATTCATCCATATATCTTTATGCCTGTACCACACTGTCCTAATTACTGTAATTTTGTAATAAGTTTTAAAATTGGGAAATGAGAGTCGTCTGATTTTGTTCGACTTTTTCAAACCTGTATTGGCTATTCTGGGTCTCTTTCATTTTCGTATAAATTTTAGTATCAGCTTGTCAATTTCTGCAAAGATACCACCTGGGATTTGTATAGGGATTGTGTTGGTAGATCAATTTGAGGAACATAGACATTCTAACAATTATGTCTTCCAATCCATGAATATGGGATGTATTTCCATTTATTTAGGGCTTCTTTAGTTTTTTTTAAATAATACTTTATTGTTTCAGAGTGTACGTTTTGCATTTCTTTTGTTAAATTTATTCTTAAATTTTATTTTATTATTTTTGATACTACTGTAAACGGAATTTTTCTTAATTTCATTTTTAGATTGTCTGTTGCAAGTGTATAGAAATATAATTGATTTTTATATATTGGTCTCACATCTTACATCCTTGCTGAACTCGTCCTAATAAATTTTTAGAAAATCCTCAGGATTATCTTTATACAAGATCATGTTATCTGAAAACAGAGATAGTTTTACTTCTTCCTTTTCAATCTGGATGCTTCTTATTTTGTTTTCTTGCTGAATTGTCTTGGCTACTTACAGTAAGAAGTTGAGTAGAAGTGGTGGGAGCAGACATGGTTCCTTATCTCAGGAGGAAAGCATCTAGTCTTTTACCATTAACTATAATGTTAGTTGTGAGGTTTCTGTACATGCCCCCTTCAGGTTGAGGAAGTTCCCTTCTTTTCCAAATTTGTTGAGTATTTTTATCACGAAGAAGTACAAGGAAATTTAAGATTTATTCAAGTTGCACCCTACCATTCCCTTAAACCAAAATTGGTGTGAGTTAGGAGTTAGCGCTAAAATCTGCCTTCTCTACTCCTATTCTAGGTAGAAGCACTTCCTGGAGAAAAACCACACACCTGAAATAGGTGCCACAGTAGATTTGTGCCTCACATAAGCCAGGCCTATAGCCTATATCCAGTCTGTTGGTATTACCTCCCAAATTTATCTTGAGTCCAACCACTTCCCTCCATTCTCACTGTCCCTATGCTAGTCCTACTAGGACTATTGCAACAGCCTCCTACCTGATTAACTTCTAAATCCACTCTTCTCTCCCCACCACCCCAAGAGTAGATTCTTCACCCTAAGACCAGACTAA
This sequence comes from Stenella coeruleoalba, assembly GCF_951394435.1. Lineage (NCBI taxonomy): Eukaryota > Metazoa > Chordata > Mammalia > Artiodactyla > Delphinidae > Stenella > Stenella coeruleoalba. The sequence continues at coordinate 15,035,079 of NC_137159.1, read as the reverse complement.
TCTTCAAAAATTCCAAACTCTGGGGACTTCCCTGGTGGCACAGTGGTTAAGAATCCGCCTGCCAATGCAGGGGACATGGGTTTGAGCCCTGGTCTGGGAGTATCCCACATGCCGCAAAGCAACTAAGCCCCTGCGCCACAACTACTGAGCCTGTGCTCTAGAGCCCACGAGCCACAGCTACTGAAACCCACGTGCTCTAGGGCCCACGTGCCACAACTACTGAGCCCGCATGCCACAGCTACTGAAGCCCGCGCGCCAAGAGCTCATGCTCCACAACAAGAGAAGCCACTGCAATGAGAAGCCCGCACACTGCGACGAAGAGTGGCCCCTGCTCGCTACAACTAGAGAAAGCCCACAGCAACAAAGACCCAACGCAGCCAAAATAAATAAATAAATAATTCCCTACTCTATCTTTTCCCTACTTAAACAGCTGTAATGGATTCTCGTTCATGTTAAGATAAAATATAAAACCCTGGACATAGCCCACAAACTCTGCATGATTTGGACCCTTATTTTCTCTCCTGGCTAATAATATGGACACAAGATCAGGCTTAATAATTTGCCATTCCCCTACCTACATGCACAGACACAAGCGCACACAAACACGCACACGAGTGCACCAAGCCAATATCCTTTTTTTAAAATTGAAATATGGTTCATGGACAATATTGTTAGTTTCAGGTATACTACATAGTGATTTGACATTTGCATACATTACAAAATACATCACAATAAGTCTAGTAACCATTTGTCCTAAGCCAAATCCTTTAATGCTAGTCAAGTGTTTATTTAGGGGAGGTGGAGAGAATTTTAGAAACATTCATTTACCAGTTCACTTCCTTAAGCCAGAGTCACAGTTCTGAACTAATTTGTAAAAGATTTCTCACTTCTCTCTGATTCTTATTCTCTCCTTAGTAATGAGGGTGTGTGTGAGAGATTTTCTTACAACAGAGAAACATTGAGAAGCATAGTAAAGGGTTTTTTAAAGATTATTTTTATTTATTTTAATTTTATTAGTTTTAGTTTTGGCCGCGCCCCTTGGCTTGTGGAATCTTAGTTCCCCAACCAGGGATCGAACCCCAGCCACGGTAGTGAAAGCACAGAGTCCTAACCACTGGACTAAAAGGTTTTAAAATAGCAAAACAAAGTACTTTTTCCTGAAAACTATATTTACATCATATACTAGTCCTTAAAATTCTTCAGAAATTCACCTGACTAGAACTGCATGCCACATAACCCAAATATTGTACTCAGACTGCAGAAGAGTGTTATATCTCCTGGCAGCTGTAATCCTTTTTGGCAGGATTACATTTCAACCTGTGTTAATGGCAACCTAGATCATTTAATACTTAATCTGGCTGGAGGCTCTGCTCCAGTCTCATCCCCCGCCATTTTCTTTTTACTTTTTATAAATTAATTTACTATTTATTTATTTTTGGCTGTGTTGGGTCTTCGTTGCTGCGCACGGTCTTTCTCGAGTTGCGGCGGGTGGGGGCTACTCTTCGTTGCGGGGCACTGGCTTCTCACTGCGGTGGCTTCTCTTATTGTGGAGCATGGCCTCTAGGTGAGCAGGCTTTAGTAGTTGCGGAACGTGGGCTCAGTAGTTGTGGCTCACGGGCTCTAGAGCGCAGACTCAGTAGTTGTGGCGCACAGGCTTAGTTGCTCCGCGGCATGTGAGATCATCCTTGCCCAGGGCCCGAACCCGCGTCCCCTGCATTGGCAGGTGGATTCTTAACCACTGTACCACCAAGGAAGATTCATTTCTTTAAATTTTTATTGGGTGTAATTGAAATTGATTTACAATATTGTGCCAGTTTCAGGTGTACAGTAAAGTGAATCTGCCATACAAATACGTATAAAGAATGGACTTTTTAGAAAAGATCTTTGGCTACCTCGGAGGGCAGTTTCCGTGGGGTCAGGACAGAGGGGAGCAGGGTTGCAAAGGCTCCCGCTACAAAGGTGATGGGGTGGGTTTCCGTTTCCAGATTTCCACGCATTTGTGCACGGCAGGGAAAGAACCACGAGAGAGGGAGAAGGTAGAAATGTAGGCAGAAGATGGGGCGAAGAGGCGCTGGGCCACACCGATGTCACTCCCGTGGGATCGTCCGCGGGCCAGGGAGCTCCTGCTCTGCCTATATTGTCTCATAAGTATAAGGGCAAAGAAGAAAAGGGGGAGTAACGGTCTGTAGCGGCTGCTATGTAGCAAAGAAACCAGAAAAAGGTGGATACGCCTTCCACAGGGGACAACACGGCGCCAACACCAAAAAAAGAAGTAACATCCCGGAGAAAACAGCTTAACCACACACAGCCAGGCCTTTTCCCAAGCCCCGCCCCTCGACCGGGTATGGCTGCGGGAGACGCACGCAGGAAGGGGTGGGGCATGAACGCTGAGCCCGCGCGCTGATCTCGCGAGAGCAGTAGAGGGCGGAAGCGCGGTCTGTGCAGGATGAGTTTACGGGTTGTGTTCGTCTTGCTGAGCTTCGCAGCGGCGGGTAAGGCCCCCCCCCCCCCCCCCCCCCCGCCTCCCACAACAACTCCTCGACCCACCTCCACTAATCCCAGTCTCGCCGCCAGGCCCACCAATACTCACCGTGGCCGGTCGCCACCTGACCTCACTTCTTCCCTGCCCGACCCTCGCCACCCCTCCGCTCGCCATCAGCCCCTTCCTCTGTTTGCCCGTTGCAACGTTCTGAGGATTCCTTCCTCTCCGCCTGCCTCTCTTCAGCCAGACGGTTTCTCTGTTTCAGGCTCCACGCAGTCCACTTCTTTGTCAGTCTCCTCAACAGTCGCTCCGAGGACAAGTCCGGCTTCTACAAGAGACTCCAAGCTCACGTTGAGCCTGCAGCCTGAGCAAGGACACAGTGACAGACTCCCTCTGAATCAGAATACCACGAAAGCCGTCCTTGGCAGTTCGGAACCCGAGCTGCAGCACAAGAATGACCGCCTTGGCAATTCCTCCAGAGACCAGTCCACCAAGTCGGTCTCCAGCCCCTCTTCTGATAACAAGGAGCCCACCAAGTCCGATTTAAACACAGTAACTGACAAAGCTCTGCAGCCTTCCAGAACTGAATCTGGGGGAAAAGTATTGCTAGACTCTGACCGCTCTTCTACCCAGCAGGAGGGAGGAGGTAAGTCTTTAGAACCACCTGAAGATGAGGAGCCCAAGGAGACTGAGGAAGGGGATACAGAGCCTGAAGAGGGTGCACCGCCCAAAGACGAGAAAGAAATGCCTGGCCCTGCCTCCAGTGAGAACCGTGGAAGCACAGTTTTGAATTCCCGGAGTAGGGAGAAGGGTGACCGTTATAAGGATAATCTTGGAAGTTCCAGTGCAGAGAGCAGCCACTTCTTTGCATATCTGGTGACAGCAGCCATTCTCGTTGCTGTCCTCTATATTGCCTACCACAATAAGCGGAAGGTAAGTCAAGAGTTGCTTTAAGAGGAGGAATGGGGGCTTCCCTGGTGGCGCAGTGGTTGAGAGTCCGCCTGCCGATGCAGGGGACACGGGTTCGTGCCCCGGTCCGGGAAGATCCCACGTGCTGTGGAGCGGCAGGGCCCGTGAGCCATGGCCGCTGAGCCTGCGCGTCCGGAGCCTGTGCTCCGCAGCGGGAGAGGCCACAACAGTGAGAGGCCCGCGTACTGCAAAAAAAAAAAAAAAAAAGAAAGAAAAAAAAGAGGAGGGATGGGATTTCCTCCATCCTGAAAGCTTGGAGTGTGGGTATCCATCACTCATCTGCCTGTAAGCACTAGGAATTTAAAAACAAACTTCAGTTTTTTCTGAGACCCTGCTAGGGTTCTTTATTCTTCTTTCAGAAATCATATATTTTCATGTCTGTTTCCTCTGAGTGCCTCTGTTGTTGCGTCAGGTGCCAAGTTTAGGACGTTATTATGCTCTGACCCAAATTAGGGTCTCCTCCCGTTATCTTGGAACTTACAATCTGTCACAGCCTGAGAGGACCTGAGTACCTGACAGTCTGTAAGTAGTTAGAGCCCTTATCTTCCTGTTTCCTCTCTCAAAAAGACAGTGCTTCCTGTCTTATTATTTCTAGCTTCCTTTCCCAAGCTTTTGTTTTCCATGTGCAGTGGCAGAAAGAATGGTTACATAGTCTTCAACACCAACAGCAGAGAGCCCAGGGACTATATTTTCTGCAGTCAGTTGAGTTTCTGATTAGACGAAAGGCCAGAAATTGCATGGATACACTCATCATTTACTTCAGCAGGGTTTGTTGTGTTGCTTAGTAACCACTCTAAGGACAAAATGATTGCATTCCTTTTTTTTTTTTAATTGAAGTGTAGTTGATTTACAATGTCGTGCTAGTTTCAGGTGTACAGCACAGTGATTCAGTTATATGTATATATATTCATTTTCAGATTCTTTTCCCAAAATGATTTCATTTCTTATTCAGCCCTAAGAATTTAGTAGTTTCTGTAAGCTGGTTAAAATTGAAGGATCCAATTCATGATAGCCATAAGGCCTAGGGCTGTGAGAAATGAGGGAAGACATTTAGTAAAAGTGGTAATTCCTGGGAATTCCCTGGAAGTCCAGTGCTTAAGGCGCTGCACTTTCACTGCAGGGGGCATGGGTTTGATCCCTGGTCAGGGAACTAAGATCCTGCATGCCTCACAACACGGCCACACACACACACAAAAAAGTGGTACGTTCCTTATTCTACATCCAAGTCCTCCTCATGGAGAGTAACCTTAGGTATGAAATGAGAGTGGTAAGGTTAAGATGAAGCAAAGTGTGGGGTGAAAGAGTACATTTGCAGATAAGATAATTATCTTATCTGCACATTAATTATTGCTTAATATTAAAATAAAAGGAGGGTGGATGGGTCAGCCTGGAGGAGGCTAAGTTGGGGAGGAGCTGGCGGTTCTTTTCACCAAGTGCTCTTGAGTAAATCATACAGACCACCACAAGCTAGAGCCCAGAAGAGCCCTCCTGCATCTCTCATTTCCTGTTTAGCAGTATAAAGGATTCTGATGTAACTAGGCCCTGTCCTCCTTATAATTGTTAATAGGGCCTTTCTGTGGATGTCCTGCTCTTTTTACTGTCAGGGTCATTAGGGCCACCACGTGATTACCTCTGATTTCAGAGACTGAAATATGTCATTAGAGAGTCACTTGTTAATCTCTGACTTGTTCCTTTCCCCAGATTATTGCTTTCGTCCTGGAAGGAAAAAGGTCCAAAGTTACACGGCGGCCAAAGGCCAGTGACTACCAGCGTTTGGACCAAAAGGTAAGGAAGGAAGGAGGGATATGCAGTCTCACATGGGCCCAGCAGTGGGCTTGTGTTTGGCATGGCGGCAGCAGCAGCTGATTCTGGGGTGCTGTTGCCACTGCCCCGCCCTTTTCAGACCACAACATATAGACATTCATGTGAACATGTCTGTGATGTTTGAGCTAGAAGAGATTCTCAAGGCCTCTGCAACAGCTTCTTCCTTCAACAGATGAGGAAGCTCAGGCCCAGAAACATTATGATTTTTTCCCCTAAGTTCCCACTACAAGTTCCTGTGAGAAATGAGGGAAGACCTGAGGGCAACTCCCTTGGCTCCCAGCCTGTACTTTTCACACTCCATCAGCACTTCGCAAATTTTCATAGGCATGTGACTCACCCTAGGAATTGTGATTAAAAAAAAAAGCAAACTCTGTATGGGGTGAGCCTATGCTTCTTCATTTCTAGGGAGTTTCCAGGTGACACCACAGGCTGCTGGATCCACACTCCGGGTCGTAAAGCACTAGGCCACACGCCCTGGAAGCAAACAAATCCAGAAATGTAGGATCTGGGAGCTTCCAGCTCTCTAGATCAGCCCTGCAAATAGACTTCCTGAGTGCGGCCAGCCCAGGCCTCTGCCAGAAAGCAAAGCCCTCCTTCCACCCCAGAGGCAGCCTGCCTGCGTGGGGACACACTGCCTTGCTGCCGGCATGCGCCCTCCCTCCCTCTGTGCAGCCACAGCCAGGACACTGGTAAAGAGTGGTTGGTGCCCGACTTCCCACAGGGAACACAGTCCGCATACCAGTTACAAAATAAGCCGCGCAGCTCAGAATCTCTTTGTTTGCTAGCCCAGTAGGTCAGCTGCACAATACAACTCTGGCCTAGAACCTTCTCAGATAATTGACTTCAAGGATTTCTTTTCCCCTTTGTTATAATTTTTTTCTGATTAAAAAAAAAGTGCATGTAAACAATTCAAAACAATATAGGATGGTGCACAGTAGACGCCCAAGATTCCCATACGCCCTCCACCAAGTATGTCTCTTTCTAGTGTTTGTTTTATTTCAAACTGACTTTTAAAATAATTTTATGTGCTATTATTTTATCAGTTGCTGTTTGTATGGTGGAGGGTCAGTTTGTCTTAATTTTGAATTTTTCTCCTGAACTTCAACTCCTATAAGATCTTCCCCCCGCCACCTCCCACCCCAAGATCATAGCAGTGAGGTATATTCCTTTGGAAAAAGATGAATGTTACCAATAGATTGTATTGCTCTTGTTTCAGATTTGATTTTTCTGTTCTTGAGAACCTTGTCCTCCCTGCTGATTTGTTTCTAAATCAAGAAAAATGAAGAGAAAACTACTGTGACCTAAGAGACACACCCCCTCCTCTAGGGTTTGGTGGCAAGTCGGGGCTGGCAGAGGCAGGGGGGATTGCTTTGGGTTTTGCACCTGCACTTTGGCGAACTTGTCCTCCTGTGTTCCCGTTATTTATGCTGGTGTCTTCCAGCCTGTCCCCCTGAGTGTGAGTAGGGAAGCATGTGGGCGTGCCCAGCTGTGACCAAAGGGAGACCTCAGCCCTGGGCAGGTGACTGCTGCTGACTGCCCTCCCTCGGGTCTTGGCCCTGTCGTAAAGTTAGCCCTTGAAAACAGCATTGCACTCGCCACTACTTACCTTCGCAGACCTAGGAGAAAACTACAGGCTGTAGTCTGTTTCTACCAAGGCCTCTCCCTTTGCGGGGATGTGCCCTACAAAAGATGTAGAATGTAGTGAATGCTGATGGGCAAAGGGCTCCTTTGAACACGATTCTCTTCAAAGGCTTCAGCAGCAAACCAAAACTGCAGCTAAAAAACATGCTTTACTGCCTGCGAGTCCAGCCTGCCTAGTGCAAGCTCTTCACGTTCTTCTGACATTTTCATATTATTTAAGACGAAGTGAAGCCACTTCCATTTAGTTGTACTGAGCAGAAAACTGAACTTGGGGGTTCTGGGAGGAAAGCTGTAAAGCCACTACGCCCATCACAGATGTTTTAAAAATCACAGTTACGATTATTGAAACATTGTGTTCATCCCTACTCACCATCATTACAGAAACTTTTTGAAGGAGGGTGAGTTCATGCCTTGGGGAAGAAAGCAAGGACTGTTTGGTTTGGGTCTAAAAATTTCGAAGGGCTTTTATGAAACACGTTTCCCACAAACTCTATTTTACCTTTGTTGCCTAAAATAGACTTACATTTACAAACTGACTATACTCCCTCCTTTACCTGAATCTAGTTAATGGTCCTCTTATCTGATAAAAAACGCCAAGGCTAATTAGTAAAAATTCTCCTTCTGTCCCATGTCAGGGATTATTAAAATTTAAGAAACTCAGGGGACTTCCCTGGTGGTCCAGTGGTTAAGACTCCTTGCTCCCAATGCAGGGGGCCCGGGTTCGATCCCTGGTTGGGGAACTAGATCCCACATTCTGCAACTAAGACCCAGTGCAGCCAAATAAATGAATAAATATTAAAAAAAAAAAAAAAAAAAAGAAACTCAGAGAGTTCCCCTGACATAACGGAGGGTAGTGTTTTGGATCAGCTTATTGTTTTATTTAAATCTGTTCTAGTTGTGCTACCCTATTATCAAGAGCCTAAAGAGAGTTGTTTCTGGGGGGGGGGGGGAAAAACTGAAAGAGAATAGCTGATCTCAGGGAAATGCAAAGAATGTGGGAAGTGAGAGGAACAGGATGAATTGTAGGCCATCGAAGAAGTCTGGCGGAAGAAGGGGCCGTCCTGTTTGTCATGGTATCTTCCACCTCGCTTAAAACAGCCCGTAAAACAGTTGAGACTTTCATTCTCTGCAGGTAACATCTGTAGAGGTAAGGAATGAGGACTCTTCTTGGCATCATCCCCTAAGACCATGGTTATTTATTCCCTTTTCTGTCTCCCCTTTCCCTGCCTTTCTTCCTCCCCTCTAATGTTTTCTCTTTCTTCCTGTCTCCACTCACCCCTTTCCTTCCGTCTTCGTGCATGCCCAGATTCCCCGATCCCATTCATCCTGTTTGTGGTCCAGCTTCCATTCCCTTGCCATGTATCTTCCTCATAACCTTTACAGAGTCACTTTGGTCCTTGTCTTCCTGCTAATAATGGTTTCCCAGAGGTTCAGATCCCCAGATCCAGTGGCTTGTTCTCAAAGCTCAGTCTTGTCCCTGATAGAATTGGACACTTAGACCATCAAATCAAACTTCCCCTCTTCTGGTCTCTCTGTCCTGGCTTCTGAGAACTCCTTTGTCTTACCCTGTGCTGGTGTAGGAGAAGGCCCTCCAAGACAGGTCTTTGTCTTTTCCTTTGTCTCCCTAGAAACTCATCCATTCTTTATCCTCTGAGTGAGTGACTCCCAAGTTTTTATCCTTGGCCTAGTTCCCAAAGAACCCAGTCCTGCCGTGTGCTGAATATTTCAGCTTGGTCATCCTATTGTCACTGAAATGGAATTTCTCTCTTCTGCCCATTAAGCTGCCCCTCTCAACTGCCCAATCTCTTTAATCACCTCAACTCCAAACTGCAGACTTGTGCCGTTTTTATGTCTTGTCACGAAAGTCCTATCCATTTTTAGAGAACCATCTCCAGCTACAGTCTCCATTTTCCTTGTTTCCCTGCCCCACCCACACTGCCACCCATTCCACTTCTCTCCTAGATTTTTTTTTTTTCCCAAGAGCCACCTTAATTGGTCTTCTGTCCATTTTTTGTGTATGTGAAGAGAGCAGAGTGATCTTTCCAGAGTACTTGCCGCGACCTGAAGCGTGTCTCGTGGCTTCGAGAATCAAGTTCGTGGACTCTGGTGTTCAGGGCTCCGCAGGCCGGCACTGTCCTGCCTGTCTTTCCCTGCATCCTCGCTGGGCCAAAGGTCCCTCTTGTCGGGCCCGTCCAGGCCTCTGTGCCTTTTCGTCCTTGCTGCGTCCTCCAGTCCCTGGCTTCCGGTGGCTGTTTTCCAGTTAGGGCGCGTCCCCCCACCTTCTCTTCTTTCCCTTGCCTCCCCGAAACCTGTTTCCTCAGGGCCCAGCTCACGTTTGCCCATGCACCTTCCTGACTCCCCTGCCCCGCGTGATTGGCTCTTTCCATTTTACTGTAATAGCTCCTGGTAATGCCACTCACATATTTTGGAACTTGAGCAAAACAGGGCAGCCGGCATCTGCCGTCTCTGTCTGGTCTCCCCAAGAAAATGAAGCTCCTTCAGGAGCACCCAGGGCGCCATCTGCGTATCTGCCTAACACGGGACAGTCCCCGGGGACTTGAGTTCAGTTTCTTCTTGCAAAGGAGACATGTTCTTTGTTCAGGACATCTGGCTGTGACTTAGGTCTCGCACGGCTCTTTCTGGCTACTGGTTGCTGTCCCTCACTGATGGACATTGATAGTAAGGAGGAGAGCAGAAAGCAAGGTTGGTTTCAGGCCCCAAGTCGGTTGGCACCAAGTGGACGCCTAAGTATTGTTGTAGCGTCTGCAAAGCTTCACTTCTTGAGCCTCTGAGAAGTAGGTTTCTTGTGTGAAAGAGTACAAAAGAATTTAAGTTTCACTTTAGAAATTGCACTGAAAGAAATCTCCCACAACAAAGGAAAAGTTGTTTTCTGGGTAGTTGTCTTTTTGAAGATAGACTCTTTGAAGCATGTTTTCCTAGAGATTGTGCAGATGAGGGTGGCCTGGTGGGGGAGGGGAGGATCTCTCCAGCTGTGGGGGGGGGGGGCGGGGAGGCGGGCATGAGAGGTGCCCTATCCAGATGGCTCTGTGCTTCCTTTCCTGGCCCCAGTTTTTGGTGGCAGGGTGGTTTCCATTTGGAGGAATCTGTGCTTCAGAATTATTTGAAGAGTCTACCTCTGGACTCTGTGGGAGTGGAAGGCTAGTCTACCTAGAAAGGCTAAGACAACTCAGAAAGACCTGACAACTAGCTATGTACACACTGACATTTCTTTTCACATAATGGCTTTCAATGAAACTTTTGGTGACGAACTCTAAACCTCTAAAATTCCCGATAATGATTCTCATTTTCTTCCCCCATTTCACGTCATTTAATTCAAGAGCCTGCCCCCCGTTTTTGCAGGGTAACTTGCTATGTAGTGCTGCAGGTGTGATGAAAGCTAGCACGCTTTGCACATGTTCTGAATCATTTGAACAGGGAAGACGAGTATGCCATACACCAGACCCTGTACTTCTGCCAGCTGTTTTGTAAAAACTCTCGCTGGGACAGTTGCGTTTGGCATTGTCTTGCTTAAGAAAGAATCCTGAGAAGAGATTCTCAAGTTTAATTGGACCATACGTCCAGAACCAAGGCTGAATCTCACCTCAGTTTCTTAAGTCACGTGTGAATTTCCTAAATATCCCGATCTAGAAACTCCTCTGTAAAGGCATTGGGTCTGAGCTGTATAGTGTTCCAAGCTGCCAACAAAGTCAGCTTCCTCACACTTGTCGATATCCTTTTAATTCAGAAGTCTAACATGTTCAATAAATGGTTGATTGTTGAAATTGTTTCCCTTCTTTTTTTGTTTACCCAATTAGCAGGATACTACTGTTTTGCAATGTTTTGTATTTCCACCTTGTAACTTAATGATAATCACTTAATTTTATTTCTTTAAAGCTTATTTGGGGACTTCCCTGGTGGTCCAGTGGCTAAGGCTCCACGCTCCCAATGCAGGGGGCCTGGGTTCGATCCCTGGTTAGGGAACTAGATCCCACATGCCGCAACTAAGAGTTCGCATGCCGCAGCTGAAGTTCCCACGTGCCACAACTAAAAAGATCCAGCATGCCGCAACAAAGATCCCATACGAGGCAGTGAAGGTCCTGCATGTTGCAACTAAGACCTGACACAGCCAAATAAATAAATAAATATTTTTTTTAAAAAAAAGCCTATTTGGTCTAATGACAAGTATTTTTCCACATATAATGTTTTACCTAGCTTTTATGAATGCCGTCACCACGTAGTTATGTATCTCTGCACAGAAACCAAAATAAATTTCAAATGTTAAAGCTCTAAAATCATTAAATTTAATTTTTCTCCTTATTTTTTAAAAAGCAGTCGATATACATTATATTAGTTTCAGGTGTACAACATAGTGATTCGATATCTGTATACATTGCAAATTGAACACAGTAAGTCTAGTAACCATCTGTCACCATACAAAGTTATTTCAGTATTATTGATTATATTGTACCTCTTAATCCCCCTTAATAAATTTATTAGTACTGTATTGAAATTGATTAAAATAAGGCCTAACGTAAGTGGAAGGTCATTTTTTTTTTAAACCTTTAGCCTTCACTCACCTTCCCACCCAATCCCCACGTAAGAACCAATACACCGGAAACGCATTCCCAAGCTTTGCACGTGGTCTGTAATTTTCCATGTTCTGATTGACTGCCTGCCAACCTCCTCCTCCTCACCAGGCAGCCCTTGTCCTAGGTTGGGAGTAGCTGGGCTTCTTGTCATAATACACTCGTTACCTCTTAGGGCTCGTCCTTTGCTGTACCCTTGGCTTGAAAGCTCTCTCCACCTGCATCAACCCCAGTGAAGTTGTCTTTCCAGGCCTCTGCCCTGACGGCGAACGCCCCCGTCTCGCTGTGTATTTTAGGAAGCTAAGTCTCGAGGCTCAGGCCCTGAGGTCTGGGAGGGTACCTTGATGCTGGCATGGTGAGAACCCAATTTAACCCCGATCATCAGGAAGACGAGCCCAGGCCCTGGCTGCATGCGCATTGGATGTTCTTCTGTAACATACACCTTGCTAACTAATGCGTCCTGTCAGCCCCCTGCCCCCACGTCCACATGGACCCTATCACAGGCGCTGTGGGGAAAGCCAGTGGAGCCAGAAAAATGGGCTCTGGAGCCTCAACCTATGGAACTACAACCCAAACCGTGCTCATCAGGCACCCTCTCTCCGCTGTGTAGAACTCCCGCGGAGAGGCACTAAGGGGGAGTGGGAAGAGAAGCCTCGGGCCAGTGGGACCACCCTGCTTCAGCCGCCCCACACTCTCAAGGGTTCTGGCCACCTGACCAAAGAATATTTGGTTTGATGGCTCTGAGTTAGGAGGTGTGGGTGCGGGATGCAGAGCGCTGCCTGATGAACCATTAAAGTCACCCAAGTCAGTAACCCACGCTGGGCCTTTTGTAGAGACAGCATGTTATAAAAGGTATGAAAGGGGCTTCCCTGGTGGCTCAGTGGTTGAGAGTCCGCCTGCCGATGCAGGGGACACGGGTTCCTGCCCCGGTCCGGGAAGATCCCACATGCTGCGGAACGGCTGGGCCCGTGAGCCATGGCCGCTGAGCCTGCGCGTCCCGAGCCTGTGCTCCGCAACGGGAGAGGCCACAACAGTGAGAGGCCCGTGTACCGCAAAAAAAAAAAAAAAAAGGTATGAAGGATCACCACCTGCCTGGCTGGAAGAGCTTCAGTTTAAGAACAACCATCTAGGGACTTCCCTGACAGTCCAGTGGTTAAGAGTCTGCACTCCCACTGCAGAGGGCACGGACTTCAATCCCTGGTCGGGGTAAGATCCCACATGCTGTGCAGCACAGCCAAAAAAAAAAAAAGCACCATCTATGCTACACTTCTGCGTCGGACTCTTATTCAGAAATTAAAAACGAGTACTTTACGTGATCAGAAAGGCATGGGTAAGTCAGGGGCTGTGCCGGAGCACTGGCCAAATTTCCTCTGACTCATCCCTGACCAAACTAGTTCTTCTTCTTCTGTGCCTGGACCCTTGAGCCAAGCTTCTGAAGATCTGAGTACAGGTTCCGCTTCAGGATGGCGCTGCTGCACAGCAGGGCCCCTTGCAGGGCTCCCATCAACCCACAGGTGAAGACATCCTGGCCTAGGAGACAAAAGCAGAGGCCCGTGTGCACTGCTGCCCCCCCCCCAAATGGGGGACAGGGATGGACAAGAGCCCCTGGGCCAGGGCCGCCCAGAGATGGCTTCAGACCAGGACCAGGACCAGGGTCCACAGCTGCCGAGGCAGCCCAGCTCAGGGTGTGGGAGGCTGCAGGGGGCAGCAGGATCTGAGGGCAAGAATGGAGGACTCTGGGTGACAGGGAAGCCCAGGGTCTCAGGTCCTGGCAAAATGCAGCAGTGAGTGTACCTGTCAGGTAGAGGTTGGGGATGGGGCTCTGGGCCCTCATGGAGGCCATCGCACCAGGATGCAGGCGGCCCAGGTCGTGGTCAGCCCCGTAGCAGGCCCCCCGGGGAGCTGCCAGGTAGAACTGATTTGTCAACGGGGACCCTCCAGTCACACTGTCCACCTGAGGAGGCAAAAGGGGCAGCCGAAGAGTGGGAGTGGGACCTTGTGAGACCCTCACCTCCTTTCCTGCCCCTGCACGAGCTGCCTGCCGGCACGGGCTCCCTATCCTTTCCTGGAGCTCAGTCAGCCCAGGCCTGGTTCCCCTGCCCCAAAGAAAGGGTAGAGATGCACCAGCCACAGAAGTCTGTCCTCCTACCTTCCCCTCCAGCTGTGGGAAGAGCTTCAGGACGACCGACAGAGCGGCTTCAACAAAGGAGCTCTTGAGGGTCTCGTAGCCGCTGCTCCGCTTTCCCTGGGGCTCGTCCCGCCACTCCTCGAACCACTCATAGGAGGTGGGCACCAGCACGACCCCTGTGGAGCGGCCTGGGGATGCAGGGCGGGGTCACTACTGCTGCCCCTGCCCCGCCCAAGCCCCCGCCCCAGAACCTCAAGCCCCACCTGAAAACCGGTCCTCCCACAACGGGTCCTTGGCCGACGGGAAAGTAATGAAGAGAACGGGCATGTGCCCTACAGCCTTGTCCGCAGGCAGAGAGAGGTAGTGCTCCATCCTGGGGGAGGAGAGGGGCTGTCGGTCCCGGCCTTGTTTCCCGCAGCCAACAGCACCACCCCGAGGGTAGGTCACCCCCAGGGACCCCCGAAGGGATGAGGCCAAGGCACAGCCTAGGTAGGGAAAAGCCCTTTGGGAGTAGATTCTTGCCCATTTCCTCCCATCCTGCATCCTGCTGCTTCTCCCCCAGCATCAGGGGAGGGCACCCTCCCCACACACGCACACCCATGCCTTACGCCATGTCCATGTCTGTATCAAAATAAACGTAGTAGTTGGTAGACGGCAGCCCCAGGTCCTTCTTGGTGCCTCGGAGGCAGATGAAGACAGAGAACATGCTCAAGCCGGGCCGCACCATCCCCAGCTGCCGCTTCACACCTGCAGAGGCGGCAGGGCCGCGTGAACAAGGCCACCAACTGCTGCCCCTGCCCCGGGAGCCTGCGGACGCCCACTCACCTCGTCTGCAGCCTCAGACGTTTGGACAACTCGACCTGGCAGGGGCCTGCTCTTTGGTCTCCTGCCTGTGGAGGCCACGGCCTCAGACTTCTGCTCTGAGCGCCTTGAGGAGCAGTGAGTGACGCCTGGCTCTCTGAGCTGCTCACTGCCTCCCATCGTCCCCTTAATGTCTCAGCTATGAGCGGATGACGGGCTCTGCACTACAAAGACCACGGCTAGGAACAGTATTTGGTTGTAAGCCTTGGCTTCGGTATTAAGTTGAATACAAACCATCTAATGACTGAATATGCATAATTCCTTCTGTGCTGAACAGTCAGCACAAGGCCTTAAAATGGTAAGTGATGCAGATGAACAGACGCAAATGGCATCACTGGCGCTTGGCATTTCAGGGTTCATCTGGGGAGGAGGGAAGAACAGCACTGAGGAGGAAGGCACCAGGCACCGTGGGAGCCTCTGGTCCCCTGGACCGAAGCCACTGGGCATTCCCACCTCTCAACAGCTGAGCCCAGACCAGTTTTCTGGAAGTTGCTCCCACAGAGTCTTATCCTTTTTTTTTTTTTTTTTTTTTTTGGCGGTACGCGGGCCTCTCACTGCTGTGGCCTCTCCCGTTGCGGAGCACAGGCTCCGGACGCGCAGGCTCAGCGGCCATGGCTCACGGGCCCAGCCGCTCCACGGCACGTGGGATCTTCCCGGACTGGGGCAGGAACCCGTGTCCCCTGCATCGGCAGGCGGACTCTCAACCACTGCGCCACCAGGGAAGCCCCGGAGTCTTATCCTTTGTTCCCATTCCCAGGACCATTTCCAGCCTCTGCCTGAGGGATAAGTCGCCACTGGCTGCTCTGCTTAATTCATGTAACAAATATTTGTTGAGGACCTGAAATGCGCTGGATCCTCTGCGAGGCCTTGGGAACACTGCAAGGAATCGGACGTGATGCCTGTCCACTGTCCACTTTCCTGAAGAAGCTGGCTCTCCTATTAGAGGCTGCGAAGACCTGAGTGCTACGGGGAGGGTGACCATAAAACTTATCATCCAGAACAGGCCACTTCTGAGAGTCAAGGGGGCGTTGTAACAATTACAGTAGGACAACGGGCATATGACACCCAGCTGTGGGAGCGCCGAGCCGCCCAGCTGTGGGAGCGCCGAGGCGGGGCAGGGGATGTGGTGAGTAGTAGTAATTGCCCTGGAAAGTCAGGAGCACCTTCTCCCCTGGGTCCCAGCATCGTTGGGGAACCACAGCTGTGGGCACCCCCTTTCCAGGTGGGGCAGGGTGGGCACAGAGAGAACCAGGGGCCCAGGAGTGATACCCCCAGGTCTTCAGAAGCCCCTTAGCACAGCCATCACCTCCACCCAGCCCCTCCTGTCCCTTTCCCCAGCTAGAAGGAAGGGGTCCAGGAGCCACCCACCTGGCAGAAAAACAGAACCTTGGGTCTCAAATCAGGCACACGACGATGAGACCAAGCCCTGCTTCTCCACACCAGCCTTAGCTCCCCTACTGATTTTGTCAAACTAGTCTTCCCTACTCAAAACACCTCCTCTCCAAACTACCCTCCTCAAAGCTCAGCCGTGGAATTTAAGAAAGGCGCTCCTGTTCACAAAGGCTCCCCCTGCCTGACCACCCCACCTCCACCCTCGACCCCAACTAGCACTGCCTGTCCCCAAGGCCACCAGATATCCCGTTCCCATCTCTGAGAGGGAGACAGAACTGTGAGAATCTCTACCCCCAAACAGCTGGAAACGTAGGAATCCCAGCACCTGGGGTCTCTGAGTTAAGCATCACTGCTGCCACTGTCTGAAATGCTCTCAAACTGGGATTCATGCAGCTCCCGCTCGAGAGAGGCAGCTGGTCCTTCAGGCAGGTAGGGGCTGGCACATGAGACTGTCTTCAGGGCTGGGATACGTAAGAGCAGTGGAAGCTGCTTCCGCCAGTGAAGGGAGGCAAGCTCGGCAGCTAAGTCTGTGGCATGGCTGCCTGGAGAGAAGGCGGGCCTGGGGGAACACTGGGCCCGTCAGGGGACAGTGTCAGGGTTCAGAGGTCCTGGGAGAGAGGGAGGCACGAAGTACCAAAGGCCACCGGGCGGTCTCTGCCCCACCCCACTCAGCTCACCCGGCCTGAGAGAGGGGAGGCCCCTGCTGGCAGCAGGTGCCGGCCGAGGCCCAGCTAAGTGAGGCAGAGGGCTGAGGAGGCCAGTTCCCAGGAGCACATGGCCTGTACCTCAGAGACAATCATGACGGCCACCCACCCTCTCCCCCACCAGGAAATCCAAGGCCTCACTTTTCTACTGAACCCACATCCCTGGGCCCG
Organism: Stenella coeruleoalba; assembly: GCF_951394435.1. Taxonomy (NCBI): domain Eukaryota; kingdom Metazoa; phylum Chordata; class Mammalia; order Artiodactyla; family Delphinidae; genus Stenella; species Stenella coeruleoalba. Next base: position 15,018,321 of record NC_137159.1, on the reverse strand, counting down.
CCCTCTGGGGCGGAGCGCTCTTTCCACAGCGCTCCTCCCCGGGCACCAGTGAAGTCCGGGGTTTCCACCCCAAACTCATCGTGAGTGGCTCCCTACTCCTCACCCCAGCCAGAGGCCTTTACGCAGATGCCTCTGCCTCACCCTCCAGGATCGCCGGTCCCCTCCCAGCCAGCGGCCTCCTCCCCTCAATCACATGGGGAGCTGCCAGCTACATTTCCAAATGGTGACGTCTCAGCTAACCTTGGCTCAGCCACTCTGTTCCTTGTGGGCCGACCTGCTCTCCTGCCCCTTCAAGTGAGGCCTTCGCTCTGGAAGCCCCATGCTTCCCAGCCCAGAGCAGGCCAGCAGCCCAGGCTTAGGAGTCAGACACACCAGCCTTCTCCTCTCAGCTTGGCCACCTCCAGCTGGGTGGCCTTGGGCAGTTATTCACCTGTGTGCCTCTGTTTCCCCAGCCATCACCATTAGGATGACGAGCCCTCTACCCAGTGGCCGAGGATCAAGGCAAGAACAAAAACAGGCTTTTAGTTTTGGACGCGGCGTATCAGTGGAGATGACTAGACTGAGGCTTATTTTGAGTTCAGGGCTCACGGAGTGGAGGATACTCCTGCAGCCTCGGCACCAATACAGAGCTGCTTCCTGAAGAGGCAGGCCCACAACAATATTATCAAGGCCTTCTTCTCCACGCCAGCCTTGGCTCCCCTTACCAACAATGTCAGATCAGGCTTCCCCACTCAAACTAAGTG